>NC_142653.1:81450000-82105000 GCF_055504915.1 Nelumbo nucifera
GAACAGAGCCATCCTCCATTGACTGAAGGCACATTTGGACCGATCTAAAGGATTGTGGGCAGACGAGCTACCCAGTGTTCTATGGGCTTACCGAACCACGGAGAAAACTACCACAGGAGATACTCCCTTCAACCTCACCTACGGCACCAAAGTAGTTATCCCGGTAGAGATCGAAGTACATACGCTGCGACTAAAAAATACAATGACAAGACAAATGAAGATGAGCTACGTATCAACCTCGATCTACTTGACGAAGTAAGGGACCTTGCGTACATCAAGACGCAACTTACCAGCAAAGAGTAGCTCGGTACTATAACGCCAGGGTTAAGAAGCGGAACCTCCGCGTCGGTGACATGGTCCTCCGTAAAGTTATTGTACCTGAGCCTGGCGTTGGCAAGCTCGGGTCTAATTGGGAAGGACCTTATCGAGTGAAACGAGTGCTCGGGGAGGGAACATACGAGCTCGAGACCCTCGAAAGGAAACAAGTACCTCAGGCAGGGAATATTGTCAACTTAAGACGATATTACCTATAACAACTGAGTAGACCATGAGTCACTCCCAGAGCCTAAGGGCCGAAATGCCGAGCTAACGTGACCTCGGCGCAATAAGACCCAGTCGTCTCCATAGCATGGGCAAGCTTCAAGGGCAGACTATAAGTCACCCCTCCCAGCTTATGGGCTAAAACACCAAGCTAACTAAGACTTTGGCATCAAGAAAGACTTAGCCACTTCAGTGATGAAGGCAAAGTATGAAATATCAGAGGCGTAAACAGCTTGGGTTTAAACCCCACGAAACATAGCTCGTCTCAGTGCATTGGTTGAACTAAGGAATAACCGACAAGTGTATGGTTTGGGCACACATGGTAATCACTTCTTCATGCACCATATGATTAAGGGACAGTTTGAGATAGCGACTATCGAGAAGTCTTACTTCGGGTATGTATCTCTAATAGCTCGGGTGTTGAAATTGCCTTGGAAAAAATAAAGAGACCACATCATACTTGGAAGGAAAAAGAAGAAATTTCATTACCATTTAAAAAAAAAAGAGAAGAAAAGAAAGAAAAATAGCAAATGATAAAGCTATAGCTGAGCTAAAACAGCTCGGGAAATTCTGACAGAGTGAAAGGGCACAACCGCCCAACAAACGATCTTTTCAAGACCGGGTTTATGGCACCCGGGAGCCACCAAAAGTCCAGAAAAATGCCGCCAAAGCCTCAAGGATCCGCCTCCTCATCCTTGTCCTCCGAAGAGTCAGGCTCCTCTTCCTCCGCCTGGTCCGCCGTCTCGGGAGACAGACCTTTCATGGTGATGCCGTCAAGGTGGAGCCTAGAGAATTTCTTTCGGACCAACCATCGACAAAGCTTAAACCCAGAGCGGTACGAACTCGAGCCATATTCTACCTGGAGGTCATGATATTCCTGGGAATCTTTGAAGTCCCAGACCGCCTTCTCTCGCTCGGCCTCCACCATATTGTCAAAGTTCTGAGTTTGATCCAATAGAGTAGACTCCAAATCCCGAACCTGTTGGCCAAGGAGCTCCCTCTCCACTGACACCCTTGATGACTCCTCCCTGTAACGTGCGCTCTTTTCAGAGAGCCTAGTGATCTACGCCCTCTGGTCTCGGATGAGCAACTCTTGGGACTCTCTCCCCTTGCGAGTGTGAAGGAGCTCGCCCCGAGTCTGGCCGAGCTCGCCCTGGAGCTTCTGAAGGTTGACCTTCTGGATATGAGCATCGTAGGAATGGACGTGCATTTGAAGGGCCATGGCGTGTATGGCAGTGTTTACCTGCCAACAAGAGACATGAGTCAAAAGACAACAAAAAGGAAATGAGGGCAAAGGAAGATGGAAGGACCACTTACCACCATACAGTGAGAAGCAGCAAGCGCGGCAAGATCCCTAGGCTCCATCGCCTCCCACTTAGTGACCTCCTCGTTGCAGATCACTCTCCGGCTCCTCTTGTGAGCCACGACGAAGTCGTTTACGCCCTCCCACTTCCCCACTGGGAGCCACGGATAGGGAAATGACCGAGAGGAACCCAGAGGGGGTATCTCTTGCGTCGGGAGCTCGCCCTCCTCGAGGCTGGCCCCGCTGGCACCCCCTTCAGATGGAGGCGGCGGGACTTCGGGCGGCAGAGAGGTGAAACCCGGCTCGGCAGACCCGAACTCAGTACCCCCGGAGGGGGGAGTCTAGTCGGGGCACGACCTCTTTACTTTGCGCCTCTGGTTGCTTGACAGAAGGCGACGCGAATCAACACCTGACATGATGGCTGCCAAGAAGAAAACATAAAATGTCAGTTCGGTGAAAACGAAGTACGCGTATATACAACATTGTGATAAGGTACTACGCGACCTAAAGAGGCAACCTACCCGGGCTCAGGCCAGCCTGCACGAGCTTCTCCTCGGTCAAGTAATCCAAATAGGGGAAGCCAACTGATGCCCAGGACAACATCATTTTTTGAGTGTTGGGGTCCAGCTCGACCTTGGAGTCATGGATGGCGCCCCTCCAAGAAGTAGGGAAGGGCCACCCCTCAGGGTTACGAACCAAAAAATAATCCCGCTTCCAGGCAGGAATTTTATTCGGAAGCTCGTATAAGAGCTTATAGCCACGACGGGGAGAGAAGTAGTAGAAACGCCTCTCTGGTGGAGCCCTGGGAGTGGCATTCTTTATACAAAGGATGGTAGAAAAAATGTCGAGATTCAAGGGAATATAGTATTTACAATACAAGGATATAGTCCCAACCATGTTCCGAATGGCGTTGGGATGATGTTGATCGATGGTGACGTTAAAGTGGTTTAGCACCTCCACTATCAAGGAGTGCAGGGGGAGACGCAGGCCAGCCTCGAGCTGCTCCTGGTAGATGACTATCTCATTGGAACCATACTTCCATGGAAAGTTACTGGTGGGAAGACAGTAGATGAGGTCCCTGGTAAGGTGGAAATAGCTAATTAGAGACCTAAGTCTCCCCTCTGTCATGGAGGAAGGACCGAAAGTATCGGGCTCCCTTCCCCGGGAAGTAGAGGCTCCGTCACCGGAGGTCTCCCGGGCCCCCAGGCCTGTTCCCAAGCTCCCCCTGAGCTCGAGGGAGCATCATTATCCTGGTTACCGCCCCGATGACGAGTGTAGTACGGATACCCAGACATGATTGATAGTAATCAAGACTCACCGAAAGGAACTTGACAGATGCGCGACCTTAAAATCCAAAGACAGCAAGATGGCGTGAGGGAAAATGAGACCTAGAGGGCCCTTCTATTTATAGCCTCCACGCCTCCGATTCAACGGCCCAGATTAAGGCAGATCCGATGGTTCACAGGTGTACTGACCGCTCGCCTTCTAAAAATGGAAAAGCGATTGGCTGCACGTCTCCCACGATTGAGGTAATGACGGCTGCACAACATCCGGAGTTAAGAGCCACTACAACACGTTTTCAAAATTCAAAAAGTCAAAAAATCTCCTGATTCCCGCAAACGCATTTAATGTGAGTAGTCAATCAAGTTTGAATTTTGGTCAAATCAGTTCATCATACTTCGTGAATTCCTTGCGCTAAGGCAATGTTTTCGGCCCAAGGAGTGGGGGCAATTGATGGAGGATGATTTGGCCCGACCTACGAAATGATGACACGTGGACCTGACTCAACGCGAGCAACAACTCAGCATCATAGCCTGGTAACAGCTAAGTAACAGGCCTATAAAGTAGCTCGCTATATCGTAGCTCGCTGAAGAAGGAGCTCGCTACAACACAAGCTCCGGGTTCCCCGAGCTACCCCGAAGGGGATATTCCAAGGCTAACTTAGCTCGCGAACTAGGGAAACCAGCTTGCTCAAGCCCCTAAGAAGATAAGTCATTAGAAGGGTAACCCTGAAGTATTCCTAAGCTTGCTACAAAATAGCTCGCAAGTGAGTAGCGCGGGCGTTTCTCAGGAAGCTTCTATCTGATAGACCGTACCGATCAGACATCGTCACGTCCCTTGATTGACGGTGCAGTCCCTGTCCTTTCAACAGTCTGCGCCCACGTCTCTCAGCAGGTGGAGGCAAGCCTACCCTTTGGAGACGTGTCACCCATCCGAGCAAGGGGTACGCCGCAACGGCCACCTACGCAGCCCTGGCAGGTAATGACTGTGGTAGGGGCCCAGTGGCGGTTACGCCCGATCTGACAAGAACGCCCCTATAAAAGCCCTTAAGGTAGAAGGGAAAAGGATCTTCAGACTTTTGAATACTTTCGCACTCTCATACTCTAACAGAGTACATCTTTTCTCGCGAGCTAATCTCTCGAGCATAGTGATAAAGCGTGACCTACACTCTTAGCTTTCACACTCTTCTTTTCTCTTTTCCCTGTGTTCTGACTTAAGCATCGGAGTATTCCCACCGGGTAAACCCCCAAGAATCCTTCTTTTCCATCTTGTCTGGTGTCGTCCGTTGCCAACAAGGAGCCAGTCCCCAGCCAGCTAAGAGTGCCCGAAACGTGCCGCATCAAATACTACTTTATTCACCTAGACAATTTGTTTAGGTTATTCAAATAGTGTACTCTTATTACTACTACAATTTGTTGCAAAGCATAATTTGAACTCTAATCACATTGGTGAATTATTGGATTAGTTCTTTCCTTTCTCCTTCATTAGATGGTTTCTGATGTAATTGTTTCTGGTCACGTATCATTTTTTTTTGGCTAAGTACCTCGTTATCCCGTCTGCTCCCAGGTGGCCGATGACTCAGAGGCTGAAGTGGAGATCCCTAGTGTAATGCAACCCGACTAATCCCTGCAAGAGATGATTTGCTCATCTTTGTAGATGGCAGGAACTGAGGAACCCATTCTCCCTGCAGGAGATGATCGCTCATCTTTATAGACGGCGGGAACTAAGGAACCCATTCTTTCTACAGGAGATGATCGGCTCATCTTTGTAGACGGCGGGAACTGGTTGCCTGCAAGAACTGAATTAGAGAACCCGGGGTGCCTTACCCGGCGGGGACACTCCGATGGCTAAGTCAGCACTTAATAGTCAGCTAAAAATGATATTAGAGAATGGGAGAGATAGAAAGCAGAGATCACCCTTCATTTTCCTCCTTTCGCCGCTGGGGGGTGAGGCCTTTATATATTGGAGTCCTCGTGGGTTTGGTGGAGCAGTTCCTGGATTCCCGCTGTGATGGGACCTGCTTTCGTGTTAGGTGGGGATAAAGCCACCAACCGGTAAGGTTGCCCATTTCCGCCTAAATCAGGGAGTGGATGAGCTAATATAGCCGTTACAAGTCAATCCCGTAAAATGTGGGGTATGGTGGTGAGGTCCTCGGGGTTGTCATGCGGTGGTCGGTTTGACTAAGAAGCGAGCTGCCTGTAAGGTGCCAAGCTACATGATGGCAAGCTGTCTGTAAGGTGCCAGGCTGCATGATGGCGAGCTGCCTAGTGGTGAGCTACAAGTGGCGAGCTGCATGTGGCGAGCTGCCTGGTTGTCATGAGGTGCCCTATGTCATAATGTCATTGCAGGGACAAATCCACCCTCATCATTTGCCCCCCACTCCCGAGCTGAAAGTAATTCGGTGAAGGGAGTAGATTTCTCCTTTTGGCCCGGAGTTTGATGAGCTCGTATCGCTAATTCAGTTACTTAGGCTCTGGAAGCTGCTTGGAAGCGAGTTGCCCGTAAGGTGCCGAGATCTCTGCCAGTTTGGTAATGTAGCCCTTAGGCTCTAGGGGCAACTTATAGTCCACTTTTGTTAATTTTGTCCATGCCGAAGAGGTGATTGTGTCTTAAGTTCCCATGCCAAGGAGGCGATTGGGACTATCTCACCCATGCCGAAGAGGCGAGTGGGTCTTAATTGTCCATGCCGAAGAGGCGACTGAGACTTAGCTTGCCCATGCCGAAGAGGCGACTGGGACTTAGGTGCCCATGTCGAAGAGGTGACTGGGACTTAGCTTGCCCATGCCAAAGAGGCGATTGGACTTAGGTGCCCATGCGGAAGAGGCGATTGGACCTTAAGTGCCCATGCTGAGGAGGCGACTAAGACTAGCTCACCCATGTCGAAAAAGCGACTGGATCTTAAGTGCCCATTCCGAGGAGGCGACTGGATCTTAAGTGCCCATGCCGAGGAGGCGACTAGGACTAGCTCGCCCATGCCAAAGAGGGGATTGGGACTTAGGTGCCCATGCTGAAGAGGCGACTGGGACTTAGTTTGCCCATGCCAAAGAGGCGATTGAGACTTAGGTGCCCATGCCGAAGAGGCGATTAGGACTTAGGTGCCCATGCCGAAGAGGCGAGTGGGACTTAGGTGCCCATGCCGGAGAGGTGAATGGGACTTAGCTCGCCCATGCCGAAGAGGCGACTAGGACTTAGGTTGCCCATGCCGAAGAGGTGACTAGGACTTAGGTGCCCATGCCGAAGAGGCGACTAGGACTTAGCTCACCCATGCCGAAAAGGCGACTAGGACTTGTGAAGTACCGAGTTGCCTGTGAGGTGTCGGGTTGACCAGGTGCCGAGCTGCCTCTAAGGTGCCAGGCTGACCAGGTGCCGAGCTGCTTGTGAGGTGTCGAGCTGACCTGGTGCCAAGCTGCCTGTGAGGAGCTGAGCTGACAAGGTGCCAATCTGCTTGTGAGGTGTCAGGCTGACCAAGTGCCAAGCTGCCTGTGAGGTGACGAGTTGCCTAGGTGCCAAGGTCTCTACCAATTCGGTTCTTTAACCCTTAGGCTCTGGGAGCGACTCGTAATCCACTCTCCTTGACTTTGCCCATGCTGAAGAGGCGACTGGGTCTTAAGCAATATTGTAGCCCTTAGGCTTTGGGAGCGACTCATAGTCCACTCTTGAACTTTGCCCATGCCGAAGAGGCGATTGGGGTCTTATCTAGTGTTGTGGTCCTTAGGCTTTGGGAGCGACTCATAGTCCACTCCTAAACTTTGCCCATGCTGAAGAGGCGACTGGGTCTTATGCGATGAGGAACTCTTTTTATCAATTCATCAGTTCGCGCCTGGGCCAACCGCCAGGTCGGCGCAGGTCGCCAGGCCGCCGGGTAGGCGCCTTGAAGCTATGATTGCACTGCATTAGCTTCGTGATGTCGGTCACCCACTCCTATTAGAAGCTACTAGGAGCTCAACCTTCGGGGGCAGCACTACTAACTTTAGGTTGCCAGCTCGTACGGGAGCCTTGGAAGGCTCGACCAGCAAGGGCGCCCATGTAATCTGTTGGCTGCCAACTCCCGCGGAAGCCATGAAGAGCTCATCTTTGTAGAGGGGACTTCGCAAAGAGGACTGATGAGGTTTTATCTTATTTGAAAGTAGACCTGTTCATGGGCCGGGCCGGGCCGGGCTTGGGCTGGGCTTTGACTCTTTATTAACAGAAAAATGTTAGGTCCGAGCCCGAGCCCGGCCCGACCAACGGGCCTACAACTTGGGCCTGAGCCCGGCCCTGATAAAAAGCCCGAAGCTCTAGCCCGAGCCGAGCCCGAGCCCGAAGCCCGACCTAATAAAAGAAATTCAATTTTTTCCTATTCAAATAGACATTATCTATTTTAATTCAGATGTTTTTTCCCCTATTTAAATGAACAATGGGCCTACAAGTGAATCAACAACCTTCTCAAATCAAAAAATTTATTCAAATGGACATCACATAGGGTTTTTACTTAGGTTTAACTATAGGTTGGGGCAAGTTTACTTAGGTTTAACTATAGGTCGGGCAGAGCCGAGCTTGGGCCGGGATATTTTGGCAAAGCCTGAGCCCGGCTCGAATTTTATGCGAGCCGAACTTTTTGGCCCGAGGTTAAGCCCGCGGGCCAAAAAGCCTGTTCAAGCCCGTCCGGGGGTCGGGTCGGGCTGGGCCGGCCCGTCGGGCCTGAGGGGATGAGAGATCCATCGTATGGACGCCCAAAGATTGCGGAATAAGGGGGGAAATTTCAAAAATTTTTCTCTCCCTTCAACTGGGAATCGCATTCCCTATTTTAGAAAATCATATTTTCAAGGATCATTCTTGAACCATGAACTGAACCAGATCTGAACCAAAAGGAGTAGGAGAGGATTATACCTGATACGGAGAAATAGTATCTCCCAACAAAGGTGTTCACGCCCAAGGAAGGATCCAAAGACTGCTCCCACTGAAGATGTCGCAGTGCAGGATGGAGCAGAATCAGTAGTGTTTTTCTCCAAGAACTCTGTCCTTCGCAAGAATCAGCAGGATGGCACGTGAGCACAACTTCCTTTCAATTCTTTCTCAAAAAACTGATGTCAAGATCAAATCTTGACTTCTCCCACAACTGGAGATTGAATTGGCAAATAGGGCGGCAAGAACAGGAAGGCGGCAAGAGAGTATTCGCAGGGTGCAGAATTCTCTCTTCTTGTGATTTCAGCACTGAAGAAAATCTGATTGTGTGTCTTCTAAAGGCTGCCGCCCCCTCCTTCTTTTGTTAACCTAAAGGCTGCTGCCCCCTCCTTCTTTTGTTAACCTAAAAGATCAGCTCCTAATCCAATTAGGAGCTGCTTATCCAAATCATATTTGCATCAGCCCTCTCTTTAGGTGATAAGGATAAACCCTTATCTTATTTGCAGATTAGATTAGCTTTCTCCTAATATCATTAGGAGGTTTCTAGATCTGAATCACATTCAGATCTGGACTCTCTGAGTGGATAGGGTCAAAACCCTATCCTCTCTACTAATCCATCTCAGAATTCGCCCCATAATTAACTAATTAAATAGCCCAGTTCGAAATGGGCTTTAGGCCCATTAAGCTTATGTGCTCACTTAACCTTCCTAACTGCTGCCCAGTTGGGCTTCCTTGTATGGCATGGGACCCAAGCATTGATCTACACATCAGCCACATGGGTTCGGCCCAGCCTTTGTTACAAGGCCTGGCCGAATACACTGTTATGGACAGTGCACCCCCTGAAACCCATCAAATGGGCTCTATGGGCCCAACACTTACCCTAAGTGGTCCCTGGGCCAAGCCACCTTGTAACACCCAGGGCTGTGGGCAGATGCAAGATTAGCCCATCAGGTATTATCCTCAATGGTCTTACACATAACCTCTCAGCCCATAATGATCATACACTGCCCGACAAGAGAGGACCTCTCCCTTGGCTGCAAGGAACAGTGTTGCACTCTCTACTTCTATGGATCCCGGGAATTAAAACCTTCTTGCAAACATTTTAGAAACCATAATATATATATATTTTTATATCTCATATAAAATATACTTTGCAAAACAAATCTCAATGGTTGAAATCGGCTGCCGGCAGTCTTGGTTTCCATCAGTGAGAGTGCATCCCCGATCATTACCTTTGTCCGACAAAGGGGTTGATCCTATCACTATGATCACCCACTTAGATGAATTCTCAGATTGTTCCAGCATACCCAGGTTTTGACCCCCGCTAAGGATCTCACTGAATGGTACATCAAAGACAGCCCAATCCGACACCTAGTACAGTATCATAATCGAGTCTAGGGGTCGGGTGTAACTTTTCGGTTTTGCCCATCAGTCTCCAAGGTTCAGGGCAATACTAGAAATCTGGTCCAGTTCATAGATTCAATTAATCCTACACTGTATGTGCCTAGGGTCTCACCCTGGCAGTTGAGACAAGCCACCCCAACCGACTTGGTGGCACCACAGTGTCAGCCTTGTCAGGATAGGTCTCCCCAGACCGACCCACTGGTTGTGAACATTCTAAACTAACACAAGTCTCAATAAGTGTCCAGTTTAAGGGTATTACACAGAAACATACCAAGGGAACATGAATCAAATATGCACTTTTATTCATTTACAATAAACTCATAAAGTACATCATTCTGATTGAAGCTAAAGGCATACAAAACTGTCTAACAGGGCCACCCGACCCATGAACAGGTCTATTTGAAAGTAAAGTTGGTAGAACTGCTTAGTTGTTAGCTTCCTGCATAGTCTTTGAGTTCATAAAAAATGAAAATTATAAAGCGAGAGCTTTAGTTTCTAAAAATTGAGGACTTAGCTTTCTGGGAGATGAGGACTTAGCTTTTTGTAGGATGAGAACTTAGTTTTTTGTAGCGTTTCCCACAGAACCATAGAGGGTTCAGTGAATGTCTCGCTGACTACAGGAGGGAGTGGCGCGTTCACTTGTGCAGTCGCTTGGGGCATCGTCAGCGCTGGGACCCTAGCCGCAATAAGCAATATGGTGATCTGACCTATGCAGGCGGACGGGAACTGGGGTTGCCACCCGGAGATGTTCGCTTCGTTGTTTTGTCTAGCGTTGCTGGAGGAAGCCATGGATTTGATTTTGAGCTTGAGATTTTGGAAATAGAAACAAGGGCTTTTAGTAGCGATTTCCCACAGACAACACCAATTGACGTAACCATTTCTGGTTACGTATCATTTTTTTTGGCTAAGTACCTCGTCATCCCGTCTACTCCTAGGTGGCCGATGACTCAGAGGCTGAAGTGAAGCTCCCTAGTGTAGTGCAACCCGGCTACTCCCTACAAGAGATGATCTGCTCATCTTTGTAGACGGTGGGAACTGAGGAACCCATTCTCCCTGTAGGAGATGATCGAATCATCTTTGTAGACAGCGGGAACTGAGGAACCCATTCTTCCTGTAGGAGATGATCGGCCCATCTTTATAGACGGTGGGAACTGGTTGTTTGCAAGAACTAAATCAGAGAACCCGAGGTGGCTTACTCGGCGGGGACACTCTGATGTCTAAGTTAGCACTTAATAGTGAGCTGAAAATGATATTAGAGAATGGGAGAGCTAAAGAGTAGAGATCACCCTTCATTTTCCTCCTTTCACCCCTAGGGGGTGAGGCCTTTATATACTGGAGTCCTCGTAGATTTGGTGGAGCAGTTCCTGGATTCCCGTTGTGATGGGACCTGCTTTTCGTGTTAGGTGGGGATAAAGCCACCAACTAGTAAGGTTGTCCATTTCCGCCTAAATCGGGGAGTGGGTGAGCTAATATAGCCATTACAAGTCAATCCCGTAAAATCCGGGGTATGGTGGTGAGGTCCTCGGGGTTGTCATGCAGTGGTCGGTTTGACTAAGAAGCGAACTGCCTGTAAGGTGCCAGGCTGCATGATGGTGAGCTGTCTGTAAGGTGCCAGGCAGCATGATGGCGAGCTGTTTGTAAGGCGCCAGGCTGCATGATGGCGAGCTGCTTAGTGTCGAGCTACCTGGTTGTCATGAGGTGCTAGGTGTCATAATGTCATTGGAGGGCCAAATCCGTCCTCATTAGTTTCATTGTGTTTTGTATTGATTATTAGAGGCTGAGACTTGAATCTAAAACTTTGGTTTTTTGTTTTTTGTGAAGAATCTAAAATTTTAATTGATTCATGAATATTATTTTTCTATAGATCAACAATTTTTTGCAAGCATTTGAAGTACTTAAATTATGCAATTGTTTCACATAGCAACTAGTCTAACTATAAAGGCCAAACGAGGCCATTACCCAATGTATGTTTGAGCTATTTGGGATCTTAGGAGGGGTGGACTAGATTCATTTTTGGCATTTTTTTTGTAGTGTTTGCTCTCAGACAAAGCCTATGTTCTCAAGATTGTCAACTTGGGACTTTACCACCACACCAGGCATAGAGGTGTAAATCGGGCTGTGCCACCCATGGCTCAGCATGAATTTGGACAGGCCTGGCACGATGGTTTGCGGGCCATGCTAGGCCCGGCATGATCATGCGGGCCATGTTGGGCATGGGGTTTTAGGTCCATGGGCTGGGCTGGCACGACATGACCGAGCGGGCCGTGCCACCCGCGCCCTGCGTGATGGCATGGCCCAACCCGCAGCCAGGCTAGCACGGCCCAACACTACCCATATATATTATTTATATATATTTTATATATTTATATAATATTATATAAATTATAATTATATAATAATATATAGTATATAATATATTAAATAAATAAATAAATAATTTTTTAAGTTTTGTTATACTAATTTATTTAATTATTGTATATATAAGCAATTGTATACATCAAAATTAATATAAAATTAAAATTTTAAGTTTTTATCAAATTTTTTAAATAAATAGTTTTGGCCCAACTGACCTGGCCCAAGGCTTGGCCATGGGCCAGCTGGGCCGACCCCCCAAGTTATCCCAAAGGAGGGCGGCACGGCTTGGCACAACCTGCACTTTGTATAGACCGCCCACGGGCGGACCGTTTTACACCTCTAACCATGCAATGACCCCTTGCAACTAGCTTGACTCTACTAGTATTTTGTAGTTTACATTGAGCACCAATCTACTCATTTTCAAGGTTGCAATTACCAATTTCAAGAAGACGAACATGAAGCAAATGAAAATTGGTTGAGGCACTTGGTAACATCATTGCTTGGTAATAGAAAGAAAGCTTTTATGTAAACCAATGGATGAATCTATTGAAGGGACACTGATTCAACCTTATGGGTATTGATGATTGATGCATATCAGTCTTGGAGCCATGCATAAACTAAACAGGATCAATCAATTCTTCTAAATCCATTTTCCAATGACAAAATTGAGCTAGGAAGAAGTGAATTGTTCACAAACATGCATGATCCAACACACAAATACAAAAATACAATTTGAGTCACCTATGGCTATATATACGAACCAAAATAACAACTATATTTAAATCAAAAGTAGCCAAGGTACTTACCTTATGGCAAGAAAACCAAAGCAAGCCAATGGGGGCGTGCGACAGTAATCGAAGACTTTGGTGAGCTTATTGCGTTCAGAAAAAAAATATCTACAAGAAATAAGGAGATGAAATCAAATTGCCGGTAGTAATTGACGGAATCAACAACCGGTGGTAGAAAATATGAGAAGGGAGAGGAAATAACTGCCACTGAATAAAAAGAAAAAGAAAAATATACGTGTGGAGAGTGAGAGATGATTAACCAGAATTTTTGATCGAAGGCATTGTAGATTCAGAGAGGAGAAGTTTGGCTACTAACGGATAGGTTAAAAACATCTGTTTAGTTTTTTTTTGGATATGGTTGCTATACGATATGGCTTTGATATCATAGACGGACCCGTTTTAGAAATAAGGGTAACATACAAAAACCTTTTCTAAAGTTTTTGACAATCACAAAAATCTCCCTTATAGTTTCATTTTAATAAATACCTCTCTTAAACTTTTGAGGAATTCGATAAATACCTCATTTCCGTTACCTTCCGAAACAGAAAATCGTTAAAGTTACAAAATTACCCTTGATTAATTGTCAGAGTGTAAACCGCACCCGTTCACAACCTACAATGCTATATTATCATATGTTCATGACTCTATATATCGGTCCAATTAAAACGCGGCACAGCACAAAACGATTCCTCTACTGTCTGTTCTCTCTCCCAAAGTCATCTGCCTGTGTTTTGCAACTGAAAACCCCTCTCGAAGGTGTCTTTGAGAGGAGCAAAGAAGTCATCTGCGTCTGTTTGGTTCAGTGCAAATAATAGATGGGAGGCTATTACAGACACCATTTGTCATGTGAGGACAAAAAAACAATTTCAGCTATTTCATCCTTTCGATTTCTTTCTCACAATCCATCCCAACTAATGACATTGCTTTGCTTCTTTTGATTCAACCCTTCTCTCTAGAAGTTCTGCCCTATCACGTAGCGTGACAGAGGCCTAATGTTGAGCAAATACAGTAATATATATACATATATATATATATATATATTGAGTTTCCTATAATGTGTTTATTATAGCCATGGACCCCTTAACAGTTATTAGACTCTTCTTACGATTGAGGCTGAAACGAAAACAGAAAAATTAAAGTCAACTTGTTTGAGGGTCAAAGAGAAAATTATCAAGGTTCAATTTTAATTTCGAGGAGAAATAACACTGCATCTGCATGGCTGCATGTAGACTTTGAAGACTGACATTGAAAACAACACCCAAGAAAATGTGTTTTTAGTTATAGTTGAGTTTTCCAACTCTTCTGGTTTTCAAGTAAGCTCATGTCACAACAACCCATAATTAATATTTTAATTATCAAAAATAAGAAAATGAATTCAATTTCATCCTGATTATATACTAGTAGTTAGGTATTTAAAAAAAAGAGAAAAACAACAGGAATGCCCATGGTGTTGTAGGAATGGATATACTGTGACTGTGAGATGGGAGAAACTTCAAAGTTCAAACTTCTACTGTTCTAAACTTGAAAAATCTCAACTTAGTTTGTAGTTTGTACTAAAGTGATTGTACTATAGGATCTACGATTTTATAACCTGGGAGAACAGGGTCAGTTGCTGGTTGTTTTCACACTGGGTTGGTTGTTAGGGAATAGAGATATGGAAAAAGACTAGAAAAAACAAGATTTTTTTCCTCTGCAATTTTCCTTTTCATCTTTTTATTTGGTTCTTTTTCATTGAATCACAGGGAAAAAGATGTTTTTTTTTTTTCCTTCCTCACTATAGAAGATAGCGATGAGTCAATACTCTTTGTTGTGTCAGAGAGAGAGAGAGCTCGTCATCACCCATCTCAATTCAATCCATAAGCAAATAATGTATAAAATCCCAAACCCAGAGGAGAGAGAGAGGACCCAAACCAAGAGGTCTTCGTGGTGTGAATGGAGAGAACTAAAAGACTGAAAGTGTGATTGCGTGGGAAACGTGTATTTAAAGGATGTTTGTCCACTTAAAACGGGATTACTTCAGTAATTTTGTAAAGGGTAAAATGGGTATTTAAAAAAATAGTGCCTCAATTTTATGTTTTTCATCAAAAAAGATAACAAAAAGGAGATATTTATTGATTTTCTCAAAAGTTTAGGAAAGATATTTATTAAAATGAAATCATAGGAAAGGTTTTTATAATTGTAAGAAAATTCAGAGGTGGTTTTTGTATTTTACCCTAGAAACAATAAAGTAAGTTTACAACAAAAAAAAGAACCGTCCCAATTCCTGCAGGCTTCTGAAGTTTTATAAACGGGTCATAGCTCATAGGTCGGGACGGGTTGTAATTTTGTAAATGAGTCGTGTATCCCGCTTTGCCTCCAAATAAAAATCAGTGGAACTGTGATAAGATCTTTGATGCGCCTGTTTTCTTCTTTCTCCTAAAAAAACACATTCTAGTTCAGAGATCCAGCCAATCCACCGGCGGCCATGTGCCTACGCCGGAGAACTCGTCCTTTGGACCGTTGTGTTCGTCTTATCTTGTACTATTGAACAAAGGGATCCATAAATTGGCATGGCGGTGGCAACAAGTCTCCTTCTTGTCTCATTATGCCGTTCCCGTTGCTCGTTAACCCCACAACCATCATCAGCGAAATTGAAATACACTCCAAATCTCTTTTCCCGGGGCCTTGCTCACTGTAAAGTTAGTGTGTTTTGCAGTAACAAAAGCACTGAGAAGAAGGAGAAGAAGAAAAAGAATGGAAGGCTAGAACAGACTTCGAGGTCTGCTTCTGCGGAAGCAGTGGTGAAGAGAAGGACCCGTTCGGATAGGGAGTTCGATATGGAGCTTGTGGAGCACTACGGCATTTCTGGGGCCCACACCCCCGTTATGCTGGGTGAGGTCTTGGAGGTTTTTGCTGCTTCAACTCTACGTTCCTTTGTTGATTGCACCCTTGGAGCTGCCGGTCACTCTTCTGCGGTATTCACTTTCTCTAAAATCCAAATCCACCTCTTTCGCTTTGCTAGCACTATGCTAATCACTTCACTATTATCTTCGTTTCGTTTGATCACATTACTTGGGTATCCTCCAGTATACAAGCTCTTAAGAACCAACATTTGGGTTTCTTTCTTTTCTTTTCTTTTTCTATGTATAACCTGTAAACCTGTTATGCACAGATGGTCATGTGAAAATGCATGATCCTGTGGAAATTGAGAGACACTCGTTACAAGCCTTTTTGTTACTACAATAGTAAGTAATCTTATTTCCTGTTGCCAAATATGGAATTGAGAGAAACCAATCATTTATTATTTTGATCTCTGTATATAATATGTAAATCTTGTTCCCTTTGTTAACTGTAGAAATTGAGAGCAAAAATAAAAAAAAGGAAATTAAGAACAACCCATCACATAATTGTAACTAATTATGTAGAACTATATGACCCATCATGTGGAGGAAATTGAGAGAGACCCATCACTTGATGCTCTTTCTCCTATTATATTATATTGGAAATTTCCTCCCTCTTGTTAAATGTGGAAATTGAGAGAAACTAATTGTTTGATATACTAACGTATGACTGGCATTTGGAGTTAATTGAGAGAAACCCATTGTTTGATACTTTGATTTTTCTTCAGCTAATAACATGTGAAGCTATGACATCATAATATTAGTACTGCTTTTTGACTGGTTATGGGACCCTGACCTGGTTGGTTGAGTTGAGCATCCTTCTGATGGCCTTGCAGTTGCAGGTGAACTAGTTTTTCATGTTTTTGATCATTTGAATAAGTTATTTTTTTGGAATCCTGGAAGGCTGGATTGGCAATGTGGAATTCATGGTATCTTTGTACTTTCTAAATTGTTTGATGACAATGTTGAATTGATCCTTTCTGTTGTTTATGGCCAAATTATTTCTCTTAGTGACCAGGCTTCTATGCAAATTGAACACAGTAAGGCTAGATGGAGAAACACTTGGTTCTAAGATGATTTTAATGCTGCATTGCTTTGTGAGAGAGAAGAAAGGAGATCAGGATGAATAGTGAGTAGTGGGAGGAGTGTTCAGCCTATGGATAGTCTAGTGCATTGGTAGAGTATTAATATTGAAGCTGATTTTTTGGAACAATGCATGGAAGCTGGGATGCTAGCTTGGCAATTTTCCTTTTACATATTTAGGCATTCCTATAGAGGCTAAAGCTTTGGCATCTTCCACTTGCCATCCTGTCTTGGAGACACTTGAAAAAACATTAGTGCGGTGGAAATGTAGGTAGTTATCTTTTTGGTGAGGTGACCACTCTTTTTTAGGAGTGCTCTTTCTGGAATTCCTGTTTATTATTTATTACTGATATGTTTTGGAAATTATAGTTTCAGTGGTTGATCAAATTGAAAATATTCAGTAGATTTCTTTGGAATGGTGATTGGAAGAGTACAAAGCTTCATTTAATGTGTTGAGATAGGGTTTGCAGGCCTAAAAGGTGGAGAGATGAGGTTAAGAACTAGAGAGATGAGTACAACTATTAGGCCCATTAAGTGACAAGTATCCACAAAATAATAGCCAAGGTTCTTTCCTTGAAGATTAAACTGGTAAAATTCTCATTGGTAATGGATGTGTGGAGGAGTTGAGGAGGGCAAAGTATAAAGGATTTGTGTGCAAGCTGAATATACAAAAACCCTATGACTTCTTGGAACTTCCTTGCTGATATTTATGAAAATTTATGGATTTGGGGAGAAATGGTGAAATTGGGTTGGTTTCTTAAAATCTCACCACTATTCTATTTTAGTTAATGGGGCGGTAAAAAATTCTTTCAGAAAGCAAAGATTTAAGGCAATGGGATCTCCTTTCACCTTTTCTCTTTACCCTAATAGCTGATGTTTTTAGTAGTCTTATTTCCAAGGCTGATAGGGAGGGAAAGATTAATGTCTTAGCTACTCACCTTCAATTTTCAGCTGATATAATAATTTTTTTATGAAGGGGGAGACCATAGATTGGTAGGGAATCTAAAAGAGTTGGTGAATAAGCTCAAATTTGTTTTAAACTTGAAAATCAATTTTGATAAAAGTTGCATTGCAGGGATTAATTTGGAAGACAGTGAATTAGACTCTAGTGGCCTCTCCTAAGTGTTCTATCACCAATTGGCCTTTGATATACTTGGGCCTCCCTTTAGGAGCAAACTACAAAGAGAGTAGATTTTGGAACCTAGTCTTAGAGAGGTGCATGAAGAGATTAGAGTGTGGAAGAGGAATTGCATTTCATTGGGAGGTATAATTACTTTGGTAAAACCTATATTTGTAAGTTTGCTGATAGTATTTGCCGATTTACTATCTCTTAGTGTTTAAAATTTCACAAAAGGAAGCAAAAAGATAGATAAAAGTCACGAGGTATTTCTTGTAGGAGCCGTGGGAAGGGAAGAAAGATGATCTAGTCAGATGGGAGATGGTGTGTAGGAGTAAACAGGAGGGTGAATTGGGTATTGGCAATATAGTAAGATGAATATTGCTTTGCTAGGGAAATGGCTATGGAGATGGCTGTTTGAGAGGGAGAGGCTATGGCATGAGGTGGTTGCCAGCATACACGGTAGGTTGGTTATTGGTTGAAATGCAGGTATATCATATCAGGCTAATTTGGCATCTCCATGGTATCATCCTTCACTTTCTCAGTTTTATCAAGTATGGTGTATGTTGAAGGGACTAAGTTAGGTTTTGGGAGGATGTCTAGGTTGGCTCTCCTCTCATGGATCTCTTTCCTTCTCTGCACTTTATTTCCTTGTCTGAAAACAAGTGTATGTCCAAGTTCTTTTGCCACCTGTGGTGAAACTGAAAAATAAGAGGAAAATAGAGAAGAGAGAGTGGAGAACAAGAGAGGAAGAAGAAAGAAGAGAACAGGGAGATGAGTTGAATAGTGTTGAGTCACTTGTTCCGACTCGCCCATTTGGTTTTATATAATTGTTTAAAAAATGATAAAATTACATACTACCCCCATTACAATAAATACTTAAAGCAGTAAGTATTACTACACTCCCCAACAAGTGGAGCATAGATATCAATCATGTTCAACTTGTCCAATATAGTGCCAATTTACTTTTTACTAAATCTTTTGTCAAAACATCAACAGGTTGATCTTCAGTCCTAACATATGGAAAGCAAATCTCATTCATGTCAATCTTCTCCCTTATGAAATGCTTATCAACTTCCACATGTTTAATTCGGTCATGTTGCATAGGGTTATGAGCAATGTTTATAGCTGCTTTGTTATCACAATACAACTTCATTTGCTCATTGGATTCTATATCAAGTTCTTGTAGAAACCTTTTCACCCAAAACAGCTCTAATATCCCATTGGAAATCGAGCGAAATTCAGCTTCTCCACAAGACCGGGCTACTGCATTTTGTTTTTAATTAAATTACCTCCAAACAGAGTACAATAACCTGATGTAGACCTGTGATCATCAATTGGCCCTGTGCAATTTGCATTTGTGTAAGCCTCAAGTTGTAGGTTACCATGATCAGAGAATAAGAGGCTTCTCCCAGGTGAAGCTTTCAAGTATCTTAGAATTCTTTCAACTGCTTCAAGATTCGGAACTTGAGGGCATGCATATATTGACTTATTACCCCCAATGCATAAGCAATATTTGGTCCCATCAGAGACAAGTAGATTAGCCTGCCAACTAATCTACAAAAACATACATCGATCTTCCAAGAGATCTCCACCCTTCTCATTAAGTTGATGATTGAGATCAATTGGAGTGTCCACAGGTTTGGCACCTAGTTTCCATGTTTCCTCTAGAAGATCAAGAGTATAATTCCTCTGGTACAAAAATATTCCCCTCTTGGGCCTCGTCACCTCAATGCCTAAGAAATATTTGAGGTCTCCCAGATCCTTAATCTCAAATTCAGTGGCTAGAATTTTGACGGTAGTGAGGGCAGTCTTGGACCTTTAGGTATTGGAGGCGTTTTCAGATATGAAGATGGCTTCATTAGGGCTCTTTTCTCAAGCCCTATTGGAGTGGATGACTCATTGAGAGCTGAAATTTATGCTGTGTTGGAAGGAGTTCAGAAGGCCAAGGATTAAATATTTCCAAGCTAATAATTGAAGGGGAATCTAAGCTTGTTATTGGATGGCTTCAAAATGAGGAGGAGATGGGCTGGTGGGATTACATAAATGAAAAAAGGAAATTCAGGCTCCTGACTCAAGGCATGGAAATTCAGCCGCATTGGACTAAGAGAGATGCTAATTGTTTGGCTGATGTCTTGGGGGAGATAAAAGAGTTTCTCTCCCCTCCTCTCTTTGTAATTTCTTTATTTTTATTTAATGAATCTCATTCAGTTATTGATCCAAAAAAAAAAATCACTGGCTAGAAATATCTTCAACTGGTGATCACCTGTTACAGCTAAATCATTAACATAGACAATGAGTGTAGAAGTAATACCATTTTCAAGTTTAACAAATAAAGTATGATATTCTTGGCTCTGTTTAGTAACAAAATCTCTTGATAGTTGTACTAGATCTATCAAACCATGCTCTTGGTGACAGTTTTAAGCCATAAATAAACTTCTTTAACCTACAAATGTTCCCAGAAAGAATCACAACACCATGAGGAGGCAGCATATACACTTCTTCTTTCAATTCCCCATGTAGACAAACATTTTTAACATCTAAATGGTGCAAGGGCCAATACTTAAGCAGCAAAAGCTGACAAAACTCTAATGGAATTCATTTTAGCTATTGGAGCAAAGGTCTAAGTGTAGTCTATGCCATAAGTTTAAGTATACCATTTTAGCTACTGGGCCTTATATGTTATATCCTTTCATAGAACCATCGGAGGGCTTCATTAAACTAAACTTTGATGGAAGCAATGAAATCCAGGCCCATCTGGTGTGGGAGGTGTCTTTAGAAACATGGAAGGACATATTATTGCTATTATTCAGGATCAATTGGCCATGGGGACTCTACAAGGGTAGTGCCTTATGTTCATGAACTACAACAGGCAAGGGAAATTAAATCTAATTATAGAAGGTGACTTCAAGGTTGTAATTGGGTGGCTGAAAAATAGTGAGAAATCTGTATGGGGCTAGGGGGTGCAAATGGATTGGATCATGATCCAATCTGATCCGAATCCAATCATATTTTTGCCGGAGTCGGATAACCCTTTGTTGGATTTTCTGATCGGATAATGGGATCCGATTGAAAATTGGATCAAATTTGTATCACCCCCTATCCGATGCCAATCTGAAAGGACCCAATGTATACATTACTTATTTATTTATAAAAACATTTATATTGCACTTTTTGTAATTTTTTTTATAAAAAGACATGTATATATTAGTATATATGGTGAAAATAGTTGAAAAAAAGCATTTATATTTTTTGTTTTCCTTTATATAATCTGTTATGTTTTTATTAATAATTTATTACAATTTTCAGAATTTAAATCGGATTGGATCAGATGTGGATATCTGATATCCTTCACGGGTCTAGGACTGGATCAGATCTTCGGATCGGATCATATCTAGGATATGTGCTATTGGATTGGATTCAGATTTACCCTGATTTGGATCTGATCCGATCCATTTGCATCCCTAATGCGGCTATAGAAATGAAGTTAAACAGATCAAATGGCTGGTGAGGAAAATGAATATTAAAATACAATGGATCTACACATGGGCTCACTAATATTTTAGCAAAGCAAAGGGTTAACAGAAATCAACTGTATTGGGCTTGCTTATAATTTGTATGTCTATGTAGTGGTAGGGTAGTAATTGCTACCCCACCCAAGGGTTGATTGTAATGCGCTATAATATTTCTGATATCTATTAATAAAATGTTCAGTTATTTAACAAAGAAAAAAGCTTTAGAATGATTTGGAGATTGAGAAGCTGCTTAGACTCTTAATGTGCAGAGCTGCAGACCTTCCCAAGAATAAGAGGATAAAAGATGCTGGAGGTGGGCAAAGTATGGAGTGTTAGCTCTGTCAAATCATTCTACAGCTAGCTGATGAAATATGTGGTTTCTGATTTCCCTTGGAGAGGGAGGTATTGTTACCCCATGTCCCATCAAAAACAAATTTCTTGTGTGGTCTGCTGTGCTGGGGAAAACTCTTATAAAGGAGAGTCTCTGATGTGCAAGGGCATTAACCTCAACTCTCTGGAGTGCATTCTTTACAGCTCCCACTGAGTCTGCTCACCTCCTATTCATTGACTGTTGTTTTCCTAGAAGTATATTTGACTTTTTCTGCAGCTTAGTGAACTTTTGTTGGTACTATCTCAGTCTGGTTAAGGGAGCATGTTAGGAGTTGGAAGCTGCAGGGTCTGAGCAGGTAGAAGGTTCTCGTGGAGCACATTCCTCCAGTGGTGATGTGGGTGGTTTGGAAGTAAAGGAATGGCTGAATATTTGATGACATTGATGACAAAGATAAATCTGTGTCTGTTTATTACTGCTGGCTGCAGCCCATGATCTGTTTAAAGTAATTTCCCACTTTAAGTATTTTGAGCATCCAACACTCTCGGTTAAAGCTGTTTCATTAATGTTTATAGTAAAACATTAATGAAATTACCTTTTCTCAAAAGATAAAGGTTGTAGTCGTATGAGACTACTGACAGCCCAAGCTGTGGTGTATAATCAACAGGAAATTAAGAGGATGAGAGGAGGAAGAGAATAAGATTTCGAAGGAAGGATTTCAGAAAAGAAGAGGATGCTTAATCTGCCGCCCCCCTCTTTCTATTTATATTAATTCTGAAGTAAGGATAAGACTGCTTACATGGCAAAATTAAAATCCTAATAAAAGACAACAATTAAAGTCATAATAAAAGACTAAAAGACTAAAGTCCTAATAAAAGACTAACAACTAATTGTGGACTGATACTTAAATAACTAGTAGTTGTATACGAGTACAATAGAAAGAGGTGGGGACCGCATCAGTGGTTTCTACACTCCTCCTCAAGTTGGGAATAGATGTTTGTCATTCCCAACTTGCATAGATCTTCTTCTAACTTCTTTGAAACTGCCTTGGTGAGAAGATCAGCAAGCTGCATGTTGGAGCTGATATATAGAAGATAGACTTCTTGAGATGCAACCGTTTCCCTAATAAAATATCGATCGACTTCAATGTGCTTAGTTCTGTCATGTTGTAATGGCTTATGAGCTATATTAATAGCAACCTGATTATCACAATACAACATTAGAGGTTTTTCATAGGTAATACCCAATTCATCAAACAATGATTTCAACCATAGTATGTCAGCCACACCATTTGCCATGGACCGATATTCAGCTTCAACACTGGAATGAGAAACAACACTTTGTTTCTTACTCCTCCAAGAAACAAGGTTACCTCTTACAAAGGCACAATATCTAGAGGTAGATCTTCTATCATCAACACAACCGGCCCAATCTGCATCTGTGTAAATTTCTATCTTCATGTGATTATTATCCTTAAATAGTACACCTCTGCCTGGCACCTCTTTAAATATGCCAATATCCTCTCAACAGCAAATAGGTGGGTAGTTTTGGGAGAATGCATATACTGACTAACAACACTGACTGCATAGCTGATGTCTGGTCGTGCAAGACAAAGATATAGTAGTTTACCAATTAATCTTTGGAACATAGCTTTATCTTCAAGAGGCTCTCCACCTTCTGCACTAATCTTGTGATTCTGTTCAATAGGTGTATCAGCTGGTTTAACACCCAACTTTCCTGTTTCTTCTAACAAATCAAGGACATACTTCCTTTGAGAAACAAAGATTCCATGCTTGGACCGAGCTACCTCAATACCCAAGAAATATCGTAGCTCTCACAGGTCCTTTACCACAAATTCTTGATGGAGAAGTTTCTTAAGAGACTCAATTTCGCTGTTATCACTCCCCGTTATTACAATGTCATCCACATATATAGCAAGTAGAGTCAAGGAAGCATCCACTTTCTTAATAAACAAAGTGTGATCTGATTGAGCCTGCACATAGCCAAACTTTTCAAGGGCTTGTCTGAATCTATCAAACCAAGCTTAGGGGGATCGTTTTAGTCCATACAAAGATTTATTCAACCGACAAACCTTCTTACCTATCTCTGTACTATAAAAGCTAGGAGGTAGTTGCATTTACACTTCTTCTTGCAAGTCTCCATTGAGGAAGGCATTTTTAACATCCATTTGGAATAAGGGCCAAGAGTAACTGGCTACAAGAGATAATAACACTTTGATAGTGGTCATTTTTGCTATTGGTGCAAAAGTCTCCAAGTAATCTATACCATAAGTTTGAGTAAATCCCTTTGCAACTAACCGGGCCTTATACCTTTCAATGAAACCATTAGCATTATGTTTCACAGTAAAAACCCATCTACATCCAACTGGTTTCTTCCCTTTGGGTTGATCAACTAGCTCCCAGGTATTGTTTCTCAAAAGGGCATTCATTTCTACTTTCATTGCATCTTTCCACTCAGGAATGGTTAGGGCTTCCTGTACTGTTCTGGGAATGGGAATATCAATGATTGATGCAAGAAAGGACGTATAAGAGGGAGACAGGTGATCATAGGACAAGAGTTGTGAGATACAATGGGCTGTGGATGAAGTGCAACGGCGTTTGCCTTTACGGATTGCAATGGGAAGGTCAAGGTCATTCAATGGAAGTGAGGGCTCATAAGATGGAGAAGGCTCATCTGTAATGGGAGCTGGAAGAGATGTAGTACCTGGATTTGGATCTTCAGAAGGAATTGGGGCTGGCCTGGACTGCTGATGATCGAAATCAACCTGCCTCCATCATCTGTGATAAACTCTCAAATCCCGACATTTTTGACAACCCTCCCCATTACACCCCTCTTCACTCAATGGAACAGGTAAAGGGACTTCTGTGTTAATCCCAACCATACTACTCTCCCCCTGAGAAGAAACCCTAGAGTAATAAGGTACATCTTCAAAGAAAGTAACATCTATGGATACAAATCTCTTTCTTGAAACAGGTTCGTAGCAGCAATATCCCTTTTGAGTTTGTGCATAACCAAGGAAAATACATTTTGAGGTTTTAGGGTCAAATTTGGAATAGCGAGGGCTAAGAGTTTGCACGAAGCAGGTACAACCAAAGGTTTTAAGGGGGACAAAAAACAACTCTTTATCAGGATATAAAAGAGTGAATGGGGGTTTCATGTCAAGAACCCGTGAAGGAATTCGGTTGATGAGAAACACAGTTGTGAGAATGGCATCTCCTTAGAAATGTATAGGCACATTGGAGATGAATATGATACTTCTAGCTACTTCCAATATGTGCCTATTCTTTCTCTCAGCCACCTCATTCCGCTGAGGGGTATGAGGGCAGGTATTCTGATGGATAATCCAATGGTCAAGAAAGTAAGAGGCTAGTGATGTTTTAAAGTATTCTCTCGCATTATCGGATCTGAAAATTTTGATTTTTACCCCAAACTGGGTTAAAATCATCTGATGAAAGGTTTGGGTTAGGGTAGGGACCTCATCTCGAGAACGCATCAAGTAAACCCAAGAAAACCGGGTGTAGTCATCAACAAACAGAAAGAAGTATTTGTATCCCCCCATAGCAGTGATGTGATATGGTCCCCAAACATCGGTATGCACAATGTCTAAAAGAACACTACTTCTCTTATTACTTAATGAATAGGTTGTTCTACAATGCTATGCAAGCTCACAACTTTCACACTTTAAACTAGACATCTAGATAGATTCAAATAAACTAGGAAACAAGCTTTTCAAAGACCTAAAGGATAAATGACCCAATCGGCTATGCCAAAGCATGACTTGACCAATAGACTAAGAAACAAAAGACCCTCTAACTTCACTACCGTCCTACTGTGAACTTCCTCCAAGCAAATAGGTTCCATTTGTCTCATGGCCAGTCCCAATCACCTTTCTTGTCTCCAAGTCCTGAAAAACACATCGATCAGGAAAAAAAGGTTACTGAGCAATTTTGGTTTTTAGTAATGCTGCTAACTGAAAGTAAATTGGTGCTAAGTTTAGGAACATGCAGAACAGAGGACAGGGAAATGGCACTAGACAACTTGATGTCTCCCTTGCCAGAAATGGGAACAAGTGATCCATCAGCAATAGGCACCTTGTCTTTACCAGAGGATAAGTGATAGGTAGTAAATAGTGAAGGCAAACCAGTCATATGAGATCAGATGCACCTGAGTCTATTACCCAACAATGTTCAGTGTTACCTGGAGCTGAAGCATGATAAACTGAGGCTTGTGTACCTGAATGAGCAAATGCTAAGGTGGGAGGAGTTGATGTTGTAACTGGTTGAGATGATGATGCTGAATTACCAACCTCCTTTTCCAATTGAGTCAAGGCAGCTCGGTCAACAACTAGAGTGTCTAGTGGTGCTGCTCTTGTGCCTGATGAGGTTGCACAATCAGTAGTAATAGCTGTATTAGCATTCCCCTTTTTGTTCCTGAGTTTTACGGGAACTAGATGAGGATGTAGCTTCCACAGGTTTCTTTGGTATGCTTAGGTTTCTTGCAATGTTCACATATTAGGTCCTTCTTGTCTTCCTTCTTCATATTTCTCTCCTTATCCCCCCCAAACTTGGGTTTAGTTGCTGCCAAGGCTGATTCAAGTGGCGAATATTGTAACATAACTTTCCTTCTACTTTCTTCACTGTGCACTAAAGAGTAAGCTTGTGATAGAGTCACATTGTCTCTTTGTTAGACAGTTTTGTATGCCCTTAGCTTCAATCATTTTGATGTACTTTTGTTATTTAGTGGAAATAAATAAAGTGCATGTTTGATTCATGTTGTTTGGTTTAATTCTGTGTAAAACCCTAAAACTGGACATTTGTAGAGACTCATGTTAGTTTTAAATGTTCACAGCCGTTGGATAAGTCTGGGGAGATTTATCCTGCCAAGGCTGATACTGGTGTGCCACCAAGTGTTGGGATGGCCTGTCTCAGCCATCAGGGTAAGACCCGAGGCACATACAGCATGGGATTACTTGAATCCTTGAACCGGACCAGATTTCCAGTCTTGCCCTGGACCTTGGAGATAGATGGGCAAAACTGGAAAGTTACACCTGACCCCTAGACTCGATTATGACACTTCACTAGGTGCTGGATCAGGCTGCCTTTGATATGCCAATCAGTGAGATCCTTAGTGGGGATCAAAACCTGGGTATGTTGGGGCAGTTTGAGAATTCATCTGAGTGGGTGGTCATAGTGACAGAATCAACCACTTTGTCGGACAAAGGGTAATGATCGGGAATGCACTCTCTCTGATGGAAACCAAACTGCCGGCAGTTGATTTCAATCGTTGGAATTTTGTTTTTGCAAAATTAATATATTTACATATATATGTACGGTTTCAAAATGTTTGCAAATGGTTTTAATTCCCAGGATCCATGTGAGAGGAGAGTGCGGCACTGTTCCTTGCAGCCGAGGGAGAGGTCCTCTCTTGTCGGGCAGTGCTTGATCATTAAGGGCTGAGAGGTTAAGTGTAAGACCATTTAGGATAATACCTGATGGGCTAATCTTGCACCTGCCCACAGTCCCTGGGTTTTTATAAGATGGCTTGGCCCAGGGACCACTTAATGTAAGTGTTGGGCCCATAGGGTTCATACGATGGACTCAAGGGGTTCATTGAGATTTTCAGTGAATTTGGCTGGGCCTTGTATTAAAGGCTGGGCCGAACCCATGTGGCTGGTGTGTAGATCAATGCTTGGGTCCCACGCCATACAAAGAAGCCCAACTGGGCAGCAGATTGGAAACTAATTAAACACTAAATACTTAATGGGCCAAAAGCCCATTTCGAGGTGGGCTGATATGATCACCCATCCATGGGGCGAATTTGAGATTGAAGTTAGCAAAAAGGATTGGGCTCTTAGCCTTATCCACTCTTAGAGACCAAATTCAAATCAGGTTTGAATCTGGTAACCTCCTGATAAGAACAGGAGTAAGCTAACTCTATCTGGGAAAGGGATTAAGATTATCCCCTATCCAAATACTGATTTGGATTGGGATAACTCCTAATTAGGAGATTTCTTAATCAAGAAGAAAAGAGAGGAGATTTTCGAATGAACCAAGAGAGGGAAATCAGATTTCGATCCAAGAGGTTCTGGTAAGCAAGAAAGGTTCCTGCGAATTGAGATTAGATCTCATTCTCTCCAGAAAAGAAAACAGTTCAGCCTTTTCGTTTCTGGAAATCTCCTCCTGCCGCCGCCATCTGCATTGTTGCAAGATTTGATCTTTGCAGAAAAGAAAGTCAAGAAACCAGTTCTTGACATCAGTCTTGCAAGAAAGACTGAAAGAATTCAGTGTTTAGTACATCCAGGGGATTCTTGTGAAGGATCCAGTGTGTAGGACGCACCCTGCTGGTTCTGTTCCATCCACAGCTGTGTCATCTTCAGCAGGGACAGATCTTGGAGCATTCTTTGGGCGTGAACACCAACTTTGGGAGATACTGCTTCTCCGGATCAGGTATAATCCTCCCATTTATCTTTTGGTACAGATCTGGTTTGATTAGGGTTCAAGTAGATCCTTGAATATTGTATTCTAAATTCAGGGAATATGATTCCCAGTTGGGAGAAGGTAGGAAATTTTTGAAATTCGCCCCACCCATTCCGCAACCTTTATGGCGTCCATTAGATGGATCCTACCATTCTTTCAGTGGTATCAGAGCCAGGTTCGAATCTTGAACCAAAAGAAAATCAGATCTGACCCTGCGCAGATGGATAGAAGGTGTTCTTTCAAGATTTGCGCAGATTGTTTTCTTTTTTTCTTCAAGAAACTGTTTCTTGTTAAGGGCGATTGATCTGAAATTAATTTCTATTAAATCCAAAATTTATTTGGAATTGTTCTTTATTTATTTTGATTTAATGGACTGTTCAAACCTGGAGATCGCAGTGCAGTTTTAGCGCAGATGGTCTGCGCACCCTTTTTCTTTTCTATTTATTTATTTCATTCAATTCGGTCTGTAAATAATTTTTTTTTATTTTTAGACTGAATGTATAGGATTTGATCAAGAATGTAATTAATAGAAATAGGATTTCTGTTATTTTTCTTGATTAAAGAAGATGGAAGAAGATGGCGGCGCTGGAGATTTGCAGATGGAGAAATCGTTTTCTGCGATTTGCAGTTTATGAAACTGCAACCCTTGTGATTAACCTCTGTTTTGCAGGTGGTGCGAACAGTCCATAATTGTTTTGTGTTTGCTAGAAATCAAAACTATTAATTTCAGATCATTCAATAATTAATTCTTGAATTGAAAATCAGTTTTGGACCATTTCGGACTAGATTGGACGAAAACTGTTTGGACCAAATCTGGGTTTCGAAAGGGGCTGTTCTCAGTCCAATTGTCTCACACTTTTGTTCCAAATCTGATGTTCAATTACAGGGATTAATTCGGCCCACCTGTAAAGCCCAGTTTTAAAGGGTTAAAACTGCAAAAGCCCATTATTGTGAGATAAGCTGTATGGGCCGAACTGCTATCTGCGATTCAGCCCATACACCTAGTGGACATTAATCGTTAATGACTTGGTTTTTAAATGGGCCGTTGAATGGGCTTTACAGCAATTAATTGATTGGATCAATTCCTCCTTTACATGTGATGTTTGGATGTTTGATGTGCTGCGACCATGGGGCATAAGTACTTGGCCCGTGATGACTCGTTAGTGGCTCTTGCGCACACCATGGCTGAATGCACATCATTGCCATGGTGTCCCTGAAGGTCATTGGATGACCCCCTCTTTGCCTGGTGGGCCCCACAACCCTGAAAAGGGATGCGTACGGAACCCCTAGCCGATGAAGGCCCACCAGAAATCTGACTTTATGAAAGTCAGTGGGAGCCACTTTGGTTTGACCTAAATTAGAACTAGGCCGTGATTTTGTTCCCTCCAGCAAATATGAATGCAAGTGATAGGGAGATCCATATGATGGACTCTCTAAAGGCCTTCCGTCATTAGCACAATGATGGGTCCATCAGTAATGAGGAAACACACCATAAAATTGGGCTATCCATTTGCTGTTGGATCTGTTAGAGTGTTTCATAAGATGATAGGGGCGTTATAGACCGATGTGGGAGGGGCTTCACCAGAAAATGGGAACTCTCTCACGGTACCTTGGCGTAACCTGAATATGATGGGTGTGCACTCACTGACAGAAGGGTTTACCTGAAAACGGCTCTGAACCTTGTCTGACAGAGGCCAAAGGGAAACTCATTTGATGAGTGGATATGATCTGTCACAGAAAGGTGGTGGGGTTATGCAGCTGAAACAGTTGGCTTCACGCACCCCATGTGATTTCCCACATTTCTAGAGACATTTCGTCGTCTCCGTCACTGAGATAGGAGGGAAATCTCAGAGATGAACAAATGGGAATGGAACATAGATTAAAAGCCATATCTATGTAGGTGAACATGAATCAAACTAAGGTTGTGGACTAATGATTTTGCTGTTTTATCAGAAAATGGCAAACGGTCAATTTGCAAAGCTTCTAGACGATAACAAGCTTAAGGGCCCAAACTACGCCGACTGGTACAGAAATCTTATGCTGGTCCTAACTTCTGAAAAGTTAGACAAGGTAGTGAAAAATCCTGCCCCGGAACGTCCGGGTGATAGGGCTTCTGAGGCCCGTAGGAGGGACTACCAAGATTGGGAGGATAAGAACTCCCTAGCCCGCTGCTTTGTCATTGCCTCATTAGACAACTCAATACAGAGGCAGTTCGATCAGATCGAACTTGCCAAGGACATATTGGACAGTCTAAGGACAATGTATGAGGAGCAGAACCGTTCTACTCGACAGAAGGTCCTGAAATTGTTCATGACCGCGCAGATGACCAAAGGGCAGAAAGTTCATGACCATTGTCTTCGGATGATGGGATACATCAACGAACTTGAAGCTCTTGGATCCGGGCTAGATCTTGGCACGCAAGTGGATGCCATCCTAAATTCTTTGCCCTCTTCCTTCAATGCGTTCACTATGAACTACAATATGAATAAGCTGAATGTCAGCGTCCAGGAACTCAGCAATATGTTGCAGAGGGCCGAGGATTTACTCAAGAAGGATGAGCCTGTGGTTATGCTTGCTGAAGCTAACAAATCGGGCAAGAGAAAGAGAAAGGCAAAGAAGCCCCAGAAGAAGACTACCAAACCCAAGAAGCAGAAGAAGAACAAGGCATCTGATGTCTGTCACTTCTGCAAGCAGACCGGCCACTGGAAGAGGAACTGTCCTACCTACCTGGAATCTAAGAAAGGTAATATCGAAACTTGTGTCATAGAAACTAATATGTTAGTTACTTCTGTGTCCTGGTGTGTTGACTCCGGGGCTTCAACTCATGCGTGTAACTCACTGCAGGGGTTCAAAGTTAGCAGAAGGCTGAGTGAAGGTGAAGTGACACTGTTCTTGGGAACAACTGCAAGTGTTGCAGCTGCGGCAATAGGAACCGTAGAATTAGTTTTTAAGTGATCAATCTCATGCCACAAGGATTTCAAGGTGAAAATATAAACCGAGACTGGCTTCTCTCCTTGCTTAAGGTTATTCACCTTATATTTTAGCTCATAGGCCCTAGCAACATTGAAGGGTTGGGAGTAGGTTTCTTTCATGATATCCCAAATTTCTTTAGCTGTTTTTGCCCATAAATAATTTCGGCTGATATGTGGTTGCATGGAGTTACACAACCATGTCATAACCAAATAGTTCTCCTAAACCCATTTGGTATATATTTGGTCCTCCTTGGCTGGTTCCTTGACATCTCCCAGTAAATAACTTAGCTTTCCTCTACCCCTAGTAGCCATCATGGCTGATTGGGCCCCCTCTAGGTAGTTTGACCCATCAAATTTTACAGTGGTAATCTGAAAACTGTTCTCAGATATGCTACCAGCACCACCAGCCCCTAAATAGTGTTCCCCTTGGCTCTTAAACTCCATTCTTTTTCAAGAAAAGATTAACAAATGCCTTTTGTATCACTGAGACTGGGTAATTACACCTAGAATTTGCTATCAGCCGAACCTACTTTATCCTTCTAGGTCGGCAATCCACCCCAAAAAGATAACCTTCCAAGTACAACTTAGAGTGCACGGTGAGAGTGCAAGGCTGAAACTAACTGCAGCCCTAGAATTGGCGACAATCAAGAAACTAGAATCTTGTACCTAGAACCAGTCAAAGGTTAAGAAACAAGCCAAGAACACAACCAGTTCAGCAGCATCTCTTAAAGTAACCAAAAAACTATTCATTTAATGTATCAAGAACAGTTCAGGAGGAAAACACTTTCAGTCGAACCTTCGAAATAACCAGAAAAGGTAATCCTTTTAATAGAAAAGATTGACTTACTTCAGCAAAACTCTGGCCGCAACCTTCAAAGATAAGTCTGAACCCTAATCTTGAGGGTTCTTCCTTCTGACTCTTCCTAATTGCTGATCATCCTCTGATGCTTCACCAACAATCTCCAAGACTCTGCCGATGATCCCTTTTGCTGGAAATTATCCAACCCTAGGAAATTCTTATGTAGCCGGCCATGTTAGACTATCATAAGATTTCCTAGGTTGGCTCTGATACCATGTAGTTGTATGAGACTACTGACAGCCCAAGCTGTGGTGTATAATCAACAAGAAATTAAGAGGATGAGAGGAGAGAATGAGAGAGTAGAAAGCTTTATGTGCTGATTCGGCCAAGCTTCTTGTGAAAGGAAGAGGAGAAAGTTGGGGGTTTTGGCAATAGACAGAGGAAAGGGAAGAAAAGGAGAAGACGGTCGACTAGGATAATGATGCATAACCCTAGCCGCCAGCCCCTCATTCTATTTATAATTAACTTAAATATGGGATATTACAAAGATGCCCCTAAGTAGGGAGGCAACTCAACTAAGTACTTACAATTCTTTTAAAAATAAAAGACTAATGGGCCCAAGGCCCAACAACTTCTTAATTTAAAAGAAAACAAACTAAACGTAAATCGGCCCAACATAAATCAGCCCACTCAACACTCCCCCTCAAGTTGGGAATATATGTCACACATTCCCAACTTGCGTAAATCATGTTCCAGCTTATTCTTCGCAACACCTTTTGTGAGAACATTAGCAAGCTACAGATCAGAAGAAATGTATGGAAGACAAACTTCTTCAGAAGTTACCCTTTCTTTGATAAAACGTCTATCTACTTCAATGTGCTTAGTTCGGTCATGCTAGACTGGATTATGGGCAATATTGATTGCTGCCTGGTTATCGCAATATAGCATCATAGATTCTTCTGCCTGTACACCGATTTCTTCTAATAGAGAACGGATCCAGAGAAGTTCTGAAACTTCATGTGCTATGGCCCTATATTCCGCTTCTGCACTTGATCTTGCCACAACTGTTTGTTTTTTACTCTTCCATGAGACTAGGTTACCCCCAACTAGGGTGCACACTCCTGAAGTTGATCTTCTGTCATCAAGGCATCCTGCCCAATCCGCATCTGTATAGGTCTCTAGCTTCAGTTGTCCATGATCAGTAAACAATATGCCTCTGCCTGGATGTCCCTTCAAATATGCAAGGATCCTGTCAACTGCCTTCTAGTGCTGATCTCGTGGAGCATGCATGTATTGACTCACTACACTTACTGCATAGGAGATGTCCGGTCTTGTCATACACAAGTATAGTAGCCGACCCACAAGTCTTTGGTATCTCCCAAGGTCCTTCACTAGTTCACCTTCTGATGCATTGATTCTATGGTTCTGATCAATGGGGGTGCTAGCTGCCTTTGTTCCAAGCTTCCTTGTCTCTTGGAGAAGGTCCAAGACATACTTCCTTTGAGAGATAAAAATTCCATGTTTCGATCTTGCAACTTCGATGCCTAAGAAGTATCTTAGTTCTCCAAGATCCTTAATCTCAAATTCCTTATGCAGGTTCCTCTTCAGACTATCAATCTCACTCAAATCATTCCCAGTGACAACAATGTCATCCACATAAACAATTAGGATTGACACCAAAGATCCCCTGCGCTTCACAAACAAGGTGTGATCACATTGAGTTTGAGTGTAGCCAAAAACAATCAAGGCCTTTCTGAATCTATCAAACCATGCTCTAGGAGATTGTTTCAAGCCATATAGTGACTTCTTCAGCTTGCATACCTTTCCCTTTTTAGCATTATAAAAACCAGCTGAAAGATCCATATACACCTCTTCTTGCAGATCCCCATTTAGGAAAGCATTCTTTACATCCACTTGAAACAAGGGCCAAGAGTATGAGGCAACAACAGAAAGGAGTATCCGAGCAGAGGTCATCTTTGCAACTGGCGCAAATGTCTCTAGATAATCAATGCCATAGGTCTATGTGTACCCTTTTGCAACAAGTATTGCCTTGTACCTCTCTATACTTCCATCTGCCTTATACTTTACTGTGTAACCCATCTGCATCCAATTGTCTCCTTGCCTTCTGGTAGGTCCACAATTTCCCATGTTTGATTCTTAATCAAAGCCTCCATCTCTTCCTGCATAGTTGTCTTCCACTCAGGTTTGGAGAGAGCCTCACTAACACCCTTGGGTATAGACACTGAATCAAGAGAAGAGAGAAAAGCACGGTAGGAAGGAGAAAGTCCACTGTAGGATAAGTACTGTGAGATACAATGAGCAGTGCACTTTCTCTTCCCTTTCCTAAGAGCAATAGGGAGATCAAGGTTATCTGTAATAGTGTTAGTAGGATTAATGGAACGCAAAGGAGGTGGCAAGGTGGGTGACATCGGGTGGTGGTCAAGCATAGGAGTAGACATAGGAACTGGAACTGGGAGAGGGATAGACTGCTGACTAACTTCCCCAAAACACTCCCCTTGAGAAGGATCCTTTGAGAAGAAGTATGTAGATTAAAAAAAGGTAACATCCATAGTAACATACCGGTTCCCAGAGATTGGATCATAGCAGCGGTACCCTTTCTGATTCTCTGCATATCCAAGGAAAACACATTTCTTTGCCTTGGGATCAAGCTTCGAACAGTAAGGGCCAAGAATATGTGCAAAGCAGACGCATCCAAACACCCTTAGAGGAATATGAAACATCTCCCCCTGAGGAAAAAGAAGGCTGAATGGGGTCCTGAATCCGAGTACACGAGAGGGCACTCTGTTAATCAGATATACTGCCGTGAGAACTGCATCACCCCAAAAACGAATCGGAACTGTGGCTGTGATCGTCATGCTTCTTGCCGTCTCAACGATGTGTCTGTTCTTCCTCTCTGCAACACCATTCTACTGTGGACTATAGGGGCAACTGCTCTGATGGACAACACCATACTCCAATAGATATGAAGCAAGATGTCTCTTAAAATATTCCCTAGCATTGTCAAATCTGAACATCTTTATTCTTGTCCCAAACTGTGTTAGTACCATCTGGTGGAATTGCTTCACCAAGGATGGTACTTCATCGCGTGATTTCATCAGGTAAATCCAGGAATATCGAGAGAAATCATCCACAAACAGGAGAAAATAGCGATAGCCGCCCATAGAGGGAACATGATAAGGGCCCCACACATCCGAATGAATAACATCAAAGGGAGAAGAACATCTTTTATTACTAGGTTTAAAAGGGTGTCTACAATGCTTTCCAAGTTCACAACCCTCACACTTTAAACATGACAGATTCACAGACTTAAACAGTTTTGGAAACAAACAACTCAAAGAAGAAAAGGATAAATGACCCAGATGGTTGTGCCAAAGCATAATCTGACCCATAGATTTTGACTCACTATCTCTGCAAACATGATGGCTTTGGTGAAGAGGGAGAGCATCCAGGAGGTAGATTCCATTCACTTCACGACCACTCCCAATCATCCTCTTTGAATCCAGATCCTGCAAAATACAGCGTCTAGGAGAAAAAATTACTGAGCAGTTCAGATTCTTAGTCAGACTACTAACAAATAACAAATTAGTGCTCAATCTAGGAACATGGAGGACAGAGGGTAAGCAAATAGAATCATTGATCTTGACAGATCCCTTCCCAGCAATAGGAACATGGGATCCATCAGCTGTGGAGACCCTATCTCTGTCAGAACAGAGCTGATAAGAAGAGAAAATAGTGGAGCAATGGGTCATATGCTTTGAGGCTTCAGAGTTTATAATCCAAGGAGATCTCTCCTTACTTGAAGCAAAAACATAGTTTGCAGTGACATGTGAACTACCTGTGTGGGCAAAGGAGGTAGAGTGGGCTCCACCTGTGCTACCTGTACCTTGTTGTCCGCTTGCGGCTGAACTGGAACTAGCTGTATCCCTCTGATTCAGAAGTAATCCAAACCTCTCAAGCTCGGCCCTTACTGCAGCAGCTGCAACGGACTCCAAAGCAGCTATAGTAGGGGGGGCCGGAGTATCACCGGTAACTGCCATGTGCACATTTCCTTTCTTATTCTTCAATCTGGTCGGCACAAGATGTGGGTGAAGCTTCCAACAAGTGTCTCTTGTATGCTTAGGCTTCTTATAGTAGTCACAGACCAAGTCCTTTTTGTCTTCCTTTTTGTTTTCATTGCCATTCTGTTTAGATTTCACAACACTTACCATATAATTTTCCTGCACCCACCGGGAGTTGTCAGTTTCGGGTTTCACCTCTTCACCAGTAATATACCCCAATTTTCCACGAGCCCCAATGGCCATCTTTGCAGATTGGGACCATTCCAAGTAGTTTGTACCATCCAACCAAACTGTAGTAATGGTCCCAACTCCAAAGGGGTCTCCAGCACCTCCTCCCACTGGTCCCATTTCATTCCCGGGTTTATATTCAACTCTGTGTCCCTCCATATGTCTCAAAAGAGGTACAAAAAACAACCAAAAAATGCAGCAAGAACAAACAGAATACCTTCTGGAACCAACGACACTCCTTTGGTGTCTTGGACTTTCTTCCCATGAAAGATTCCTTTTCAGTGGGATGGGAGAAGAGAGAGAAAAAGCAACCGCCCTCTCTAGAAGCCTCCAAACCACATGGAACTTGAATCGCCCCTTACAAAAAACCCAGAGGAACCCTAAAAAATTAGGGCGCCACTACCTAGGTCAAAATTGAAGAGTCCAACAAAATCAAGACTCTTCCCCTTTCTCCAGTTTTTCTTGATTCTGATGAGAAACCCTAGACCAGCTACAAGGCATACAGATCCATCAAGAAAATCCAAAAATTGGGCTTACCTGAGAGCTTCAATCAGCTTCTTAAATCTCCATGCAGTTGGCCGATCTAGGGCTGCAGGAGTGAATCTCTTCAAGAACCTTCAACCTGCTCTGATACCAAGTAGAAAGCTTTATGTGCTGATTCGGCCAAGCTTCTTGTGAAAGGAAGAGGAGAAAGTTGGGGGTTTCAGCAATAGACAGAGGAAAGGGAAGAAAAGGAGAAGAAGGTCGACTAGGATAGTGATGCATAACCCTAGCCGCCAGCCCCTCATTCTATTTATAATTAACTTAAATATGGGATATTACAAAGATGCCCCTAGTAGGGTGGCAACTCAACTAAGTACTTACAATTCTTTTAAAAATAAAAGACTAATGGGCCCAAGGCCCAACAACTTCTTAATTTAAAAGTCAACAAACTAAACATAAATCGGTCCAACATAAATCAGCCCACTGAACAGAGAGGAGGAAGAGAAAAGAAGAGAAGAAGATTTCGAAGGAAGGATTTCAAAAAAGAAGAGGATGCTTAATATGCCGCCCCCCTCTTTCTATTTATATTAATTCTGAAGTAAGGATAAGACTGCTTACATGGCAAAATTAAAATCCTAATAAAAGACAACAATTAAAGTCATAATAAAAGACTAAAAGACTAAAGTCCTAGTAAAAGACTAACAACTAATTGTGGACTGATACTTAAATTACTAGTAGTTGTATACGAGTACAATAGAAAGAGGTGGGGACCACATCAGTGGTTTCTACAAAGGTTTTCTAAAGAGAAGAGGCTAGGTGCAAGTGGATTAAATAATGAGACGGAAGCTCCAAATTCTTTTCAATACTTACTAGTGGAAATAAAACAAATAATCCATCCAATCTTTTAATTGGTAGTTCATGGAGCCAATATCAAAACTGGAGGAGATATGCACTCTAGGACCACTCATCCCTGGCTCGAAGGCTGATTGTGGAGGGACTTGAATGTGGAATATGCATCTTGGTTGGAGAGACCCTTTGCGGAAGAAGAGATCAAGAAAGTTATTTTGGGTTAGAAGAATATTAAGATCTAGATTTAACAAATTCACCATGGGCTTCTACTAGGTGTATCAGGATATTGTCAAAGAGAACTCACTAGGTATCTTTGAAGATTTCCACTATAATGGCATTATCAACAAGAACATGGTTCTACATTTGTACTCTTATTCTTAAGAAGACCAGGGAGCTTGCAAGGATCTTAGAGTGTGGGATTAAAAACTGTCCTTTGGAGTAGGGCTGCAAGTTGGGCTGGGCTAGGTTGGGTTAAGGCCAACCGTAAGTTCTAAACTCCCAACCCTAATCTTAATCCAACCTGACCTACCCAATCCTAACCGTAACTAAATTCCTTCAACCCTAACCCAACCCAACCCGAAGTCAACTTCAGGTTGGGCCCAACCCAACCTTCTTCCTATCCCTTAAAATCTCGCAGAACTTTTCAATCTCAGATCTTAACTCAATTTTCAGTACATATATTAATCCTATGTTTTATTAGTGTTTGTTTGTTGATGTTTTTATTGGTTCTTTTAGTACAAAATTTAGAAAAAATAAGTGTTTGAAATGACTATAGTTTATTATGACTTATGATAGATCTTTTATGGGCAGCAACTAGCAGAAAGGAAATGAAGAATAAAGTATTCCAAAAACATAAAATATGTTATTAAGGTATTAATCTTTCCAAATAGGATTAAGTGATTATCTTAAAAGAAAGACATGATAGTATGTGGTGGGGGCTATACAACTATCATGCATATAAACAAATCAATGTATGATATATCACATATGCAACATATATTTATATATGACATGTACTATAGAGTCGGGTTCAGGTTGGATTGAGTTGCCCGAGGGGCAATGATTTAAAAGGCATGCCTAAGCGCATAGGCGAGGGCATTGAGGCGCATTCTAGGGTAGGCACCTTGCCTAGGTCATAGGCACAATGCTTTCAAAAGGCGCATGCCTGGTGTGCCTAGTGCGCCTTGTGCCTCAGCCTAGGCGTGCGCCTTGTGCCTCAGCCTAGGTGTGCACCTTTTGAAAATTTGACGCTTTTTCCTTTTTTTGAGTCTAGCAGTTGGGCTTGTTTGGGCTTTTTTTGGACTTGTTTGGGCTTGCCTCGAGGGGTGTGGCACAAAGGAGGCTCGTAGAATTAGGAATGTAATGTGTCACAATAGCTACTTGAAGTAATGTAATTGAGAAAAAGAGAGATTGTGGGTTTTATATGCTTGAAAATGTTTTATATGTTTGATTTCATTTTTAAATTCTCATGTGAATATGCTTTACATATTATGTTTATGTATTTTAATTTTAGATAATAGGTTTTTTAAAACATTTATTTTAAAATTTAAGTTTATATTTTTATTAATATTATGATTTATATATTTTTTTTTTATTTTTTTGAATTTTTTAGCATTTTTTGATTTTTTTTTTAAATTTTTGCGTGTTGCTTAAATAGGCGCGTGCCTCGTCTTGTGCCTTGTGCCTTGTGCCTTAGGTGCTAATTGACCCCTACGCCTTTTTTATTGCCTTGCGCTTTTAAAACACTGCCGAGGGGTCAACCCTAACCTAGCCCGAAGTAAAGTCGGGTTCATGAATTCCAACTCTAACCCTAACCCAAGCATCAAGCCGACTTTTTCAGGTTGGGTTAGGGTTAGGTTCAGGCTAACCCGGCCCAAGTTGTAGTTTACATTGGACTACTTGTGCTCCCTTTGGATGGAAACCCAAGAATGGAAGGCTTTTGGAAGCCTGTGGTGGAGAGGTTTGCTAAGAAATTGGTATTATGGGAAAGGAATTTTATCTCTCTAGGTGAAAGGATTATTCTAGTTCAGTCCAAAATGGTTAATTTACCTGTTTACTTTCTCTCTACCTTCTGTATGCCAGTAAAAGTGGCAAGGCTATTAGAGAAATAAATGAGGGATTCTGTTTGGGAATTGAGGGAGAAAGATCATTTGATAAAATGGGAATTAGTATGTCTAAGAAACATGGTAGGCTAGGGATTGTTGGGAATTTGATTCACAAAAATACAGCTTTACTAGGCAATTGGTTGTGACGTTGGGTGCTTGAAAGAGACAGGTTATGGCATAAGGTCATTGTAAGTATTTCATGGTGCTATGGACAATAGTTGGGACAAAAAGGTGGCCTCCTACTTCTTCAGCATCCCCTTGGAAATCAATTCATGATGTACTCCCTACCTTCCTACATCTTACTAGATATGATGTGGGGTGTGGGGAAAAAGTCCTTTTCTAGGAGGATCTATAGTTAAGCAAGTTACAACAGGAAGCTATGGTTAAACAAGTTACAACACAGCCCAAAACATATGTTCCCTTCCCACCCCTTGCTTAGCAAGTTCATCCGCAAATGAGTTGGCACTTCTCTTTATCCATTGAAGCTGAATCTCTACACCCTGAGTTAACCATTTGAACTCCCTATTTTTCATTAGCATATTTCCATATTCTGTTTGTTTCCTTTATGCAACATTCTATAATCACTTTAGAATCTCCTTCAACAACTAACTTTTGTAAAGTCAATTCCTTATCCTTCTTTAACTCTTTCAGTACTGCCATGATCTCAGCTCTAAGAGAATCCCCCACCCCAATAACTTACCTTTCCTCCTCTCTGAAAGTTCCTCCAATACCTAAAGGTCCCAAATTACCTTCACTACTCCCATCAAAGTTCAATTTAATAAGTCTAGGAGCTGGTGTAGACCAAAGGGGGCTAGTTTTCATTTGAATTGGTGCTGAATTGGCCACTTCCTTCAAATTTCTAACCAACATATCTATAGAGATATCTTCAAACATCTCTTGCAATTTTACCCATTGCACGACCTAATAGTTACAGCTTCAATTATAGCCTCTTTACTTATTCCCTTTTCGGAAAAAAAATCTGAGTTCCTTTCTTCCCAGATCGTCCAGAAAATGGCAGCCTGTATACATCTCCACATTACTCTGCCCCTCTTTAACCACCTAACAAAGGAAGAAGCAAATAAACCTTGTATACTTGATGGGAGAATAGAATCCACCTGCAACCAAACAAAGAGAAGAACCAATCCCAAATAGCAGAAACAAAGGTGCAGGAGATTAACAAGTGGTAACAGCTCTCAAGTTTCACCATTGGCAAAGGAAACACCTATTAGGGGATAAGAACCAAGTAGATCTTTTCCTTTGAAGCAAATAACAAGTATTGCACCTTTATTCCTGGGCAAAAAGCATCTGGGGTGTATTATTATAGTGATTCAAGAAACAAAGCTGTTAGAAGTTGACCTCAAATGGGAAAAAAAAAAGCATCTAGGGTGCTGAAAACAAAGAATTGAATTTACGATTCTTCTTGGGGAACACCAAGTAGAATATTGATCATCTGGGATGTGGATTGTCTAGAGGAAATAATTAGAAATTTCACCATCTCCCTTAAGATGGGGAATCTGAACAATATTTTTGAGTGGGTTCTATTGATTAAAAAAATAATAAATAGAGTACTCATAAAAAAACAGTCAATAGATTCTAACAAATGTTTATGATCTGTTGAATATATTAGTTTTTAATCACTTGGGTATTTTTCTAATTTCATTATCTTCCACTAGCAGGCATTTTCTTCTTGTTCTTCTTCCTCCCTTTCTTCATCTTATCTCATCCTAATCCTCCCCTACTTGGTAACAAGGCAGATCTATTCTCTTGATATCTTCTGCTGTTGAATGTTTGAGCTGAAGTCCCTGCTGACATTAGCAGGCCATACAATGATGTTAGGTTTTTATTTATTTATTTTCATGGTTGGGTTTTTAACTTGTAGTCAACTCTATATAGTTGGGGCAAGGCTTAGATGATGATGATGTTTTTATATTGCCCCTTTATTTCTTTGTTGTTTCATTTCCACTCTCATTCTTTAATTTTGACAATTAATTATAATTTCTCTTTCATTTTGTAATGAGAAACCTCCAGATAATTCAAGCCCATTCTGAATTGCAACTATACATTGGATTAGATGTTGATTCCATGGCACATGAAATGGCTCAAGCTCAGATAAATGCCATCTTAAATGCTAATTCATGCCGCTCAGGTTCAAATTTAAAAGCATATACACTCCTGAGAAATTTTAAAGACATCAAGTCTGTTCTTCATGGAGTTGATGGAGAACTCTTGATCCATGGAGTTGATGGAATCTTAATGGACTTGGGAATGTCATCCATGCAGGTTTGTCTTCTAAACTACCTTGTTCATTTGTTTGCCAAGCCCATGACTTCATGACATACTAGTAAAGGTGAACATGCAATGCAGATTGCATTTAAGGAGAAAGAAGATTTATAGAAGAAACCCGTATAATTTTCTATATGTAGAGAGACCGAGTCGAATGGGCCCAAGTGATTTATGTTTTGTTATTATTGTTTCTTACTTGTGCTTGGTTGATAATGGGCCTACTAATTCTTTTTTGCTTCTTTTAAGTATCATTATGAGCTGGCCGCTCACTTAAGCAGAATTGTAACTATCTCTAATTAAGTGGGATTAATAAAATTTTAGAGATTAAGGATAGAAGACATTGAGCTTCTTTCTCCTTCTCCCTTCTCCATCTTCTTCTTTTCTTTTCTTGCTGTACCTCTTCTATCTTCTCTTTTCCTTGCTGAAAATTGAGATTATTTGCAAGTTTATTGGACTGATTCACATCTTGGTATCAGAGAACCTTGTCCTTTCTTTTCTTTTTTTTATTCTTTTTTCCTCATACGTCCTTTGAATATAAGAGTGTATGGAGAGATGAGTTGCTGATTATTTAGAGAACATTTGTGTCTAGTTGGTAGAGGGTTTGGAGAGATAGAATTTGGTTGTAGATTGCCAAGAAAGTGAGGTTGCTGTTTTTTTTTTCCCAAAATCCTAGTCGACTAGAGAGTTCACAGTTACAGGTTAAAGAGATAGTTTTAGTGTGGCATTCAGAGCTTGGGGGGTTTCTTTTGATCTCTAGAAGTGGGCAACTGAAGTTGGAAAGAGTTTGGGAAGCTCTATTAGGAGCAGTTACTCTTTTCCCTTTTCTCCCATTTAGCCGGGTATAGTGAAACCCTAATTTTGGGACCTATTGGTATTGGATTGACCCTAGTTATGTCCATAGAAACAAAAAAAAAACTTTTTTTTGGATTTTCGTTTGGTCAATGGAGCAATCTGGAAGTGAGATGAAGCAGACCCCAGTGTTCGGGCTTGGTCCGAAAGTTTCCATTTTGGCTGGAGTGGTAACAATTATGCTAGATTGAGCAAATTACTTACCTTGGGCACAAATCATAAGGATTTGTGCTTGTAGTAGAGGTAAACTGGGGTATCTTTCAGGCAACAAGAAGAAATCGGCAGAGACTGGTCCTACATATGAAAAATGGATGTAGGAGAATTACATGGTGATTGGATGGTTAGTCAACTCTATGCAACTTCATATAAGTTAGCATTATCTCTAGATGACTTTTGCTAAGGAAATTTGGGACAGTGTTATAAAAACATATTCTCAGAAATTGAATGCTGCAAGAGCCTATAAGCTGAAGAATGATGTGAACAATTTGAGACATGGGAGAAGAGTATAGCTGTTTACTACTCTATGTTGAAGTCATTGTGGCAGGAGATTGATGTAATGGAGACAGTTGTATGGGAGAGCACCAGGGATGCAGAGACATTCAGAAAACTAGTAGAAAGAAACAGGGTGTTTGAGTTTCTCACAAGACTCAACCCTAAGTTTGACATTACAAAGCAGATTATTTTGGCCAGAGATGAAGTAACCCTTGCTCAGGCATATTTTATGGTGAGTAGTGAAGAGAGTAGGCAGTATGTACAATTATAGGGATCACCTCCAAAGCATTTTGCACATGCTTCGATAAAGCCAAAGGGGCCGACTAAGAAGAAAGAGGTGATGTGTGAATATTCTAAGAAATTGAAACATACTAAGGACACCTGTTGGAAACTACATCCAGATCTTTTCCCTGAAAGGTTTCAAAACAACAACAACAACAACAACAATTCAAAGAAGAATGGTTAGATTGGGAAGCTTAAGAATGCGAATGTTGCAATTGTACCTAAAGGCAGAAATAAAAACAATGAAGAGAAGTCTGCTATGTAGCAGTTCGTGGTCATAAAGGCAGAATTTGAAAGGTATGGGAGACTAATTAATCACTTGGAGACTACAGTTGCAACATCTAACTCCTCAAGCAGTAACTCTTCATCTGTGTTTGCTTACTGTATTTGTGCTTTTGCAAATCATACTACTATTTCAGGTAACCGTAAAATCCCTTGGATTATTGATTTTGGAGCATCGGACCATATGACTGACATATCTAACTGGTTTTGTTCATATCAGCTCCTTTCTAGTAGAGAGAAGATATCCCTTGCTAATGGGTTTCTTGCTCTCATCTCTAGCAAAGGAGATATCAAAGCCCTTGACTCCCTTGTTTTACCCTCTATTCTTCATGTTTCAAAACATAACACCAATCTTTTATTTATTAGTAACTTAACTAAATCTATGAATCGCAACATAACCTTCTTTCCTACTCATTATGTTTTTTAGGACCTGAAATCTCAGAAGATGATTGGGAGTGGTCATGAGGCGAATGGAATATACTTGCTGGATACACTTAATGGAAGTCTTGGACCACCTCATGGAGTAGCTTTAGAGTTTATTTCTTCAGTCTGATTGATAGAATCATGAAATGTCATTTATGTTTTGGTCATTTGTCCTTTGCTTTGAGTTGTTTGTTTCTAGAAATGTTTAAGGGAGTCTCTTTGTCTAGTCTTCATTGTGAGTCATGTGAACTTGCAAAACATTGTAGACATTTTTATTCAGTGAGTAATAAAAGATTAATTTTTCTTTTTCATATTGTGCACTCTGATTTATGGGAGCCATATCATATATCTGCGAAGGGGGGTTACAAGTATTTAGATGTGATTTAGACCAATAAAAAATAGTAGAATAATATATATTATAGCAAAAGAAGTAGAGAAGAAGAAGATAGCAAGAAGAATATGGAAGAATGGAGAAGAAAGGAGAAAGGAGTTTGATAATCTCTTATTTTCCCCACACTAATTTTTTATTAATCTTACTTAAGTTACATAATTTACAAGTCTGCCCTTAAGTGGGCGTCCACCTCATCATCATACTTAGAAAACATAAACAAGAGTTAAAGGCCCATAAAGAAAAGGCCCATTACGAACAAATAACAAGAAAGAACTAATAAATAAGACACTAATGGGTTAGAGCCCATTCAGCCAAGTCTCTCTACACTCCCCCTCAAGCTGAGCATAGATATCAATCATGCCTAGCTTGCTTATATAGCGAACTAGATTTACTTTAAGAACACATTTTGTCAAAACATTAACCAATTGTTCTTCAGAAGCAACAAATGGTAGACAAACTTCTCCTGAAGCAACTCTCTCTTGTATAAAGTGCCTGTCAACTTCTATGTGCTTAGTTTTGTCATGTTGAACAAGATTATGTGCAATGTTGATAGTGGCTTGGTTGTCACAATATAACATCATTGGCTTCTCATAGTCTATACCCAGTTCTTCTAAAAGTGATCTCAACCACAAAAGTTCTAAAACTCCACATGCCATTGCCTTGTACTCTACTTCAGCTGAGGATCTAGCCACTACAGACTGCTTCTTACTATGATACAATGTTCTCTATTACCATAGCATAGTAACCTGAAGTGGACCTCCTATCATCAATACATCCAGCCCAATCAACATCAGTGTATGCTTCCAGCTTCATGTGTCCATGCTTAGCAAACAAGATACCTTTCTCTGGAGTCCCTTTTAGATAGCACCAGTGTTTTAAAAGCCGTGGGAGGCGTACGCCTAGAGGTGTGCCTCCAAGCGAGGCGCTCCCAAAACATCCTGAGGCGTATGCTAGAGGCGTTGACACCTCTGAGACATATGCCTCTTGCACTTTTTTCATGAGGCGTGCTAGAGGCGTACACTTTATGTGCCTCGTGCACATCTTATATAAAAAGACAGAAAAAAAGAAAAAAAGAAAAAAAAGGAAAGGAAAGGAAAGGAAAAGAAAGGGAAGGGAAAGAAAAAGAAAGAGAAGAAAAAAAGAGAAAAGGAAAGAAAAGAAAAGGTAAGGGAAGGGAAGAAAAGATAAGGGGAAAGAAAGTGGTTTTCCCCTTGCCCTTTCGGCTAGGGAGCGAAGCCCCCCATACCCCCCCCCCCTTTCAACTAATGTTAATGCATCTTTATTCTTCTTAATATAAAAGATTTTTATTAAAAATAAAGTAAAAATGAGATCCCCCCTTACTCTTCATCCTCCTCCTAACCCCCCCTCCTCTTAAGGAGGCTTACACCTCCTTGTGTTCGGGAGGCTTGTGCCTCTTGCGTTCTGAACTACGCCTCACACCTCTAGGTAGTGGAACACCTCGCGTCACGCCTCCGCATTTTAAAACATTGGAGAGCACAGAACCCTCTCAGCCGCTGCTAAATGTATATCTCTAGGAGAATGCCTAAACTAGCTAATTACACTAACTGCATAGGAAATATCTAGTCGATTCATGCAAAGGTATAATAATTTCCCAACCATTGGAACACTCCTCTATCAGTCAACAGTTCACCATCAGTAGTTGATAGCTTATGATTTAGGTCTATAGGAGTTACATGTATAGAAATAGAGGCAAGGAAGGAATAGTAGGAAGGGGAAAGAAGGTTGTAGGACATGTGTTTGGAAATGCAATGAGCTGTACATTTCCGTTTGCCTTTGCAAAGAGCAATAGGGAGATCAAGGTCAGGGAAGGTATCCAAAGTGGTAGAAGAGGGCTGACCTGCTACCTCAGTGGTGATAGGAGGTGCAAGAGGCTCATCTGAAGATGTGGAAACAACTTGCATGTCTCTGAGTTTCTATCTCTGGTACCACCTTTGGATAATAGGATGGGAAGAAAATGTGGGAGGAAGAGCCAATAGAGGACTCAATTAGTGGAGACTCAATAGAAGATTCAATGGGAATTGGAAGAGGGATAGATGGTGACAACGCAAACAACTCCTCTGAATGTTCCCCCTTAGGAAAAGTACCAAAGAAAGGAACAAACTCTGCAAATGTGACATCTCTAGAAACAAGGCTGCCACGAACCGGATCAAAACAGCAATACCCCTTTTGTGTGGAGACATATCCCAAGAAGACACACTTGTATGCTTTAGGCTCAAACTTATGTCTTTGATGGTTGTGAACATCAACATAGCAAGCGCACCCAAATACTCAGAGAGGAAGAGAGAAGAGATCCTCATTTGGAAATAGGAAGGCTAAAGGGAGTTTTAATCTCCAGAACATGGGAAGGCATTTGGTTTATCAAGTATGTAGCTATAAGGACAACATCCCCCCAAAACTTAACAAGAACATGGGAAGCAAAAAGGAGGCTCCTCGCAATTTCAACCACATGTCGGTTCTTCCTTTCTGCTACTCCATTATGTTGTGGAGTGTAGGAACAAGAACTCTGATGAATAACTCCAAAGGTATCAAAGTAGGAGGAAAGACTTTTCAAAATATTCCTTTGCATTATCAGATCGAAATATTTTGATCCAAGTGTTAAATTGTGTAAGAATAAGTTCACGAAATTTTTGTACAATATTTGGCACTTCATCCTAGGATTTCATTAGGTAAATCCATGTGTAACGAGAGAAATCATCAATAAAAATGATGAAATATTTGTAACCCCCCATAGCAAGTAAATGATATGACCCCCACACATCAGAGTGCACAATATGGAAATGAGAAATTGATCTTTTATTACTCAATGAAATAGATTGTCTACAATGTTTTGCAAGTTCACATGACTCACAATGAAGACTCGATAAGGATATCCCTTAAACATTTTTGGAAACAAATGACTCAAAGTTGAAAAAGACAAATGACCAAATCTCAAATGACATATCATGACTCTATCAACTGACTTTGATGAAATAGACTCCAAGGTTACTCCACTAGGTGATCTAGGACTTTGAGATTTGGTCATTTGTCTTTTTCAACTTTGAGTCATTTGTTTCAAAAAATGTTTAAGGGAATATCCTTAATGACATATCATGACTATCAACTGACTTTGATGAAATAGACTCCAAGGTTACTCCACTAGGTGATCCAGGACTTTGATCAGAGACATCCAACAAATATATCCCACTTGCCTCATGGCCACTCCCAATTGTCCTCTGAGATTTCAGGTCCTGAAAAACACAATAAGTAGGAAAGAAGGTTATGCTGCAATTCATTGATTTTGTTAAGTTACTAACAGATAAAATGTTAGTGAGTTTAGGAACATGAAAGACAAAGGATAATACAAAGGAGTTAGGGGCTTTAATATTCCCCTTGCCAGAGATGGGAGCAAAAGACCCATCGACAAGAGAAATCTTTTCTCTACTGGAGAGGAGTTGGTATGAACAAAAAAAGGTTAGGTATGCTAGTCATATGGTTTGATGCATCAGAATCCATAATCCAAGGAATTCTACGATTACCTGAAGCTATAGCATGATTTGCAGAAACACATGAGTAAAAGCGGATGAAGAGGGGTTGCCTGAGGAGGAAGTTGCAACAGTAGTCTCCAAGTGATTAATCAACCTCCCATATCTCTCAAACTCTGCCTTCTCTGCTGCCAACTGCTTCACAACAGATGTTTTTTCACCTTCAGATGCTGTAGCAACATTTGCATTCTTGGGCTTTCTAGACTGACCATCTTTTTTAAAGTTGTTGTTCCGAAACCTCTTTGGAAGAAGATCTAGATGAAGTTTCCAACAAGTATCCTTAGTACGTTTCGGTTTCTTGCAATATTCACATATCACCTCTTTCTTCTCATTTACCCCCTTTGGTTTTATTCCAACATCTGCAAAATGTTTTGAAGGTGGTGGAGTCTGTAGTTGTACATGTCTCTTGCTCTCTTCACTGCTCACCATAGAGTATGCCTGAGCAAGTGTTACTTCATCCTTGGCTAGAATATTCTGCCTCGTAATATCAAATTCTGGGTTAAGTCTTATAAGGAATTCAAACACCCTGTTTCTTTCCACAAATTTCCTAAATGTTTCTGCATCTTTGGTGCTTTCCCATACAACTGTTTCCATAACATCAATCTCCTGCCATAGTGACTTCAACATCGAATAGTAGACAGCTACACTCTTCTTCCCCTGTTTCAAAATTTTCACATCATTCTTCAGTTTGTAGGCCCTTGCAACATTCAATTTCTGAGAGTATGTTTCTGTAACACTATCCCAAATCTCCTTAGATGAAGTCATCCAAAGATAGTGTTGACTTATGTGGGGTTGCATAGAATTTACCAACCACCCAATAGTTGTGTAGTTATCCTACATCCATTTTTCATATGTAGGATCAGTCTTTTCCGGTTTCACCTTACTGCCCGTAAGAAATCCTAGTTTACCTCTACTACAAACATGAATTTTTATAGATTGTGGCCAAGCTAAGTAATTTGTTCCGTCAAGTTTAATTGTAGTCACCCCTGTCAGAATGGAATCTACGAGACCAACCCCCGACATCGGGATCTGCTTCATCTCACTTCCAGATTGTTCCATCAATCAAACGAAAATAAAAAAACAATGTTTTCATCCTTTATAGACCTAGCTGAGGTCAGTCCAGTATTTAAAAAACTCAAAACTAGGGTTTCATTGTACTTGGCCTTCGGGGAGAAAGAGAGAAGATGTAGCTGCTCAAACCAGAGCTATCCAAACCACTTCCAACTACAACCGTCCACTTTGGAGATAAAAAGGAACCATCCAAGCCTTGAGTGCCACACCCAAACAGTCTCTTTATCCTGTAATTGGAAACTCTATAGTCGGCTAGGGTTTTGGGTAAAAATTCTGCAGTCCCACTTTCTTGGCAATCTACAGTCAGATTCTGACTATCCAAACCCTCTACCAACTAGGCAAATGGGCGTCCACCTCATCAGCATACTTAGAAAACATAAACAAGAGTTAAAGGCCCATAAAGAAAAGGCCCATTAAGAACAAATAACAACAAAGAACTAATAAATAAGACACTAATGGGTTAGGGCCCATTTGACCTAGTCTCTTTACATATTTTAACCTTTTCATTGATGATTTCTCTCGCTATACTTAGATTTACCTTATGAGATCCCGGGATGAAGTACCAACTATTGTGTAGAAATTTCATGAACTCATTCTTTCCCATTTTGATACTCGGATCAAGATATTCCACTCTAATAATGCTAAGGAATATTTTGAGAAGAACCTTTCATTCTACTTTGATACTTTTGGGGTAATTCATCAGAGTTATTGTTCCTATACTCCACAACAGAATGGAGTGGCAGAAAGGAAAAATCGTCATGTGGTTGGGGTAATTCATCTCATGTTCCTATTAATTTCTAACAGCTACATACTTGATAAACCGTATGCTTTCCCAGGTTTTGGATTTCAAAACCCCCTTTAGCCTTTTCTTTCCTAATGAGTATCTCTTCTCCCCCCTTGAGTTTTTGGATGCATTTGCTATGTTCATGTTCACAGCCACTAGAGACATAAATTTGAGTGAAAAGCACACAAGTGTGTCTTCCTAGGATATGCCTCTACATAGAAGGGATATTGTTGTTTTGATCCAGTCCGTGGCACCCGATTTGTTTATAGGAATATCACATTTGCAGAGTCTATCCTTTTCTTTGGCACTTCTCCTGAGGGGGAGCATTCAGAGGAATTGTTTTCTCTGTCCCCAGTTGTTCCTCTTCCAGTTCCTCTTGACTCCTCTGTTGAGTCTACTTTTTGTTGGTTCTCCTCCCATTGAGTCTCCTTCACGTGTTCCAACTCCCCTCCTCCTCATGTTCATCCTTCCACATTCATTTCTCATCCTATTCTCCAAAGGTGGTACCAAAGACAAAGACTCAAGTATGAACAAGTTGTTTCCCCTCCTTTAGTTGAGTCTCTGCCACCTCCCATTACTCTTGAGGTAATAGGTCAGCCCTCCTCTACCCCTTCTGATACCTTCCCAAACCTTGATTTTCCTATTGCCCTTCGCAAAGGCAAACGGAAGTGTACAGTTCATTGCATCTCCAAACACCTGACCTATAGCCTTCTTTCTCAACCTATTATTCCTTTCTTGCCTCTATTTCTACATATGTAGTCCCTAGGTCTATCCTAGAAGCTTTATCTAAACATGAATGGAGGGATGCTATGGTGACTAGACTAGATGCTTTGCATAAGAACAATACCTGGGATATTGTGGACTTGCCTAAGGGGAAGGAACCAATTGGTTGTAAATGTGTGTTCACTATCAAGTATCATTCTAATGGTACTATTAAGAGGTTCAAAACTCGGTTGGTTACTAAAGTTTGAGTTTTTCTATCTTTGGCTACTATTTTTGATTGGCCACTTCATCAATTTGATGTTAAAAATACCTTCTTGAATGGATACTTACGTGAAGAAGTTTATGTCTCTACCTCTAGGGGTGTATGGGAAGGAAATGCAAGGCAACATGTATAAATTAAGGAAGTCTCTTTATGGCCTTAAATAGTCTCTTAGAGCAAGGTAAGGTGTATAAATTCAGGGCTGCCCTTGTTGCCTTTGGTTACACACAAGCTCAGTCTGGTCATATTTTATTTGTTAAGAGGAGAGATTCCTTGGTGACCTTTTTGATTGTTTATGTTGATGACATTGTGGTTGCTAGTGATGATACTCAGGAAATGGCTAACCTCAAAAGGTTTTTTAACACTGAATTTGAAATTAAAGACTTGGGTGAACTTAGATATTTCCTAGGCATTGAAGTTGCTCAGTCTAAGGATGGTATTTACATTTCTCAATGCAAGTATGTCCTTGATCTACTTGTAGAAATTGGCAAACTTGGTGCTAAACTAGCTTCCACTCCTATAGATTTGAATCACAAGCTCTCAGCTACTGATGGTGAATTGTTGACTAATAGGGTAGTGTTTCAAAGATTGCTTGGGAAGTTGTTATGGCAAATATTTCCTATGCACTGAGTATCATTAGATAGTTCATACATTCCCCCAGAGATACACATTTAGTAACTGTAGAGAGGCTTTTGTATTATCTGAAAGATACTCTAGGGAAGGGTGTCTTGTTTGCCAAGCATGGACACATGACGTTGGAAGCATACATTGATGCTGACTAGGCTGGATGTATTGATGATAGGAGATCCACCTCAAGATACTGTGTTATGGTGGCAGGGAACATTGTTTCATGGAGAAGTAAGAAGCAGTCTATAGTGGCTAGATCCTCAGTTGAGGCAGAGTACAAGGCAATGACACATGGAGTTTTAGAACTATTATGGCTTAGATCACTTTTGGGAGAATTGGGTATTGATTGTGAAAAGCCAATGATGCTATGTTGCGATAACCATGCAGCTATCAACATTGTACATATCCGGTCCAGCATGATAGGACTAAGCACATAGAGGTTGATAGACATTTTATACGGGAGAGAGTTGCTTCATTGGTCTGTTTGCCATTTATTGCTTTTGAAGAACAACTGGTTGATGTTTTGACAAAAGGTGTTCTAAAAGGGAAGTTGATACATTATATAAGTTGGTAATGATTGATATCTATGCTTAGATTGAGGGGGAGTGTAAAGAGATTGGGCCAAATGGGCCCAAGTGATTTATATTTTGTTATTATTGTTTCTTACTTGTGCTTGGTTGATAATGGGCCTACTAATCCTTTTTTGTTTCTTTTGAGTATCATTCTGAGCTGGCCGCCCACTTAAGGGAAGAATTATAACTATCTATAATTAAGTGGGATTAATAAATGTTTAGAGAGTAAGGAGAGAAGACATTGAACTTTTTTCTCCTTCCCCCTTCTTCCCCATCTTCTTCTTTTTTTTTTCTTGCTGTTCCTCTTCTATCTTCTCCTGTTTTCCTTGCTGAAAACTGAGATTATTTGCAAGTTTATTGGACTGAATCACATCTCTATATAACAATAACTGAAATTCTTGTACTAATGTGACATCTGGTCAGACACTATATGCACCTGATTTGAAAGCAGATCCTGCATGAACTTTTTGTACATTATAGCATAGGCAGTTCTAGAAGAAAAATATGTAAATGGTATTGCCTAAAAATTCATACTATTAAATGTGAGCAAGGATTAGCTGAACACAATGGCTATTCAGTGGGCTGTGGAACCAATGATAATGTTCCATGCCAGTAATAAAATACTTGGGACTTGCACCTTTCACAGTGGGGCCCATGAATTTATTACTGGCATGGAACATTATCATTGGTTCCACAGCCCGCTGAATAGCTATCACGTTCTGCTAATCCGAATTCATTAAATGTTAGGACAAAAAGTATGGAATTTTGGTGGTTTACAAGGTAATGGTGAGCTCAGTAACATGTTATCCATGAGTGCATAGAAAGTCACAGGTGGCATTTAAATAGGATTGTGTTTGTTTCTTTGTAGATATTAGCAATAGTTAATATCAACAATATTTTATTAAATAAGAGTTTTAAATGTTAAATTATGAATTCTAAACTATATTTTATTAATTTATGAATAATTAAAAAATATTTTATGAAGGAAAATAAGAAGGAAGGAATCATCTATATTCTACAATGATAAAGTCAAATGTAAAACAGGTTTAAATGTTGAGATGGTTATATAAATGTATGGAGGATATTTGGGTATTTCCCTTGTATTGGACTTGTAGGGTATTATTCATGTTATTGTATTTTTGTATTGGCAGTTATGTCATTCATGCTATTTTCTCATAATGAATAAAATATTGGAAAAGAGGGTTGTGGTACATATATGCCCAACCCTTCCCTTTTCTCTATTTCTTGTTTTTTTTTTTCTTCACTCTCAAACCCTAAACAAATAGTCTAATTATCCTTAAGTAATCAACTTGGTATTAGAGCAACATCCAATCAAACTGAAGTTCTATTGTTGGATGGCATATTGATGTTGTCCATACAGATTGGTTGTGTCAACCATTGTACCTGGTGCCCACCCAAGGTATGACACATTATACTAGGTGATAGTGTGTGATTTACAGAGTTTTTTTATCATTTTTCTATGAAAGTCTCATATGCAACAAATGAAGATTAGTACTTTTTCAATAATTTTTCTAAGAAATGGCAGGAAATCGTTTTGGCAATTAGACAGCCCTAAATCTCAATTGGAGTGGATTTTTTTTTTTTTTTTAATGAGGATTGGTTTGTTTATCCCCTAGCATATTTTTCTACAACCCAGAATTGGTTTGGTATTTTTTGGAGTGGCAGAAAATTTTCTGTGACATTTTCTTCCTCACCTATTTATCATCCAACTGGTTTTTCTCCTCTTTTGGACTTTCTTTGCACCAGCCTCCCAGGATTGGTTGGATGTATGGTGGTTGTGTTTTCCATCTGGTGAGGGTTTAACTGAATTTGTTTATGGCATTGGTGGGTTTTCCACTTTTTTTCTCTTTCCATACAAGTATTTTGGAGGTATTCTATATTTTGGTTGTTTATGGAAATTGTTTCTATTGATCGGCTGATTAGTTGATTTCCTGGACTTGGTTTGGCAGACCCTGTGATTATTTTTTTATCAGTTTCAGTGACTGTAATCAGTTAATATCCTTTACCGTGCTTGGAGCTGTGTGTTCTAAAGTTGTCTTCCTAGGATGTTTCTAGAAGTGTCAACACTATCATCAACATTGGAGAATACTCAGATTCTGTTTATTGGTTGTGAAGCATGATGAAACAATTATCTTGAGTGGTCTTAGTTGGTTAAGATGTTTTTTGATAGTAAAAATGTAAAATTGAAATTTAATTAAAAGAAAAAAATATATTACAAGAAAATGACCAGAATGCACAAGAAAGAAAGAAAAAAGCACCACTTTACCACCAACAAATCAACTCCAAACCGTTTAAATGCAATGTACTTGGTTGGGCACTTATGACTACTTGATAGTTTTCTAAAGTTTGTCTTAAGTATCTGATATTTCCATAGGTTTTGTATTTTATAATGTTCCTGTGGACTTCCACAATTCCCACCAATTAACTCTACCCCCATGGGTTCCTTTCCATGCTTATTCCAATGTTTTAAATTTTCTATTATCTCTATTATCCTGCTTTTCATTTCTTCTTATTTTATTTCATTGATATGGCTGCAAATTTTTCTGTGTATATTTACCAAGTGTTGGAGCATCATCATGTTATTTTACTAGTAATTCTAACTTAAGATTTATAAATTATTTTCAAGCAGATGTCGATATTCTTATCTTAATAGGGTACCTGGAATTTTTATTTTATTTTGTTTTATTTATTTCGATCAGAAATAAAGAAAGGAACTCATTCATTAATAAATTAAAAGAGTTACAACAAGAGGTTGTGGATACAAAAGAAAAGAAATACACTACAATCTCAACCCACCACCCTTTTTACAATTGATCCTGAAATTTCTCTATCTTTAGAATTTATTTTGAAAACCTTATCATTTGGGCAATCTTGAAATATGGACCAGATTTTTGGTCTTCTTTAATGCTTTTTGTTTTCTATGATAGGTAAATAATGCAGAAAGAGGGTTCAGTATTCTCAATGATGGACCTCTGGATATGCGGATGAACTTTCAGGTGACAACTCCTGTCCTGTAACTGTATTTATCTTCTTTCTCAAAATGTTAACAAATGGTGGAGAAGCATCTCTAAAATATTTACAACTATGACATAATATAGTTTTTAAAGTTTTCTAGAAATATAAATTTAGTGCTGTTGACATTTAATATATTTTTGATCAGCAAAGAAAGAAATTCATTAATTAATTAAAACATAGTACAACTGTTGGAACATTCCACCAGTCTTAGATACAATAGATTACAGTTTTGCCTAAAGTAGATCTATCAACTCCTTGTTTTGCTAATACAGCTGTCATCCCTTATGCAGATTCTTCTCACCTAGATGAATGAAGAATTAAACCTCTTTGCTAGGAGGTCATTTCCCTGAAAGCATGTCTTCCAAGGTGCCAAAGTGACTTGCTTGGTCCAGGAAATGACTAGTTTGTGAATCTCTTTCTCAACTTCCAAGTCTCTAACATCCAGCTGTTTTGCTAGTCTCAAGACTCGTAAGTTGTAACAGGGCCATTATTTCAGCCTTAAATAAGTTGGTAACGGATCCGGATCCCGTCCACTCGCCTTGATCTGATCCAAAACCACACCTGCCAGAAGATCCAAAAAAGATCCTTCGTCTTTCTCTTCCAAACTATTTAAATTTTGAAAAGATGCTGACCTCATCCTCGAGCTAGACCAGACCGCCTTTTTACCCTGATTGTCCGATCTGAGGTCCATCCTACAGCTCTGAAGCTTTCTTCCTTTTCCTTCCCCTGACCAGCTTCCACCCATCTTCTTCCTCATCTCCAGTGCCGGTCTGTGCACCAAGCACTTCCAGAGTGGCCAGGAACTCCTCTGACAACTAACCATCGGCTCCGGTTCTTTTCTGACTGCCTTTGAGGTCTTCCTCAATGGAAAACCCGACCAAAGCTTGTTGTATTGTTCTTGGCTTAACCTGCACTGCTTCGGCAAAATTGGCCGGAACAGACATCCTTTCCGGCTTTATCTCTGGCCAAATGGTGATCACATACATTGCGCTCCTGGCCACTTACATTGACTGTCAGAGGGGGTGGGGGGAACACCACTTGATACGAAAGAACTCAACACTGCCCTTGTCAGCATCTGCATTCTCTGCTTCCAGAAAATCTCTGCAAAGGTCCCCTATTCCTCTGGCAAGTTTGTTACTCCAGAGGTGTAAAGGTAGCCCATATACTCTTACCCACACAGAACCAGGTAAGTCCTTGGGGGATTTCCTGGTTCCAGTCAAATCCGTCCAAGGTTCTAGGTGCAGTAGCACTCCTTTGAAACACATAGAGCCAGAGTTTACCACTCTTCTGGCGTCTTCCGAAGAAGGGAGAAGAAAGAGCCAGAAGTCGTTGTCAAGCCTTCTCACCTCCATCCTTTTTGAACATCCCCATGTTTTTGAAGCCCACTGACGTACTTCCTCCACCCTTAAATCTTTTTGGTCGAAACATCCAACTAGGCATGCTTCAAAAAAATTCTTCCGCCTTTCTACACCTCTAGCTTTGACCTCCAGGAAAAGGTGTCAATGATTAGCTTTGGTACACACCTTCCCTTCTGATAGCCAAGTCACCTGGGAACCTTTCTGTCAGCAGAAAAAGGGTTCCTCTTCTATCACCCAACCAGTCCCCTCTCTTCTCTTGCAAGAAACCTTTTTGGTCTCTGTTTGTAGAACCTAGACCATGTCTTTTGCTGCCGAAAGGGGCCAATACGTCTTAGTTATTGGGCCCTGTTGGAATAATGTTAAAATAACTTAGTTGCAGATGTTAGGGCCTGTTTGGCTAATTAAAGTGTTTTTTTATTTCGTTTTTTTATTTCTGTTATGTCTGTTATTGTACTCAGGGTTACAAGGGTCTTTTCCCTTGTTATTTCTGTCGCCCTATATATAGTAAAATAAACACTGGCGCCGCCAGTACTGTTACATTGCAAACCTTCTCTCTTCTCTCCTCTCCTCTCCTCTCTTCTCTTCTTCTTCTCTTCTTCTTCTCTTCTCTTCTCTTCTCTTCCACTTATCTCTGGCCGGCTACACTGTCAAGATGGTATCAGAGCGGGAATGCTGATTAAAAGAGAGCAGATCGATCAACCCTACTGTCAAGAGAAGATCGATCAACCCAAAGAACAGATCGAACAGACTAGCAGAAAAGAAATCTGATTCTGAACTACAGAATAGCTACAACTGGTACAGTTCTCCCTATTTTTTCTCTTCTTTACTCTCCTTGGTCATGTGCCGAGTGAAAACCCTATGAATCTGGGGTGGCTGAATGCTGTCGAACCTATGTAACCCTAGTTTTCTTGGATCGTGTGATCCTGTTCATGTGTTAAGACAACTGTAGGTCAATGCTGACCTGTCTTCTCAATGGTTTGAGTTGACTATAAGTAAGAAGGATCTCTCCTACTGATTAGTGGCTGTTAGACATTCTGGAATTCTGGTAGGTGGGGACTGATAAAACTATACAGGCCTGAAATCTGCCGAATATTACCTCAGTTTTTGTCCGGAATTTGGTACTGTTTGTGCTCAATCTGGGTGGTAAACCCGAGTGTGTGGGTGTGAACTGAGTGGAGCATTGTTTTGTGGAGTAAGGAGGGGTCCTAAGTCCGGTGTTTGGGACTGATTAACTGCTTGACCATGTCGACTGAGAATTCTGCTACTTCAGAGATCTCAGGGAGCCACAATGGAGTGAGTGGGGGAATGGATATGAGCTTTCCCATGGCTGTCATTCCCTTTGATGGTCTGAATTACCTTGAGTGGTCTAGGGGGATAAAACTCTACATCACTGCTAGGGGGCGAATAGGATACATCAATGGGAGAGTAAAGGAACCGAAGTATGGAAGTGCTGAGCATGATAGGTGGAACCAAGAGAACAGTATGGTGATGTCTTGGCTATTGGTTTCAATGCTGCCACGAGTAAGGAAGACTTTTATGTGGGCTGAAACTGCTTGTGAGATATGGGAACAAGCGAAGTCCACTTATTCAGAACAGAGACACTATGCCAAGATATATCAACTACAAGCTGAATCTTCTACTTGCAAGCAGGGGGAGAGGAGTCTCTCGATGTACTATTCTGATTTGACATCAATATGGAAAGAACTTGATCACTATCAGAATGTGAATTGAAAGTGTGATGAAGATGCAAAGGCCTATAAGTCACTTGTATCACAGCAACACGTGTTTGCCTTCCTCCTAGGGCTGAATTCGTCATATGAGTCCATCAGGGTACAGATCTTGGGTAGTAAAGACTTGCCATCAGTCTAGGAGGTGTATGCCTTGGTGCAGTCAGAAGAAAGCAGAAGAAGTGTGATGAATGGTGTAGAAGGGGAGTCAGTTGCCCTAGCGGTTCGGGGAAATTTAGATACAAATGTCGGAGGTGGCTTTAAAAGGGGTGACACTCAGAAAAAATCAGAAAATAAAAGCAAGCTTTGGTGCACTCACTGCCAGAAGACACGACACACTAAAGATACATGCTGGGATCTCCATGGAAAACCTAAATGGGCACAGGATTTGGGTAAGAAGTCAGCACCGGATCAGGGCAAGAAACCAGGCCAGCAGAATCAAAAAAGGTATAACTCAGCTAATATGGCATTGACAGAGACTAGTCCTTCCGTAACTCAGGAGAGACATCACGGTTCTGACCCTAAGGAAGATATTATCAACTCCTTCCGTGAACATTTGGAATTGTATGGTAGGACTCTCCGCTGGGTGGATTCTGTGCTTACTCCTTCTACCTCATTTGCGTCTACATCAGGTAATGCCACAGCCTTCCATGTGTCATCTCATACTACTGATTCACCTTGGATTATTGACTCTGGAGCCTCAAATCACATGACCGGTAAGTTAAATTTGTTCCAGACATATAACCTTCTCTCTGGGAGAGATAAGGTAAGACTGGCTGATGGTTCTTTTTCTACCATAGCTGGCCAAGGCACCATATCTCTCCCACTTGGCCTTACTCTTCCTAATGTCCTGCATGTTCCGAAATTACCTATTAATTTGCTGTCCATTAGTAATATTACTCATTCTTTGAACTGCTCAGTCACCTTTTTTCCGTCTTCGTGTGTGTTTCAGGATTTGACCTCGGGGAAGACGATTGGTAGAGGAAGCATGGTGGATGGTCTCTATGTGCTGGAGAATAATGTTGGTCTAGTGGCGACTGAGTCCACAAGTTCGTCGAGTGAGAGTCAGGCCTATTTATGGCATAGTCGTTTAGGTCATCTTTCTTTTGAGTTGTTAAAAGTTATGTTCCCAAAGTTGTTTGAGTCCTTGTTAGTGAGTCAGTTACAATGTCAAACTTGTCAGTTGAGTAAGCATTGTAGAAGTTCTTTACCTTTAAGAAATAAAAGATCTGAATTTCCATTTCATATTGTTTATTCTGATGTTTGGGGCCCTGTTACTCTACCTACTGCGGTTGGCTATAAGTATTTTGTTACTTTGATTGATGATTATTCTCGATACACTTGGGTTTACCCTATGCGATCTCAAGATGAAGTGCCACAAATTGTGAAAGATTTTCAACGCATGGTGTTCACTCAGTTCCAAACGGAAATTCATATTTTCCAGTCGGACAATGCAAAGGAATATTTCCATAGTGATCTCACGAAGTTCTTTGCTTTGAGTGGGTCACTTCAGCAAAGCTCTTGTGCCAGGACACCCCAACAAAATGGTGTGGCTGAACGAAAAAACCGTCACCTTCTCGAAGTTGCTCGTGGCTTGCTGATTCATATGAATGTGCCAAAACAATTCTGGATAGATGCAGTAGTGTGTGCGACATATATCATCAATCGCATGCCCTCACGACTACTAGAGTATAAGGCCCCACATCAGCTCTTGTTCCCTACAGCCCCGCTGTCCACCATTCCGATGCGTGTTTTTGGGTGTCGTTGTTTTGTCCACAACCTGTCACCTACTCATGGTAAACTTGACCCTCGGGCTATTCCTTGTGTTTTTCTTGGTTACCCTTCATCTCAAAAGGGGTATCGTTGCAATGATCCCATTGCCCGCAAGTACTATGTTTCCATTGATGTCTCATTCTTTGAGAGTCAACCATTCTTCTCGGTTTCTCCTCAGGGGGAGAGTAGGGTTGAGGAGAAACAAGCGACAACTCAAATTCAACTACCTCCTTTACCCGATCCTCCTCCGTTCCGGGTTTTTCATCGTCGCCATAAGAGCCAGCAAAGTTCAAGAGCCGTGGAGCCAGACACTATGCAACCAACATCATCGGATTCACCCGAGGCAGATCCGTCTCATCAGCCAGGTACACTTGCTCCCATTGCTCCTTTAAATGTTGATTCACCTGTCCCCAATGATCTTAATATTCCTATTGCTAAGAGAAAGGGTGTTAGATCTTGTACCACTAATCATCCTATCTCTAACTTTGTGTCCTATGAGCATGTTTCACCTTCGTACCGTGCCTTTCTCTCTTCTGTGGATAGTGTCCTCATCCCTAAGACCATGGCAGAAGCTTTGTCAAAACCTGAATGGACAGATGCAATGCAGGAAGAAATTGATGCCTTACACAAAAATGGCATGTGGGAGTTGGTAGATCTTTCTGAGGGTAAGGAACCAGTGGGGTGCAAGTGGGTGCTCACAGTGAAACACAAAGCTGATGGAACTGTTGAAAGGTACAAAGGCTAGACTAGTAGCAAGAGGCTTCACATAGGTATATGGAGTGGACTATGCAGAGACTTTTGCTCCAGTAGCGAAGATGAACTCTATCCGGATTCTCCTTTCCTTGGCAGCAAGTCTTGACTGGGATCTTCACCAATTGGACATCAAGAATGCCTTCTTGAATGGTGACTTGGAAGAGGAGGTGTACATGACCCAACCCCCAGGGTTCTGTGCCAAAGGCAGTGAACAAAAGGTGTGCAGGTTAAAAAAGTCCCTATATGGTTTGAAACAATCACCTCGGGCTTGGTTTAGTAAGTTCCATTTAGTAGTCCAACAGATGGGATTCAAACAATGCCAGTCAGATCATACCCTGTTTGTAAAAAGAGGTAAAGGTAAAATTACAGCTCTTATTGTGTATGTGGATGACATAGTGATCACAGGAGATTGGGAGGCTGAAATCCAGAGACTAAAAAAATTCTTAGCCACTAAATTTGAGGTGAAGGATCTAGGCCCCTTACGATACTTTCTTGGAATTGAAGTTGCCCGCTCTCACAAGGGCATCTTTATTTCCCAACGGAAGTATGTACTAGATCTACTAGAAGATATAGGCAAATTGGGGGTAAAAGCATTTGATTCACCTATTGAACCAATACACCATCTGGGAGACAGTTAGGGAGAATTTTTGAAAGATGTAAAGATGTTCTAGAGACTCATGGGGAGACTTCTGTATTTGTCTATGACCAGGCCTGATATTGCCTATGCAGTGGGTGTCCTTAGTCAATTCATGCACAGCCCGAGGACAACTCACTTTGAGGCTGCAGAGAGGATCTTGAGATATCTCAAGAAGTTTCCTGGAGCTGGTTTGTTGTTCCAAAAACACAGTCACTTAAAAGTGGAAGTATATACTGATGCAGATTGGGCAGGAGCAGTCAATGACCGAAAGTCTACCAGTGGTTATTGTGCCTTTGTAGGAGGAAACCTTGTCACATGGAGAAGCAAAAAACAAAGTGTGGTGGTTAGATCCAGTGCTGAAGCAGAGTATAGAGCGATGGCTCATGGGGTTGCGGAAATCATGTGGATAAGAAATCTGTTAGGTGAACTGGGTTTCGCAGTAAGCAATCCTATGTCACTCTACTGTGACAATAAAGCTGCCATCAATATTGCTGCTAATCCAGTTCTGCGTGATAGGACGAAACACATTGAAGTGGACAAGCATTTTATTAGAGAGAAACTTGAAAGTGGAGAAGTGTGCACACCATATGTCAGCTTGGAAGAGCAACTTGCAGATATCTTCACCAAAGGTCTTCACCATGTGCGGCACAAAGATTTGTATGACAAGTTGGGCATGATTGACATTTATGCTTCAACTTGAGGGGGAGTGTTGGAATAATGTTAAAATAACTTAGTTGCAGATGTTAGGGCCTGTTTGGCTAATTAAAGTGTTTTTTTATTTCTGTTGTCTGTTATTGTACTCAAGGGCACAAGGGTCTTTTCCCTTGTTATTTTTGTCGCCCTATATATAGTAAAATAAACACTGGCGCCGCCAATACTGTTACATTGCAAACCTTCTCTCTTCTCTCCTCTCTTCTCTTCTCTTCTTCTTCTCTTCTCTCCTCTCTTCTCTTCTCTTCTTCTTCTCTTCTCTTCTCTTCTCTTCCACTTATCTCTGGCCGGCTACACGGTCAAGACAATACACCTTTTAAGTTATTAGCCAGCTAGGACTACTAACAGAGGGCGTAAGTCAACCACTATGCCATATTGTAATTGCTCGTCACAATTATATGCATTTTGATTCTTAAGCAAACTTTATCTTCTTAGGATATTTGTCGATAAATGCTAAAATTGATTATTAAAATTTATACTAATAAAGATTAATACAAATTATATTGATTTTCTGAAAGCTAAGGTATGTACATATAGATTTTAGTTCTCTCATTTTTTAATAGTTAAATTGTGTCCCGATATCTCAGACTTTATATAAACCATTAAAAGCATGACTTTTTATGTGTAAATAACTTATTAAAAGTCATATTAAACTTATATTTGTTGTTATTAATGTATATTTTTTAAGATTTATTTGAATTTGCTAGTGTATCCACGCGTATCTTGATTTTTCATTTGTATCTATATGTATCCAAAGTGTATCTCAATATGTCCCTTAAAATTGCTTTTCCGATACACCTTGCATTTCCAATACTTTGAACCTTGGATTCTCATAAATCCCCCTCAAAAATATCTATTTACACTCTTCGGCAGAAAGACATTTTCTCCCCTTTTTAGTGTTGTGGCTTCCTCAAATCATGAGCCTATCCTTCTTTTAATCGCTTGAGATTCATTATCTCACACCTAAAATAAGGCAATCTAAGGAGATCTATAAAAGTCCATTTTAACTTGATTTAGATTCAAAAGTAACTTAATTTGGGAAGGTTTAGAAACATTTTTCTGCTCCTAGATTGAACTATTTAGGGTTTAGGACCAATCCTAGACAGGGAAATAGATGAAAAGAACTCCTGAGTAACACTTACAAGACGGGAAATCTAAAACTCAAATTCTGCACTCCAATTGACAGGCTGGACTCCTGAGCAAAACCTCCTATCCAATCAATGAGTGCTTGAAAGACAAGAAATAATCTCAAGCAAGCAACATTGGAAAGCAATAAGAAGCAGGTTTATATCACCTGGGAGCAGTAGTTGAAATGAAAAGCATTTTAAGGGACCTGACTCACAAGTTTCAGATATGTTGATGAGCAAGAAGAAGCAAGTTTTTCATATGTTCGCAAAGAGAAGCTAAGGAATTCCTGCCCAAACCTGGCAGCGAGAATTTTCCCAACTCTACAGCTAGATTTTGCAGTGGAGATGGAAGGAGAGAAATGGGGACGGGGGGGGAGGGGGGGGTGCAGGGCTGGATGTCACTCTCAGTGTGTTAACATGCTTTAGTTTAAGGAATGCACATTTTAAAAATGTGAAGAATAACTAAGGACAAAAGTGTCTTTTGTCCAATTTAAAGGCCCAACCTAACGGAAAGTGAATATACGAAACATTAGTGGTACTTTAAGTAGGTTTTTAAACCTTAGGGGTACTTTTAAGTAATTGTAGATAGTTCAGGGGTACTTTAAGTAATTAACCCCATCTATTTACACTCTTCGACAGAAAGACATTTTTCCCATTTTCTCCCCTTTTAATATTGTAGCTTCCTCAAATCATGAGGCTATCCTTCTTTTAATCACACAAGATTCATTATCTCATTCCTAAAGTAAGACAATCTAAGGAGATCTATAAAAATCCATTTTAATTTGATTTAGATTCAAAAGTAACTTAATTTGGGAAGGTTTAGGAACCTTTTTCTGATCCTATGTTGAATTAATTGGGGTTTAGGACTGATCCTAGGTGGCTTGAAGTGAAGCAAAAGCAGAAACACCTTTCCTAAATCTGCAATTCACAGATTAGAAAACAGGGCCCATGTGCTGTATGGCTGCACAAGTTGATATATGGCAGTCTTTACAAACTTACAGCTGTAGGGCCCATCAAGATCATATGAAAACATGAATTTACTGATGTGGAACTTTCTTCTAGTGTTTTTCCTGTTCAATCCCTCCAGATCCTCTGCTCAGTTGACTGGCTCTTTCTGCTTGATTTTGTATCCCTCAAATCCAAGTTAGCAAACCCTCAAAGACTCTTAATCAGCCAGGGGTCAAAATGGGTTATCTACATTGATGTGAATTAATGTTCAAGTCCAGTAGTTTTAAGAGAGAACTTCCATCTTTTTGTCAATCCCAAGGTGAAAGGTTCCAATATAGAGGGGATTTGCTCAGGTTCTATGGCCCTAGATGCATACCCTGGGCCTTTCCATTCTTTGAACAACTTCACATGCTATTAGTGTATTGTAATATGCCTGAAACTTTGACTAGCCAACTGTATGTTCATGTAGTTTCCACAGATTTTTCCACTATTTAACTGATTGGAACAGATTCATAACAGGGAAGTTTGAAAGCAGAAGACATCTTGAATTCTTGGCCAGAGGCTGAAGTTGGACGGATTTTGCGGGATTATGGTGAAGAGAGCAACTGGCATTGTCTTCAGACAAAGATTGTGAATGCTCGTTTATGTGGTGGATTGCATTCCACTGGTGAATTGGTAGATCTTGTTCGGAGTATGACACCAAAGTCGGCAGGTAAGTTTTATCCACCTTCAACCCCAACTTTTATTACTATCTACTAAAAAAATTAAAAACCTAAGGAAACCTATTTTTATTACCCTTGAAGCTTCTAATTTGTACCAATTATGACTCTGAAATGGATTATTCATTCATTGGATTTAGGTCACCAAGAACTCACGTCTAAAGTCTAAATAAAATGTAAAAATAGGCAAGGTGAACTAATATCCACTCAATCAGAATCTCCATTTGAATATTGTATGCTCTGTGAAATGTAATATCAAACCACTAATGGAAATCATATTTTTGGAACCAGAAATTTGAGAACATGTTTTTGGTTTCAGTTTTGAAAATAAGGAAAGCACTGCATAGCCAAATATGTGTTTTTGTTTTAAGAAAATATTTTTTTGAAGGTTAAATTATTTAAACTTCCCCTGCAGTTTCTGACAATTGCTTTAACCTCCCCTGAACTTTGACCTTTGCAAAAACCTCCCTCCACCTCCACATTTAGGGTAAACCATGCTTACCGATCCCTTCTGCTAATTGAGTAGACAACAAAATACCTCCTCCACTCTTATTCTTGTTTCCCTTCCTCTTCTTCTCTGTTGCCGGCAGCTGAAACAGTCACTGCCCCCTCCCTTTCTTTTCCCATTTATTCAGTTGACAACCACAACAGCATTGCAAGAGAGGAAAGTCCTGTCGAAGTTGAGGTGATAGAGGCCTCTTATGAAGGGGAAGATGAGCATGACGATATTTTGTCAATGAAGAGGGATTCCTCTGATTTTGATCTCCAAGATCAGGTAGCTAACAAAGAGGATACAAAGCAATCAATAAACAAAGAGATGACATCTCTTCTCATTCAATGGATAATGAGAGTAGTAATCAATCTGAGAGCGAATCGTATAAGATGTCGAAGTGGTACCGAGATGATTGAAAGAAGACATGTTAGTGATTTAGGGATTGCAAAGGCAAAGTTCTGGGAATTGCCAAAGCTTAAGTGCTCATGCTCCAATTTTGAAACAAGCAACATCCTTAGGAGGATGACTAATCAATTATCCTCATTAAGGACACATTCTTTTGAAAATTTAAATCATTTAATTGGGGTTCCAAGTTTTCAAAATCTTCTCACTTTCTAATCATAATCTCTCTTTCTCTCTCTTGATTGTTAAGTGGGTTTTCTAGGCAAAGAAGAAGAAGAATCAGGTTGAGAAGAGACAGAGCATATAGGCATGGTAGTTGTGGTGTATCTATTTGCTTCTTTTCTTAATTATACTTGGTTTAGTTGCTACTTCCTAGGCAGAGCCAAGGGGCAGCAAAACATGCATACCTACTTGAAGATTTACAGGGAGCCCATCTAGCCACTAGTCTGTATTACTTCTTTTCTTTCACCTCCAACAACTCACATAAAGAGGCCAGACAAGAGGAAAAATATTCGAGTATCCATGTGAAGAAGCAACAACAGCTCTCTTAGTCTAAATCTATACCAAGATAAAGATAAAGAGCTCTCCTATCTATTTTTTGAAATTTGAAATTTGAATGTATTTGTCTCCTTTTCTATCTTTAGTTGATTACAGTAAAGGGGTTTCTATTTATTTTTATTATATTTATTTTCTCCACTATGATCATCATCATCCAACCCTTATCCCAATTCCCAACTATATGGAGTTGGTTACATGAATCTTGTTTTGCCATTCCATTCTGTTTGAAGCCATATCTATTGTTAAACTATTGCCACTTGAATCTTTTTTTTTTCCTACTACTTGCAGTAAACCACTTCTTATAGGTGTTGTTGATGGTCTTCTATTTATGTAACCAAACTATCTAAGTCTACTTTTATTTTCCACTCATCCATCTTAGCATACACATTTATGACACTCATTTTTTTGACTGCCTAAGTTATGAATTATTGAACCAAGGCACTAGAAAAGGTCACATTGAGCTATCTCTTGGTCTTCAATCCTAAGTTACCATGATTTGCACTGTTATTTTTAATAAATTTATATATCATATATTCCGTTTTAGTCCAACTTATTTTAAAACCTCTTGTTTATAAGGCATTTGTCCATAAGCTTAACTTTGCATTTAATCCTTAATTAGTTTCATCAATTAAAATTATGTCATTTGAAAACAACATGCACCAAGGGACCTCCACTTTAATATGTTTAATCAATTCATCTATGATTAGTTCAAATAAATAAGGGCCAAGTGCTGAGTCTAGGTGAATACCCATCGTAATTGTAAAATCTAATGTCTCTCCTATAGGTGTTCTAACATTAGTTGTTGCTCCTCATACATATCCTTAATTATTTCTACATACCTATTTGGAACCCTTTCTCTTCCAAGAGCCACTATATTCCATTATATTTTCCCTCTAGGAACTCTATCATAAGCTTTCTCTAGATCAATTGAACACCATATGAAGATCTCTCTTTTCTGCTATGAACTTTTCTATAATTGTCTCAAAAGTAAGACAAATTCCATGGCTGATCTCCCTGGCATAAGCCTAAATTGGTTCTCTAATATATTTGTTTCATGTTGTACTCTTTGCCCAATTATCCTCTCCTAGACTTTCATAGTATGGCTCATGAGTTTGATCTACCAATAGATATTACAACTTAGTATATCACCTTTGTTCTTAAATATATGCACCATACTACTCTGCTTTCATTCATTAGGCATCTTCTTTTCTTTCATTAATTAAACCTACTTCTCTCATACCTTTCCACATTTTTATTGAAATCCCATCCAATCCTAATGTCTTTCCTTTTTTTTTCTTTTCTTATTTAACACTTCCTTCACTTTGCTAGTTTCAATTTTACGAAGGTGCATTTATTTTTAACATTATTAGTATTATTACTCTCTCCTCCATCAGCGCCCTCTACATGTTCATTTAATAATTTTTCAAAACAGCCTTTCCATCTTTGCTTGATTTCTTCAGCTTTTATGAAGACTCTTAGATCTTCCTCTTTAATGCACATAACATGGTTTAAATTTGTCTTTTCTTTCTCCTATCTTTACTAGACTTTAAATTCCTTTTACTCCCTCCTTAGTGCCTAATTTATGATAAAGCTCATCATATGCCCTAATTTATATTTTTCCTAGTTATTTTCCATCTTTGTAATAAGCTTGTTTTTTGATTATATTTTGAATCTCTTCATTCCACCAACGAGTTTTTTAGCATTTTTCCATTGTCCTTTAGATTCCCCTAAGACATCCTTTTTACTTTCTTTATGTAGTTTGCCATTTTAAGCCATATATCATTGGTCTTTCCATCAAAATTCCATTTTCCTTTTACTTTCAACCTATCTCCAAATTGAACTGATTTTCCTCCTTTTAGGTTTTCTCACCTAATTCTTGGACACTTATTTTCTACCCTTTTTCTCCTTCATTTCCTAATATGCACATCCACCACCACTAATCTATGTTGTTTGGTTAAGCTTTCCCTTAAAATAATTTTGCAATCCTTACACATCATTTATTTTGTTTCCTTAGTAAAAAAAATTCTATTTGACTTATGTTTGATCTACTTTTAAAAGTTATTATGTGTTCATTCTTCTTTTTGAAAAATGTGTTTAGAATTGTCATATCGTAAGCTATTGCAAATTCTAGGATTGTATCTCCTATTTCATTCCTCTCTTCAAACTAAAATATTCCATTCACCATATTATATCCTACACTTTTTCCCCACATGCCAATTTAAGTTCCCTCCTATAAAAATCTTTCTTAATTAGGAATTTCTTAGCATAGTTGTCAAGGCGACACCTAGGTAACAAGACGCCCTTGGAGGCTTGCCTTGCCTAGTCGCCTAGCAGTTTTGTGCACTAGGTTATAAATTACTTTTATATTTTTAATGTTTTGACATTATAATTATAAAATAAACATTATTAAACTAGAATATTCATTTTGTGTGTTTATATACTAATTTCTTATTATTATTTTCTTATTTTGTTAGGGTTTAATCAATGCAGCATTGCTAACTGTTGTATTGAACCCATGGTTCACAGTATCGATACACCTCTGTGTATTGGTAGAGGTGTATCGGTACTTATAACGATACTTTCCCTATTTTTTTATTTCTTTGGTTTTCAATTTCATTTTTAAATATATTATTTAAAAAAAGGGTCCTCGAAAACACCTGTAAACAGGTATCGGGACCCCAAAGGTACAATCAATACACCCGATATGGGGCATATCATATTGAAATTTTGATCCTTGATTGAACCCTCAAAAATTTCAAAACCTGAACCTATAAGCAAAGGAAGAACTTAAAATTGTCTAATCAACACATTTTCTTCCTACCATGTCTTCTTCTTCCACCTTTTCTTTTCTTCTTTGCTATAACAAAAGTAGGGATTCAGCCCCTATATTTTTTGAATTTTCTTTACTTTGTTCTTTTTCTTCTCATAAAATGTTGATTTTCTAGACTTAAACATGAAATTTATACTTTTCTTATGAAAATTATGAATCATTATTAAGGAAATATGGCTATGGAACCTAGGGAACTACCCTAGGATATATGATTTTACATAAAAAAATTCATCGCCTAGGCAACTAGGCGACTAGGCACCCCCCTGTCGCCTAGCCTCGCCTTGGTGCATTGAAAACTATGTTTCTTAGATTAATCCTTTTATGTTTTCCCAGAATTTCCTTTTAATGTGTACTTCTAAACCCACTTGAGGTGCATAAGCATTAATTATGTTAATGATTTTCTCACTTAAAACAAGCCTAATGATTTCTTGTACGAGTGGCTATTAATATTTTATACTTTTCATTGATGATTACTCTAGATATACATGGCTATACCTAATGAAGAGTAGAGATGAAGTTCTTGCCATTGTTCAAAACTTCTTCAAGATGGGGGAAACACAATTTGAAAAGCACATTAAGATAATAAGGTTTGACAGTGTTGAGTATTTTGAAAAGCATCTACGACTAATCCTTGAAGGAAAGGGAGCAATTCATCAAAGCTCATGTTCTCATACTCCGCAATAGAATGGTGTAGCAGAGAGAAAAAATAGACATGTGTTGAAGCAGCAGTATATCTCAATAACAAACTTCCTTCATTAACCCTTTCTCTTCAATCCCCTCATCAACTTTTGTTCCCTAAAGATCCCATTTTGGGGGCTTAAATCCATCAAATGCATATTTTTGGGCTACTTTCCTGTCCAAAAGGGGTACAAGTGCTTTGATCCCCACTCTAGTCGACAGTATGTATCTGAGGGTGTTACATTCCTTGAGTCTATCGCGTATTTCTAGTCCTCTCGTCCTCTTTTGGGGGAGATTGTTAGTGAAGATCGGACTCCCTTTTGTTTTCTTGTTCCTACTTCTATGGATATTCCTGGCCCATCTTCATCTTTTCCCACTTGTAGTAACAGTGTTCATACTTCTCCCATTCCTCTGCAGCGGCCTTGGCAACAGTGCTTCATAAGGTGCAGAAGGAAGGATACTCCTGAGGCTGAATGTCCACAACAATCTAATCACCCGCCTCCAGGTAATTCTGAAAGCAACCATGAACTTCCTATTCATATTGTTATTGAGCCTTAATATCTCACAATCTGACCTTGACCTTCCCATTGCAATTAGAAAAGGAAAAAGAAAATGCACTGCCTACCCCATCACTATGTTTCTTGTGATTCTCTTTCACTTTCCTATTATGCCTATATTTCTGCTATCTCCTTTGTTTCTGTTACGCGCAATGTTTTAGATGTAGTGCAGTCACCTCATTGGAAGGATACTATTAACCAAGAGATAGAAGCCCTCTTAAAAAAACACACCTGGGAGCTCATTCCTCTTCCTGAAAGCAAAGTCCCAGTGGACTACAAGTGGATGTATACTATTAAACTTTGGGCTGATGGATCAATTGAAAGATAAAGGTTAGGTTGGTGGCAAAAGGATGCACCCAAACATATGGGATTGACTATCAAGAGACCTTTCCTATTGTAGCCAAAATGAATTCTATTTGAGTCACTACGTCTCTTGCTACTCATTATTCATGGCCTCTTTACCAAATGGATGTGAAAATGCCTTCTTAAATGGAGACCTTCCCTAATGGATCTACCCCCAGGGGTAAGCTTCCTTAATGGTAAGGAGAAGGTTTGCCGTCTAAAAAAATCCCTTAATGGGCTTAAGCAGTCCCCTAGAGTTTGGTTTGATAGATTCAGGAAATTTGTTCTCAAAATTGGGTTTACACAATCACAAGCAAACTATACTTTGCTCATAAGAAGGGTTAATGGCCTAGTAACCTTCTTGATAGTGTATGTTGATGATATTGTTGTCATTGGAGATGATCACTCTGGGATAAACCAACTAATGTCATTTCTTGCTTTTGAATTTGAGATCAAAGATCTTGGGAATCTCAAAATACTTTCTTGAATCAAAATGGCAAGGTCAAAGGGAGGTATATTCATCTCGTAGAGGAAGTATGCTCTTGATCTCCTTCATGAAGTTAGGAAATTGGGGTGCAAGCCAGTTGAAACTCCTACTGACTCCAATCATAAACTAAGTGTTGATGATGGAGGTATTCTTCTAAACAAGGGTGTCTACCATAGACTTGTTGGTTGACTTATTTACCTGTGCCTGACTCGACCTTATATATCCTATGTTGTAAGCATGGTGAGCCAGTATATGCACAGTCCCAGAACTTCACATATAGGGGTGGATTCGAGCCAAGCTGAGCCGAATAGTTAGCTATTCGAGCTTGGCTCGCCAAGGTATTACGATGCTCGAGCTCAATTCGAGCTAGAACCTTGAGCTCAAGCTCGACTTGAGAAAAATGTTTTATAAAAATAAAATATATAGTATATTTTATTTGGTATTTAAAAAATTAAGAATTATAATAATTAGTTATTATTATATATAAAAATAAAAATATTATATATATAATATTTTTATTATATATATTATTTTCTATAATTTATTATATATATTATTATTATTATTATTTAGCTATTTGAGCTCGGCTTGCGAGCCTCATGAGCCGAGCTTTTCACGAGCTGAGCTCGAGTAGCTAGTGAAGAGCTTGGCTCATGGCCAACCCTATTCACATATGCTAGTTGTCAATAGGATTCTTGCCTACATAAAGGGATGTTCAAGAAAAGGAATGTTGTACTCTAACTAGGGACATCTCAAGGTTGAGGCTTATACTGATGCTGATTGGGTAGGTTCTGTGGATGATAGAAGATCCACCTCCGGTTATTGCACCTTGGTAGGAGGTAATGTTGTGTCTTGGAGAAGCAAAAAAACAATTTGTTGCTGCCTGATCTAGCACTGAAGTTGAATATAGAGCTATGGCTCATGGTGTATCAGAACTAGTATGGTTGAAAACTTGTTATCGGAGATTGGGATCAAAGCTGAAGCCCAGTGAAACTATGCTGTGATAACCAAGCTGCTATAAGCATTGCTCATAAACCTATTCAATGTGATCACACAAAGCATATTGAGCTTGACAGACACTTCATTAGAGAAAAGGCAGCCAATGGAGAAATATGTGTGCCTTTTGTCAAGTCAGAAGACCAACTTGCTGATTGCCTCACTAAGGGTCTCAACAAGCCAAAACTTGACAGAAATCTAAGCAAGCTGGGCATGATAGATATCTATGCTCAGCTTGAGGGGGAGTGTTGAGAATATGTATTTGGCTTAGGGTTATTGTTGCCATTTCATTTTATTTGTATTTTGGGTGCCCATATAGGGACATAAATGTAATTATTGTCTTTATTATAAATTGAAATGTTCTGATTATGAACAGTAACACACCCTCTTCCATCTCTTTCCTCTGATTCTTCACTGGTTTCTACTACTGAACCAGTCACAGGACTCTTCTTGTCTTCTCCATCACCAAGAATCCAGCTTCCCTTCTACTAATTTTCATTATTTTTTGTTTTATTTATCTTTGTAATTTTATATTATTTTTTGTAATTTTCTTTAATGCAATATCCATATTGGTTAGGTTCCTAACATCAAAGTAAAGGAAGGGATCAATAAGTATAGTTTACCCTAAATGTGGAGGGAAGTTTTTCAGAGGTCAAAGTTCAGGGGAGGTTTAAGTAATTTACCCTATTCAAAACAGTTTGTGGGGCCCAGTTTTCTTGAAATCACAACATAATAGACAATTCATGTTGGAAAACACCCCCTGGGCTAGAAGACTCGGTCTAACTGTTTGTTTCTCCCTTACTCTGCCTCTCCCATGCTTCTGTCTCTTGTATTTTTTAGGGTCTTACACGTTTAGGATTGATTAGGGCTCTTGTCATTCGACTTGTGTTTAAAATTACAACCCTTCCTGGGATCAAATCCCACTGCCACCAGGGTTGGGGGGTTAAGGGCGGGGCCACAGGGGATGGGCTACCCCCCATTGTAGCCCCATGAAACCAAAAAAATAAAAATAAAAACTACAACCCTTCCTGGTCTTCCTGGTAGTTGCAGCAGCTTAAATAGGTTGAATGGTTTGAGGCTTAACTGTGGTTCGACCCTCATTTGACCAAAGGGTGATTCCTATTTGAGAACTGGAAAGACCTAAAGCAGTTAGGTTGGTTCAACTGGGTGGTCTGGTCTCGTTTCCTTTTTTTTTATGATTAATGAATGATTTTATTAAAAGATTAGGAGCATAAAAGATGCACAAAGAAAGTTCCCAAAGTGAGGCACGAGATGCAGCCTCAGATTAAAACAAAGAATTACAGTTTAGCCCAAAACATCCGATTCCTATGCAACCCTTGTTTAGCTAGTGAGTCTGCTAACCCATTTGCTGATCTTCTTTCCCATTGGAATTGGACTGACATGTTTGTAGTTAACCATTTGAATCTTCGTAAAGCCCCCTTATAGGACCAGGCAGCTGTTTCTGGTTCTTTTAACCACTGGATCACCAGCTTGGAATCACCTTTGGTTAAAAGCTGTTCATAATTCAGTTCCTTGGCAAATTCAGCTCCTTGTAACACTGCTTGAATTTCTGCATTTACTGAATCCCCTACTCTTATACGACCAGAATATAAAGTGATAATTAACCGCTCTGTATTTCTGAACACTCCCCCAAATGAATTTCTGATGAATTGCAGGTAGACAGGGTTGGATAAAGACAGCCACACGGGTCTTTCAAGCTTTGAGGATAGCAGTTAATGATGAACTCCAGACACTGAAAGATGCACTTAATGCTTGTTTTGACTGCCTTTCTTCTGGAGGCAGGCTTGCGGTCATCTCTTTTCATAGCTTGGAGGACAGGATAGTCAAACAGACTTTTCTTGATATAATCAATAGGGAGGATGAGGATAGGGACAAGAGATACGAAGGTACACAGAGGAATGGTAATGAAAATGAAGAAGCATGGATTAAACAGATAATTAAGGGAAAAAATGGGACTATACTGACAAAGAGACCATTGACACCTTCCGAAATGGAGGAGAGATTGAATCGGAGGAGCAGAAGTGCAAAGCTCAGAGTTATTCAGAAGTTATAAAATCACAAATCATAGCAGCTAACAGCTCACCAAGAAGGCATTTCATCTGGCAAGGAGAGATCCAATGGTCAAATTACCTTGGCTTCTGTTGCTGGTATTATTTACAGGAATTTAGTCGCCCAAAATACTTTTCTATCATCACTCTTATGAAAAGCTGTCATCCATTTTGCCAATTATTCATGAAACCCAAGGATCGCCGTCAATTCTGAGGCTGCTTTGTATATCTTCCATTCTGCATGAGTGAAATTCTATTGAGGCATCCCCTACTCTAATTTATTTAGCCTTTTTTTGTGCATATCTGTGTACTAACAGAATCTTCACGCATAACATTTCACCAAATTTGTCGTTTTTTCTCAAAGAATGAAAAGCCATCAAAACAGGCAGGTTGCGATTAAGAAAATGCATATATTAGCTGCAACAACTGGAAGGGATACAAATACATTATTCAGAAATTGGTGTACCTGCAGACTCTTCACACATTGCATTCCTCATAGACTTGCTATTGTATCTGTTAAGAATCAGAAGTAATTCAAGATGCAGTGTGTAATCATGGGTATACAGAGACATTAACTGAACGAATTCAGTGACAAAATGCAATAATGTATCTTTAAGAATCTTAAGTAATTCAAGATGCAGTGTGCAATCATGGGTATACAGAGACATTAATTGAAGGAATTCAGTGACGAAATGCAATAATGTATTTCCCATTTATGGGGACTGGAAGAGAAAATGCAGATTACAATGCCACCACCATTATTCTGAAATATTGAACCAAAACTCAAGACTAATTTCTTTTTAGTTCATGACGAAGCATCTTGCTAAACTATGGGAAGTATCTAAGATAATCTACTTCCATAAGATGTCAACAGGATTTTTTTTTTTTTGGATAATTATGTCAACAGGAATAGTTTGATCAAAGAAGTAAATGATTGAGTAAAATGTAGAAAAAAATGTTGCGCGAGTGTAAATGTGTAATAACCAAGGTTAGGAATTTCTTGCTAATTGAACTGAACCGGGTCTCTGTTCTAGGAGAATGGAAATAAAAACTATAAAAAAATAGCACCTAGACCTGCAAATAAACAATGGATAACCTGAGCCATGAGTTGGTCATTTTTTTTTTATTGTTACATGTTTTGTAAGATCTGTCATGTGGTGACTTTTTTTTTTAATTCTTTTGCTTTTTGTTTGGTTGAATCTAAGTAACTGTAGTCTTAACTTTGAATTGTTGACCAAGGAGGTTCTCATTGTACTTGGCTCCATTTGGAAGTACAAATAAAAATATGTAGAATGCAAAATCCTGTATTTTGTATAATTTTATATATCTATGTACATATTGAATTTGCACTCCTTTCAAACTTAGCCTAAACAAGGATTTGAAATCGGATTCAGTCAGTGCAAAGTCTGTTCGAACACCCATGATAGAGCCTTGCATTGGGAATATCTCCGCATGAAATAAAGCACAGAAGTGAGAAAATGTGGCATGAAATTTGTACCTTTCACTTTACGTGTAACATTGAACATGCTGGCTTTCTGCTGCAGGTTTTCCAGACTTGCCATAGGATGCAACTCGTATTTTCTACAATACTAATCTGATTTGCACGTTTTTGTTTTTCTTTTTTTTTTGCAATTGAAAACCTTTGGCCACACAGTTGTTCCCTCCTATCTTCGCACAGGTTTCCCGGAGTTTTGGTACTGGTCTTTTGCTGTTTTGCAGGTTCCTTTCCCGTCTATGTTCCTTTTACACACTCTGTCTTCTACTGAATCTAGTTATGGCAGATGATGAAATCATTCGGGATTTTGTCCAAGTTGTTGCTCCCGGCTCCCGACTCCCGAGTACTGCCGATCAAGATGATATTCTGCCAAGTGAGGAGTGGTGACGAAGTCTTATTTTCACAGTTCTCACTGACCGCACCGTCAAGATATCGGGCCTGAAAGATATGCTTTCCAAGGCTGGATTGACCAATCAGCAATCTCTGATTTTACACATAACTCATACATTTTTAAATTTCCTAGCAGTTTATGATCGAGATCGGGTTTGGGATGGGGGGCCCTGGTTGTTTAAAGATGATTTAATAGTCATGCATAAGGGGGATTCGAACAAGCAGCCTGATATTTATGGGTTCTCAGGGCCCGTTTTGTTCACAGTTGGAATTGCTCATTTGGGCTGATTTGGAATTAGAATTAGAATCGAAACGATTCTAATTCTGATTCTGAAGGGAGGGGTGTGAGCGTCGGGAAATTGCTCATTTGGGCTGATTTGGAATTACAACCTATCATTCAAAGGAAATGGAGGTAGTGGGTCCTCTATGGATTAAGCATGAAATCATTTTAGTCCAAAGGTGATTTCAAACCCAAAGCATCCGTTGAATCAGTCTAGGTAAGACTTGGATGAGAGAAGAAAGGGATTAGGCACTCCTCTCCCATTTCAATTGGTGGGATCACATGGAATGTGAACTACCTAACAACTTCATTCAATAACCAAATGAAAGCCATATATACATGATATAGCATGAAACAATGTAAAAAAATAGAATTTTTTTTTTGTTTTTTTTGGCTCTAACAACCCCTGAACCAGGGCACAAGATGTTTAAAGGCCTAAGAATGATATGAAAACAACGTAAAAAGATAGGATTTGGCTCTAATAACCCATATAGACTTTGCAAAAAGGCCAATTTTGACCCCAAAGAATAAGAAAAGGTCATTTTTGTCCCTAGACTTTGGTGAAAAGGCCAATTGTAGGCAAAAACAAATGACATTTGCAACGACGTTGATGTTTTCGATTGAGACCAAATAAAAATTTCAAAAATCTTGATGTTGTACTTACTAGTGGGTCTCACACATTAATCCTACCCATTAGAAACAAGTACACGTCACCACCTAATTGAAAAAAAAAAGAAACAATTGAACCATTTTTCAACTCCAAATTTTGATAAAAACTCTTTGTGAACGGGATCAGGACTCTAATTGTCTTCTTCACCTCCGATTGCCATTTGATCTCACTCCGATCGTTTTCTTCACCTCCGACTGCCGTTCAAGCTCGCTCCGGTCAGAAGCGAGCTCCTTTGACACTGATCTTTTAGGTCTTTGCGTTCACAAAGATAAAGAATAACCCATCCGTTGTTTCCATTAAAGAAAAAAGAGAGAAAAGCATGCTTGTAATCAACACTTTAATTTGTTCGATACATGAAGAATATTGGTTTAGAAGTTTTGTCTTTTTTTTTTATTATTTGCATCAAATGCAGGCGGTGAAACCATTTTTTTATTGATTATTTTGTTTTTCTTATTTTTTTTATGAAATAGCAAGCAAAATGGGTATGAATGTGTCTGTGGAATTATGATGGTTTGTTTACTGGTGGAAAATTTGGGAACAGTAACAACGGATTGTTGTAGGTTGGGGGTAAAGTGAAGCTTATAGAAAAAATAGATGTAAACAAAATCTCATATTGGACACTATTAATTATGGTAGAATACTAGATATTTGAAAGACGAGGTTAGTAAAATATACTATAAGGTACCCAATTTAGGGTTAATTAATGGTTTGAGGGAAGTGTTTGATTGAGATATGTACGCGAATGCCATCCTTGATGGCATCACATATTGACGATTGAAAACCTGCGGGCCGATAAACGAGCCGAAGCATTCCTGAACCAATTCCGTGAAACGTTCACAGGGTCCCTACACTTGTCCAATATCCACTCTGAGTGGTGTTGACATGTTTTGGGTCTATCGTACGGGCCCAAGGATAGCAAACTGTATGATGTATTAGACCCAGCATATAATGCAGCAAGGTGCATTGGCAAAGAAGTTGGTAAGGGACCCTTAATGCACAACTTGTTAAGCTTCCATTACTCGACTCCATTGATTCACCTTGTTGATCCTGCATTGTTATTGTGGAATCAGAAAAAAAAAAAAAATTGCGTAATGGTGGTGTCTATGTTTTATCTAAACATGTAATATCTTGTGCCCATGCCCGTTAGTTGCTCAATTGCTCCATTACTCCTGCAGAAAAAAAAAAATTCTAGGGTGCCTATTCACAAGCCATGAATTATCATTCTTGACCTTGACTATTGATATGTCTCATAATTCATGCATAATATTTAGATGGATTATTTAGGTCTCATCTAGTTTGCAGGAATAAGGGTTTGGAATTGGAATCGAAGGCCATTCCAATTCTAATAATTTGGTTGAGCAGAATCGAAATCTTATTCCCATTCTTGGTGAAATTGTTTCCCATTGAGAGAATGGCCATTCTCCCTCCCTCTCCCTTGAGAATAAAATCCCATTCCAGATTATTCTAATTCCATTTCAATTCTTATCTAAACCAAACAGAGTATGGGAGTAGACCATTCTGATTTCAATTCTGATTCTGACTACAAACCAAACAGACCCTTAATTATTCATGCCATATAACATGAAATGTTCATTAACATTTTGGGATGGTTGCTGTATTGACCTGACTACATTTGATAATAAATCACAAGCGGTTGAATTGAATGACCGACTTATTGGTAATAAATTAAATAATTAAATAATCAAAATATTTGAAGATATAGTAATCAACCCAATAGTTCACAACCTCCTTAAGACATTAAGCAATAAGCCATTCAGTTAAGCCACTTCTATTGTGATTGATAATTGGTTATGTCACATAGTATAGGCTGCAATATGGGTGGGAGCCAACTCAAGTTGGGCACTTTTCTACCTATTCCTTTTGCACAGAGTGGGTTGGGTTCTAGGATTTGAGTTACTTCAGTTTGAAATATCTTGCCTATTCTTGGATCATGTTGAGCTTGGGTTTATGCCACCAGAAGCCTGAGCCAGCCAGTCCAACCTTTTCAAGGGGGGCTCCACATGGACAGCTTATATGTTGAGCTTGGATCTCTTACCCACAAATTCTTCCAACATTTCTACCAACAGACACTTCAGGTGCACATTGGGAATATCTCCCTTGCCACTCATGGAAAGATATTCCCAATACATGGCAGCAGTATCTCATGAGTAAGGATATAGAAAATGTGTGGGTAGGAGATCCGGAGTGTTACAAGTTACGTTTAATGAAATTCTGGAGATCCATAATCCATTGTCAGTTAGTCGTTTGAAAGGCTGTCTACTTTAACCTCTTTAGATGGTTTATCCAGAGTGATTCAAATCCAGTTTGGATCTCTTACCCGGAATGGGATCTACTCCTCACAAATGAGTGCTTCACAGGAACATCCACCATGCATTGGGAACATCTCCCATGAATAATAACTAATAAATATGGAAGATGTTCCCAATGCATGGTAAGATGTGTGTGTGAAGTGGGTGTGAGGCGCTCTGTGTGAGGAGCAGATCCTGTCTCCTCTTACCCATGCCTCATTATAGCTGTACATTAAGAACATCTCCTATATTTGTATGTTACTATTCATGGGGAGATTCTCAATATTACAGATGTAGTGTCATGTGGGTAGGTGTGAGTAAGATTCTTGTGGGTAGGAAATCTGAATTGCTTCAAATCATCTATTCCAGCTTACCTGAATCTTCAACTCAACCCTCCCAAGCGGATCCATAAATTTATGTTGGGCTTGGGTTTGAGATCCTTTATTGCTTGCCTTTGGCAACCTGCTCCACATTTGTGTAATGGGCTGTGTGTTTACTAGCTAAGTTTGGAGTTTCTCGGCAGGCTTGTTTAACAAAAGTAACATTTCTGACCATCGATGTTTAGAGTTAAAACATCAAATTGATGTTTAAGTAACAGAAGTAATTTGCATTGATCAATTCAAAACATTTCTGATTATCTAACATAACAAAACATATTTTAACATCATTTTCTACTGATCAACCCCAAGCGTTTTATGAGGAAACGCCAATGGTATCAAACACAACCAAAGGTTGTCCCGTGCCATTGGTGTTTCGTCCACCACTGTTTTCAGCTGAAATATCATTTATATCTAAAACACAAATACCACGGTTTGCACTTGAATTTTGTTTTTGTGAGAAATATGTGTTTTCATTCATCTCAGCACCATGTCATCACCACATGAGAGTGTAGAGTCTTAAGACTTTACCTCCCAAAACAACAAACATCATACTGATTTTTCTTGAAACATTCCCTAATTTATCTTTCAAGTAGAAACATTTCATGACTGTTTTCACTCAAAATAGTCTTAACCAAATAGAAAATTTACCATTAAACTCAAAATGCATAGGTGGTGCTGATGTCGTAGCATTTCAAGTAGAAATTGATGCTACTCGATTCGAGGTAGTGCACGAATCGAGGTCATAGTCAGATAATCATTGCCAACTAGGCGGAGCCAAGATGGAAGGATGAAGCCATGCAATGAGATCTGAAACCAAGAAAAGGTTAAAGGCTCGATGAGTTATCCACAGGTAGATACTCCAACGCTCAAGTCAGTAGAAAGTAGTGGGCGGTTGGGCCGAGCAGTTGGAGAACGATGTTGGTTCGAGCAGAATCACAGTATGGGAGTCAAAATTTGGATCCTTTACCTTGAGCGAGAGGTACCTTTTTATAGTCGATGATCCGTGTCCTGATCGGATGAGGCTTCTGGGCTTGTCAGGATGAGGTTACCCGCTGAGATCTTCGAGATAAGACCTAATCCCTAGCGGTGCCGACATGGCTGAAGAGATAAGGTGGGTCGCGAAGGTGATGCGGTGCTAACATAGCTGAAGAGATAAGGAGGCCACGTAGGCGACACGTGGCATCCGGAGCCAGCTCAACCATAATCCGAACACCACTCCCCCAGTTCTGAAGTCGAGGAGTGCAGTGCACAGCCGCGGTGTGGCGTGGATGAGTTTCTGTTCTCAGCTGAGGAATTTGAAGTTGAAGTTTGGTTAAGCGTTTGATTTGGACCGTACGGCTCAAGGTTGGACTGGTTTTTCTAGACAAACCGATTGGTTCAACGCAAATCTCGTTTCTGAAACTGGTTGCTAGAGATGTCGTTTCGCTTCTGGCCACTATGGTCTTATCACTGGCTACGTCACACAAATGGGACATCAAATAGTTGGATGTTCACAATGTTTTTCTAAATGGTTTTATTCAGGAATATATATATATATATATATATATATATATATATATATATATATGAGAAACAAACTCGTGGTTTTGAGGATCATACACGTTCAGATTATGTTTGCAAGTTAAATAAAGCCCTTTATGGTCTTCGTCAAGCCCCTCGTGCTTGGTTTTCTTGACTCAGTAATCAATTACATGATCTTGGTTTCAGAGGCTCTCAATGTGATCTTTCTCTCTTCATCTATAACAAAAATAATATTTCTCTATATATTTTAATATATGTTGATGATATTATTATTACTGGATCTTCTGCTTCTCATGTTTCTCAACTTATTATTGATTTGTCTCGAAGTTTCTCTATTAAGGATCTTGGATCTCTTCATTACTTTCTTGGTGTAGAGGTTCATTGAGACAAGAACAGATTATTTCTCTCTCAACGGCGCTACATTCTAGATCTTCTATAGAAGACCAACCTTGCAGCTTCCAAACCTTTGACCACACCTATGGTGCCTACATCCAGGTTGTCAAAATTCTAGGGCGAGCCTCTACCTGACCCCACTCAATATCGCAGCATTGTTGGTGCCTTACAATATGTCACCCTGACTCGGCCAGATGTGGCATTTGCTGTGAACAAGGCATGCCAGTTTCTTCAAACTCCCATTGATGATCATTGGACGACATTGAAATGAATTGTGTGTTATCTCAAAGGTACCATTGATTTTGGGATACTCTTTGCTGCTAATTCTCCTGGATCTTTAGTTGCATTTTTAGATGCTAACTGGGTAGGCTGCCTTGATGACCGTTGGTCTACTGGCGGCTATGGTATTTTCCTTGGTTCTCACTTGATCTCCTAGAGCGCTAAGAAACAGTCCACCATTGCTTGTTCCAGAACTGAAGCTGAGTTTCACTTCTTAGCTAATACCATAACTGAAGTGTTATGGTTTCAGTCTCTCTTACGGGATTTGGGTGTTCATCAGTCCTCTCCACCTATTCTCTACTGTGATAACATTGGTGCTACGTATCTGGCTGCGCACCCAATTTTTCATGCTCAAACAAAGCACATTGAAGTGGATTTTCATTTTTTGTGCGACCATATTCTTCGCAAAAACATGGAGGTCCAACATATTCCTACTAATGATCAGTTGGCTGATATATTTACCAAACACCTTTCTCCAGTTAGATTTGACTTCTTAATTATAGTCCAAGCTTCATGTGCTTCCGGCCTAGTTTCGCTTGAGGGTATTAAGGAAAGCTCTAAAAATGGTGACTCTACAATAATGCAAAGTTACCAAAGGAGGCTCTCACTTAAGTTTAATAGTTACCAATGGAGGCTCTTACTCAAATTTAGAAATTACCAATGGAGTCTCTCACTCAAGTTTAGCAGTTACCAATATTGGAGGCTATCACTTAAGTTTAGCAGTTACTAGTGGAGGTTCTCACTCAAGTTTAGAAATAGCTAAATTAGGAAGAGAACCATTTAGGAAATATTGTACATAGGCAACTGCTCTCCTTGATTTCCATTATTATTTTATCCGTTTGTGTATATATACTTTACCCAAAACATCTTGGTTGACATATACAAGTAATACAAATTCTTTCATTCTTTAAAATTGCTCTTAGTCTTTCTTTAACTGCTACAACTCATCCCCATATGTTTCCATTAACTGTTTCCATATGTGCTATGTGCCTATGTCAGTTAAGGATGGGGAGGAGGTCAGGGAGTTTTGCCAGGGTGCAAACAGTCATTTCATGTGCCTTGTATCGATATGTGGCCCTTTTCTCACGCCAATTTCCCTTTATGTCGCACTGCCATCACTGTTTCCTCCGGCCGGCTTCCACCCTAAACAGGTTGCCGGAGTTTGGTGGATGGAGACTGATAGATACTTGTAATAAATAATAATGGTGGGTGTAGTCCTTACTCTCAAGTTATATAAAGTAACTTCCATGTTTATTTATATTTAGGTGCTTCTTTCGCCTTAGAAATTAAACTGATTTTATACACATCAGATCTATATATCCATGCAGGCCTTGTGAAATTTTATATATATCGAGTGGAGCATATTAAATAACTAGAAGCAATTGAGCCTCAAGTGGCGTACTCATGGCCCACCAATTCATCGACCCCAGTTCCCAAATAATACACATATACACCTATTCCAAATTCTGTTTGTGTAGAGTGCAGACAGCACAAACCCTTTGCAATTCAACACCAACCTCGCCTGTATTTTGAAGGCGGTTTCCTGTCTTCCAGCTGATGGATGAGAACCGTCCCCGACCCCAAGAAATTGATTTTTATCTTTCTCCGGCTACTCTTGCCATCGTTGGTATTCTATCGGCCATCCTCGTGCTCACAATTTACCATTGCATTACCGTCGGTTGGTGCAATCAGCGGCAGACTACTTCAGCAGGCTCAGAACGGCGACGAGAGGTTTTCCGTGCAGAACAAGAAGAGACGACTAATAGCGTAGGGAGTCGTATGATACAAATCATCCCGGCTCAAAGGTATACCAAAGAGGTGAGGGAAGACGGGACGTGTGCGGTGTGCCTATGCGAATTCATGGAGGGTGAGGAGGTTCGGATATTGCCTCAGTGTATGCATTCATTTCATGTACCCTGTATCGACATGTGGCTCTACTCCCATTCAAATTGTCCACTCTGTCGCAACCACATAGTGCGGCCTCAGCTGGAATCCGAGATATTACCACTGCCGGATGCACAGAGGGTGCCGGATTTTGGTGAACGGTCTACAGCATTATGACAATGGTGGCATGGTGCGTGTGTCGACGGTCAACCTACCTTATCTCTCTTTTTCTCTCTCCCTATAATGTTTCTATTATTTATTTGTTTATAATTTGGCATTTGGTGAGACTGAGAGGTGCAAGAAATCAGATAATGATGTCTGCATGTAAGACAGACACAAGCTGATGTTAACGTTACAATACGCAGAGGATGTGATTGGATTGCAGGGGTGGAAGTGGGAAAGGGCGCAGATTCCATGGTTCAGTTTCAGTGGATGATGGAACGACTAGTCCCTCTGCCTCTGGTCTCCTCGTTATCCATGGAGTCTGCCATTACTTGTTTTTCAGAGCTCAATAATTAATGGAGGATTTTTTTGGGGTAAACAATTAATTAGAGGAACTCAGGAATTCTTTTCCGTCCCGTCGCTGTAATCCAAACGGGGACTTACTTTCTTTGAAATTTCTGATTGGTTGGGTTGTTAGTTAGCCGGTCAGGGCCATAATGTTCCTTGCCTAATGGTGTATTTAATTTATCAAAAGGGAGGCAATCCTTCATATCACATTCTTTCATCTCATCATGAGATACACCTTAATGTATGTTATAAGCAGTTGAATAGCAAATATTTAAATAAGTAAATATATGACCAATCAACTGGAATTCTCCGATATTTATTTGCATTTGAATATGGCGAATGTTTGTTTAAAATCGATTCGTATTGTCTACCCATTACATGGAGTGGACCATATATAGGCCCGCTACGAATCATTTGGTATGGGAGGTGCACAAAGGGAGATCTTCCGTATGGTGCCAGTGGGCCGTATTTTGTGACTAAACAATGTGTTTGAATAATTTGCTCCCCACGAAATTTGTTTCCGCAAAGATTGTAGTCCGGATCTTCTGCCCATGCAACATTGCAGTTCCACATCGAGAACATCTCATATCATATTATGTAGGGAAAGACATGGCAGAGTTATGGTGGGAATGAGATCTAGAATTTAAGTTAAAAGTCAGCAAAGCAGGAGGGGAGGGGATTTTGGGAATGAAACACCTCAGCTTCCTTTTTTTTCCTGTTAGTGAGCGTGCAATAATAATAGTACTAGGCCAGACCTTGATTGATCATCGTTGGAGGAGGGGAGGGGATCCCCTTTTAATACTACATGCGTATACATATAGTGGTTTTCATCCCTTACAATTGTGATGAGAATTCTGTATTTTTGTTCTCAGTTAAGTTTAGTTAAGACAAAGGTTCAAAGTAACAACATGTATTCGCCCGGATCGGCTGATATGTATTGTTTTTGGAGCTCCTTAATATGTCCCTATAGAGGGTGCATCAGAGTTTTGACTGGTTCAGGGTGTGGAGGAGCCTTAAATTGGCCTCTCTGGACTAGTTTTAAAAAAAAATAAAAAAAAGTAAAAAAATACTATTGATATCGCCCGATATGCTCCTATCAGTGTATCGGGCATATCGATATTTAGAACCTTGATTAAGACCACTCATCCATGTGGGGATTTTGTAGTTTAAGAATGGCAACGGTGTGGGGATCATATTCCCCGTCCCTGCCCCCGATTCTGAAATTAATCCCATTTCTGTTCTTGATCCTTGCTGAGATAAAATTTGTCCTCCATCCCTGATCTTCGATGGGGATGGGTTCCTTGCGAGAACCCGAATCCCCGAAATTTTTTTAGATAATAATATTTTTTTGAAAAAGAAATTTACTTAAGTAAATAAAAATTGTAAATTATAAATAATGTTTTAAATATATTTTGATATATATAAATAATATATATTTACTATAAATTACATTTAATATATATATATATATATAATAAGGGTCGAGGTGGGGCAAGGACCTCAATCCCAATCCCTGACCCCATCGGGTTGGAGAAGTCTAGTCCCCATCGGGGATGGAAAAAATTGCCGCCTCTTATGTAATTGATTTGAACGAAGCAACATGTGTGGAAATGTCCGAGTGAAAGTAAGCTCTTTTGAATCAATTTTTCTTTCCTTGTTTCTTTCTTCATTTTATACTGTTTTAGGTTCGGGCTTTTGATTGGATCCATTTAAATTTTGAGAAAAGCACAACCCGAACCCGTTCAACTTGCACCCATAATGGTAACAGTAGGTTTGGCCACTCTTAGCAGCAGGTTATAGATCATTAAAAAAAGGAAGAATATATGTTTAAAAATGGAACAATTGCAGGTTTGGCCACTCTTAGATTCCAACTCTTCATATATTGGTGATTGTACAATCACACTTAACAGTAGGTTTGATTGGGGGGTTGACCCTCAAGAAACCCACACATATGGGCTATGGCGGCATATATAGGAATGGGATGCATGCCTCATACAACCGAAGATGGCCTTTTGATCTATCTCAATTATAATGTTCTCAAAAACTTTATAGAGCTTTCAACAAATCACTTTGGCTCCATGCTTTTGCTTCACGTCAATGTATATTTTGAATGCTTTGATGATCAATTATAAGTTCCTTATTTAATTAATTAGTACTACTTTTTTCAGTTTTCTTTTACTGTTTCAAGGTATGGGGCTCTAGAATTTTCTTCTTCTTCTTAATAAAAGCCTGCCTTCTGATATAGCGGAACCTGATATTTGTCAGTATATTCGTTTCAATAGCTAATATGTCCATATAGAACTGGACTTTCCTCCTCACAAAATTTGGTCCTCACACCCACCACACTGCCCTCACAGTGGCATATGATAACATCTTTGTAATTGGATGTTTATATTCATGGAGAGATGTTTTCAATGTACATCAGAACCAATTTTTTGTGGAAATCTCAACTTATCCACATGAAACAAAGTCGATATATTTGCATACAAAATACAAGGTTTTACACTCTATATATTTGCATAAAAATAGATTTCTATTTCAATAATGATATGTGATTGTTTAATATTTCTAAATCCCAAAACCACCCTTAATTTATTGGACAAAGTCGGCTATGCATAAAGAAATAACTTGCTTTGCCTTGTCCATTTTTATCATTTCAAAATGTCATCCTTTCACATATACAAAACTTAAAAGCGCATTTTAATAAATTAATTATTTCATCAATTCAATCAATAGAAAAGGGGACAAAGTGCTAAATTCTGAAAGTCCAAGGGCTCTTGTCGTAAACGAAAGTTCATGAAACTATTCCTAAAGTATACATTGATAATATGCAATTTACCCCTTTTTTTAGTACAAGGGAAATATCAATCCTCAAATTTTAAGAAAGAAGCATCATTATCTTTTTTAAGCCATTTGAACTCTATTAATTATTTTAATAGAATAGTTAATCTAGATTCGTTCAATAAATCCATTGCTACCAAATTGAATTCGTTGAATTAAATTACTACAGAAAAGGCACAGAATAATTTTTATCAACTGAATTATATTAATTATTAAAGAACAAAAAAGAAAGTAACCAACAAAAAAATGATTAAATACGTTGGATAGCATTGAGAGTTCAATCAACATCAACCAGCTCACATGAAAATAGCGACAAATATATAAATTAAAAACAACCAAAGCAATCAAATAAAGATAATTTATAAATAACAGTGATTAGTATAGATATCCGTGATCCATGATAAGTCATCCCAACAAATCAATCATTTTTTTATTGGGTCCCAGCAGCACTGAATGGTCAATGGATCCTGCAATTTTTTTCAAAAGGGAAAAAAAAAGAATGTATCGTGCAATAGAAATGGTGAATGGTGAATGGATCTGCCTCTCTTCCAATGGATGAAGAACATTTGGTAACTTCAACCGCATATCGCATTACTTGTCAATGTTTACAAAGAAAAAACTTACACATATCAAGAATTTAAGATTTAGAAGTGATGAGGCTTCCAAATTATATCACGATACGTGGCTTCCAAGTGATATCTCGGTGTTGAGCAAGTAGATCACCTCGGCAAATCGGCTTGTAGCACCTCGATAGGGTTGACCTAAGGTACCTTGGTTTGGCCGACCTAAAGGACCTCCGAGCAAGGAGCGACCTACCTCAGGGACTGACCGAGCCAACAAAGGTACTATCGGTGACCTACAATGCATGCTCGCTAACTTATCACATAGATTCGTTGACAAATCGAGTTCTCTGGAATATTAATGAGTTGACCATTAGGTCGGCCTACCTGCATCATGCGTGTCAGAGTCAATCGGACAGACTTTAGCCCTTTGCATAGATTACATAACCGACGTCATTACTCTCTCCCAACTTAATGAAAACGATTCTATGAGAATCTGGGACCCGTTACAGAAGGTCTCTAATCACTCACACCTATATAAAACCACAATTCCACTCAGAGAAGGTATGCACAATTAAGCTCCCGCACTCTCTAATCTTTTAAGCATCTCAAAGAACTCTTCGCTAATTTAAGCATAGGAGTGCCCACCCTAGGTAAAAGCAACTTAGGCACTCTAACTCTCTCTCTTGCAAAACTATACAACTTGGCTAGACCTAGCTCGGCCATCAACAGAGGAAAATTCTAGTTCGGCATCCGAGTCACCTGCCAAGTGCGAGCACCAGATCGCACACCATCAATTGGCGCCATCTGTGGGAGTCACTACAAAAGGCTAAGTTCTCACCACTCAACACTTTTTAACAACATCCATGGCTTCTTCAAGCAACCAATTAACCAACACAATAACAACAATATGGTCACCGGAGGACACGACCAACTCGGACTAATCCCATAAGTTCCTTCAGTGACAATTGGACAAATTAACGTATCTTGACTCCACCAGGCATCCCTCTTACCCTAAACCCGACCTATCCACCACTTCAGATGAATGCGCCTCCTCCAGTGGTCAAGCCCTCCGTGGCTCTTGCTGGAGTTGATGTGCACTAGTTCTATGACTTGGTGCAATGTGTCTGAGGGATGAGCAATCAAATGAGGGCTCGTGAAGATAGGTTTGCCACCCTAATTGGGGAGCAACAACAATAACAACAACAACAATAGACTCACTAACAGAACCAGTGAACACAGTAGTAGTGGCTACAACAATGTCAAAATTTCGAGCTGAACCTTAACCTAGCTCCTGATCGGGTTCCTAGTTAGGTTCCTAACCAGGTTCCAAACCAAAACCTAAACCATACCCCAATGGAAAGTCAAGCTACTACACCTATTGGAACTGAAGTCGCTAGTTCATCCGAGGGATCCAGAAGGAGGCATCGCAAATGTACCCATCATGCCTCAAAGAAGAGTCAGCTTGCTCCGTCTGTGAGTGAGGTGGACAAAAGAAATGAAAACAAGGAAGCTAGCCAGCTTGGCAACTTGTCTGGGCAGCCAATATCTCGTACCTCGCCATTAGCCCCCAAGATACTAACAGCTCCGCGGCTTAAAGACTTCAGGGCCCCCAGCCTCGAATCCTACAACGGAACAACTAACCCTGTGGACCATGTTGACAGTTTCTAGACCTTAGCATTTGTATGGGGCCAATGATGCAAGCTTGTGCATGGATTTCCCAACAACTCTTCGAGACACAACTCGGTTGTAGTACTTAGGATTGGCCCCTAGTTCCACAAAAAGTTGGGATCAGTTCACCAATCTATTTATCACTCACTTCTCCACTAGTAAAAGGTTTCCTAAATCTACAACCTACCTACTGAACGTCATGTAGCAACCAAATGAGACACTCCGTGAGTATATCAAAAGATTCAATCTGAAACGTCTCCAAATTCCCAACCTCAACCCGACGGTACAGCTAACCGCGACAGTGAACGGTGTCCACCACCCTGACTTGCACTAGGAGATCGAACTGAACCCTCCAACACCTATGGAGAACTTCCTCGCCGAAGCAGATAAGTTCACCAAGGCGGAAGAAGCACTGGGATCCCGGTTAGAGCTATCCGAGAAAAGGAAGCGAGGTTGCTGCTTTAAGCCTTATTCCTTCAAAACATCTCTTGCCATGGTCACCAGCTCTCTGTTACTAAGTTTGGTCTTGTGCTCCTTCAACACCATCTGAACAACATTACTAAACGCTCCATATGCCATGTCTTCGTCGTCAGTCGGATTCATGTCTGTAGATGTCTCGTTCACCTGGCAACCACTGAGAAGAATGCCTGCATTTGGGTCCAGAGACCCCACTACACTGCTCTGAAGCTTTTGTAGGCGGAACTTGATGCTTGCATCACCGTCGAAGACTTGGCACAGGTGGGTGCCAATGTCTAGTAAGTCGATGTCGGTGAGTGAAGTCAGGTGTTGCAGGATTGAGTCTAGAGGGATGATCTTGGGGCGGTGGGCTGGCGGTGCGCCGTTGGCAACAGAAGGCCCGATTTGCTCTTTCTCCTTGTCGATGGTTGCCATTGTGGTAGGAGTCTGAGATGATGGTGAAGCTTGCTCCCTTTGGCAAGAGATTCACAAGGTGTCAGAAATCGACATCTGTTGTGGAGTTGTAGTCAGTCATGTTTGTTACGTTAGCTACAAATCTCAGGTTGACTCGATATCTGGTCCTATATCCATATTTGGAGGATTTAGGTTATTAAAATGGCCCAAAGTCAATGCAGTTGGGAGTTTGACTTTAGTCTAGGCACCTTTAGCAAAGAAGACAATACCTTAGGTTGATCCCACCACCGGTGATGGTAGTTTATTGCCGGCGGTAATGGTTGTTAAGTTGCGGTCGGGTGGATGGGGGGAGAAAGAGGGAGAAGAGACCTCCGATCGCCGGTAATGGTTGTTGGATGCTGGTATCCGGTGATGATGCCTGCCATCCAAAATGATTAGGGTTAGTTTTCATGGAAAAAGAAGAGATGCAAAGAAGACAATACCTGATGTTGATTTGTCCGTTAGTGATGGTTGTTTGTCGCCGACGGTAATGGATGTTAAGTTGCTGCTGGGTGGATAGGGGGAGAGAGAGGGAGAAAAGAATGAGTCACTCCCTTGTGACACTCAAGGGAGAGGAGAGGAGGGTACTCGAAAAATGGGTTTTGCTTAACTAAGGGCGTGATATAGACCTGTTCATGGGTCGGGGACGGTCTTGAACATGAGTTTTAGCCTACAGGCTTGACCTCGGGCCTAAAAGCCCCATTCAATTTTTTTCGGGCCAGGCTCGGGATTTGTCAAAAAATCCTGGCCTGACTTTTATATAGTTTAAACCTTAAATTCCTAAAGCGCCTAACCCTTTACCATTTCCCTGTTTTCAACAATGTTCTATCTTCTCACTTTTATTCTCATTCTTAGTTTCTCACTCTCAAACTCTCAGAACCAGCGAACCCAAGTGCACTGTTTTCACTTTGCAAACTCAGTTACCGATGACCAATTCCACCACAACTAGGTTCTCTCTCTCCGGCGGTTAGCTCTCTCTCTCTCCGATTGGCACTGTTTTCATCTTCTATCTTCTCACTTTCTCAGTTTTCATTCTCACTCTCAGACTCCCAGGAACCGGCGAACTCAGGCACCATTCTCACTCTTAGAGGCAAACTCAGGCACTGATGCCACCAGTTAACTAGGTCGTCTCTCTCTCTCTCTCTCTCTCCCTCTCTCTCTCTCCCTCTCTCCCTCTCTGGTTAAGTTTGCCCTTAATCATCTTCATCTTTAAGTCGGGCTTTGGGCTTTTTATGAGAGATAGGCTTGGGCCCAAGTTGTAAGCCCATTGGTCAGGCTGGGCTCAGGCTGGGCTCGGGCTCAGGCTCAGGCATGAAAAATTTCTGTTAGTGAAGAGCAAAAGCCCAGCCCGAGCCCAACCCGGCCATGAACAGGTCTAGGCGTGAAGCATCCCTCGAATGTTTCAACTATTTACACGAATTGGAGGACGCGCGCCCTCCAATTGCACAAATGGTGCCTTGACTGAGGGTGCTTGGACTGAAGCCAAACTCTTTGAAAGCATGGTGGAGATTGGAGAGCAGCTAGGAATAGGTAGGTTCGTCTTGGTTGGACCATGCATGCATTGAAACACGATTCTGCCCATGTGTTTTTTTTTGTCTTGAATAGCGAACAAACTCAGCATCTATCCTTGGGAGTGAAATAGGTACAGTAGGATCATTAAGTGGGAAGACAAGGGTATGTTTGTCACTAAGGCTGCATTTGGTTGCAATGCAAATGCAAATATGTACATTACATATTTACCCATTTTTTCGGTTCATGAATGCAAACACGGTTCACATTTTAAACCATTTTTGCATTCATCTTGTTTTTTTGAAATCAGTGCAAAAGTGTGGGCCTGTCATTAAATGCTCCAACTATCTTATACACCAATGCATTAACTTTGGTCAAAATGTTAATTATCAAAAGAATACAAAATTGTATCCAAAAAATAAGTACAGTAATGCTCTCTTCTCAGAGTACAAAACTATCAGAAAATATAATTTTACTCTAATAATCATTACTTTTTTATGTCTCAAACAAACACTCACAAATGTCAACTGGGGTACATAAATACCCCGGTTTGGCATTTCTATCGCAAACAAACGAAATCTAAAGAAAAGTTTGCCTTGCTTGAGGATGTAAATGGGTAGTAGGATCATAGGAAGTGTATGTAGTAGGTTTTGGGCTAGGCTTCGCGAATTGGAGTAAGAACGATAGAGGAGAGGGTGATGAAGCGGCGTTGCCGCGTGGATCCATGGTGGTGGCAAAAGTTGCGCATTTTAACACATCAGGAGCAGCTTCAGTTAGAATCAGCTGCCTTGGCGTCTCCCTCCCTCTCCTCCTCCCCTTTAAGCCGCCCAGCTTGCCTGGGTGGATGCATTGGGAACATCTCCCGTGAATAATAACAAATAAGTACGAGATATGTTCCTAATACATGATAGGATGTGTCTGTGAGGCGCTAGTTGTGAGGAGCAGATCCGGTCTTGCTTGCCTACCTGCTTCTCTCTCCCTTTCTAGTTTTGTGCAAATGTATTGAAAACCAGGAGCATTGAATCGATTCGTCAAAATGAAAAATTATGAATCAGACAAATCAGTTTCCATTTAAGGCATAAACGAGAACAAAAAAAAGGGAAATTCCCGATAGGTACCTTGTACTTTAGGCTGAGTTCCAATTTAGTACCCTGTAAATGGACTGTTAGTTATGTATATCATGTGACCTCATGTGCGATTTAAGACTTTTGAAAATGCCAAAATTACCCTTGAAAACAAAACACTGTTCATCATCTTCTTTCTCAAGAAAATGAAACAGAACCTAAGCCAAGCTCTTCAATTACACCATTCTTTAAGACACAAAGGATGTGCTCATCGTTACAGGGAAGCAGTGCCGAGATTATTCTGTTCTTGAAGACTTGGGTGAATTTGCATATGACTTAGTGGGGTTTTAGGGATCAGGTTCCATCTCATACCAAACCGCACTAGTGATAGTGTTAGTGGAGGGCTGTATTTTTTCTTGTGATAGCTGCATTTGATTTCATGCAAGGCCTATGAATCTCATTCCTCTGCCGCTACGGGCATCGTCCTTTTCATTGCATTTGTCGGCCTTCAATCTCAACAAGGCATTGGCCTCGTCGGGTTGAGTTCTTCCACCTTGGTGACCCTCACGGCTTTGCAGTCACTGATAATAGGTGGAGTGTGATGTACACCTATAGCAGGTAATGGTGGGCCATTGAGCCTTTTGTAGTTTACACAATTCACCGAATGGCTACGATTCACCGACAATATTCTCCCACCTGAAAGTTCACCACAGAAAAAAACTAGCGGTTCTAACTGAAGTAGCATATATTCGTCTTTCTCGGGTCCATATTCTACCTAAATTTGCGATTATAGCTCGGCGTCTTCCGTCCACATCCAATATGGCCACCACCACCATACTCTTGCCTTCTGCTTTCACTACAACTCCTTTGATTTCAAGAACCAAAACCCTCCCGATACGAAACGCTTCTACTGCTACAGGTGTACATCACACTCAACCTATTATCAATGAGTATGAGAATGGAAAGATGCAAAGCCCCACATTCTGGCTTGGCACAATGTGAGTTAAGAAATAAATAAAGGATAGAAAGACTAAATAAATTGAGAATGGTTTGATGGAATGGAGAACCGTTAGAACCCTGCATATTTATAGATGAAGAAGTACATTTTGAGTACAATACATAGTTGGAGAGAGTCAGATAACATTGAACTCAATCAGATAGAGTTTATCTTAGGTTTGAACTCTATCTGATAGGATCTACCTAGTTAGTTGAGTTCTATCTTAATCTAGATAGAGTTACATTTGTGGATGGAGATCTATCTGATGACATGGGAGCATTTGATGATGTGGCAGTAGAGTTATCCTCAATACGCCTCCTCAAGCGAATGGGCACTGGGAGCACATGTAGCTTGTGCATAATGGATGAAAACCGAGGGAAAGCCAACAATTTGGTGAAGATGTCAGCTAGCTAATGCAATGACTGAATGTGGTGAAGTTGGAGAGACTTCTTGAGAATATGATCCCATAGGAAGTGAAAATCAACTTCTATATGATGAGTCTGAGAATGAAAGATCGGATGAGCAACAAGATAACATGCTCTGACATTATCACAGTAAAGTGATGGAGTAGATGGAAATCGGATTCTGAGATCCTATAAGAGAGACTGCAACCAAATTAATTCGGTAGCAGTATTTGCAAGAGACCTGAACTTTGCTTTTGTACTTGATCTAGCAACAATCTGCTGCTTCTTATCACTCCAGCTCACTAGATGAGAACCAAGATAAACATAGTAGCCACTAGTGGACCGGCAGTCATCAGGGCACTCGCCCCAATCAGCATCAGAGAAAGCCATGAGACTGGAGGAGGACTAAGAGGAGAAGAATAAAGTGTGGTCTAGGGTATATTTGAGATATCAAAGAATATGCTTAACTGCCATCCAATGTTCATCTATGGGATTATGTAAGAACTGACAAGCCTTGTTGACTACAAAACTAATGTCAGGGCGAGTGAAAGTGAGATACTACAGCCCTTCCACAATACTCCTTTATTGAGACGAGTCAGAGAGAGGAGGCCCATGAAGTCTAGAAAGCTTAGCATTCACCGCCATAGAGTAGAGAGAGGTTTCACACCATCAAGACCAGCACGATGAAGAAGATCAATAATATACCAACATTAATAGAGATAAAGTCCACTGTGATCCCTATAAGCTTCAATACCCAAAAAATAGTGGAGGTCACCAAGGTCCTTGAGTTGAAACATTCGACTTAGTTTGGTAATAATAAATTTGATAATATCTAAGGAAGTGCTAGTGAGTATAACATGTTCCACATACAATAACAAGTATATATGGTGAGCACCATGAGGATAAATAAAAAGAGAGGGATCACAGCTAGAGGTACGAAATCCCAGTTCAACCAGCTTAGAGCTAAGGTGTGAGAACCAAGCTCGAGGAGCCTGTCGAAGCTCATAGAGGTCTTTGGACAACTTGCACACATGATTGGGCCAATCTGCATCCTCAAAACCCTTAGGATGGTGCATATAAATGTTCTCAGTGACAAGACCATTGAGAAAGGCATTATTGAAGTCCAGTTTTCGAATAACCCACTAATGGGAAACTGCAAGAGAAAGGATAGTACGAATAGTGGTGGGTTTAATAACTGGGCTAACAATGCCAAAAAAATCCACACCCAGGATTTGTGTAAAACCTTGAGCAACAAGCCGATCTTTATAGCGATCCACAGATCCATCGGGTTTCTGTTTGATCTTATACACCCATTTAGAACCAACCACATTCATTGAAGAATGATATGGAACGAGATTCCAAGTCTTGTTTTGAACAAGAGCCTGAAACTCTTTGGACATTGCATCAGACCAATGATGATGTTTAGAGACTTGGGAATAAATGTTGGGTTCAGATTCAGTAGCAGCAATAGAAGCAGTATAGCAAAGGGGAAGAGGGTACCAAGTAGCCACAGAGGCTTCAAAGTGCATGGACCTGGTAACCATAGTATGAGTGCGCCGAACTGGAGTAGGAACAAGTTGCGTGGAGTCCAACAGATCCTGAACCAACCGAGTCTAAGGTCGGGTGCGGGGAAGTTCATCTAAAGCCGAAGTAGGGCCAGCACTTTCAACAACATTATTGTTGGTATTTGATCTAGGTACATCAGTCCCAGAAGGCGTCTGAGATGATGATGAAGCTGTAGGAACATATTCTGGCTGCCAAGGTACACACACTGGAAGCAGATTGACCTCAGTAGAATTGGGTTATGGAGATGATATTGGTTGTGGCAAGCTAGGAAACAGGTTTTCATCAAAAATAACATGGCGGCAAATGTAGAGCCGACCTATCTTGATAGCATAGCAGCGATAACCCTTGTGAGAGGAGTTGTACCCCAAAAATATGCAGAGAGAGGATCTGTAGTCCATTTTATGTCTATAGTACGGTCGTAGGAAAGGATAACATGTGTAGCCAAAGGCGCAAAGCAGAGAATAATCTGGTGTGTGCTGAAATAAAATTTCATATGGTGACTTGCCTTGAAGAGTCTGAGAAGGGATGCAGTTAATCAAGAAAACCAGAGTTTTAGCTGTATCAAACCAAAAATTCTGGGGAAGAGAGGCGGTGGCCAGTAAGGTAAGGGTGGACTCTATCACATGGCGATGCTTCCTTTCAACCATGTCGTTTCGTTCATGAGTGTGAGGGCAGGTGACACGGTGTCCGATGCCTTGAGAATCAAGATACAGTGAAAGTCTTCGATATTCCCCTCCCCAATCAGATTGGACATTTAATTTTTTTTGTCAAATAAAAGTTCAACATGCCATTTAAATTTGAGAAAAATATCAAATACATCAGATTTTTGTCGCATAGAAAAAATCCAAGAAAATTTAGAAAAGGCATCAACAAATAACACATAATATTTAAAACCACTATTTGACTCAACCGGGGCTGGCCCCCATACATCTAAATAGATCAGTTCTAAAGGATGATTGTAAGACGACGATGAACTAGGGAGGGGAAGATGATGACTTTTTCCTAACTGATAAGCATGCCAAACTTTAAAATTAAACGAACCATTGTAGGGAAGATCAAACTGAGATAGCACTTGCCGAACTACTTTAATTGAAGCATGCCCAAGCCGATGATGCCAAACTCGAACTGATGCTCTCTCGCCAATAAATGCAGTATTGCTAAAGGACGAAGAAATGGATGCTGAAGTAGGAAATTGATAGAGTCCACCTTTACTGGGCCCGTAGAGTAGAACTCTCCCTGTATTGTCCTTCAAGAGAAAATACGAAGGATGAAATTCAAAGACAACATTGTTATCTTTGGTAAATTTGCTAACAGAAAGCAGATTCTTTGTAATGGAGGGAATATGATAAATATCCTCAAGATAAAATTTATTGTCATTATGAGAAATAACAGAAGAACCAAGATTTTTTATTTCTAAACCAGCACCATTACCAACTTTCACCTAGTCAGACCCTCCATAGTCTGATCGAATCTGCAGATTGTCCAGATCGGATGATGGTGTGTTGCTCCAGAGTCCGGATACCAAGTCGGATCAAATTGTAATGAAGAACTAGTGTGAAAAGCAGCAGTTGAATCCGGAGTAGGGTTTTGGGTAGGTTGTCGATTAGGACAAAGATAGGAGATATCAAACTGACGTCTACATTTCCAAACACCATGGCCATGGATGTTGCATAATTGACAGATAATAGTACTACGTTCACGACCGCATCTGGGACCATCATTTTGGTTCCCGCGACCGCCTCTGCTTCTTCTGTACTGTGAGTTATTGTGCGACTACTAGGAGTTTTGTGAGTTATTTTTATTGTTCAAAACAAAATTGGCAGAAACTCCATCATCAGATTTAACAACATGATTTTCCTTAAGCCAAGACTCATGATTAAGTAATTGGCCAACAACATCAGCAATTCTTAGTCTATCAAAATCAGGTCTATTAGCAATAGCAGTAATAATGGACTCATATTCATATTCGAGTCCACTCAAAATACACATAACAAGATCTCCAAGAAACAGGTTCAGAGATAGTAGAAAGGTTGTCAGCAAAACCTTTAGCCTTTTGTGTGTATTTAGAAATAAAAAGGGCACCTTTCTTGATACTCTAGAGTTGTCTCTTCAATTGCAAAACTTTGGAGCAAGAGTGGGAAGCAAATGACTCCTTCAATGCACTTCAAACTTCAGAGGATGGGGACATACCTATGACCTGAGTGAGTATACCCTTAGTAAGGGATGAAACGGTCCAGTTGATTACTAGTTGATCCAGCTGATACCAATGGTCAAATGCTGGGTTGATAATCTTTCAGGATGGATCCTCAGGATCATCAATTTCTTCAGGAGCAGGGGTTTTCCCTTCCACTATACCCATGAGTTTGTGAGTATGGAGAATGGGAAGAAGCTGCACATGCCATAGGAGGTAGTTGTCGCTGTTCAACTTGATGGGGAGATAGTGGGAGACATTTGGAATTGATCCTGGCATACCAGTTGTAGATGTTGGTGTCAATGACCCTAGGTTGTTGATCTCTTCTGTCGACCTGTTGAATGAAGCCATGAGAATATGGCTCTGATACCAAGTTAAGAAATAAATAAAGGATAGAAAGACTAAATAAATTGAGAATGGTTCGATGGAATGGAGAACCATTCGAACCTTGTATATTTATAGATGAAGTACAGTTTGAGTACAATACATAGTTGGAGAGAGTCAAATAACATTGAACTCTATCAGATAGAGTTTATCTTAGGTTTGAACTCTATTTGATAGGATCTATCTAGTAGTTGAGTTCTATCTTAATCTAGATAAAGTTACATCTGTGGATGGAGATCTATCTGATGACATGGCAGCATCTAATGATGTGGCAGTAGGGTTATCCTCAATAGTGGGCTTCCTAGTAATGTACTATGGGCTGATGAAGGAAATCAGGGGCAGGTGATGGAGGTGATGTTGGTTTCATGGCCACTCTCAGTGACACCAACTACAAATATTTCAAGCAGGTTATGGAGTTCCATAAAATCAAGAGCACTGCCAGGGCTGTAAATTTCAAAGGGTTCAACAAAAGTGAGGTCTAGGTAGTCTTGATTACGTTGCTCTACATGGATGTGTTGACTTGGTATGTTGCTCCGCCAGGTTCCACCTCCTTCGTAATCAAGATTCCACCACAACTAGAGCAAGAATGCGAACTTTGGCAACCACAGCCCGAAATTGCACATTTTTGCGGAGCGTCTTGTCTACATCATTCTTTCTGCAGTTCATCAGAAATGTGATGTTCTGCTATTTGCTCTGTTGGTTTACATCTCTGGTATGTTGTTGTATATGGGTTCTTTGAGTCTTGAGGTTGTTGCACCGACTGTCATTGTCAAACTGGCTCCGCCAGGTTCTCTTCCCCCAATTTTCCCTTCGAATATTGATGAGTGCTGAGATGCATTTAACTTGAAGGCCATTTGTTACACAGTTGTTGCTTTATTAACAGAAGGTTGATAAAGAGAATTAGATGCCACTTGAAGGGCATTTGTGTCTTTTCCCATGACACTTAACGACTGGTTAATAGTAGGTACTAGATTGTCTCATTTTGAAAGTTCGGGTATTAAATTGTCACATTTTAAAGTTCGGGTACTAAATTAGCACTCGGCCTAAAGTACAGGGTACCTATCAGGAATATTCCCGAAAAAAATAGTATAGAAAAATGTAAATAAATGAAATGTTTTATTACACGAAACGATGATGGATAAAAGAGGGAATAGATCCTACAATTGAAAAAGAAGAAACGCATGCAGCAAGCAATGATTAACATGGTGTTTGGTAGCGTGGGAGCTTTTTGGGACCAATTTTCAAGAAAAAAGGCCCATGCTTCCAAGACCCGCTTTTCACAAAAAAAATGCTTCTGCCATGTAGGCAGTGAGCAACATTATGCTGTTTGGTAAGGTGATTTTCATTACCGTTTTTCATGTATGTGCTGACAGGTAAGCACCACATAGGATACACATCGGTCAACCGTTGGGGGAAACAGTTCACCGATGCATTCATGCATTAGTGGGGTCCCGAATTTCGAGGCATGTCCTTTTTTTAATAATCGGCTGAACCAAACAATGAGATACATGGGCGTTTGTTCAAACGCCTATGTGGATCCAATGTGCCACCACTTTTTGAAAAACAGCCACGGTTCCATAAAAAAACAAGTAAGTTAGGGGATTGCATAACAGTGGTGGTAATTGGTAATTATCCATAAAAAATGAGACTAAGCAATTAAGGTGGTGTTCGACATCGTGTTCATCTCATTTCGGTCTCGTCCATGAGATGAACACCCATTCTGCCGGCTACGGACGGCCCCGTTCACACCCCAATTTCTCATCCATGGCAAAATCTCATGATTAGGGACCCATCCACACTTGATTTTTTATCCCCTACTTCACACTTTCCCTGAAAGGTTGAAACTCTATTGTTTGTTTCACATTTTAATATTTTTGTCATTAAAATATTAATTATTTTACTTAATTTTTTATTTTTTTAATTTTAATGTTTTATCAATAAAATAATATTTAAAATATATTTTTAAAATATTTAATTATTTTACTATTGTTTTTATAAAAAAATAATATTTATTGGTTAATATTAATTCATTGATGTCATTAAAATATTTAATTATTTTACTTTGTAGATTAAGGTTTTTGAATCGCCATTGACCCGGATGGTCGAACTGTTTGGCCTAGGAACCGTCCAGGCAAGCGGTTCCGTTTTACCCCAAACCTGGTTTTTGGAAAAAAACCGTTGAAAAAGTCAACAACCTGTTGACCCGAGTGGTCGAACCATCAACCTGTCGACCCGTTCAACGGTTTTTTACCATTTTATTTTTAATTTGTTTGTCAAAACGGGTCATCCATTTGAACCGGACAGTCGGACCATCGACTTGGAAATCGGTGGCCAGAACGGTTCCATTTCTAGGTCATTTTTTAAAATGTTGGTGTAGATCATTCATAAATGTATATGAGATACATGGAATAAAAAAGTGGTGTGGATTGGTCCATACCACACCTATAGAATGCCACTGTGGGTGTGAATTGGTCCAGTCCACACAATTTGTCCATAATTCAGAACAGTTATGAACTGTGGTGTGGTATGAATTAATCCCTACCATAGGTGTGGTCCATCAATCTTTCATTCACACTATATCACCCCCTAAGAGTTTAAAACCCAACTTCAAAGTCCATAATTTGATTCATAAATAACCTAGCTAAAGACCATTTGATAACAAATCAAAACACTGAAATCAATGAGAGTGGGAGAATGAAGAGGAAAATAATAAAAAGGTTCTGCTTCATTCCTAACTCCTAAGACTGAGATTATTGCATTACGTGTGCCAAAGTACCAGGCTGGCGACATAAAAACGATGACAGCATTCGCAAAAGTCGATCTGTTGTAGCATAGTGCACCAGATTATCGACACCAAAGCGACGGCGGCGACGGAAGAAATCGGCGACGTCTTCAGCTTCAAGCAATGGGTGGCCACTAGGCATTGGCTGATGGCCATGGACAATGGTGGTAGTCTGTAGGGCTGTTCATAAGAAGGCCCAACCTGACCAAACCGACCAACCCAGTCCAACCCAATCCGAGTCGGCCGGGTTATCTTCAGTACCGGTTGGTTTCGGATTGTAAAACATCATAAATTGATGGTTTGGGTCCGTTTTGGTTTTCTTGTGTGAAAACCGAAACCGACCCGAACTGAACCGACTTAGTAGTTAGTAGTTAGTTCCTACTTCCTATTTAGTAGTTACAACCTACTTAGTTCCTACTTAATTAAGTTGTCTCTATCCTAATTATAACCTAATTTAATTTCTAGTCTTCTAGTTAGAAATAACATTAATGGCAAGTATTGTAAGACAACTAGACAATGAATTTTTTTGGAAACGTTTAAAGAAAAGAATCAAAAGATCCTAATTTCTATGGTCTTTTACACTAAATAGGCAACCAATTATAATTAGAATTAGGTGTCCTTTTTTACTTAGATTAGAAGGTTTCTTGAAATATACTTATTTCAGTCTTCTTTCTCTAATACAGTTTGACTTTCTATTTTCTTGATAACTTCTATTCTAAGTTTCTAACTTGGTCTGCCCCCATTATTGCAGTTGAGTTTCTGTCAAGCATGGTTGAACTTAGAGCCAAAACCGACCCAAACCGACCCAACCCGACTCAAACCGATCAGGTCAGTTGACACTGGGTCGGTTTCGGTTTCAAGTTAAGGTAACCCGACCAGGTCGGGTCGGATGAAAAAGCTAGTAAACCGACCCAACCCGACCCATGAACAGCCCTAATAGTCTGGTAGATAAAAGAAAATTGACGAGGTCAAGTTTTTAGTGTATAAAAAAAAGGTGTTTTTATTTTGCCATGTGTATTGACGTGGAAGCCTCAAGTGGGACCCAATGGATGGCCTCGAGCTTTGATATCGCTCCCCCCAGCGTTCAGCTGTGATAAATCAACGGTCAAAAGTCTGTTTTGCAGGGTTCAGTCTAGCTTGAATCAAGGGTCGAGACAAAAAAAAGGAAATCTAATACCTGGAGAGGAAAAGGGACAAAACTCTTTTCCATGGGATTCATCTGATTTGTTTTGTAAGTTTCACTGGATTGTAGATTCAGAGTGGGCCCAACCAACCAACAGGAACAAGAACCGGAGTAAGGGACCAAAATGGGCGGTGCCGTGCCGTGGGCGGCCCGCGCAAAGTGCGGGCCGTGCCGTACTGGCCCAGGGGGTCGTATCTCACTTCCTGGTGAAAATTTTTGGAGTCAGTCTGACATGGCCCATGGCCCAGATTCCTGCGGGCCCATATCGTGTTGCGGGCTGGACTGACCTGTGGGTCGAGTCTTGGGTCAAGTCGGGCCATGCAATGGGCCAAAGTTATTTATTTAAAATAATTGACAAAAAACTTAAAAATTTTAATTTTATATGAATTTTTTATATACAATAATTAAATAAATTAGTATAATAAAATTAAAAAAATTATTTATTTTGTTAATATATTATATACTATATATTATTATATAATCATAATTTATATAATATTATATATATATATATATATATATTCTGCGGGCCGTGTTGGGCTGGATCGTGCCGGCCCGTGGACTTAAAACCCCAGGCCCAACACGGCCCGCATGATCGTGCCGAGCTTGGCATGGCCCACAAACTGTCGTACAAGGCCGGTCCAAATTCGTGCCGAGCCACGGGCAGCATGACCCGATTTGCACCTCTAATTTTGATGAAAAAACATTTATAAGCTCAAATTTTATAAAAGTTATTTTAATTTAATTTATATAATACAGAATATTTAACTATCATTAATATTATTTAATATCCAAATCCCTGTGAACCTGAACCAAACGAATAAGATTCGATTCAAATCATAAACTTAGTTTAGCCTCAGGTATATACAACTCGACTCGATTCCTTTGCAACCGGTAATTTATGTGTTCTCCTCAATTTGCAATATTTGAGCTTGAACCTTCTTTATGCGAATTATGTTCTGATCGTTTTTTTTCCTTTTCTAAGGTTAAATTTGGGAGTGCTTAAGCACTTATTTTGAGCCGACGCCATAATATTTATATGCGTTTGGGAAATAAATTTAAAATAAGTGTTTATTTTTTGAATAAGCATTATTTGAGAAGTTTAAATTTTGGACTTATTTTTAAATATTTATTTAATAAGTGTTTATTTCCTTTTTGGATTATCTTGGTCCATCACATCATTTTAAAAGTGTCTATAATACCCATATTTAAAATAAGTATTTTTTCACCAAACACTCATAAATACTTATTAAAATAAATACTTATTTTTAATCACTCATTTTTCAAATAAACAGTTTCAAAATTGGTCTTATTCTTTTTATCAAATTCCATATGATAAAATTAGATCTTTTATACAAAACCTAATGAATTTGATTTAGATATAATATTTTAATATTTTTTCCTTCTCTTTGGGGGTGTCATAAACTCTTATCCCTCTGAGTAGGGGTGACAATTTTTAGCCAAGATTGGAAAGCCTGCCCATATGTGGCTAAGAAATTTCTTGGTTGGAGCAGCTAAAAGCAACTCAGTTCACGTCGTTCAAAAAAATCCATGAAGAGAAAAGCTTAAGCCAAAATAAGAACATAATACTAATTATGTGAATAAATTCAAATCAATTGCTTTTCTGGCAATGGTTTACTCTCATATAACCTATGTCTACACTCTTTTTCCTTTTATAAGAAAATATCCTAGTTCAACTTGTTACTCTTTATTATAAATCAATCAAGTCTCTACAAAATAAAATAGGGTAAAATACAAAAACCTTCTCTGAAGTTTCTGATAATCATAAAAGCCTCCTCTATAGTTTTACTTTAACAAAAACATTTCTTTTATTTTTGAAAAATTCGACAAATACCTCCCTTCTATCAATAACTAAGACGGAAAACGTTAAAAAGTTGTTTTTTTTCAAAATTCCTATTTTACCCTTTTACGAATTGATGTGAATCTGTTTTTACTAAAATAGCGTTGCACTCCCCCTCGAATCTTTCCTCTTCTTTAATTTCCCTTTGATTCTTTAATTTCCTCTGCTTCTCTACTCCTCGCCCCAGCTGTCCCCAGAGAACACTGTCACCAATACTGTAACTAAAGGCGAGCTTGCAGTAGACGTAATAGCCCTTCCCTCTGCGTACCGATCAGAGCCTAGCCCAATTGCTGCCACCCATCACTTCCTCTTCTCGTGTGCCCCAACTTCCCTCTCAGCTCATCTGGGAGGTGGTGTCAAGGGAATGGTGGGCTTCAGTCGCAACCAAATTGGGTTACCGTCACAGCTTGCAACAGCGTTTAATTTCGATCGAAAGTTCGCTATCAGTTTGCCATCATCAACCTCATTGGACAGAGTTGTTTTCTTTGGCAATGGGCCTTATACGGTGGTTCCAAGCATCGACCTATCGGAGACACTTCAATTAGAGAAGAATCTTGTACAGTTGGATGTGGGTGCTTCGAGACTAGGGTTTAGTTCTTCACTCTTGACCCGACAAACGACATGCTCCGACTTCAACCTCCATTCGATTCGCAGAGGCTTCTCATAGTTTTTGTTTTTTCTCTCTGGTCTATTAGGATTTGTATTAACAATCCTGCATTGTTTTTCTAGACTAACTACGTGAATTTTAATTTACAGACGTGTGAATGAAATTTTACTTTTTCCATCAAAAGAGATGGATGGATTCGATAATTCAGAGGCACATTCCCAAATAACAGTATTACACCAAAAAATCTTGGAAATTCATTTTTAATCGGATATTCAAACCTCAACTAGAAACGACAAGAAAGGTAATTGGAAAACTTACTCTGTTTTGCTTGCAATAGTCGACATCTATCCAGTCCGTCCATATCACTTCCGATTCGGATGGTGTCCAACCCGAAACCGGTCCATTGACACCCCTTATTCAGTAGGCCAGTACCGACTTGGTATGATGGCGGAGATCAATGGTGTTACCAATTTGGTAAATGCATGCTCAAATGGGTCAATATTCAATAGCATCATTTTTGCTAGGGGTGTCAACTGGACTGGATTTGGTCCAATCCGATCCAGTCCAATGTGAGTCCATTATAAATGGACTAGGTCCAATTCAATCCAATGAATGCTTTGGACCAATTTGGACCAGTCCAATTCAATGTCTGGACCGTCTAATCTGTTAAAATTCATTTTGATTAGATTAGTTTCAACCCAAACCTGGTCCTTTGACACATATTCTTATATTATATCAATGTACTAGATATTGGCTTAATCCAATATAAATTTGTTAGACGGACCAGGTCCAATCCAATCTAATAAATATTTTGGACCGAATTGGTCCAATCCAATATGTCTTATTGATCCATCCAATCCGCCCAAATTGATTTTGGATTGGACGGGTCCAAAACTGGTCCATTGACACCCTTAATTTTTGCTACTTATATATCTTTGGAGCAAGGTTCAAAATATTGATATACCTGTAGAGGTGTATAGGCAGTATCAATAACTTTTTTTTTTTTTTAAATGTTTCTTAGTTTTTCTTTTTTTTCAAATCCAATTCCGAGGGGATGGTTTAAGGTCTGTCCACCCCCTAAATCGGTCAAAACCCGATGCATCATCTGCAAGAGCGTATCAGCCGACAGTCCGATACATATCAATACTTTAAAACTTGCTTTGGAGTGGTTTCATCTTTTTTTTTATTTTTTTTTATTTTTTGATACCTAATGGCAAATCATTAGAATTGCTTAGGAACCATTACAATCATCAAGTAAATCAAAAGAAATGAAAGGAGGTGGCAAGGCCACTATGAGGTCTAGAAATGGAAAGAGAGTGATTATGATTCCTTCTAATATGAGCAGTTGGGCAGTGGGAGACACATCTTATCAGTTATTTGCCATCGGCAAGGATAATAGAAATCCACCAAGGTGGAAAAGAGTTTCCACCAATAAAGAAGATATCAATCACTTGCAATGCATCTCCTTGGAAAAAGAATGTAGTTTAGATTTAATTCCAGGACTAACTTGAGGGATTCAAGTAGAGCCCTAGCCTCACTTTCCACCAAAGAGCAAATCGGAAGGGGAACAACCCTAGCTACCACCAAGGACCACCCACCATGATCCCTAATTACAATATCTATACCCCTACTATTAAAGATTACACCATCAAAGTTAACTTTCAGCTAATTAAACTTGGCTTGAATGGGCTTCAATAGAATTCAGGGTTGGGTCAAAATCAGCATTTTCCATTACCACTTTACAAACGGGCCTTCCAAATAATCCAAATAATAATAGAGCAACAAACTAGAATTTAAAGGTTTTAAGTAGAAGTGAGGTTGTCTGCCTACGCCCATAATTCCAACCATTTTATAAGATTTCGAAGTGTTTCAGACTTCCTCTTGTATTGCATCATTGGCCTAGGTTTACATTTTCTATCTAAGCCCATCTTAGCTAGGACTTGAAGCAGGACCATATATAACAGTCCAAGCTTAGGCCCAAAACTTCTTGGCCCAACAGGCCAGCTTGGTCTGGATCAAAATCACACCTAGGTTTGATAGTTAAACCAATAATCTAACGAAATACAATTTCATGTTTTCTATCAATTAAAAAGCACTTTTTATCTCCAAATTTACTCTAGGTGGAGGAGCCAAGTTATAATTTTATTAACCATTATCAAAAAGGAAGAAAAAAGATTACATGGGATGATATAGCCTACTTTGCCCCAAGTCCAAGATACAAATGTCTTTCCCTTAAGCAAGGTTCAAAGTATTAATACATATCAATCCGTATCAATCGATACATATCGTACCAGGAGCTTCTCGATACGTCTCTACAGGGATTGTATTGGATCAGACCATGGTTCAGAGGGTAATTGAAACTTAAACCGACCCCTCTGAACCAATTTAAAAATAAAAAATAAAAAAACATAAAAAAAAACACCAACACAGACCGCCTGTGTCGATACTTTGAACCTTGCCCTTAATAACTCAACCTTACCTCTTACAAAGAAAAACAAAAAGTAAAAACTGCAAGGAGGTACTAAGCCACTAAACATCACCAAACAAGACAAGCTAAATAAAAGAATCAATATAATATTAACCAATTCCGAGGCAGGGATTACATATATGATCTTTTCTAATAAAATTTAGTAGTCTAATAGGGAAGGAATTTCTTAATTCCCTAAGGCTTAGTTTGGAAAAAGTACAAATACAAATATATACAGTGCAAAGCCTTGTATTTTGCATTATTTTATATGTATTTATACTGTACATATTTGTATTTGTACTCTTTCCAAACTAAGCCTAAATAACAATAAATCTCTCTTCTTCTACACTCAAATTTGTAAGAAATCAGCACACCAATTTCCTTCTCTTAGTGTATGCATAAACTTTTAACTTGTATGGTAGCAAAAAAATATGTACTATTTTTCTCATGACATATGTTATACTCCAATAATAGCACCCATCATAATTTCAACAAACAAAGAGCTATCACTGTCAACTTCAACTTCTTTAATACCCTGGTTGAAACAAAGATTCAAGCATCATAGAGAGCCATAAGTTCAGCTTGCATTGATGATACATGACTAGTAATTTGAAAAAGAAAAACATGGACTACTATCATAAGTTGTTAAAATCATGGTTTTTAAAATTGGACCAGACCGGATGGTCGGACTGAAAAAATTGGTCGGAACCGATTAGGTGACCGGTTCAGTTTAAACTCAGAACCGTTATTTCCCCAAAAATCATTGATTTGATTAGTAAACCGCTGAACCAGGTGGTAGAACTATTTGAACCGTTCAACGGGTTGGTCGGTTTTTATTTTTTTAATTTTTTAATTTTTTGGTCAAAACGGATCATCTGTTCAATTCGAATGGTCGGACTGTTTGACCTAAAAACCGGACCCCTGACCAATTCATTGTCCAATTCAATTTTAAAAACCTTGATTAAAATACCTCCTCCCTCAAGGCCTGAGTTACCATGGCTTGTGGAATTAGATTTTGGCCCAACACAATGAAGCGCTATCAGTTATGTAGTCATAAGGCTTGAAGAGTGCAATTGTTAGTTCATTGCATATCTTCATTCTGGTACAATTCTGCAAGTGTTTGACAAAAATATTTATGTATTGAAAATGACAGCATTGATGAATTTCAAGATATCTTGGCATTCAAAACAAAGCAAGTTTTGAATAAAAAATGGATGCAAACTTCTGTACTCAAAACTAGATGGATTTCAAACTACAAATTCATATTCATACCCATTACGACTATAAATCCTTTGGCAAGAGTATACTATTATCATTGCAAAATTAAAACAATTGTAATTTTATGAACCAAGCATTTGTATTTGCATTGATCGAGCATATTTGTATTTACAATATTCTCAAATGAAACTTGAAAGTTTTTTATGAGAAAAAAAATAATGACTTAAAGATAATCCCATCTCAACTGCTCTAATTTATGTTCAAAATTTAGGGCTCCTGTCTAATGGTGCCAATGTTAATTAGGCTAGTCCAAAGGTAGAGCTGCGAAAAGGTTCGGTTTGGCTATAGCTAAATCCAAATCTTATTCGTTAAGATATGATCCATATTAGGTTATATTTGGATGTTAGAATATCATTAATGAAACAAACTAAAATTGATCAAAATATATCATTGCTAAGTTGGAATCTTTTCGATTATTTGGTGTTTCTGGAAGGTCAGGTGTAAGTTCATCATTCAAGGAATAAAGATCCACCCCCCTGCTGCAATCGAAGTGATTAATAATCAACTAGAGGAGCTGACAGAGCTAAATCGAAGAAGAGAGAGATCGGCGACACCAACCCAGTCACAGCTACTGTTGATCACCCCATAGGTTCGTCTCTATTAGAGGTGTAAAATGTGCCATGCTTATGGGTAGTTTGTGCAAAGTGTGGGTTGTGCCGTATTGGTCCGTAGGCTGTCTCATGCTGTGTCACCCTTCCCTGTGATAACTTAGAAGGTCAGCTCTGCATGGCCTATGGTCAAAGCCCATGTCATGTCGTGTCGTGCTATATCGCAGGTCGGGTTGATTTGTGGATCAGGCCAAAATTATTTATTTAAAAAATTGAAAAAAATTAAAATTTTAATTTTATATGAATTTTGATATATACAATTACTTATATATAAAATAATTAAATAAATTAGTATAATAAAATTAAAAACAATTATTTATTTTATTAATATAATATATAATATATATTATTATATAATTATAGTTTTTATATATATATAATATAGGTCGTTTTGGCACACGGGCCACAAGCAGCATGGCCCACTCGGTTATACCATGCCTGCCCGGGCCGTGAACCTAAAACCCCATACCCATGGCACGGACCATCATGTTGGCCTAACATGGCCCATCTGCCGTGATGCAGTGCCGGGCCGGGCCGTTACACCATTTGTCAAAATTAATAAATGTGGATGGTGCACTGGGCCATGGTAAGTCTTAGGTTGGAAATTGTAATTCGGGATCATTGCGGTGCCTTCCTCTTTGGCAGAGCCATTCCTACAGAACTATATATCAAACCCGGAGCTTTCTGAGGCTCCAGCTGCCAGAGCAGGCCTTCAAATCTAGACTTCTCTCACATTTGGCTTGAAGGAGACGCAGAGATGGTTAATTTTATTCTGTTGGACAGCAGTTTGGATGTCCCTTGACATAGCCGACTGCAGAAACCTTTTGTCATCCTTTTCTCAGCTACATCCAACGTACAGGAAACATTCTCTCACTCTATAGCTAAATTTGGCTGTACTATCACCCGACCAATGTCTTGGTCTCTCCCTCCTCAATTTATCAGGCCTGTAGATTTGATGCAATGAAGTTGCTGGGCTTATTCAAAAAAAAAAAAAAAGTGTCCTATAAGACAGGGATCGGATAGGGGGTGGATTCATATTCATCATGGTTTTTAAAATCGACCCAGAGACCGAATTGGTCAGGGGTCCAGTTACTGGGTCGAATGGTCCGACTGTTTAAGTCGAATGGTTGACTTGTTTTGACAAAAAAAAAATAATAATAAAATTAAAAAAAATAAAAAATGGTCAAAATCGTTCAAATGATTAATCGCATAGGTCAACGATTTACTGATTAAAATCAACGATTTTTTAAAAAAATGGACCGATTCCCAATTTTTCCGGTCCGACCGTCTGATCTGGTCCGATTTTAAAAACCATGGTATTCATTAATCCAATTATAAACGGAAGAATCACACCCTACCCTTGGCCATGTACTTGGCCTCTATGTCCTGGTGTGGATTATCCCTATTGTATCTTCTATAATTTTGATCGGAGATATATAATTGAATTGATGCAGTTGTACTTCAAAAATAAATAAATAAACAACCTTGGCCATATTCAAATTCAATTTAAAACAAATGGATGATATTTGCAATTCTAATAAAAGTAAGTATATGCTTTTTGCATATAATTAACTGGGTGCACATTTGTTTATTGTTGTTTAACACACTCTATTAGGTGTCGTATGATGCACCGGAAGTGAAAACGCCCCGTAGAAACAAGAAATCTCAAAAAAGTTGTTTTTTAACAAAATTACTTTCATTTATATAATAAACTAAAAAGGTACAATTGGGATTTACTAAAGGTGGCGTTTCGTAAATCTGAAATCTGAAGTTTGAAAAGTTAAAAAGATATTAAGTGTCTGAAATTTGAAAAGAGGTATAGATGCTTTTCTACTTTTTAGAGGATCTGAATAGATAATGCTGTTTGTGTTGGATCAATTTTACAAGATCTGAAATTATTTCATTTTACTATTTTACCCCTGAAACAAGCTATTTTGTAATCCTGGATGTAGTTAGCACTATTTCATATAAAATAACTTACCAAATTCAAATTAATATCGAAATTATAAAAAAAATAATTATTCACTAATAAAAATATATTAAAATGACTAAAATGTAATAAAAATTCAAATAATCAATAAAATTAATAATTAATTAATTATTTATTAATAATATTGAATTAACACAAATAAAAATAATAAAATAAATAGTAATTGATAATAATTACTAATTATAAATAACACAATAAAAACTAGTAAAATAATTAATCACTAATAAAAAATATTAAGATAATTAATAACTAGTAAAAATAATTAATAATTAATAATAATAATAATTATTATTATTATTACTCAATCGTCACTGCTGCAAGTTGCAACGGTAGTTGGTGGGAAGATAGGAGAGAGAGAGAGAGTCGCTGCTAAGAGATATAGTGGCGGTGGTATGAAGACGAGACTTGCAGCAACGGTGGCGGGAAGACATGAGAAAGAGAGAGAGAGAGAGAGAGAGTTGCAACGGCGGTGACAAAAAGACAGGGGGAGAGAGAGAGAGAGAGAGGTAGCGCACGTCATTTTCGAAAGATTGAAAGGGTAATTTCGACAATCCACTGGCTCTGAAATGCGTCTGAGTGCGTTAAGAATCGGCCCACGTGCTATGGTTTTCAGATCTGAAAACAAGATTTAGATATATTTTCAGATGCATCACCAGACACGTATGATGTCTAAAAACAAGTTTTTCAGACACCAAACATCTAAAAAGTGTTAACAAACACGCCCTAAATTAGCACAACCAAATAATAGATGTTGATTGATTAAGTAAAATCGAAATGCCTACAAATGACCACAGTATCAAATATATAGGTAGTGATGAGGTTGCGTGTATGAGGATTAATTTAAGATATGACCCATCTCGCCGATGATACTTTCATACTTGGGATCAATTTCAAGTTAGCATGGCAATTCAATACTTCTAAAACTCACCCAATTCTTGCCCAATCCGATTTGCTTCTAGACCGGGCCCAGGCCTCGGACATAATGTACCCAAATGCTTAGGTTGATTTGATTGGAGCCCAGTTGCTACCCTTGGCTAGCTATAGTAGGTACATCCTTTTCGCTACAGATTTCTTACCAACTCAATTCTACAATCCTCTCTACTAACCCAATAAAACAATGTCACCTGTCTCTAAACGTTTTTTTTTAGTCTTTAACTTTGCAAATAACACTGACGGTGTTATTACCCCTATGTATTCCTTAAAAAAATATGCATGATTCTGCCTCTCTCTTCTCTGCTTGATGTTATATTTGGCCCATGGTATGACTATGTACAAGGATAAAACTGAAGTGAAGAAGGGTGTTCTTGACCTAATTGTGAGCTTAATGGAATGACAATGGCATTCCAAGAATTACTCAATGGAAAAGACAAATCACCATCAAAGATCGATTAAGGGAGGTTCTGGTCTGAAAGTGAGCAGAACAAGTCTCATAATAGAACTGTTATAGTTTGGATTCTAGGCTTAGAATCAGTTGTCTACTAGCCCCCATATATATACCATGGTAGATTTCCATTCAAAGAGGAGTGAAGTTTGGGATGACCGGCAATGGACTAGTTTGCTTTGTTTCAGTTGCAGAAAACAGAGCAGTAGTATGTATACTCGATGAAGGGGATGCCTACCTTTTCTAACCTGTTCAAAACAAGTTGTTAACAAGATTGATGCAGATTCAACATGGATTGGAGCTGGGATTTCTATACATCTTGAATAAGAGATTGCCTTATATTTGAAGGGTTTTGAGAGGTTTAGAGGGCATTTGAGATGGGATCATCCTAATCACAATATTATATATATATATATATATATATATATAATGAGATGATTGCAGTGAGAAAAATTATGTCATTAGGTGACAAAACTTCGTTGTCTGGTGAATATAGAAAATTCCGGCAATACCAAAAAGGAGAGGGTGAGAGGAATTACAAAGAAATCCTGCACAGGAAAAAAAATGAATTTTTTAAGAAAAGATGTGTAACAGAAGGGCAATAGTAGCTGTTAACTATCTGCACAAGTTAGGATTCTAAAACATGTTTAGAAACAGGTGGCATTGTTTTATTGGGCTAGTAGAGAGGATTGTAGAATTGAATTAGCAGGAAATCCGGACTGAATCCTTTTAGCATATCACGCTGAAATGGTGAAATATGACTATGTAAAAAGAAGTCTTATGTCAGTGCCACCAAAGATAAATGAGTCTATACAAATGCTTTACTGTTGTTTTTTTTTTGCGGGTCATAAAAATTAAATTTAACTATAAAATATTAATTTATATTTTTATTTACATAATTATTAAATTTAAATAAAAATGCGAACGATTTGAAGGCCATAACCCAGGTATATATGGTCTGACGTCTGAATTTGTTAGATATTAAAATTTGGATATAATAGGTGCTTCGAGGCTGAGGAATGTTGGTATTCATAACCTTGCATTTCATGTATATAAAGCTGAGGAATGCTGGATATCTCTGGGTCGCAACAGAGTTTCAGTTGCAGTCGAGTTGAGTTCTCTTATTACCTATCTGCAATAAGCACAAAGCTTGAATATAGGATCTCCGGCCTGCCCATTTGTAATTTGGAAGTTGGAGCTACAAGAGATTTTATTATTATTATTATTATTATTATTATTATTATTTTCAATTAAAACCTGAAAAGGTAGGATATGATTGGAATTTGGAATTTAATTAGTTATTAATATGATTTAATTAAGCCAAATTGGCTTAGCCAATCACCTGATATTGAATGGAAATCCCACTTTCCCTAGAGCACTGGAAAAAATTCTACAGACGTCAGACACTCTTACGATACGTTCGGTTCACAATTGGAATCAAAATTGGAATTGGAATGGGAATAGTTTATTTGGTGCAGCTTAAAACCTGTAGCCCGTTTCTTTTTTCCCTTCTTCGCAAGTTTTACTTCACTTTACTTCATGTTTTGGGCCCGTTCAATTTTGATAAGTAATCTATTCGGGTAATTAAATGTAATTATTTGGGCAAGTTTTTCTTGGGAAACACTTATCCGGGTAAGTGTATTTACCCATGTAAATAAGGCAATGATCATTTTGGCCATAGAAATTCAATATTAAAATCATGGTTTTTAAAACTGACCCGGTGATCAAATCGGTCAAAGGTTCGGTTACCGGATCGTTTGAACTGAACGTTCGGCCTGTTCTGACAGAAAAATAAAAAAAAAAATTCAAAAAAATAAAAAACGATCAAAACCTTTCGAACGGTTAACCGCCTGGTTCAGCAGTTTGCTGGCCAAAATCAACGATTTTGGGGGAAAATCTGGTTTTGGGGGAAAACGGAACTGGTCAGGTGATCGGTTCCCGGTTTTTCTAGTCCGATTGTTTGGCCTGGTCCGGTTTTGAAAACCATGATTAAAATGGACATTTTTGTTCCATTCAAGTGTTGACAACTTTTCCTCTATGTAAGAAAGTTATTTATCCACCTAGGAGATGGGTATCACTTTCTTGGGTAAGTGATACCTAAGAAAACAAACTTTTCCTGATCCCAACATAAATCTAAAAAAAAAAACATGAGATTCTTAGTCAATGGAAACCAAAATCCCATTGACCAACTTTCCCCTCTCTCAAAATCCAAAAAAAAGAACACCCCCTTAATTACTTCATCCGCATCTCACATTATAAAACAAAGTAAAACCTAGCTGTAGCCGAAATAAATCAAAATTTGCAATCAATTCATTTGCATTCCCATACTTTAGTACTAGTGCAAAACTGCAAATCAAATTGCAATTAAAGCAAACAAGACATATTTAAATTAAGATGATAATTAAATTGATAACTTAGGCAAGAAAGGGAAAACACCCATATAATTATATATTTCTGAAATCTCCACCCCGTAATAAACCAGATCAACATGGAATCCAATACAGATTATATACAGTTCATTAAACAAGGTTGAGCTTTGAGGTGGAGCAAAGTTGATTGGTATAAGCAAGAATAGTAAGGGTGGTTAATGGTCCATAGTCCATTGAAAAAAGTATACTGTTGGATGTAGAGGGTGGTTCAGCTAACAATAGCGTGGTCCCAACTCCCAAATAAATCAATTTTAACTCAACTTTGGAATCCTCTTATGAAGACGAGGAACAGGCAAAAGTAGTTGGCATAAAGAATAGAGATGAATGAGAGATGTTTTTGATTCTTTATTCTTGTGTATATACCGTAAATTTATAATGGGGGTGGGGGACCAAGGTGGCATTCAGAAGTGTATAAATATCGTGGACGGGACTGTTTTGATATTGTTTACGATAAGATATGGTGTTTTGCTATGTGTAGACGGTCCATGTCCATAAAATAGTGTGGAAAGGGATGAACAACATCTCAATTTATCGTCCACAGTATTTTCTCGTGGATGATTTACACTCCACACTATGGTATAGATAGTTTGTGGGAAGGTTTCAGTGTAATGCACCTGCATTACATTGGTCCAATTACTCTCATTTTATTTGATCTTTTAATAATTTTTAAATTTTAAATTTTCTATATTTTATCAATAAAAAATAAATTTTAATGTTAATTCTAGCACAAACCCGACGGTTGTCCTTCTCAACTCTTTTTTTATTATTTAAATATTAATTTTTAATATTTTTATCAATAAAATAATATTTAAAATATTAAATTTTTATTTATTTTAATATTTAAAATAATATTTTTAATTATTTAAAAATGCAATTATTGTCTACATATTAATACCTTTTTTCTATTTATTTACTATATAAAATGCAAAAATTTAGACATTTATGATCGACTATGTAGATCTCCTATCAAATATATATGAGATATATGAAATCAAAAAGTGTAGTGTAGATTGGTATTATAGAACGCCATCATAGGTGTGGATTAATCTGGTTCACACAATCTATCCACAATTCAAAACAATTATGGACTGTGGTGTGATGTGGATTGATTCATTTCACAAAATGTAGTGTAGATTAATTCACACCCACCAATTTCTCTATTGAAGACCCCCCAAGTGAATAACAGTCATTTATCCATTAATTAGAGTCCAAATTAAAATTGAAGCAAACAGGTTTCCTAATCGGTCAAATTAATAGGGAGCTTCCCAACATGGAAGCTAGATTAATCTTCTAGCCAATGCACATTGTGACTGTTCATCTTCATCATAGAAACCATCTCGATTGGCTTTATATGTATCCTGCATTCCACGCCAAGCCAGCTCTATTACAGCTGTGTATTTTAGAGTGTTGTTTGTTTAACAACAATCCTTTTGTATTTTTTTCATGAATTTTACATTTGTAATTAAATAATGGGTTTGGCTGGTTTACTTCCTTTTTCCTTTTTCTTGTGCTTCGTTCTCGTGGATAGTGAGATGTGAAAAGCATGCAATGATGGATAAGCAATTAATTAATAATCGTTACATCGTTGAATAAAACCGCTTGTAGCTGGCGTCTTCAGGTTCGTGTGTTTTTATTTTTCCAATAGTTAGGCATGTCTATTACTCAACTATTACTCAACTATTTTCCAATAGTTAGGCATGTCTAAGTCCTGTATGCTAAAGTAAAGTTTAGGAATATTTAAAAATAAGTGATTATTGAATAAGTGTTTATTTTAATAAGTATTTAGTAAAAAATAAAAAATCACTTCTTTTTAACATGGGTAGTATAGATATTTTTAATAGGACGTGGGGGGTTAAAATAGGCTAGAAAGGAAATAAACACTTAAAAATAAGACCAAAATTTGGGTTTCTCAAATAAGTGTTTATTCTTAAAATAAAACATTTGTTTCGGATTTATTTCCCAAACACAAATAAGTGCTTGTTAGAAATAAGCACATTTTTTTTTCATTGTCTCATATTCAATTGAACAACCATTACATGCATCCATCCTTAATCTTTTTTTTTTTTTTTTTCTGTGAATACCAACTTATCTTCTTCCTAAACGTTGGGGTTTTACAATCTTGAATCAAGCTTTGCATCCAGGTTAAAGTCATTATAAATGTGGTATTCTTTAAATGAGGGTTAAAGTTATCTTTTAAAATAAAAAAAAAATGCTTATTGGAGAAAAAGACCATCAAACACTCAATATGAAATAAAGTGCTTATTTTTTAAAATAAACACTTGAAAAAACTTGCTATCAAACACAAATAAGTACTTATTTAAAGAAGCACTCCCAAATTTGGCCAAAAACAGCTTAAAAGCAAAATTGATATATTACATAATGTTTGGATGGCACCTTATATTTAGACCCATAAATCATATGTTGCTTTTTTTAAGGCTGAAATAAGATCTAGACGGGCTTAGGCGATGATGAACTAAGATCCAGATGGGCTTGGTCTCCATCTCCACTCTTATCTAATATTGTGGACATATACAATAGATGTGGCTGATAATGATAATGGTGTGGGCTTTAGTCTACGTTAAACATTCAAGCAAAGCCAACGCGTCAAAACTCAAATGGACAGGAACTGCTCATTTTGGAGTTATAAGTCTTATCTTATCTAAACTAGTTATCTTACATACCTGGTGAGTGGTGGTGCCGTGTGTGACGTGGTGGAGATCAGACTTCAGAGTGAGGCCTAAAGCTCAGCCACGTCACCCATGGCATGACCCATGCTTAAACATCCCATGATTATATCGATCATGGTTTTTAAAACCAATCTGATGACCAAACTGGTCAGGGGTTCAGTTACTGGTTTGAACGGTCTGATTCTGATAAAAAAATAAAAAAATTGAAAAATTGAAAAACAGTTAAAATCGTTCAAACGATTAATTGGCCAGTTCAACAGTTTACTGACCAAAATCAACATTTTGGGAAAAAAGCGGTTTTGGGGAACAGACCGGTTCCGGTTTTCCCGGTCCGACCGTCCCGTTCGATCCGGTTTTGAAAACCATGATATCGATAACGTGGCTATGCTCACCGTATGAGAGTCCTAATCTCCTTAGTTAAAAGACCGAAAGTGAAGGGTGATGTCCTGACTTTCAGTTGAGCTTGGACCATTCCCATTCGACTCTAGAGCCTAGAGTCTAGACCAGGCTGGACCAACTGTGATATATAACTTCTTTAAATGGAAAAGAAATTCTGCAAATCTTCCATTGGCATATATTCCTCGGCAAAGGGAACTGTATAAAAATGGATGAGGTCGTGACTCAGAGAGAGAGAGAAAGAAAGATTTCACTAGAACGGTTAAATGGCTCAATCATGAAGATGGCATAGGTTCTTCCATTCTAACGCTTTAAATAGCAAACGGGCCCGTCTTTTGTTGTTGTTGCTTGATTGCTTCTGCGGTGATGAAACAATGTATTTTAGAGTGTAGTCTGTCTGTGTAGAGAAGAGATTCTTTATGTGGGCCATGATGGGCCATCATCAGTCGTATGAAAACAAATAGAGAGGCCCACCTGTCTCAACGTAACCACGTTGGGTGTCTAAGTCGAACCATGACAAGTTCCTCTGTCATGCTACGTCCATTTTATATTTTTATCTTTTGTGTGGAGAATCAGAAAATGTTTTGTTAGAGATGTAGTGTGGGTCCCACCCCACCTGTTGTATTTTTCGATAAGCCCGTAGTCCATTTGATGGCATGAGGCATCAGCATCAACATACGTCTCAAGGGGGCCCCAAAGGCCCACTCGTGCCAAGTTTCAAGATTCAACAATGCAATTGCACAAACTTTACTCGATAAGCGGGGGGTCAAAAAGGTTGAGACTTGGAGCGACCGATGCATCCTTGTCTGAGAGCCCAGGTTAGGCTTAGGCCCACCTGAAATTGCCCATTCAAACTACTTTTTTGTTTGATGAGAGGAAAGAATCAGTATTTGATAGTAATGCTTTGTCACTCATCTATCATCCACTTGGCTCGTATCTTAAGGGGTTGTTTGCTTTTACCATACCACGCATGGCCCCTGATGGTGCGTGATTTGGTGCTCTTTGTTTGCAGATAGCTCAGACACCGGGCTGCTGATGAGGTCATTTGGGTGAGATGCAAGAAACAACATCAGAGTGTCTAAGTTGCTTTATTCGGGGTGGGCACTCCGATGCTTAAGTCAGTGAAAAGTATTTTAGAGAGTTAGAATGCAAGAAAACTTGAGTGGCGAGAGCTAAATCGTGCATACCTTTCTTGAAAAATGGGGACGCCTTTATATAGGTGCGGATTGCCATGGGTTTCACATAGTGCGTCCCAGATCACTTGCTCGTCTGGTTCAAAGGTGATTTCGTGCTTGGAATCGAACTCTGCATAAAGCGTTAATGCTTATCCAGTTGCCTCTGAAGTGGACGGGACAAGAGTCAATTTCGTCAACACGGCCCAGAGGAGTCAGAGACGATAGCCCACTCGTGAAATAGGTCACAAGCCACATCGTGCAGGTTGCTAACTGGGTCATGGTCAAATTGGTGGAGGCAGGTCGCCTTTTATGTCGACCTATACTCTTCAAGGCATTCAAAGGTCGGCCTGCCAAGGTGGGATAAAGGAGGCCGAGGCAGGTGCAACGTGTCCAAGATGCGCTTAAGGTTGATACTTACATGGTGTTGAGATGTCATTTGATAGTTCTGTAATACCACATGTCGTTCGGTCATTGTAGGGCCAAATCACCCCTTATCAGCCCCATCTCAGCATCTCTACTCTCCGATGCCTTCTGATAGTGTTGTTTTAAGTGAACATTCCTAAAAGACTGTAATCCGTCTACACGCTCCAAATTAGTTTGGATCTCAAAAAGGACTCCTTCATTCTTCTCTCCATCACCCTTTGTTTATTTATTTATTCATCTAAAAAATTTGATGAACACTGCTACATATACAAAACAATCTCATTCTTGTAGAATTTGTGATACAAAATTAGCTACTAAATGGACTGCTTGGTTGCCTAATCTGGATACATTAAATCCACCACTGTAGATTTTGTATTGCCCATTAGATAGAGTGAAAAAATAAAAGAAGAAATTGAGAAGAGGGAACTAGATTCATTAGTGACAGATAACCAACGCTTCTCTCTAGCAAACATAGACAATAGTCCACCGAGATTTTTAATGGCTCCCATAGTTATCAAACAGCCTCCCCCTATAGAATAGAAGAAACCTCGATCAGATCTAATAATAAGATTATAAGAACAAGAGGGCTCCCCTTTGGAAGCAAAGGAGTTAAAAAAACCCTAGCACATAAGGTCTTACAATGTATTGGTATGGGTCACATCAATTTAGATATTGTGGGTTGTGCTAATTACAAATCAAACCCAAGTCTCCTAAATCAAATAAAAAATTCAACCAAAATTTATCATGTGTATTGTAGGCCAAACAAAACATGTAGGTATGGTTGTTCCATACTCATCACACGGTGGTTATTAACTTAGTTTAGCTTAGAAAGCTGAATGACGTATATAGATGATGTGCACCGGAGGATTAAACAAGTAGCCAATCCAAAATGTTGCTTACTTGGTGGACGGTTTGGACTACCATATCATCCTTCCACATGTCAAAATAGATAACCTTCCTATTGGAGTAGAAAAGTGTTGGACCTAATTATAAAAGAAGAATGGGAAGATTATAAAAACCATCCATGTGTTTTTTCTGATGGAATATGTTAATATAATATAATAAAATTTTCAAAATCTCAAATTTATCCTTAACCAACCTCATTAAAATGAACATTTACTAAAATACCTTAAAAATAACATATTTACTACTCTTTAGTTCACTTCAATAACCATTTTCCCTTATGCTCCCCTAAAATAGTACTAGAGCAGGTACAGTGAAGAATAAAGTTGAAATTTTAAATTTTGCATATTAATATCTTAATATTAATAAAGCCATTTTAGTAACTTTAAAGTCTTGATCACTAAAAAGCAAAGTGGTATTTGTACCTTTTTTCCAAAATTATAGGTTGCGTTGTGATACAAATGCAGAACCGGGGTATTTTTGCACCCCGGTTCAGATCTTTGTATGTTTGAATGTCTTTTCTGACATTTTCATAGTGTGAGGAGAGTGCATTACTATACCTATTTTTTGGGGACAAATTTGTATTTTTTGGATCTCGAATTGACCGAATGGGAGAGAGACCACCATACAGCCTTTTTCATCAATTTAAAACAAACAGGAAGAGAACAAAAACGAATTAGAATTGAGAATCCACTTTGCATCCTTAAACCGAAAAATGGGTATTTATGCAGAATACATAAATAAGACAACAACATAAATGGTCAAATTACCAAGACAATTTTAGTGGATTCAACACCAAATAATAAAATCTTTAACCTAGCCAAATGGGATATGGTATGTTTGGACAAGACCAAAGGAGGATTAGGAATAAAAAAAATTAACAATTGTCAATCAGGCAAATCTTATGAAACTGGGATAGAAGATAATAATAATAATAAGGTTTTATACTTCACATAATTGTATTTGTACTGGTTGCAAACTGCGCATAGGGAAGGTTTTTTGTTATATATGGTCAAAACATAGGGAAGGTTTATAGTATTGTCAGGAAATCCAAGCGATACTTTTATGGTTTTCCTACAAAGAAAAGAAAATTTTCATGTAGGGTTAAGAATGTTTTTTTTATCTTCAAATTTTTAATAGAAAAATGCTAGTTTCTCTTAAATAAGAATGTGAATTATATGGTATAATTATATAAAATTACTCAAAAATTTACTGGGAATTTTAGAGATGTGGGTAGACATGGACAATCGTAAGTCCAAAGCACGAGTTTAAAAAGATAAAAACAGCCCAATGCTCCTATCTATATCATCATGAACGAGGGTATATTTCAGTCTTTTCAGTAGGCATGAGCGAAGTTCAACAAAATGGGGATGTGCAAAATACAACCACTAAAAATTGAGGAAAGATAAAGCGTTTTTTTAATAAGAGATATTGGTTTTGGGGACAATATTGTTACCCAACCAACGGATTGGGCCTCTATAAATTTCTACTTATCCCAAATTTGAAACAATTAGAACCACTGGTAGATTGGTCCAACTATTGTACAATATAATAGTGAGCAAAGTGCTTGGAAAAAGACAAATAGAATTAGCCATGATTCCAAAGAAAGTAATATATTTAAGATTTAATATTCCACATGCAATCACCACATTTCTAAAGAATGTTATGCTATGTGCATTGTACATATATATTTTTTATTTCAGAGGCCACCCCATCTTTCATGAGATACAAAAATTAATGCAATTAGTTATCTATCAAAAGTTTTTAGAAGGTCGATTCAATTGCTTTAAAAGAATGATAGTCTAGCGTAAGAACGATTGTCCAATCAAAGTGAGCAGATAGACCAACATAAGAGCTCCAAAATGAGTAGTCTTCAAATAAAATGATCTTATTAGAGGTAAGGTTACCCTTCTTAAAACTGTTGTGGCTAATCTTCAAGTATCAGATGAGCATATTTGGCATTCAGGAGGAGATAACAAAATAAATGATCAAATTACAAAGAGGGTTCAAAACTAAATAATAAAATCTTTGCCCTAGCCAAATGGGATATGGTATTTACGGACAACACCAAAGGAGGGCTAGGAATAATAATCTCTTTTTAAATTCCAAAATTTATTCTAAGTGGAAGGGTGGCCATCTTAAAATTTTATTAACCAATATCAAACATAATATTAAAAGATACAGGGGAGGAAGTAATCCGTTTTGCCCCAAAACCCAAGAAAAATAAGCTCTCCCTAAACCACTCAGTCCCACCTAAACAATCAAAAAGAAAAAAAAAAAAAAAAAAAAACATTTAAGAGACTCTCAACACATAAAGGCTGCAGATAGCATCTTCAAAAACTAAAATTCTGAGCTGACCTGGAAGTTGCAAGAAAATCTATGGGTCTATTTGCTTCTCTAAAGATGTGATTAACAAAATACGATAGCTCAGAACCTAACTGTTAACTCCTTAGGCTATGTTTGGTTTGAAGGAAGAGGTAAGGAAAGGAAGAGAAATATAGGGAAACCTTTACAAACCTTGTATAGATTTTCTTGTCTTTCCCTTCCTTTGCCCTACTTTTTCTTTCAAACCAAACACAGCCTTAACTTAAATAGTTTGATATTATATCCTCCAATGGCATAATAGCCCTAAAATTGAAAATGTTCACAATGATGCAATTATCACTTTTAATTTCAACATTGAAAAGATAATGATCATAGCATAACTTCAATCCATCATGGAGGGCATTAAATTCTACTTGAATAGAAGTGCATTGACCATAAGTCACAGACAACCCTATTAGAATCTACCATTGATGTCCCGAATAATACCACCACCACCACCTCTGAGGCTTGGATTTCCCCTAGAAGCACCATTAGTGTTTAATTTGAATTATACAACCGGAGGAAACTAGTTAATTCATTTGTAGGATCTAGTAGAAAGAGGCTTGGCTTGGGGGGAATAGAGAGGGTGATTGCCCATCTTCTGTTGTGGTCCCTTTTGGAGGGGGTGTCACATTATTAAGATCAAATAACCAACATCTAATGCATGGGATAATCTTACTCACTGAGGAGGATTTACCCTCAAAAATCCTACATCTTTTTAGTTCACACCTCCCAAAGTAACACCGAGGGGCGAGGGTAGAGTTTTTCTTCTTTTTCTTTTTTCAAAAAAACCCATTATACAACCATACATAGGCTATTTCATTGATTCAAATCATTCGAAAGTACAGGTAAGAGAAAATCAGGAATTGACGACCAAGTTAATGGTCGAGAAAAATTACAAGCATGTTGAACTAAAGTGTACGCTTCTCTGTTTCCACTTTCCTATACGAGGGGATGTAGGAGACAAAGTAGTGATCAAAGTCGAGCAAAAGACTCGCAGTCGGCGATAACTGAGCGTAAGCGCCTAGGGACCTCAAAGTTAGGGTCCTACCTACAAGATAGTAGTGATCTTTTGCACGTCACCTTCTACATGCACATGACTAAGCTATAAATCTCGAGCAAGACGAAGACCTTCCTAAAAAGCTCTAGCTTCAGCGACAACACCACTGCTCTAGGACATAAAAAGGCAACATTTTGGTCCTGCCGGACCACCACACCAGCTCCAAAGCAAGCGATGCTTAAAGCACCATCAATATTAATCTTTATAAAGGGTGAGGAAGGAGGTATCCAGTTGGTTCATTGTTGGGGAAGTAAGATTTTGTACGGATTGTAAAGAAACTTTAGTTGTTCTGTCCAATTTGAGTCTTGTGAGCTCAATTGATTTGAGAGTGACCTGCAATAATAATATGACAAAATTCCTGATCAGTATTTGGCTCGAGTGATAATTTGGTCCCCGAACTTTAAAATACAACAATTTAGTATCTGAACTTTCAAAATGTGATAATCTAGTACTCGAACATTTAAAATGTGACAATCCAGTACTTTCCGTTAATCAGCCATTAATTGACATTTGAAAAGTTAAAAATGCTCTAAGAATGTCGTCTAATTCTCTTTATCAATCATCCAAACATTGACAATAAAATGAACAGTCCCAAATTCTAAATTCTTCTAAACAATCATCAACTTTTTTGAATAGAAGAGGTTAGGATTTGGCACTGCTCAGTTCTTTTGTCAACGTTTGGATGGTTGATAAAGAGAATTAGATGGCATCCGAAGGATATTTTTAACCTTTCAAATGTTACTTAACGGCTGATTAACCAACTGGTTAATGGCAGGTACTGGATTGTTACATTTTAAAATTTTTGATACTGAATTGTTATATTTTGAAAATCCGAGTACTAAATTATCGCATTTTAAAGTTCAGGCCAGATTATTGGAAATTTTCCCTAATAACATTTGTGGAAGAGATAGCCTTACCTTCCATAACCCTCTTGCAATAAGCCTTCCCCATGCCAAAGGATAATAGAACATTTAGAAAAGAAGAGATAAATCCTCCTTTCGGGTCCCACAGTCAACACCCCACCAATGTGACATCCAATCCATGATGGGTGACCATCAAACACCAATGTCACACGATCCAATCCAAACCATATTGCTTTCATTATTTCACAAAGAAGAAGATATGATCCAAATCTTCAATCCCATTACCACAACACCTACAGATGTTATCTATCTTTTTGTTGAACCTTGCCAAAGTTTGTAAGAAAGCGCTCTAGTAATACATGTTCAAATGAAAACCTGGATTTGAGGGGTTAAAATCTGGCAACGCTAAAGGTTTTTACTACATAGGTTCCACCAATCTAGAGTACAATCTCTAATGTGCTGAGAAGGGTGTAATGAAATTTAAGATATGTGCACGATGCCAACACTTGAATGCTAGCACACCCAAGGAAAACAAGTGATCAAAAGTCTTTTTGCTAGGAATCTCACAACGTCTGACTTTGAGGCCAATGAGATTCGCTTATATTTGACTGAACTATCCACTAGGATTGCAAAAGTTAGAAAGTGCCACATAATAATCTCATGACCCAAGTAGTAAAACAAAATTATCTTAGAGGTGAAAACTTCCTAAACCATAAAGCCCCAAAATCAAGCTCTTGAGCATGCGGGAAAATAAATGCTGAGAAAATTAACGTGAATAAAGAGATTGTTTGGAAGATTGGAAATGGAACCATGTGCAGTTTCTGGAATATGATGTGTGGGTAGGAAATAAGGCACTTAAGGATGGAATGGCGATCAAAAAGTTGGGGATTATATATGCAGTGTTTGGTATGCCTTTCGTTTATTTGATAAAGGGTGTTATGTCATCGCCATGTGGGCATATGTCCCATCATGCTATTTTGTATGTCTATTTATCTTATAAATGTTTGTCTTAATTTATATGCAGGAGGAAGCTTCATTTTAACGTTTCCCCAAACACAAAGGTGTTTATTTACTATTCCGCTTATGTGCCACCTAATGATGCCTAACAGCGTCTAACTGTCAACAAATATTAGAAAAACGTTTATCAGCCAATTTTTCTTAATTTTGAAGACAAATCAAGTACAAACATTTACTTAATAAACACTCACATAACCAAACATATACATAGAAAATAAATGTGAAGAACAACGTTTGGAATCAAAGAAAGTTAAGTGAGAAACATTCCTCCGAAAATCATCCATCAAATCATAGCAATCTATGTTCCTATAAATAGGAAGGAAGATAGTAATGTGGAGGCTTTACTTAAAAGGGTAATTCAATATTAAATCAGCACATAACCTCATAAAGGAAAATTCCATCGTGGATCCAATTACCCTTGGAATATGAAGTTGATGTGCCTGAATAAAAAAAAGACAAAATATCGAGGCTCTTAGTCTTGAATAAAATCACAATCAAGAAAAAAAATAAAATCATTTGAAAGAGGATCGAACATTGACCTAACCTGACCCTTCTGCGGTCAAGATGAAGATACAGACCACATTCTAGTCAAATGCCAAGTAGCATCCTTTGTTTGGAGACTAGCTGAGCAAAATTGGGATCTCCTATGATGTTGATAGCATTTATGGGTTGGAGACGATTGGCCCCCCAAGGCAATTACTAGGGGTGTTCACGGGTCGGATTGGATCGGTTTATTGGGGTCTTCCCAACCGACCCGACCTGGTCGGGTTACTTGAGGTGGAAACCGAAACTGACCCACTGATAGGCCAAACCGACCTAGTCGGTTTGAGTCGGGTTGCGTCGGTTTGGGTCGGTTTCGGTTTTGCTCCTGTACAAAAGGACACCTAATTGAATTCTAATTGTAATTGCCTAATGGGTTGCCTATTTGGTGTAAAAGATTATAGAAAGTTAGAAACTATGATAGATTGCCTATTCTAATTGTAATTGCCTAATGGGCCTTCTAATTCTAGTAGAAGACTAGTTATAGTTAAATAGGAAACTACTCAAACTAGGAACTACCGAACTAGTTTCGGGTCGGGTTGGTTTCGATTTTCACACAAGAAAACCGAAACCGACCTGATATATCAGTTTATATATTTGCCCAACCCGAAACTGACCGGTACTGATGATTGGCCCCCCAAGGCCCCAACAACCGAATTTTTAAAAACAAAAATTATGATAAAAGCAATGAGGTTCATGACGAATACATCACCACCAAAATGGAAAGCAGGTAATATGGATTGGATGACCCCCTGAATCAAACTCCATAAAAATAAACTTTGATGCAACAATTACAATTGTTGAAATGCGAAACTTGTCCTCCAAGTTATCTCCTTGTTTAATTGCGCTAGCTTTTATCGTGATTGTGATGGTGATGAAGGTAGGGGTGAGCAAAAAAACCAAAAAACCGAATTGACAGAAAAAATCGATCGAAATCGAACTAAAAAATCGGTTATTGAACTGGTCGATTTGGTTTCGATTAACCATTTAAAAAATTGGCGGTTAACCAAATCGACTGATATATATATAATATTATATTATTATTATTTTTTTGAAATTCGAATAAAAGAGTTCGATAGTCTGTTTCAACCTTTCTCTTTGAAATTTCAACCTTTTTCAGTAGTGCTAGACTGCTAGTCTAACAGTCTCCAATACTCTCCATCACCCACCGGTTCTCTTTTATCTTTTCCCCAAACTGGCAGTCTGGCATTTTCTCTTTTGTCTCATTCAGTCTCTCGGTTTTCTACTTTTCTCTTTGGTCTCTCTCACTCTCTCACTTCTCTACTTTTCCCTTATTCTTTGTCTCTCATTTCTCTTATTCCCCAATCCTCACTCCAGACATCCGTGTGGCCCGCGTCAACCACCAAAACGACAGCACCAGCGACAATGCCAGCCGTCGCCTCACTGGCAAGCAAGCACCAACGGTCCAACGCCAACCACCAGCACGGAAGCACCAAGCTCGTCGAACAAACTTCTGTCTCTCTTCTCTCTCTCTCTCACCTCTCTACATCTCTGCCAAGCACCACCTCTCAAGTCTCAAGCTCTCACTTCAAGCGACAGTAGACACTCGGCAGCAACCACTGGCACCAACCAGTGCCGACACCGACAACAACCACCATCTTCATGAAAAATCCACCATCTTCATGAAGAATCCGGCACCGACAACAACCATTGTCCACCAATAGTTTTATTTTTTTTTTAAGTGCATAAAAAACCAAAAAACGAAAGCGCAGTTAACCGATTTGCATCGGTTCGATTTCAGTTTGGATATTTAAAAAACCGACCAAGTCGATTCGGTTTGAAAAAATACCCCATGGTTCGGTTAACCAAACCGCGAGCACCCCTAGATGAAGGAGACTCCCTCTTGGTGGTTAACATGCTACAAGGCAAAGTTAGTGTTCCTTGGACATGTAGATCCATGCTGGAAGAGTACATTTAGATATCCAACTGCTGCCAAAGCAATGATCTAATATAGACACACGTTCAGGGAAGAAAAGAATGTTGTTGATTGGCTCACAACAAATGATTGATTAGAGATCAAGAGTCTGGCAACGTTTCATGAGAATGTTTTTATTGTTCCTGGTGTTCTTGTAGAGCAAGAATGCATTTGATACAAGAAAATGAAAGAAATAAGCTATTCTCGTGTTTCTTTAGGAGTGGTAAAACGACACTCTCAAAGAACATGTTCCCAGAGAGCGCACGGTTCTCACAATGTTAATGCATATTAATGAACATGTGCCATCGATTCCCGTGTGAGAGAAGGGGTATGTTTGGTATTTCATACGAAATGATAGAAACAAGCCATAAACAACCCACCTTTCATTCATTTGACACTTCCTCATTGCCACTGCGCATCTTAGAGGAGGGAACTCCCTTGGCTCCTACTACGTCAACAACCAGACGGTGAGCAAACAGTACAAAGCTCCAATGACATTTTCGACAAGATTCACGTAAACAAGTATGTGTATTCCTTCTCGTTTTACCTGGTTTACTTGTCATTGCTTTGGCTAGATTCACCCAAAACTAATCTCTGACAACAACCATCTCTAACAGATGCCGAATTTCGATCATCTAAATTCATTTGTTCATATTATTATTTTTTTTACTTTGTTGGATATATTGAAATGTGGGGTTTCTATTATATCAATTGAGTGGGGTTTCTTCTCATCTGAATTTGTTATCCAAATGTCATTTCTGTTTCTATAGAACAAAAATGCGTTCTCAAAAAACATTTTTCCAAACACCTCTATTACTCCCGAAGAATAAAAAATAAAATTCTTATTCTAGCACAAGAATTTCTAAAAGAACAAGAACAGGTGGGAACATTGTCAAATAGGGCTTAGATATTTGATTTGTCTTGATGCTGCCAATAGGGTGCTCCCTCGTTGGGTTTGATCCTCTTAGTGGGATAACTTTGGCTTGGCCAAACAACTTATGTTGTTGAGAGTGTTAGTATATAGTTAGCATTGATGCTACAGATACAACACTGTTGATGTGTGGGTTGGAAGCATCGTTTCTGAGAAAACGGTCTCTTTTTTTTTTGTTTGGAAACATTGCTGCCAGGTAAGATGTTTCCTGGAGGAGTAACAACAACATTTTTTGTTTGGTACCAATGCTCTAGGAAACGTTTTTTAGTACTGGTACCTATTATCCAATAACATGTCATGTCCTTGTCACTGCCACCTCATGTCCCTATTGGCAGCAACGAGCTGCAGCTCTAGGAAACGTCAAATTCGGTGTTGCTCTAAGCCATGCCTTCCCGTTTCCCAATTTCCAAGGCATGCCTCGAAGTACCATTTTTTATGGAAACTGGTTCCAAACAAAGACGTTTCCTAGAGCACCGTTTTTTCCAACATGGCACTGATATGTCGTCGTTTTCTGGAGAAACGACATCGAAGCCAAACAGACACTTATGAACTATACACACTCCCCATTCACGTCCATGTCTATCTTTTTGGTCAAAAGGAGATAGGGGCAATTACTATTTTACTCTACTCTCATGATAATGTGGCATTATCAAGAATATTTAGGGATGGCAATTTTCTCATCCCCAACGGGTACCCGGGTTCCCCGACTCGACAAGATCGGGTAGTACTTTGGCGGGGTCAAGGTCGAGGATGGGGCTATCATTGAATCCCCAATCGGGTTCGGTGATAGGGATGGGAAATGCAACCCCCGCCCCACCCCAGTCCTGATTATTATATATATAATATTATATATTATTTATATAATATTATTATATTATATATTATTCATTTATTTGATTAATAAATAGCATTATAACAATTAACAATTTCAATTCATAATTAATTAAAAAATAAAAGGCAAAAACTAAAAAACTCTCAAGAGTCGAGAGTCTCTTGACTCTCTTCTCTTCTAGGCTACCACTGGAGTGACTTGACAGAGGACAAAGAAAGACTCAAAGAAGAAAGAACAGACTACAAAGGTAAACCCTAGTTCTTCCTTCGTCTATCATCACCGATCGCCATCACCATCACCGTCGCCCATCGGATGTTGGACGTCAGTACTCAAAACCCTAGTTCTTCGGCTTCCTTTTTCGTCTATCAACACTGCAGGCCCGCAACTCGCAGCAATCCCCTCTCTCTCTCTCTCTGCTTTCAATTTCTGATTTTTTGTGCTTTTGATTTCTTATTTTTGAAATCTCAAACAAATTACAGATATAAATCTGAATCTACTTTAGTACATATCTGAATTTACTTGCAAGTTTTAAGTCTCTCTCATTTAGATTTGAAGAGAAACTTTGCAAGTTCCTGGAAAACTCACAAGTCACAACTTGGTAAATATAGACTCATTTCTGATTTATTGATTAATGAAAAGAGATAGCTACTAAAAAATTCTTCAAATCTCTTTATCCATGCAAATTTTGTGTTGCCGATGAATACAAGTAAAACAGAAGTGTACAAAATTTGCAGCAAGTATGGGTTCAAATCATAGTCTAAATGTGAATGGGATGCAAATTTTGTATATAGGTTGGGATTTGCACTAAAGACAAATGGAGACTTTATTTGAAATTTAAATTGTTTTTTTTTTGTTTGGGGGAATAGAATTGGAAGTAAAATGATATGTTTCAAGTTCAGCTGGTGGCTACTGGCTTTCGTGTAATTGAGGATTCGGGTCTTCGATGGGGAATTCATCCTCGTCGTGGTCGGGGATGGAGGAGAATTCCTTTCCCCGATAGGGATCGGGGACGGGGATGGGGGATGATTTGGGGGTCGGGGTTGGGGATGGAGAATGTAATCCCCGCACCGAACCTGCCTCGTTGCCATTCCTAAGAATGTTCTCAACAACATAGGCTATTGGCACCAACAGCCAAAGTTTTTTGCCTCTCATTGTATAAAAAAATGGAATAAAAACGATTTAAAAGCATTGATCTACGATGGGGTTTTGCTCGTGGGAAGTTCTACCTCCACTCTGGAAGGACCAACCTCGGCTTCCTCGACCTCGGCACTCTCAAATTCCCTGACCTCAGACTCATAGTTAGAGCCACTAGAACTGGAAGAAGAACTAGAAGAAGAAGAAGAAGAGGAATGGGAAGACGGGGAAGACATCTTACCAAACTTGAAGCCGCGGAATTAGAGTGAAAGCCAAGCAACGCCAACAACCCCTTGTCGAGTTGTCTAAGCAATTCCTCTTGCGAATGGAGAAGGAGAAATGCCCTTCCTCCCATTCTTATAACCCCTAGAAGCGCAAATCGAAGCTAGATCAATGGTGGAGATCAAGTGCTGCTTTGACGAAGCTCGGGAAGACCAATCGATGCAACTGTCACCACATGCGAGGCCTTGGGAACCGAAGCGACGTTCTTGACAAGCAACAATAAAGGCATTAACTACGCTGGTCCGCCTTGAAGCGCCGGTCCAACCAAATCTGTGGACCTCCACGGTCCAACCAACCACTTGGGTCTCCTCAAGATGCCCAACGACGGACACTGACCAAAGGAGCCCACGTTGCATCCCAACCGAGCACTCCACTCTTCAACTTCGAAGCTAGGGGGAGTGATATTCGGATTTTGAAGTTAGAATTCTTGAAGTTTCGTAGCAGACGATCAAAGAGCTCCTCAGCCACAACCCACAATTGTGCGGATCCCGAATTTTGACAAGCACTGAGGAATACTAAGTAGACCGGATGCTCAACCAGATTTCAACTTGGAGTTCCTCAGCCGAGAAACAAAGCACCTTTTCGCGCTATACTTTGGCCGAGCACTTCATTCCTCGACTTTAGAACTGGGGGAGTGGTGTTCAAGTCATGGTTGAGTTGGCTTTATGCAACACGTGGCCGCCCAGTCATCACCCTCACCCCGGCCACGTTGGCATGGCTCGACCAGCTCCGCGGCATACAGTGACTCCGCGGTTGTGACCGCGCTACGCTATTACCGTAGCCCCCCCATCTTATCCACTCAGCCACATCAGCTATACGTCACATAAGCATGACCAAGGATAGGAGGAGGGATGAGGACAACTCCACTGGAGAATAGGACTCTATCCCAAAAACCTCGGTGATTAACCTCATCTTGACGACTTTGGGAGCCTAATCCGAGTAGGACACGGATCTCTGTCTATAAAAAGGTATCTTTCGCTCAAGGTAAGGGATTCCAATTTCTAGCACCCATACTGTTACTCTGCTCGGACCAACACCCTTATTGCTCGGCCCAACCGTCCACCACTTCCTACTGACTTGAACATCAAAGTATCTACTCGGGGATAACTCCTCGGGTCTCTGACATCCATTCTTGATCGTAGGTCTTGAAGCGTGGCTCCGTCCTAACCACCTCAGCTCCGCCTTGTTTACAAGAACTATCTGACTACCTTCCTCGGTTCATGCAGTACCGAGGATCGAGCAGCATCAACAACCAAAATTTTTCTGAGTTTTGCTCCAGCCTGGCAAGCCAAAATAAACTATTTATTTAATTCATCACCAAAATAAATTAAACTATATTATAATTATTTATTCATTCACCATGTACATTTAAGCAACACTACATTAAATTGAATATTAAACATCATGACTGTGTTTGCTGGCTGTGAAATCGATGATAATGCCCCACTCCAGTCATAAAATTGATATAGATATGACCCACCACCATTTAATCCATGGCTGGTGTGAGGATGTTATGGTTCTACGGCCCATTAGAGAGCCATTGTATTCAATTCTGGATTTGTTATTCACACGGCACTCTTCACGCCAATCTCACAGCATGTTCCAGTTGCATCTCCCATACTTGGATGTTATTCATCGAGAGATATATTCAATGCATTGTGGGATGGTCTGTGAAGGTGGCGTGAGCACTTTATGAGAAGTAAATCCCCATTTCCTGTAAGTAAAAATTCTGTGCATACAGAATCCAACCACATACTGGGAATATCTCCTATTCAAGTATTTTAAGTATATTGTTTTTTCTTTTTTTTTGATAAATAATGTTCATTTATATTAAATATATGAGGAGATATTTCCAATATGTGACAGGATAAATTTGATGACTTAGAATTTCAAGTAGGACATGGGATCTGATGCTAAGAACACGTAGCAGGTGGCAAATTTATGACCCATACATTTTTGAGAAAGCTCAAATGCGAAATTCATTCACCATTACTCAGTCAGAAGGTCAGATACAATAGTATGTAGCCTAGAAAAAAAAAGATTTCATGACCAAGCACATATATGAACCGGTCCATGTGGCCCCATTTTTACATAATTTCTGCTTAGAAGATTTTAGACTAATCTGTTACAAGTTAAAAGAGTTAGTGGCAGAAGAAAAAGGACTTTTATGGAAGTAAAAAAATGGTTTTAATGATGGATATGACACTATACAGACGACCCCATAATATAGTTGGGACAAAGCGATGGTGATTCATCATCTTTGGGCCAAAATACCAGCTTGTTAAGAATGTTTTGACCTTCCCAGATAAATGCATTTAAATGAACGGTGGACAAGGTTTCTTTTTTTTTTTTTTATGCCCAAATCTGATGATTTATGCTGTGTTTGGTAAGATAAGAAAATAATAGAGAATCCTTCAATCGTTGACAACTTTCCCCCAAATTCCTTCCTGTTTGTTTATTATTTTCTATCAATCTAAAAGTTGTTTGATTAAATCGATTCATAATTGGTTATTTGGTTATGATTAAGAAAATGGATAGCTGGCAAGTTAGGCCCAGACAAACTCCGGATATTCTACAAACAAGACGTGTGAGTTGTGACGCTCCCAAGCCCAATATCTTCCATGTGAGACAAAAGGCCCACCCAGAACTCCACTCCGTCTGCTTAAGCTTTAAACAGTTTAAACCACGTTTAGCAATTTGCAATATCTTCTAGATTGTCAATTTGTCAATTCCCATTTCCCAGAATTTAAGACCATTCTCCCAGGTCCCAGCTAATTCTCTCTTAGGCCTCACACATAAAAAATAAGCCCATTAAATATAGGCTTCGAGATCACCGATTATTTTACCAAGCCCGAGATAAAATTTTCATACGACATAGGCGAATCAGCTTCATGTATATCTCTACTTCTCTACTCTACTCTCAGGAGAGGAGAAAGGAGAGAACAGGATTTGCTGGGATGCATGACGTCATAGTCATTTAAATCAACAGCGTGAATTCTTGTGGTATTGCTTATTTTATTTTTAAAGACTAAGGCGGTGTTTGACATGGATGCCTTTGCTCAAAAACACGGTGATACATCAGCGATATATTTAAAAAATTGGTGCTCCATAAAGCATGATATATTTGGAACTGTTTTTTCATGAAAAAGGTATTTCAAACCATGTTTTGAAAATCGAAAAGGTGTGATTTAGGAAAACATAAATTTGATGTTTTTTCAATTTGGAATTCGTTGTTGATAATAAGGATATGATGTGGCAATGATGTGGACTTTCTATTATGGGTACCAGTTGTCAAAATAGATATAAAGCATTGGTATTAAATAAAAGGTGATGGTTTTGTCTTAAAAAATGTCCTATTTGAAAGCAACGTTTTCAAACAGTTAAAAGAACATCATTTTTTCAGTGTTTATTTGGCATCAATATCGTTGCTCCAAAAAATAGCAATACATTAGCACTATATCAGAAAAATGGTGCTCTAAAAAATATTTATTTATTTGGAGCCGTTTTTTCATAAAAAAAATGGTGTTCAAACCACATTTTAGAAACCAAGAAAGTATAATTTGAAGTAATATAGAATTTGATATTTCCTTAAGCTACAATTCATTAATACCAATAAAAAGTAAGATAGCAATGATGTGGCACTGGAACATATAGTCCAGAAAACTTTGCTGAAACATATAGTCCAGAAAACTTTGCTGTATACGTAGCATCGATGACAAAACATATACTAAAAATTGGAGTTTCGAACAAGATTTTAATTAGGCATTAGCTCGCAATAGAAGCTTTCACGATGATGATGATGAAGATGATCCATTGGGCATCAGCTGTGGGGTTTTTCTTTATTGTTTTTTTTTCTTGCTAGCCCTGGACCCCTGGTTGGTACAATTCAATAGTCAACGTTCAATAGGTCAGTTTTCACTTTTTCAGTGTTTTATTGATTTTTTTTAATTTAATTTTGTTTTCGAATAATACTGAAGATGAAATTGCAGTAAACGACAGAACTTTTTCCTTTACTTTTACACCCATGTGAGCAGCCCTCGAAGGATGTGACCACTCTATCTATACAATATATTGAAAAGCTTTGCCGTTGGCCCGTTGCCGACCCCTTGTCCCGCCAATTATAACAACACTTGAAGGTGGTTTCTGGATATCTGATAATGGAGCATTTTAGCAGGAGTGGTGGTTTTCAGGTAAAAGATATTCTTCTTCTTTGTTAGAGGAGGATCTTATTTTCTCTCTCTGCTTTCTGGGTTGTTGTTGTTTCGGCTTGAAAGGTGAGATTTCTAGAAATATTGGCAACATGGATGATATTGATACGAGTTTCAGGCAAAAGGTGAGATCTTTGAGCTTCATAATCATGACAGGCGGTGTTAGAAGAATTTGATTTTCAGTAAAAACCTTGGATCTTTCGGCTGTTTTAGGAGGTTTGTGGTTTTGGTTTTTGCAATTTTTAGCCAAAGTTAGGGTATATGGTAGCTTTTGAAGAAAATGAGGGTTTGGTTTCTGTGAGCTTCGGTCTAGTGTGATATACATTATGGGCTATTTCTGTATTGTCTTATTTTCAATCAAAAGAATGTGATTTTTAAGTTCTATGTGGGATTGTTGGGATTCTCTCTCTGTGAAATTTGGGTGGAAGTTTGTAGTTCTACAGTGATTGTTGGGATTGTTTCGAAGTAAAGATTAGATGTGATTTACAGGCAAAGATGAGATCTTTGAGCGGTTTAGGGATCGGTCTTAGTCTGGTTTTTGGTTGTCTCCTCTTAGCTCTTGTTGCAGAGTTCTACTACTTGCTATGGTGGAAGAAGAGAATCACCAATAGGGAAATTGAAGAGGATTATAGCAGCTCTACCAGAGAACTTTTCTATCTGTTCTGTTGGAAGAAACCATCTCCGTTGAGTTCCACGGCTCTGAACCCTCAAGAACTCTGTACTACCGTGAGAATCACAGACGCCCATGTCCATGAACCAGACACTCAAGTTCACCTGCATTCAGGTTCAAGCAAGGATTTTATGCTAAAACCCCTTGGAGAAGATAGCATGGACACAGAACTCATGAGGCTGCATAATCTCTCAGGTCCCCCAAGGTTCCTCTTCACCATCAAAGAAGAGACAAAGGAGGATTTGGAGTCTGAAGATGGGAAATCTAGAGGTGATAAAAGCCGAAAAGGGTCAAGAAGTAGGAGTTTGAGTGATCTCCTCCTTACGGTGGAGACCCCGTTTCTGACACCTCTGTCGTCTCCCCCCTTTTTCACTCCTCCTCTTACTCCCGTGGACCGTTATTACCACCACGGGTTCAATCCTCTCTTTGAATCGTCAACCGACTCAGAGTTGAACAGGATAAGGTCTTCTCCTCCTCCAAAGTTCAAGTTCTTGAAGGACGCAGAGGAGAAACTGTACAGAAAATTGGTGGAAGAAGCTGAGAAAAGGGCCAAGAAAAATGTTGGGTCTGTTCAAGATGATGTGGTGAAAGCTCCTGCATCAACTATCCCAGAGGAGGAAGATGGGTCTTTTATCACAATTTTTGTTGGCAAGAACGAAGAGAAAGAGCTTCTTCATCATCATTTACCACAGTCCCATTCAAGTTCTTCACAGGTTCTACCACTGGCTTCTTCCCCATCAACGGTCAGACTAGCTAACAAGAAACCCATGTTCCATTAGAGTTGCATAGATTCAGATGAAATGAAATGGGCTTTGATGTTTCTTTTCTTCTTCTTCTTCTTCTTCTTCTTAATTCTGTCTTTTCAATTAATCATTATTATGATACCTGCCTGTGAACTTAGTAGAAAATCTTGCCTCTGGGTTCTTCTCTATTTGTTTCTTAGTCAACATTATGCAAGATAGAAGTAAACAACATTCTCTGCAACTTGCTGGGGAGAGCTCGAGACTGCCTGGTGCCAGTGGGAGATTTGTGGGGCTGTCCTTTTTTAATTATTATTATTATTATTATTATTATTAATTAATATTATGTTAGGCCAACTCCATGTTTCCCAAGTTGTTGAAACCTATAATCATTCATGTAGGTGGTGGTAAAAAAACAGAAGAAGAAGAAGAAGAAAGGAAAGTTCACTGTAATTCTAGACCATTCTTTTCATTTCTTACATCCATTCATTATGATGTTGTTTAATTTGTTTTCTCTTCAGAGTAAAGTAATAAACCGTAATCCGTAATGGTGAGGTTTTTCATATACTCAAGAAAACCGGCGCACATCCTGTCCATGCAATCAAGGTCCCAACTCCCAAGTCCCAACCACATCTGGAACAAGTGATGGGAACAAAGAACAATCCTGTCTATCCACCGAAAGTTAAAGTTGTAGAATCATTCTTTGGTGAGTTATGATTTGATCCACCCATTATAGAGTTTTCATATATTAACTAGTAAATGGCTAGCCTATTATTTAATTTAATTTAAATAAACCAATGAAGTGACAACATTTGAAAGCGAGAGAAAAAAAAGGAGGGTCATGGGTGTGAGATGTCATTAAGCTTTTTCCTAAACAACAAGGCATGTCGTTGTTATGAAAATGTCGTCCGTGAATTGTAGCCTTACAACTGACCGAAATTTCAAGAATCAGAATACCTGTGCTGTGCTGCACCCCCCCCCCCCCCCCCCCCCCCTCTTTTTTGTTTTTAATTCTCTGTGCTTTTTTAACTCTTAAACGAATACAAGGTTAGAGTTGAAGTGAGGAGAAAGATAATCACGAGTCTGAAAGTGATGCAGAAAGGAAACTTATCCTCCCTGCAAACTCTGCTGTCTGCCTGTCCATAGTCCTTAGTCCACTACAGGATTTCGAATTTGATTCCCATCCGACAATAAGCAAAGGTTGTTTGAATCATGTTCCGTGTTTGGCCGAAGCAGATTGGATAGAAGAAAAAGGTTAAGGCCCCCATGTCCCAACACAAAATTAAATCAATGCCACAACATAAACCTGGCTCTCCTGGAACCAGAAAATCCGGACCCCAAGAAGCGGGGCGATGATGGTTGGTGGGGTCGGGATGGAAAGTGTGAACAAGTGACTAATTGAATTGAGGAGACCGTCATGAGTATACCACGATTGATTGCCATCATCAACTGACATTGAACTTGGTTTTAAATTTCAAGAGAGAGAGAGAGAAGGCAGTGGGCAGAGCTCAGTTGGTGGGTGGTCCGTGGTTGAGGCTGCCAGCAGGAACATTATTTTTTGTCTGGTTTCCACAAGTTGCAACCTGCAATTTGAATTGTCCCCTGCTTCTTACTTAGGTCAGGTGAGGTCCCAACTCCCAAGTCTCCCATACCAACTTTTTTCTCTTGGCTTAGCCATCTGTGAATGAATTCAAAACTTTTATTTTTATTGTACTTAAAAGATTGACAAAAGGCACAACAATTTCTTCTGTTTTGTGAAAGATAGATTATAAATTAGCTTCGGCCTTTACCTCAATATTGTAGAGCTTCAGCCTCCAGGTGTTTGCAATGAAAGCTGGATTCCAATTCCATTGATTGAGGATTTGGTAGTTCTTGTTTTCTGACAAATTTAACCGTTGATTGTGGATGATTAATGATCATCTATAGCCTATCCTATATATCTCTCATCTGTCATCTCTACAGTGTAAGTGGACACCAGTTGGCAAAATGACTAGTGCAATGCTCTGGAGTCTGGAATCTGATGCTCAAATTTGGCTACTCACCAGTTACCCTCCACAAAACTCAGTGGAAATTGGAATTGATACTTGATCGAATTCCATTTCAGACTTTACACTTTGAATTTTGCGGCATCTTTACTTGAATTTCAACCAATGCAAGGCCTCCTTTTGTCACCAAGAAGCAGCATTATCATACATGAGTTTCTTCAACTTTTTCTTATTATGTGAGTTGTCACTACCATTCTTTTCTTGCTTGCTGTTATTATCTGTACTAAAAATTAAAGAATATACAAACAGAAAGAAAAGTGGGTTTCCAAAGGCTCCATTATTTTTCATTAATTAAAGGAAATCAAATATTTTTCTTAAAGTTTTGGGTTTGACAATAAAAAGGGTTGAAAGAAAAATAGAGTTTTATATATATGGAGCCCTTTACAACCGAGTTCATGATGTTTTTCCTATGAGCAATTATGTTTTGTACAATTTGGTCTCAGGTATATGCCCAAAATGGCTGTACCTACACTTAGAAAATAGGGAAAAGTTTTGTACAATCTATTAAAGAATGAATATAAATATGAATGTAATCAAATTAGTTATCTAGATGATACCATTACCTTTTTTTTTTTTGATGTAAAGATGTCATTACTTACATTCTCATCCTACCAGTCTGAAGCCATGCATGAAATTCCATTTTGTTTTCTGGTTGTCTCCTTTTCTCTATTTTCTTTAGACGGTTAGACCCTCTATCCATAAGATACACTGAGGTGTTCACTTTCACAGGAATGAGTTTTTGGAGCAGTTATTACCTGCAAACTGATTTGGACTTAATTTGTAAGTTGACTAGAAAATAAATAACTATATCTGATTTAATACCAAATTGGTTCAGATTGTAAAAATTGATTGCAAGGCCAATTAGCTATATATATTCATGATCAGCATAACATTCTGGCTTGATTTGTTTAACTCATTCATCCCACTCAGTTGAACCATGCATGGGTACTTAACTGTATAGATATCGATTCATCTTTTTCCTCCAATGAATAAGATCAATCAATTCAGACAACTCAAATCATAAATTATTGGCATATGATGAATTGGGAACCATGTAATTTCGCAACAGCTGTCTGGTTTGGGAGCAGGGTTGGATTTAGAGCATTTGTCGATCAAGATCAAATCAGCCTCCCATAAGATTGCCCCCCACAACGTCCCATGGCACATCCCCGCTGTCTATTGAGAACATCTCCCGATGATAATACCAGAAATGATGATATCATCATTGAGATATGTACTGTGGGACATTGTGGGGGGCTGATTAACTCTTGCCAATCGGTTTGCCGAATGGTTTCTCTCTAGTGCAGGGGAGGGAGGGGACTAGTATTGTGTAGATGTTAGGTTAGGGAAGCGAATTTGGCAACTGATCTCATCCTATGGGAAATTTAGGTTAACTTCCCTATCTCCTTTCCCTAATCGTAGTAGCTACACCCACTACCTCCCCTTGTTTCTTTTATTCATTTTTTTTTTGTAAATATTGAAAGAATTTGAACAAATCATCAAAATGGAAACAAATAAAAGACTATTGGGTGGTTGCCAATGTATATGATACAAAACAAAACAAAACAGCAAACACATACATAAAGACTGGGTGCCTTTTCGTTTTTTGAAAAGCCCTTAGGTTGATTTATTGCACTAAATCATCAATAAGTACAGGCCTGATAAAGTCAGGAGAGAGGGGCTAGGTAGTAGTCTGAGTATATTACAAGCATATTTAACAATAAGATAGATTATTATTATTATTATTATTATTATTATTATTATTATTATTTATTGGGCGAGATTCTTAGGAGATCCTCTTCACCTATTTTAGGTAAGAAACTTCACAGAAAATCTGTATATTTTCTGTACAGACTCTTGGCAGTTTTTTAGGAAGCTTTATTTTTTAGAAGTTTTGTTTTTAGTAGCTTTGTTTGTTTAGGATGATATTCTGTATATTTTCTACATATTCTTTTTGAATAGTTAGCAATTTTAGGAAGTCTTTTTGGTTATAGAAAGTTGCTCTTAGGAAGTTTTTGATTTAGAAAGTTTTGTATTAGGAGCAAGAGACTCCATCGAACTTGTATATATACCACAAGATAACACTGAAAAGAGTGAACTTTTTGGCTCCCAAAATTCTTTCATGGTATCAAAGCCGAACCTGGTGATCTACCCAACCTCAGACAAATCTTGTTGATCGGTCACCATGGTTGCCAACAACGACAAGAATAGTGAGAGCTCGAGTAGGTTTATTGGACTGTCCTCTCCTTTCTATTTGCATCCCTTAGATAATCCTAGAATTATTATTAGTCCAGTGGTCTTGAGAGGAGATAACTACAACGAATGGGCAAAGGCGATGAGAACTACTTTTTGTGCTAAAAACAAGATCAGTTTCATCGAAGGCAAGGTCACAAAGCCGGAGAACAACACTCCGGAGATGGATCTTTGGTGGATTGTGAACTCGATGTTGGTGGCTTGGGTTTTCAATACTGTCGATCCATCACTGCGTTCAACTATCATGTATATGGAGACGGTAAAAGAACTTTGGGATGATTTGAAGGAACGATTCTCAATCGGCAACGGACCACGAATTTATCAGATTAAATCCGAGCTTGCTAACAGCAAGCAACATGGATAGATTGTGGTTGCATATTACGGAAAATTGAAGGTACTGTGGGACAACTTAGGAAGCTACTCTAAGGTGCCTGTGTGTACATGCGAGTGCAAGTGTGGAGCGGCAGCTGAGTTAGTTAAAGAAAGAGAAGAAGAGAAAATCCAATTTTTTATGGGTTTAGACGATGATATATTTGGAACTGTGCATTCCAACATATTGAGTATGGAGCCAATTCCAAATATGAACAAAATTTACTCAATGATCATACAAGAAGATCGACATCGACCGTTGGCATGAGGTAAGGAGGAACGAGCAGATGTTGTTGGTTTTGCAACACAAGCCTCGTTGATATCGCGAGACAGTAGGGCCGCTTCATAAGACAAATCAATTGTGTGTAACAATTGTGATCGATCTGGCCATGAAGCAAAGAATTGCTTCCAATTGATTGGATACCCTGAATGGTGGGGAGACAGACCCCACGGTACGTCAGCCGGACGTGGAGTGGGATGAGGAAGAGGGGGAGGATCCTCTGGTGGACGAGGCCGAGGTACGACAAAAGCTCATGCTACTCAGTCATCAATGGGGCATGAGATGGCTGCTAATGCTGCTGTGACTGATGGAGATCAGACTGAACTGAGTGGGCTTAATGACGAGCAATGGCATACTCTTGTAAGCATGCTTAATGCTTACAAAACCGGGACTAATGAAAAACTCTCTAGTAAGAAATACTCCACTGAATGGATTATTGACTCTGGGGCGTCACATCACATGATGGGGAATTTAAATATACTCGTTGACACCTATGATGTTGGACCTTGTCCTATTGGGTTACCCAATGGTGCGCACACCGAGGCTGTGAAAGAAGGCGCTGTTGTACTTGGAAATAATTTTAAATTGCTGCACGTATTATATGTCCCAAAACTTAATTGTAATTTATTGTCAATGGATCGGTTACTTCATGGCACAAATTGTATTGTGACATTTACTAATAAGTTGTGTGTGATATAGGACCGCATTTCAGGGACTCTGATTAGTGCGGGTGAACAACTTGATGGGGCCTATGTCTTCATGGGTGTGACGCCAGTTCCTGCTTACAGGACAGATGGAGTTGGGTCATATGATTTATGGCATCGGAGATTGGGACACCCTTCTTATCAAATGGTTAGCTTGCTTCTTAATATTAGTAATAGTAATAAGAATAAAGCATGTGATATTTGTTTGAAGGCAAAGCAAAGTAGAGATATTTTTATTCAAAGTGGCAATAAAGTGACTGGTTGCTTTGCATTGATTCATTGTGACTTATGGGGTGTTTATAGAGTACTTGCATCTTGTGGTGCTGTATATTTTCTGACAATTGTTGACGATTTTTCTCGAGCAGTTTAGATATATTTGTTGGCTGAAAAGAGTGAAGTGGGATGAACACTCAAAAATTTTTGCGCAATAATTGAATGACAATTTAATAAGAAAGTTAAGGTGGTGAGGAGTGATAATGGAACAAAGTTTAAATCCTTGAAATCATATTTTGATGAGCAAGAAATTTTATTTCAAACTTCTTGTGTTGGAACACCACAACAAATATTTGTTGGCTGAAAAGAGTGAAGTGGGATGAACACTCAAAAATTTTTGCGCAATAATTGAATGACAATTTAATAAGAAAGTTAAGGTGGTGAGGAGTGATAATGGGACAGAGTTTAAATCCTTGAAATCATATTTTGATGAGCAAGAAATTTTATTTCAAACTTCTTGTGTTGGAACACCACAACAAAATGGTCGTGTGGAGAGAAAACATTGTCATATCTTGAATGTGGCTAGAACACTCAAGTTTCAAGCACATCTTCCTATCAATTTCTGGGGTGAGTGTGTTTTGACCGCAGGGTACTTGATTAACTGGACACTTTCGACCCTTCTTGGTGGTAAAACACCTTACGAGATGCTATTTGGACAAAGTCCTTCTTACAAATATCTCAGAGTTTTTGGTTGCTTGTGTTTTTTGCATACTCGGGACCGTGACAAATTTGTCGCTAGGAGTAGGAAATGTGTCTTTGTTGGGTACCCTTTTGGGAAAAAGGGGTGGAAATTATACGATCTTGAGTTTGGTGATTACTTCATCTCACGAAACGTGGTGTTTAGTGAGGCCGAGTTTCCCTTTGCCACTCCGGAACATCAACCCTCAGTAAGCAGTCCTCCCATAGCCAAAGAAAATGTTAGGTTGCCTTGGGCTGTCCAACCACCGAACTCTGCAACCACTCCTCCTGACATGATATCTGAGTCACCACATATAGAAGTCAGGGGGAGCGACACGATCGATGAAGGACATCAGAACATGAGTAATGATGAGGAGGCAGGTCCTCTTGATGAGACAAGGAGCCTTACAAATTGTAGGAATAATGAAACTCTAGTTGCTCCTCAGCCCACCACGGAGTTATTAGGCCGCAAACATCGAGAAAAGCGGACCCCCAGCTATTTACAGGACTTTGTCACACACTCTGCTCATCGTTTATACCTCTCCACTGTTTCTCCTACATCATCTCAGTCCTCAGGTACTCCTTATCCCATAACTCATTATGTGACGTATGATAATTTTTCTGTGAAACACAGACATTTCTTGGCAGCTGTTACTGTAGGCCGAGAACCTACTCGTTTCTCTGAGGCAATGATTGATGCTCAATGGAGCGAGGCTATGCGCCAAGAGATACAGGCTTTGGAAGACAATGGAACATGGACCTTGGAAGACCTCCCACTTGGAAAAAAGGCAATCGGGTGTAAATGGGTCTACAAAATCAAGTACAACTCTGATGGATCCATTGAAAGATTTAAAGCACGGTTGGTAGTCTTGGGCATTACTCAAGTTGAAGGTCTTGATTACAACGAGGCTTTTGCCCCTGTGGCTAAAATGGTCACACTTTGAACCTTCTTAGCAGTTGCTACGACCCAACATTGGGAATTGCATCAGATGGATGTCCATAATGCTTTTCTGCACGGTGATCTCCATGGGGAGGTCTACATGAAACCTCCTCCAGGTTTTTCAGCCTCCGGCAAGCCCCCTGGAACTGGTTCTCTAAATTAGGTGCTGCCTTGAAAACCTTTGGATTTGCTTAGTCCTATTTTGATTATTCTTTATTTGCATATCATAAGAATGGACTTATCTTGCACGTCTTGGTTTATGTTGATGACTTGATTGTTGGTGGGAATAACCCGGAGTTCATACTCAAATTTAAACAGTATATGCACCGTTGTTTTCACATGAAGGACTTGGGTGTTCTTAAATATTTTTTGGGCATTGAAGTGGCTCGCAGACCATCTGGGATATTTCTTTGTCAAAGGAAATATGCACTCGATATTATTATAGAAACTGGCTTGTTGGGGTCCAAACATGCTCATTTTCCTATTGCTTAGAATCATAAATTTGCCCTTGCTAATGGCGCACTCCTGGATGATCCTGAACGATATCACCGTCTTGTGGGCCGTTTGATTTATTTAACCATTACATGGCTGAAGCTCAGTTATTGCGTCCATGTCCTGCCTCAATTCATATAGTGTCCTCATGTGGATCATTGGGATGCGACATTGCGGGTGGTTCATTATCTGAAAGGACATCCTGGTCAAGGGATATTTTTGCACTCTAATAGTGATATGCAATTGTATGCCTATTGTGATTCTGACTGGGCGAGTTGTCCTTTAACTCATCGCTCTCTTACTAGGTATTTTGTCATGTTGGGACATTCCCCCATCTCCTGAAAGACTAAGAAACAACATATTGTCTCCCGTTCCTCTGCCGAGGCTGAATACCGATCAATGGCTACTGTCAGTTGTGAGTTGAAGTGGCTCAAAGGTTTGTTGTCGTCTTTGGTATATCTCACCCTCAACCTATACGCTTGTTTTGTGATAATCAAGCTGCTATGCACATTACTGCAAACCCTGTCTTCCATGAGTGAGCCAAACATATTGAAGTTGATTGTCATTTCATTCGTAATGAGCTCCAAGCTGGCACCATTGCACCTTCTTACGTATGTACCGGTGAACAACTTGTCGACATTTTCACAAAGGCTCTTGGACAGAAGCAGTTTGATCTTTTCCTTCCCAAGTTGGGCATTCGTAATCCTCATGCACCAACTTGAGGGGGAGTATTGGGCGAGATTCCAAGGAGATCCTCTTCACCAATTTTGGGCGAGACTCTTAGCAATTTTTTAGGAAGCTTTGTTTTTTAGAAGTTTTGTTTTTAGCAGCTTTGTTTGTTTAGGAAGATATTCTGTATATTTTCTACATATTCTTTTTGGATAGTAAGCAGTTTTAGGAAGTCTTTTTGGTTATAGAAAGTTGTTCTTAGGAAGTTTTTGATTTAGAAAGTTTTGTATTAGGAGCAAGACTCCATCGAACTTGTATATATACCACAAGATAACACTGAAAAGAGTGAACTTTTTGGCTCCCAAAATTCTTTCATTATTATTATTATTATTATTATTATTATTATTTTTTTTTTTATTTTTTATTTTTTTTTTTTGAGTTGATTACTGATCAAATAAACCTTATCGAGATATATAGCTAAGCAGAGGCCCTGTACCACAGCCTAAAGTTTAGCTTCTTTATTCCCTTTGGTAGAAATCCTACGTCCTCCTACGGTTAACTACTCTTGTTTGTTGAATTTGGATCTGTTGGTTCAACTGGACTGCCGAACTTAGGTCATCAACATCTAAGGCAATTGGCACGTCAAAGCTTGTTGGTAAGGATGCTCCTTTTATCTTAAAGCTGAGGTCAAACACAAAGAACCCATGTTGGGCTTGAGCCCATAACATACTACCTTTCCCTTGTTTGAAGCATTGGATCGCGCACCTTCATATGAGACTTACATGGAATATTAGTTGGGCCAAAATTAGTTTCTACGCACGCTTATAACACCCTTATACGAGCCTTAAGGCTCAGTTTGGAAAGAGTACAAATACAAAGATGTAGTGTGCAAAACATTGCATTTTATATTATTTTGTATGTATTTATACTATACATATTTGTATTTGTATTCCTTCCAAACTGAGCCTAAACTCCGCTTGAGAAGAGTGCAAATACAAATATATATACATGGTTAACGGTAAATGACAGCATTTATATTTGCACCGTAATTATTTGTATTTGTATACCTCTCAAACCGAATCCGGATCTTCCACCCACAAAAATCTTCTTCACACTTATCCACCGGACACTACAGTTCTATATTGGGAATATCTCCAATGAATGGCAATATGTATATACCGAAGATATTCTTAATGTACAGCTGTACTGTTCTGTGGGTAGGATCCTTATGGTTTAGACACCCGAGCTCAAACAAACGGAGCATAATGATCAGTTGAAAGAAGTTTCTCGTAAAGACAAAAAGTTCAAAATAAAAACTCCATTCCCTTGCTTTTTCTTAACTATATTCATCGATATAGCTCAGAAGAGAGAGAAGAAACCCATATTTATACTGTACATATTTCCAAACTGAGCCTAAAAAACACTTAATGACCGATAATTTGGCCTATCAAATTATGTGATGACACGTGGAGTGACAAAATGATGTGGTGACATCTTTATGACCTTGACGATCCCAACCACACCACGCACCTCGGGTCACCCAACTAGGCCGAGGCTCGAATAGCTCAACTGCATGCACCAATCTATTGAGGTGCCACATAAATTTTATATAGAAGCAAGCCAGCTGTCTCCGATCTCCTTGGGATCACAACACCACGTCAAAAGAGTTTATCTTCTCTCCGCCCATTTCGGATGGACCTGAAGAAGCCATATCAGCTTACGTGGAGTCCATCTTCAGGTGAGAAACCAACTCCAGACCAGACGGGCCGATGATCTCGGACACGCATCATGAGGCCCACAACAGCTCGCCTATATAAAGGCCTTGCCTCCAATCTCACAAGGTATGCACAACTCAGCTCTCTGAATTCTCTTGTAATCTAGCTTTCAGCTCTCTCAAATCTCCAAATCACTAACTTAAGCATTGGAGTGCCCACACCGGGTAAAGCACCCTAGACACTCTGACATCTTGTTTTTATAGCTTGACCAAACAGCTTCACTAACCCAATGTTCGAGCTGTCCTCTAGCAAGGAGCACCAGATCGTGCTACATCAATTGGCGCCATTTGTGGGAAACGCAACAAAAGTCGTATTCTCACCTCACCTTACTACTACTATCACAATGGCTTCCTCAAGCAACCAACCCACCAACAACAACAACCAAGTCACCGGGGGGCAGGGCCAACTTGGAGCACACCCCGAGATCCCCACTGTGGCCATCAAGCAATTCACTATCCCTCTGACCTTGCCCGATGTTACAACTATGTATAATCTTAACGTGCCACTGCCTAACGTGAATGCACCTCCTCCTTTAGTTAAGCCCTCAGTGATTCCTGCCAAGATTGACCCACGCCAGTTCAGCGAGTTGGTGCACTTCATCCGTGGAACCGATCTACAGATGAGAACGTGGGAAAGCCATTTTGTAGTAATGGCCGAACAACAACAACAACAACAATATGTGAACCAACATCCCGACAACCAGAATCAGGACCAGGTTCCAGACCCTTCTCGTCGCACTAATGACTAGAACCAGGTCCTAGTCGAAGAGCACATCCGAGCAACTACACCAATCAAAACTGAAGGAAACAACTCAACCGAGGTGTTGAGGAGGCGTCGCCAACACGCGCACCACAACACAGGGAGAAGCCATCTCGTTCCCACCAACAACGAGGAGGTAGAAAAGAAAGGAGAGGTGAGCTAGGTCGCTGTCCAACCAGCAACACAGTAGGTGATTTGCACCTTCCCACTAGCACCGAGATCTTTATGGCCCCACGACTTAAGGACTTTGAAGACCCGAGCCTGGAGTCTTACGACGGGACCACCGACCTAGTCAATCATCTAGATAGCTTCCAGCCCTTGATGCAACTATATGGGGCAAATGGCTCAAGCCTTTGCATGGCCTTCCTGGCCACTTTTTGGGGCACAACTCGAATCTTGTATTCGGGTCTGGCTGTGGGCTCCATTAAAAGATGGAACCAGTTCACTAAACTCTTCACGACTTACTTCGCCACCAACAAAAGATGTTCGAAGCTGGCGACCTACCTCTTGAACGTGGTCCAATGACCTAATGAGGCACTTCGGGACTACATCGACCGGTTCAACTTGGAGCGCCTACAGATCCGAAACCTCGACCCGACCATTCAGCTCACTACAATGGTCAATGGCGTCTGACACCCTGAGCTACTTTGGGAAGTTGAGTTGAACCCTCCATCTTTTATGGAAGAGTTCCTCCACTAGGCCGACAAGTTCACCAAGGCTAAAGAGGCGCTTAGATCCTGACTAGAGCTAAGCAGAAAGAGGAAACAAGCTACAGAAGAAGAAAGGAGTAGAAAGTAGAGACGGAAGAGTAAGTTGCCGAAGTGAAGCAGCTCCCCTTATAACAGATAAAGCAGATCACCCAAAAGAAGAAGCAGGTCCCCATACCGGAGTAATAGGTCTTCAGGTTGGCATTCGAGGACCCCTCCCGTCTAGAACAGAAGCTACACTACCCTTAATGCAAAGAGAGGGGAGATCCTAATGCACATCAAGATAGGCAAGTACGTCAACTGACCACCCAGGATGAGAGGCAACCCCACAAATAGAAACCCAAATAAGTACTGCCACTTCTACTATGACATCGGCCATGACACATAGAACTGTCGCAACCTCAATGACGAGTTCGAGGAATTGATTCATCGAGGCTACTTGAAATAATTCATCAAGAGAGATGACTGGAGCCGACCTACCAACTAAGCAGGAGAAGTGCCAAAGTCAAGCAGAAGCTAGAACAAGGACCTGCCATCTTAGGACCTACCACCACTAGACCAACCTATTCGCAAAGTGATCAACATGATTACAACAAAATTAATCACGGAATTGTGGAAGGATGCAATACAACAACAGGGAAGAACTCAGTTCGGGAGCTTGAGCATGAAGATGAGAACCCACTAAAGCACCCTCGTGTGGAGGAATTAATATACTTCACCGAGGACGACGCTCGCGGAATCCAGTATCCACATGATGATGCCCTCATTGTCAAGATGATCATCAATGACTTCGAGGTAAAGTAGATTCTGGTCGACTTCGGAAGCTCAGCCGATATCTTATTTCTAGGCACATTCAAGAAGATGCATCTCGAGAGGAAGGACTTGTAGCCAGATGATGTCCCCCTCATCGGTTTTCAATGGAGATGTGGTCTAACCCCTAGGCTAGATCAAAGTGCTAGTGATAATAGGCTCGGAGACGAACTCAGTCGGCTTCGAGCATAATTTCCTACTGGTTGCGACTCCGTCCCCATACAGTGCCATCTTGGGTCCACCTATCTTGCATGCACTCTGGGCAGTAGTGTTAACCTACTATTTGTCAATGAAGTTTTCGACGAATTATGACGTAGGGGTGGTGTGAAGTGACCAGCTGAAATCTCACAAGTTCTATGTAGTAGTGTTGAAGGGCAAAGGGAAGTTGGAAAACAATGTCAACCTAAATCACCCCCGGAGTACATCAACGAGTGAGCTCGCCACATGGAGGACACCATCCTGGTGCTGGTCTCAGACACCAAACCCGAGAAGATGGTGTAGACTGAAGCTCATCTTATGCAGCTATTGCGGTCACAATTGGTAAGTTTTTTACTTACTAATTTAGATATTTTTGCTTGATCGGCAGTAGACTGCCCGACATAGACCCCTCTATCATAACTCATATGCTGAATGTCGACCCTTTAATCAAACTAGTCTGGCAGTGGAAGAGGAACCTCGCCCTAGAGAGGTGAAGGACAGTTGACAAGGAGACTGGGAAGCTTCTCGCAACAGACTTTGTAAGAGAGGTCCATTACCCGAGTTGGGCTGCCAACCCAATGCTCGTGAAGAAAGCCAATGGCAAGTGGCACATGTGTGTTAACTACACTGACCTCAATAGAGCCTTGCCCAAAGGACAATTTCCCACTCCCTAAAATAGACCACCTGGAAGACGCGACCTTGGGGCACGAGTTGCTGAGCTTCATGGATGCATATAGATGGACCTAGCCAACCAGAAAAAATAACTTCTATTACTGAAGTAGGCTTGTAATGCTATAAAGTAATGCTCTTTGAATTGAAAAACGCTAAACAAACTTATCAGCGACTTGTAAGCAAAATTTTTTCAAATTTGATTGGAAATAAAATAGAAGCTTATGTTGATGACATGGTAGTAAAAACCTAGTTTTCTAACTCTCTAATTTCTTATCTGAATTTTGTTTTTGAAATTCTAAGAAAGTATAATATGAAACTCAACCCGAACAACTGTGTCTTCGGGGTTACATTTGGGCAAATTCCTCGGTTATATAGTGCGTTGACGTGGAATCGAAGCCAACCCAGATAAAATCCAGGTTGTCTTAGATATGAGACCACCTAGGTCAATTAGAGAGGTCCAAAAACAAATAGGCCGGTTAGCTACTCTGAAACGATTTATGTCTAAGTCAGTTGGGCGATGTCCCCCATTCTTTAAGGCCATAAAAAAAATGAAACTTTTGAGTGGACTGAGGAGTGCCAGCTCGCATTTGACGAGCTTAAAAGGTACCTTAGTTCACCTCCATTATTGTCCAAACCAGAATTAGGAGGCGAGCTAAAACTTTACCTCTTTGCAAGTGATGAGGTGGTTAGCTCGGTATTGATTCGAGAAGTGGATAGGATGCAATGACCCATCTATTACATAAGCAAAGTCTTACATGTAGCTGAGACCTAGTATCTTGATATAGAAAAGCTAGTCTTTGCTTTGGTATTGGTAGCTCGGAAGTTGCACCCCTACTTTCATGCCCATACCGTCGTAGTCTTAACCGATCGACCTCTAAGGCACGTTCTTCAGAAGCATGAGGTCTCAAGAAGACTAACGAAGTGGGCCATTGAGCTGAATGAATATGACATCCGGTTCGCACCGCACCCAACAATCAAAGCGCAGGTCCTGGCTGACTTTGTCGCCAAGTGCATGTTCAACACACCGACCCCTAGAGTGGCCGAGCCTACTACCACTTCGGAGGAATCTACCAGTGCAACACCTGACTCGGCCTGGGAAGAGGAGCCCTGAATCCTCCACATGGATGGTTCGTCCAACCAGCGCGGAAGTGGAGCTGGACTGATCCTTTATGGACTTAGCGAGTATGAGGCACTAATAGCCGGGCTGTAATTAGTGAAGGAGGTCTGCGCGAATCACGTTGTGGTATATGCAGTGGTTTTCAACTGGTAGTGAACCAGGTGAATGGGCAGTATGAGGCCCGGGAGACCGTCATGTCGGCCTATTTGGCCAAGGTGAGAGAGCTCCTGCCCAACTTCCACTCCTAGTACATTCAACAAATATCGAGGTCTGAGAACACCAAGTCTGATGCTCTCTCAAAGATGGCCAGTGCAACAAAAATTACAAGGATAATCAAGAATGGTTTATGTTGAAGACCTGCCATGACCTAGCATAGAGAGGGTGGCAAAGGAGGTCACTCTTATTTTGGTTACGGAGTTGAGCTAGATGGATCCACTCGTCAACTACCTATGCCATAAGACCCTACCATTAGACCATAATGCAGCTCAGAGGGTAAAGCGATAGTCAGCTTGCTACATCATTATCGGCGAGCAGTTATTCCGCAGATCATTCACGTTTCCCTACTTGCACTGCTTACGTCCAACTGAGGCAAGCCAAGTGCTACATGAGATCCACAGGATTCTCTATGGAGAACACCTGGGGGCAGGGCGCTTGCCTAGAAAGCGCTAAGGCAAGGATATTACTGGCCTATGATGAAGGCGGACACACTCGAGCTCGTTTGGAGGTGTGATAATTGCTAGAGGCATGCTAACATACCACACCTAGGGGTGAGCAAAAAAAATCAAAAAACCGAACCGACCAAAATAGAACCAAAAAATTGGTTAACCAAACCTATCGATTCAGTTTTGGTTCGATGTTTTTAAAAAAATCGAAGGTACTGGTTCAATTTTGGTTAACCAATATAGAAAACCGACGATTAACCGAACTGATCGGTATACATATATTAATATATATTTTATATCTATATTATATATATATTTTATATTTTATATGTTATAAATTAATAAATATGCATTATATATATTTATAATATATGATATATTATTTATTATTCAAAATATAATATTTTATATATTTATAATTTTTTATTATATTTTTATAATATATATTGTAAAAATTAAAAAATCGATGAACCAAACTGATGGTTAACCAAACTAGTCAACTGGTTAACCGATTGGCTTTGGTTCAGTTTTGGTTACCGGTTTTCCAAAAACTAATAGTACTGCTTTGGTAACAAAAAATGGCCCACACCACACCAGCCCACCACCAACCTGAGGTAACTGACTAGCCCGTGGTTGTTTGTTCAGTGGCTGACAGACATCTTCGGTCCCTTCCCACCTACGATCGAGTAGAGAAGGTTCTTGGTCGTGGTGGTTAACTATTTCACTAAGTGGGTGGAAGTCGAGCCATTGGTATCCATCACAATCCAAAATGTACAAAATTTCTTCTAGAGGAACATTTTTTGTAGATTCGAACTCCCCAAAGTGTTGATATCAGACAATAGGAAGCAGTTTGTGAATATTAAATTCCAGAATTGGTATGCCGAGATGGGGATTCAACAGAATTTTACCTCAGTAGCTCATCCCCAAGAAAACAGGCAGGCTGAGGTAACGAACAAGGAAATCCTCCACGGACTTAAAGGTCGACTTTCCCGAGCTAAGGGTTTATGGGTGGATGAGCAACGCAACATTCTTTGGGCCTACCGAACTACAATTAAAACGACAACTAGAGAGACTCCCTTCAATCTAACGAATAGGATGGAGGCCGTCATTCCCATCGAGATTGAAGTGTCAACCCTACGGGCTGAGGCGTATGACGAGGAGACCAACAACGACGAGCTGCAAACCAACCTCGACCTAGTGGAAGAAGTTTGGGACTTGGCCTATATCCGGACCGTGGCCTTCCAGCAGTGAGTAGCTCAGTACAATGATGCTCGAATCAAGAGATGCCAATTCCAAGTTGGCAGCCTAGTACTCTAGAACATGGTTTTAAAAAATGACCCATAAATGGAACCGTTCTAGCCATCGGTTTCTAGGTCGATGGTTTGACCGTATGGTTCAAATAGACGACCCATTCTGACAAAAAAGTAAAAATAAAAAAATGGATAAAAACCGTTGAATGGGTCAATAGGTCAATGGTTCGACCACCCGAGTTAATGGGTCATTGACCAATTCAATGGTTTTTGGCTAGGGACTGGGTTTGGGGTAAAACGGAACCGGTTGCCTAGACGGTTCCCAGGCCGAACGGTTTGACCATTATGGTACATGAGCCCGCTGCATGTAAGGTGGGACCAAATTGGGAAGGTCCTTACAAAGTACTTAGGATGATCGGTGAACGAACGTACGAGCTCGAGACGTTGGAGGGAGGAAAGTACCCCGTGCATGGAACATGGATAACCTAAGGAGATACTACATTTGAGCTCAGGAGTTCGGTGTTCTCAACTTCTAAAGTTTCACTAAGTATGAAAATATGGCCAGCTGCCTTGGTGACCTAGTCTTGTTGAGCCACGAGCACTTTGACTAAAATGTACAAAAGAGGAAGCCAAATCGTTGTTAGCTATAAGGTCCCCTACATTGATCTCAAGACACGTTGGCAGTTTGATACCTCGGCAACGTTTTGACTTAACCAAAAATTATCATGCCTAGTTGCTTTGGCACCTAGGCACTTTGGGTTGTAATCCCATACTATGCCTAGTTGCTTCAGCATCTAGGCACTTTGTGTCATTATCCCATACTAGTTTGGGTTACCAACCCATACTTAGTTTATTTTTTCAAAGTTTATCTGTCAAAGAAAAGTAGACGCAAGGTGTACGAAAAGGAAATTTCATTTAAGAGGAAAACCGAAGTATAATCAACAAAAAATAAAGTTTTCTTAGGCCGAGCTCCGAGGCTTGGCACATTACATATTTATAGGGGGTCCAAGAAAAGAGGCAAAATGATTTGAACATCACCGACCACCTCGGCAACATTAGCATCAGCCTTGACAGTTTTCTTGCTGACCACAACTCCCTTGTTGGCCTCGTCTTCCTCATCCCCGCAGTCAAGCTCTAGGTCGACCAGATCTGTCATCTCATTTGTGTAAGTGGAGGACTTTATCGAGGAAAGGCCGAGCTCGGGGTACACCGACCCCATCAACATCGAGTACAGCCTGAAGCCTTGGCGAAAAGTGTCAGTGCCGAACTCCTTCCTCTCCTTCAGGAAGTTGGCGAAGTTTTGAACTCCTCAACAACTCAAACCTTGGAAGCTTGGACCTCATCGAGAAGTTATGCCTCACACTCAACGAAACGAGCTTCCTTCTCTTGCAACTCCTGGTTGAGCTTATAGATGTGAAGCTCCAACTCGCCAATCTGGTTTCGCTCAGTAACCAGCTCGCCAATGAAGGAAACGACTTGTTCAACCTGAGATTGGTACTCATTCTCCGCCGCCTTGGCAGCTTCAACCCTTTCTAGATGCCCCTCGGATTGCCCGACCAGGGAGTGAGTCAGGGTGTTGTTCGTCTACAAAAGGAAATAGAAGCTAAGTATGGAATAATAGATCGAGAGTAGTACGACAAAGAGGTTGGAAACTTATAATCATGAGGTAGTGCTAATTTTGTCACTGAGCTCACCAAGATGTGCTTCACGAAGTTCAGCAACCTTCTCGGGGAAGACGACCTCCTTTCTTTTGATTAGGGCAGCCTGAAAATTCATGATGGTCCGCCTCCCATCAGGAACGTCCTCCACACCCGAACTACCGATCACCAGGGCCCTAGGTGGAAGATGGCATGCCTCGGATGTCTGGGCTGCCTCGGTCTTCAGTGAGGTCCTCTTCGCCAGATCTTTTCTGACCAGGTCGACCACTGGCACTGCCTTAGCAACACTCAGCTCTATAGGCTCAGGAGTCGATGCCCGAGGTGCCTCCTCGATGGCTACCTTTCTTGTTTTCCTCCTCTTCATGTTTTGAAGTAGCCCGATAGTTGGTATGCTCGACATGTCTCCTACATGGGAAGCCCAAGAGTTAATCAAACCAAAACAAAGTAAAGAAAGGAAATGCCCGAACTTGAGATGATGACTTACCAGGAGGACTTAGCCCAGCATAAATCAACTTCTCCTATGCCAACAAGTCACTTAACATCAACTAGTAGTCCACAAGGTTCCACACTTTGGCCTGCACCTGCTCGGTCAAATCTTCCCTATTGTCTCTCACCCCTTTCTCTAAGACATCAGGAAGGGCCACCCACTAGGTAACTCAAGGAAGTACTTTCCAGGCCGACACCTTGGAAGGAAAAACGTGTAGAATCTTGTACATGGGCCGGTAAGACAAATAGTAACTAACCTCATCCGAGGTGCTAGCAGGGTTCTGTTTTATTTGATAGAGACACGACCTCACTCCCAAGGTCAAGCTAGTTGAGTTGATTAGGTCTTAACCATTGGTTAAACCATAGCTGAATCGAAGACCGAGCCAAATCTTTTTGGCTTGAAGATACTCCCGCCCCGAGTTGACCACATTGGGCTTGGGAATGGGGGCAACAGATGAGGGATAATTTGGCCTGTTAAATTATGTGGCGACACGTGGAGTGACGTCATAATGTGGTGACACCTTACTAACCTCGGCGACCTCAGTGATCCCAATCACCTATCGCACCATGGGTTACCTAGCCAGACCGAGGCTCGAATAGCTCAACTACATGCATTGATTTGCCACGTAACCTATATCTAGAAGCAAGCCAATTGTCTCCAATCTCGTCGGGATCATGACACCACATCAATGGAGTTTATCTTCTCTCCGCCCGATTTGGATGGACCTGGATAAGCCTTATTAGCTTACACGGAATCCATCTTTGGGTGAGAAACTAACTATAGACGAGACAGGCCGATGATCTCAAACATGCATCGTGAGGCCAATGATAGCTCGCCTATATAAAGTCCTTGCCTCTAGTCTCACAAGGTACATGCGATTCAACTCTCTGAATTCTCTTGCAATCTAGCTTTCATCTCTTTCAAATATCCAAATCACTAACTTAAGAATTGGAGTGCCAACACCGAGTAAAGCACTCCAAACACTCTGACATCCTATTTTTGCAGCTCGACCAGGAAACTTCACTAACCCAATGCCTGAGTTGTTCTCCATAAAGAAACACCACAACATGCTACATCAACACTTAATTGTTTTCATTTTGATGTTTTTGTTATTAGAATTCAGAAGATAAGAGCAGATGTAAGCAATAGTGATTGTTGGCGACGATGGAGAGTAGTGGCATCAATTATATTTCTGACCCTTTCGGCTCTAACCAGGGATTTAAATATCGGTATGATACGTCCAATACAGGCATATCGTGTCAATATCGGTTAGTAACGATACGGGATATGCTATGAATACAAGCGTATCCCGTCAGTCATTCGTATCGAATGGATACATATGTGTATCAGACTGTATCGCATTGTATCGGCCAATAGGCACCGATACGCGCTACATCCATTCAGAACTCTCTATAAAAAATTGTGAATGAAGTTATTCAAACCCGGGTCACCTCACACATAGTAGAATTCGCGGCATTTCCAAACCAGTAAGCCAAGCCATGTTTTGTGATATAAAGCAAAATAAAATAAATTTTATAAACTTTTTCTATTCACATGCAATTTAAAACAAAACACACATATTTATATTTAACAACGCTAACTAAAAATTTTTAAAATAATATTTAAAAATAGTATTTTATAAACTAATAGAATAAATAATGTATCCAATCCACATTTATATAAAAAAAGATGATTTTTTATATCAAGAAATTTATACAAATAGAATATTAATAATAGAATAATTATTTTAATACTTAAAATTTATAAATTTGCACATGATATAAATCTTAAAATTTTTATATACTTTTAATAGTTATTAACTAATATTTTAATTTACATTAATAAGTAATAACAACATATTTATTATTTACAAATAATGAAGAATTGAAGAATTTAATATTAAATTGAATCTATCAAACCCACTAATCTACATTTATTTCAAAAAATGATTTTTTATTTCATAAAATTTATATAAATAAAAATATTAATAATGGAATAATTATTTTAGTAATTAAAAACTATGAATTTGTATATGATATGCATCTTAGAAATTTTAACAAATTTGAAATACTTTATGTTAAGATTATATTTTTATAAATTATTAATTGATATTATAATTTGCACTTGAAAAATTAATATTTAGTTGACATTTTCTTAATGTTAAAAAATTAAAATAGTAAAATAAAAATAATTGATATAATAATTAATATATAATAGGTGCATGTGTTTAGTGTCTTGGACTCTTGATTGTTGACTATAAATAAAATTGTGCATCCCAGATCATTTATATTCCTTCATATATATCCTTAATATTTACATTTTTATGTATTTATATACTATTTTGTGATCATTTTGATATTAAATTTAGTGTGATTAATATATTTATGAAATTCATATGTATTTCCTTAGGGTCTATTTGATTGCTGAGAAAGGGATGAGAAAAAGGAATATTCCCAAATTATTCACCCTTTCTTGTGTTTGTTTACTAGTAAACAGTGTTTTGGGATGAGAAACAAGAGGGACGTGGGATCCCGACATTAAGTGAGCCGGGCCACACAAAAACAGTGCGACCCCAGTGAGAAAAGAAAACGCTAAGAAAATGCAAGCTGAGCAATTTAATACAAGGTGGGATGCGGTGTAAAATAGATTCTAATCGGACGAAGAAAAAAGGCATTCCCTCTCGAAGGTGGCGCCCTTCTCCTTCAGGCGACCGAGAAACATCAAATGAGGAGAAAAAGGGGCGAAATCCAAGATCGGAACTCGAGAGTCCAAATTCCGAATAGAAGGAAGCGATAGGAAACGAAACAGAAGGGTGGCAATCTCACTGTACAAAGGGAACTTGTAGAGGGTGCCCGACGTCCCTCGGCGATGGCTCATGCCAATCCCTCGCATTTCCCTCAAAGATTTCAGGATTCTCCTCCGCAAACGGGAGAAAGCTCTGTCTCACATCTCCAGCACCACTGCCCCCACTAGCTCAAATCCCAACCCTAACCCTGATTTCAAACAAGAGGATGGCGTTGGAGACAGTGGCTGTTCCAAACAAAACGGGAGAAAGCTCTGTCTCACTTCTGAGCCCCAATCCCAGCCAACCATCGCCAGGTCAGAGAACTCGGTGGCAATATTGGCGTTGAAAAACCATTTCGGGGGATACCCGATGCCGACGCCGACGCCGACGCCGACGCCGACAACGAATCCGACGATCTCTACCTCATGACAGTTAATTTCGTGTCTCAATGGTTGCTGGCTATCTCAGGACAGTTGAAATCTCTAGCAATTTTGGATTTCTGGATTCAATCTTGCTGGCGACGATCCGAAGTTCTGTCTCTAATTGCTAGCGACAATCAGGTCAAAAAAAATTTCTTGCAAAACAAACACTAGAAAGTGGATTTTCTCACAAAAATTTTCTCAGCAAACAAACACATTATAACTAACTGAGAAAATAAATTTTCCTTTTCTCAGTCCAATTTTCTTAGCAATCAAACAGACCCTTAGTGTATCCATGTGTTTCCATCTTTTTCGTCCATATCGATGTGTTTCCAAAGCGTATCCGTATCCGAGTTGTTCAATACGATACCCAATACCGATACTTTAATCCTTGGTTCTAACATAGACAGCATTCCACCAGGACTGATGTTCTTTGCGCCAGGACTGGTTTGTTTTGTGGTAGTCGTAGGGATAGAATACCGGATCCGCTTACCCATGATCGAGCAGATCCATTGCTAGATCCCACTAATAAGGCTCAGTTTGGAAAGAGCACAAATGCAAATATATACAGTACAAATACATGCAAAATAATACAAAACATAAGGTTTTGCACTCTACAAATTTGCAATTGTACTCCTTCCAAACTGAGCCTAAGTAATAACCAACGATGTTATTAGGGTCGGGTTAAGTTGAATTTATCATTTCTGGCAATCCATTTACGTTATTTGATTTTTTTAAGCCAAAGATATATATAAAAATATTATTATCTCCGGTTTTAATTTTGGATGCCACTACCGCAATAGGCTTGTCAAAGAGGACCGTCAATGGACAGGATATTGGTCCTACCCAACCCGATCCAATATGAATTCATTACATTAGACGTACCATGTCCAATCATAGATCATCCAATTTGTTCAAATTGGTAGTAATTCAAATTGTGTCCAATTTAAACCCTGTTCATTGGCACCTTTATTCTTATATTTTGTTAATCAACCGGATATTGGTTAAACACAATTAAGTCCAACATAAATCTATTACAGATGGGTCAGGTACCAATTGATGGAGGATGGTTTGACCCAACCTACGAAACGGTGACACGTGGACCTGATTCAGCAAAGGTAACAGCTCAACATTGTGGCTCCGCACGAAAAACGTAACGAGCCCTTAGAGCAGCTCGCTACACCGTAGCTCGCAAGAAAAGAGGCTCGCCACAACGCGAGCTCCGGGTTCCCCGAGCTACCACGAAAAGGATATTTCGAGGCAATTTCAGCTCGCGAGCTAGGGAGACTAACTTGCCCGAGCCCCCGAACAGATAAGTCATACTGGGGGCCAATTTTACTAAGGGTGATCCTAAAGCACCCCGAGCCCGCTACAAAGTGGCTCGGGGACAAGCCGCATGAGCGCTTCTTAGGAAGTTTCTATCTGATAGGCTGTACCGATCAGACTGCGCCACTTTCCTTACTGACGGCGCAGTCCCTGTCCATTCGACAGTCTGCATCCACATCTCTTGGCAGGCGGAGGCGTGCCTGCCAATTCAAGGACGTGTCACTCACCAAGGCGAAAGGTACATCCCAACGGCTTCCAGTGCGGTCCTGACAGGTAACGACTGTGGCAGGAGCCCAGTGGCGGTTGTGCCCGACCTGACACGAACACCCCTATAAAAGCCCTCACGACAGGGGAGGAACTTCTTCTGGAACTTCGGATCTTTTGAATATAGTGGTAACGCGCTATCTGCACTCTTAGCCTTTCACCTTTTCCTTGCTTCTACCAAGTACTGACTTAAGCATCGGAGTATCCCCGCCGGGCAAACCCCCAAGGGATTCTTCTTACTCTTCCCCATCTCAGGTGTCTTCCAGGAGCCATGCGAGTGCCAGCTAGGAGTGACCGAATTGTGCTACATCATTTGGCGCCGTCTGTGGGAATAAACGCTTCAAAAAGACTTTCTCCAAACTTTTACGTTTCTTTACTCTCCAGAAACCCAAGACTCATGGCTTCCTCCAGCAACATCGAACGAAGCACGGAAATGGATAACTCCAGAGAGCAACCTCAGCTTCCTACTGTCTGCATTGGACAGTTTACCGTCCCCCTCTCGGTGGACGGAATTCCCAGCTTGAGTGTGCCTCTTGCAGTGGAACCCGTTGTCACACCACTCCCTGCTGCAGTCGGAACGACGTTCACCGAACCTTCGGTCGTGCCCCCAGCGGCCAACACAAACCAACTAGAGGACTTGACGCAGTGCATGCGGGCCATGCAGGCCCAAATGCAATAGTTCCAACAACTTCAGCTCTATCAACAGCATGTGCTGCACCAGGTCTCCCACTACCAGTATCAGCAGCAGTTTCCCGAGTTGCCTCAGCCTCAGCTTCAGCAATCACAGCTTCCCCCTCGGCACTCGATCTCGCAGTGAGCTGGGTCTCGCCAATAGGAGGAGCACCCGCCTCGCTGAGGAGAGTCCCCCAGAACCCTCCAAGGAGCCAGGCCTCCACCCGCGGCAGACAAGAAAGACCAGTCGCCCCGACCTCGCCACGGGTAGTCAGGTCGGGAGGACCTCAGCTCGGCAGGCCCACGTCACCTCAACCCTCGAGGCCCGGTACCCCGTTCCTGGAAAACCAATTCGAAGCCCTAGCCGCAGGTTCCAAGCAAGAGCCCTTTGTCCGAAGTCATCACCAGCGGCCCAAGCTATTTCCTGCACACACCATTCCTAACAGTACAGAGGCGAGTAGCACGAATGCCGAGCCCGCCAGAAAGCAAAGACACCACCGCCGAGCTTGCCGGTCTGCTACCCGCGACCTACCCGAGCTCGGAGGCAAAGAAGAGGTAAGCTCGGGCGAGGTCAAAGCACCCATTCTTTCAGTTCAATCCCCCCTATCTCCCGAGCTACTGGCAGTCCCAAAGCCTAAAGATTTCAAGCTCCCCCCTCTTGATAAGTATGACGGGTCTTTCGACCCAAATGATCACATAGATGCCTTCCAGTCGCAGATGCACCTAGCAAGAGCAAGTGAGTCATGCATGTGCATGGCCTTCTCCACCACCTTCAGGGGAGTAGCCCGCACATGGTACCGGAACCTGACGCCCGGGTCAATAAGAAGTTGGGCGCAGCTCGTGCAGGCTTTCATGTCCCACTTTGTTACCAGTAAGCGGTGCCCGCGGACTAAAGAGAGCCTCCTCAACATAGTGCAGAGAGAAGGAGAATCCATCCGGGGCTACGTTAAGTGGTTTAACGATGCTTGCTTGCAGATACCACGCCTGGACCCCACCGTGCGCCTTACAACAGCTAAGAAAGGCATGACGCACAAGAAATTCAAATGGCACATGATCGTCAACCAACCAGCGACCATAACTGAATTTCTTAAGCTTGCGGACAAGTTCATAGCCACCGAAGAGGAGATCAACCAAAAGGGCGAGAGTGCGCCCGAAAAGAGGAAGAGGGAAGGAGAGCCTTCCAGCCAAGGGGAGAGCCGAAGGAAAAAGGATGCAGCTCGGGGGGCAAAGCCAGGATAGTCGTTCCGAGCTCCTACGACAGACCGAACCGATTACACCCCACTGAATATGAAGTGGGCCGAAATACTGATGGCGATCAAAGACGCTCCGTATGTGAAGTGGCCACCCCGTTTGAGGGAAAACCCCAATGAAAGAAATAAGAATCTATATTGTAGCTTTCACAAAGATCACGGTCATAGTACCGAAAACTGTACAAATCTCCGCGACGAGATTGAAGAACTCATCTGTCGCGGATATTTAAGAAACTTCGTACAAAACAACAGTAATAATAATAAAGTAGGTCGGCAAGGGGAGCACGGTAGGGACGCTCCCGTGTCCAGCAGCAGGCCGGCCGAGCATTCACAGAGGCAGCCTCCGGAAGAGAGGCCGGTCCGGGGCACCATCCACGTTATAGTGGGAGAATCGATCATCGCGAGCTGTACTTTAGTAGTAGCTCGGGCGTCAGTTCGCGAAGCCACCCGAGAAGAACAGAATCCTCCTAAGCGGTCGAGGATAGAAGAGCCGATCTTCTTCACGGAAGATGATGCACGAGGGGTCCATTACCCCCACGACGATGCACTCGTGATAAAGCTGAGGATCAGCGACTTCGAGGTCAGGCGCATACTCGTTGACTCAGGCAGCTCGGAAGATATCCTCTTCAAGGCTGCGTTCGACTAGCTTCAGTTGCAGAAAAGTGACTTGAGGCCTGCGGACACTCCTTTGGTGGACTTCAGCGGAGAAGAAGTCCGGCCCCTTGGGAAAATAACAGTACCTGTGGAAGTCGGCACATGGCCCTGCGTAGTCGGACTCAACCACGACTTCCTGGTGGTCACAACCCCCTCCCCGTACAATGCCATAATAGGTTGGCCGATCACCCATATCCTGCGGAAGGTGGTCTCCACTTACCATTTGGCTATGAAGTTTCCTACAGACTTTGGTGTGGGGGTAGCGCGGGGCGACCAGCTTGAGTTCCGCAAGTGCTATGTCACCGCCCTGAAGGGAAAAACCAAGGTGACAGACGACCTCGAACTAGAGTGGCCAATGGAACAAGGCGAAGAACGAGCCGCGCCCACGGAAGAAATAGTCGCATTCCCGACCTCAACGGTAGACCCAGCTCGGACGCTTCAGATTGGTGCTTCCATCCAGGAACCTCTACGATCCGAACTGGTAAGTTTCTTACATCAAAATTTAGATATTTTTGCATGGTTCGTGGCAGAGATGCCCGGTATAGACCCCGACCTTATAACTCACAAGCTGAATACTAATCCTGTAGTTAGGCCCGTTAGACAGAAGAAACGCAACCTAGCCCCGGAGTAGTGGAGAGTAGTCGGCGAGGAGGTCGGGAAGCTCCTCGCAGCTGACTTCATAAGAGAAGTCCATTACCCGAGCTAGGTAGCCATCCCCGTCCTAGTAAAGAAGGCCAACGGCAAGTGGCGCATGTGCGTCGACTACACCGACCTGAACCGGGCTTGCCCAAAAGACTGCTTCCCACTCCCCAGAATTGACCGCTTGGTGGACGTGACCTCGGGGCATGAGTTGTTAAGTTTCTTGGACGCCTATTCAGGCTACAACCAAATCAAGATGGACCCGGTGGATGAAGAAAAGACTACCTTCATCACGGAGTTCGGTCTATAATGTTATAAGGTTATGCCCTTCGGGTTGAAAAACACAGGGGCGACCTTCTAGAGGCTTGTAAATAAACTGTTTGCACCATTAATTGGCAGAAAAGTAGAATGTTATGTAGACGACATGGTCGTCAAAGGCCAACCCGGATAAAGTTAAGGCCATCTTAGATATGAGACCACCCCGGAAGTTGAAGGAGGTTCAGAGGTTGAATGGCCGCATAACCGCCCTGAGCCGCTTCATGTCCAAATCGGCGGACCGCTGTCTGCCGTTCTTTAAGGCAATCAAGAGCAAATGGTTCGAATGGACCCAAGACTGTCAGCTCGCGTTTGACGAGCTCAGGAAATACCTCGCTAGCATGCCGATCTTAACCCGGCCCGAGGAGGGCGATGTTTTAGAACTGTACCTCTCGGCAAGCGATGAATTGGTCAGTTCGGTACTAATAAAGGAAGTAGATCGGGTTCAATGACCCATCTATTATGTTAGGAAAGTATTGCAGGGAGTAGAGACGAGGTACCCAGAGATAGAAAAGCTAGCATACGCATTGGTAATTATAGCTCGGAAGCTCCGCCCGTACTTCCAGGCTCACACTGTTATTGTTCTCATCGACAAAACTCTGAGGCAAGTCTTACTCAAGCCCGAGGTCTCTGGTCGGTTGACGAAGTGGGCCGTTGAGCTCAACGAGTACGACCTCCACTACAAGCCACGAATTGCCATTAAGGCCCAAGCCTTAGCAGATTTCATCGCTGAGTGCACATTCAGCTCCGAAGTCCCCAGGCCGGTTGAGCATGAGGCTCCCAGCTCGGATGAGTCCAAAGCCCCCAGGCCGGTTGAGCTCGAGCCCCATGACGTAGCATCCAGTGTTGCATCTCTCCTAGTTCGGCCAAGCGCGAGCAGGGATGAGGAGCCCTGGATCCTTCACGTAGATGGCTCCTCGAACCAACAGGGTAGCAGGGCCGGAATAGTTCTGCACGGTCCAAGTGGCACGAAACTGGAGTACACGCTACACTTCGAGTTCGCAGCATCTAACAATGAAGTGGAGTACGAGGCATTGATAGCTGGACTATCTCTAGCCAGAGAAGTAAAAGCCAAGCACATCGTTGTCTGCAGCGACTCCCAGCTCATGGTCAACCAGGTCACCGGCAAGTACGAAGCTTGCGAGCCAACCATGATCGCCTACTTAGCCAAAGTCAGAGAGGCCCTGCTCAACTTCTAGTCACACTTTATTAGGCAAATCCCAAGGTCGGAGAACGCTGAGGCCGACGCTCTGTCCAGATTAGCCAGCGCTAGCGACATCACCATGAGAACCGTGTACATAGAGGACTTGCCTCGGCCTAGCATTCTCGGGGGGGCAGAGGAGGTTGCTCCCGTCGTTCAAGCAGAGCCGAGCTGGATTGACCCGCTCACGAGCTTCCTGCTACACGGGACCCTCACTGTAGATCGCAATGCAGCTAGAAGGCTGCAGCGCCAGGTAGCCAAATATGTCATGATAGATGAACGGTTGTATAGGAGATCCTACACGCTCCCCTACCTGCGTTACTTGCGGCCTGCCGAAGCCGAGCTCGTACTCCATGACACTCATGAGGGGTTGTGCGGCGGGCACTTGGGGGGTAGGGCCCTTGCCCAAAAAGCACTTCGACAGGGGTATTATTGGCCAACAATGAAGGCGGATGTCATTGAGCTCGTTAGAAAATGTGACAAATGCCAAAGACATGCCAATATTCACTACCAACCCGCTATTGACCTCAAGTATCTCACTAACCCGTGGCCCTTTGCACAGTGGAGGATTGATTTACTCGGGCCATTCCCGCCAGCAACGGGTGAGAGGAAGTTTTTAGTAGTAGCAGTGGACTATTTCACCAAGTGGGTAGAAGTTGAACCCCTTGTTACGATCACAGCCCAAAATGTCTAAAACTTCTTTTGGAAGAACATTGTGTACCGCTTCGGATTACCCCAGGTATTGATTTCTGACAATGGCAAGCAGTTTGAAGACGTCAAATTCCAATACTGGTGCCAAGACATGGGAATCCAACAGAATTTTACTTCAGTCGCATACCCTCAAGCAAATGGTCAAGCAGAAGTCACGAACAGAGCTATCCTCCGCGGACTGAAAGCGCAGTTGGACCGAGCTAAAGGACTATGGGCAGACGAGCTACCCGGTGTTCTATGGGCTTATCGAACCACAATGAAGACCGCCAAAGGAGAGACTCCCTTCAACCTCACCTACGGCACCGAGGTAGTCTTCCTAGTTGAAATTGAGGTTCTCTTGCTATGATTGGAATCATATGACGACAAGGCGAATGAAGACGAGCTACGTACCAACCTCGACCTACTCGACGAAGTAAGGGACCTCGCGTATATTAGGACCGCATCCTACCAACAAAGAGTAGGTCGGTACTATAATGCAAGTGTCAAGAAGCGGAACCTCCGCATCGACGACCTGGTCCTTCGTAAAGTTATGGTATCTGAGCCCGGCGTTGGCAAGTTCGGACCGTGTTGGGAAGGACCTTACCGAGTGAAACGGGTACTCGGAGAAGGAGCGTACGAGCTCGAAACCCTTGAAGGGAAACAAGTAACTCAGGTATGGAATATTGTCAACCTAAGGCAGTATTACTTGTAACTATTGAGTAGACCATGAGTCACTCCCAAAGCCTAAGGACCGAAATGCCGAGCTAACGCGATCTCGGTACAATGAGACCCAGCCACCTCCACGCCATGGGCAAACTTTAAGAGCAGACTATAAGTCACCCCTTCAGCCCAAGGGCTAAAACATCGAGTTAATAGAGACCTCGGCACGATGAAACATATAGCTCGGGCATGCATAGTAATAACTTCGCGTTGTACTATAAAGATGCCTAAAACACTAAGGCATAGCTCGGGGTAACGATTATCGAAAGACCCTATTTCGGGTATGTAGCTCTAATAGCTCGAGTGATGAAATCGCTTTGACAAAAAAGAGAGAAAAATAAAAAAAGCACACCATACTTGGAAGGAAAAGAAACTTCATTACTATTAAAAAAAAAAAACTACGCTAAACAGCTCGGGAAAGTTCAACAATAAGTACAAAGGGCACAACTGCCCAAGAAGAAGGTTTTTTGAAAACTGGGTCCTGGCACCCGAGAACCACCAGAAATCAGTCAGAAAATCAGGGAAGCTGAGCCACCAGCCTCAGGCGTCCACCCCCTCCACCTTGTCCTCGTCCTCAAGAGAGTCAGGCTCTTCCTCCTCCGCCTGGTCCGCCGTTTCGGGAGCCAGACCCTTCATGGTGATGCCGTCAAGGTTAAGTCTAAAGAACTTCTTTCGGACCAACCAGCGGCAGAGCTTGAATCCGGAGTGGTACGAGCTCGAGCCGTACTCCACTTGGAGGTCGTGATACTCCTAGGAGTCCTTAAAGTCCCAGACTGCCTTCTCCCGCTCGGCCTCCACCATGGAGTCGAAGTTCCGAGTTCGGTCCAAAAGTGTAGACTCCAAGTCCCGAACTTATTGGCGAAGGAGCTCCCTTTCCACCGACACCCTTGACGACTCCTCCCTGTAGCGCGCACTCTCTTCGGAAAGCCTGGCGATCTGCATCTCCTGGTTACGGACGAGCAGCTCCTGGGCCTTGCTCCCCTTGCGAGTGTGAAGGAGCTCGCCTCGGGCCTGGTCGAGCTTGCCCTGGAGCTTCTGAACGAGGGTCCTCTGATTACGAGCGTCGCCGGAATGGATGTTAGTTTGGAGGGCCATGGCGTGGATGGCGGTGCTCACCTGCCGAACGAGAGAGTAAGGTCAGAAGATAGCAAAAGGAAAGAAAGGATGGGAGGGAAAGAAAGACCACTTACCACCATGCAGTGGGAGGCAGCAAAAGCAGCAAGCGCCTTGGGCTCCATATCCCCCCACCTAGCAACCTCCTCATGGCAGATCGCCCTTCGACTCTTCCGCCCAGCCACGATATAGTCGTTGACCCCCTCCCAGTTCCCTACCGGGAACTGCGGGCAGGGGAATAGACGAGAAGGACCAGGAGGAACCACCCCCTGACTCGGGAGCTCGCCCCCCTCGAGGCCACCTTCTCTGGCGCCTCCTTCAAACGGGGCCGGCAGAACTTCAGGCGGCGGGGAAACAAGGTCTGGTCCAGCAGACTCAAACTCAGAGCCCCTAGAAGTGGGAGTCCGATCGGGGCGCGACCTCTTCACTTTGCGCCTCTGGTTGCTAGAGAGAAGACGGCGTGAGTCGACACCAGACATGATAGCTACCAAGAAGAAATCAAGTGTTAGCTCGGTAAGGATGAATTATGTGCATATGAACACAACATCGTGACAAAAAATTACGCGACCTAAAAGGACAACCTACTCGGGCTCAGGCCGGTCTGCACGAGCTTCTCCTCGGCCAAGTAGTCCAAACAGAGGAAGCCTACCGATGCCCAGGACAACATCATTTTCTGGATTTCGGGGTCCAGCTCGACCCCATGATCCTGGATGGTGCCCCTCCAAGAAGTTGGGAAGGGTCATCCCTCGGGATTATGGACTACGAAGTAATCCCGCTTCCAAGCAGGAATTTTATTCGGTAGCTCATACAAGAGCTTATAGCCGCGGCGGGGAGAGAGGTAGTAAAAGCGCCTCTCCGGTGGAACCCCGAGAGTGGCATTCTTTATACAGAGGATAGAAACAAAAATTTCAAAGTCCAAGGGAAGGCAGTACTCATAGCATAAGGATATAGTCCCAACCATGTTTCGAATGGCGTTGGGATGAAGCTGATCAATGGTGATGTTAAAATGGTTTAGCACCTCCGCTATCAAGGGGTGCAGAGGGAGATGCAGGCCAGCCTCGAGCTGTTCCTGAAAGATGACTATTTCATTGGGACCATGCTCCCAAGGGAAATTTCCAGTGGGGAGACTGTAGACTAGGTCCCTAGGGAGGCGAAAGTAGCGAATTAGAGACCTAAGTCTCTCCGCTGTCATAGAGGAAGAGCCAAAAGTGTCAGGCTCCCTCCCCCGAGAGGTAGACACTACATCACCAGAGGCCTCCCGAGCCTCCGAGACCTGTTCCCAGCCTCCTCCCGAGCTCGAGGGAGCATCGTCGTCCTGGTTATTGCCACGGTGGTAGGTGTGGTACGGATACCCAGACATGGTTGACAGTGATTAGGACTCACCAGAGGAGGCGAAATGAAGTAAACTGAGGAACTCTGGGCAGATTAAATGAGTGCGCGACCTCAGAATCCGAAGACAGCAAGATGATGTGAAAGAAGGTGAGGCCCAGAGGTCCCTCCTATTTATGGTCTCCACGCCCCTGAATCGACGGCCCAAATCAAAGCGGATCCAACGGCTCGCAAGCGCACTAACCGCCCACCTTCTGAAAACCGAAAGTGATTGGCGGCACGTCTTTCGTGATTAAGGTAAAGACGGCTGCACGATGCCCAGAGATAAGAGCCACTTCAGCACGTTTTCGAAATCCAAAAAGTCAGAAAATCTCCTGATTCCTGCGAATGCATTTAATGTGAGTGGTCAATCAAGTTTGAATTTCGGTCAAATTAGCCCATCGCACTTCATGAACTCCTCGCGCTAAGTTTACACTCTCACCCGAGGAGTGGGGGGCAATTGATGGAGGATGGTTTGACCCGACCTACAAAACGGTGACACGTGGACCTGACTCAGCACAGGTAACAACTCAACATCGTGGCTCCGTACTAAAAAGTAACGAGCCTTCAAAGCAGCTCGCTACACCGTAGCTCGCAAGAAAAGAGGCTCGCCACAACGCGAGCTCCGGGTTCCCCGAGCTACCACGAAAAGGATATTCCGAGCTAATTTCAGCTCGCGAGCTAGGGAGACTAGCTCGCCCGAGCCCCCAAACAGATAAGTCATCCCGGGGGCCAATTTTACTAAGGGTGATCCTGAAGCACCCCGAGCCCGCTACAAAGTGGCTCGGGGACAAGCCGCATGAGCACTTCTCAGGAAGCTTCTATCTGACAGGCCGTACCGATCAGACTGCGCCACTTTCCTTACTAACGGCACAATCCCTGTCCTTTCGACAGTCTGCATCCACATCTCTTGGCAGGCGGAGGTGTGCCTGCCAATTCAGGGACGTGTTACTCACCCAGGCGAAAGGTACGTCACAACGGCTGCCTACGCGGTCCTGACAGGTAACGGCTGTGGCAGGAGCCCAGTGGCGGTTGTGCCCAACCTGACACGAACACCCCTATAAAAGCCCTCACAGCAGGGGAGGAACTTCTTCTAGAACTTCGGATCTTTTGAATATAGTGGTAATGCGCTATCTGCACTCTTAGCCTTTCACCTTTTCCTTGCTTCTACCAAGTACTGACTTAAGCATCGGAGTGTCCCCGCCGGGCAAACCTCCAAGGGATTCTTCTTACTCTTCCCCATCTCAGGTGTCTTCCAGGAGCCACGCGAATGCCAGATAGGAGTGACCGGATTGCGCTACATCACCAATCTAATTGAATAAATAGTTTTAACCATAAAGTTTGGATTGGTCCAATTTAATATATATGTCTTATTGGACTGTAATTCTTTCAAATTGATTTTGATTTGTATGAAATCCAACCTAAACGGAGTCCATTGATGCCTCTACCAAAGAGCGAGATGGTCTGTATCACACATCACACACCTGATGAGAGAAATTAAAGTATGCAACATTTGCAGATATATAGAATATATGTACCTGGTTCCCATCACCCTATATAAACCCAAGAGGTGTTGCTATCTAATTCTGTGACGATGAAGTAAGCCCAAACTTTTTTGGTGCATGAACCATAACCAAATCACACCCAGATGCATGGTTTTCGAACCGCCGTTGATCTGGACAGTAGGACCGTTTGGCCCGAAAATTATTTAGGCAATTGGTTCTATTTTACCCCAAACCTAGTTTCTGGTAAAAAACCGTTCAATTGGTTAATGATCCATTAACTCAAGCAGTCAAACAGTCAATTTATTTGACAATTTTAATCGTTTTTATTTTTTAATTTATTTTGTCAGAATGGGCCATTCATTCGGATTGAAGGATAAAATTGTCGACCCAAAAACTGGTGGCCAAAACAGTTCTGATTCCATGTTGTTTTTTAAAACATTACCCAGGTGACGAAAGGATAGCAAAATGGAGATGGGGAAAGAATTGTAGCGCACCACATTTTGAGCTTTACTAACAAAATCAAAAGCAGTCATTAATTCTCTGAGATGTTAATGTGGTCCAGAAGAACATGACATCGAGAGCCGCGAGGATCACCTTCTCACCAAAGCAAGGACGCTTACAAGATGTTCTAATAAGGTAAAGTATGAGAGTGTTTAAAAATAAGTGATTGTTCAAATAAAAACTTATTTTAGGTTAAGATCATAACAATAAGCATTTATTAACGTTTGGGAAATAAGCACAAAATAAGTGCTTATTTCAGACTGAAACCACAATATTGAGATTCAAATGGCCCAAAATTTGAACTTATTTTTAAATGCTTATTCAATTGAGTATTTATTTGTTTTCTGATCTGTCTTAACCTGCTATACGTCATTTTGAAAATAACATAAGCATTTTTTTTATCAAACCCACACGAGTAATTATTAGAATAAACACTCCCAAACTTAACCTAAGATTAATAACGCACTTACAGGCACAAATGCATGCATGAGTCCTAAATTGTGAATTATGATCACCCTCCAAGATGTGGCCAATTATACTTTAGGCATAAAAATTTTGACCATGGGCTAAACCGTCATTCTCCAAATATATTTGGATGGTTTAACGCCCCTGAAAACTAGCAACTTGTGCTCACCCACGAAAATAATTAAGCGGCAATTGGGCTAAAGTTAGTAGCTAGCTAGCAGGCAATAACGTTTGATTGGAATTTAATTTTTTTTTTTTTAAATATAACCACGTGAGCGCAATTAGGAGGTAGCTTGTCTGCTAGCTTCTTAATTAATATTTGATCAATAAACACCTCAAATGTTCATATTTATACCAAATAATAATAACAATTGGATTTTAAGGGGGTGACAACAAAATCGTGTAAAAGCTGCAGCAGTTTAGATGGCTTGCTTTCCAACTGTGAAATGGGTGTACAAGAACGAGAAGACATATTGAGGGGACTCGCTTTATTGCATGAAAATGAGCAAAAGCCATATTCTGTCAAGATAGAGAAGGAATTAGATTCCAAACCCGGTACCACCACGCCACCATGTCTATTCGATCGCTCTATCACGTATACATGCTATTATTAAATTATAAAAGCAAAATACACACTGATCAAATAAATATATATATATATATATATATATATATATATAATTCATGTTAATTACATCACAATAAGTCGTTATCTACTACTTACATTAATACATTTATTTACTTGGAGTAATAAGTAGTAGGCAGCAGGAGCGACCCCCACCCCCTGCTGATATTTTAACATTTGTCTTATTAATTAATTAACTGACCAAAACCCGGCCAGTTGCATATACACGTGATGACGTGATTCATTGATCAGGGAGGGGACTACCACTAATCACTATTTACATTCCAATTCCATTTGCCCGGCCCCACCCACATAACCACTTTCCACACTCACAAAATAATTAATCAGTACGGCATGTCTACGGACCACAGAGTTGTGTAACCAATTAATAGGGATTAATATAATTTTTAAAAATAAATTAACCTTTTTAAAAATATATCAAAAAGACAAAAATACTGAACGTCTTCTTCCTCTCTAAATTACTAAATAAATTTCTCTCAACCAGCCTGAATCGGGAAATGAATTTCCACTTCAATCACTTAATATGCAATATCCTTTTCCTATCGACACTGAAATAAAGCTTGGGTTCATCGTCACTCACGTTGCAATCGCCGATAACACCTCGTTGTGTTTCCTGTTTTGGTTCTGTTGTATGTTTTCCTATGAGAATTGTTGATAAGGGTCATTACACTGTCAATGACAACGGTAACGTACAATCCAGATTGGGGTTCGGGGCTGGAGGCGACGAACTTGACTCTGGTGAGATCCCTATAGATTTCAACCTTCTTCGTCGGATTGGCATTATCGGAGGTGGGCAGAGCGGCGGCAACAACAACACTAGTGGATGGTGGTCATTGAGATTCACGGGGGCTAGGGCGGAAGCAAGATGAAAAGTGTTGGATTTTGATCTCATAAGAGATTAAATCCAATGGGTTTGATTGGTCAATTACATGAGAAATTGCACCTAAATACTTGATTGAAAAAATGAGTTTTTCTCTTACAAAACTCAGTTTTAAACTTGTCCCACATTGGAAAATTATAAGTTTTGTTTTCAGTATTTCAATAGAAGTTGATTTACACTCCTTAGAATTAGTAGAGGAGATTATGGGGATTTGATACCACACAACACACGTGCACGCATGTGCGTGCGTGTGTGCGGTGCAATGAGGCGCACTTTGCTCGCACCCGCGTGGCTCGCGATGGGCGGCTTTGGTTTTGGTGCCTTGTTGACCATTGATCACCGTTGATGAGATCAACAGTCACGATTTGATCGGGTGTGATCAAGAGGCACAATTCAAAGTTAACAGTCACTAACTGTTAACTACATTTTAAACAGTGTTCAAGGTGCCTTCTCTAAACCAGCACCTACTTTTTCCTCATACCTCTTCACAAATTATTTAAGGAGCATGAATCAAATTCCAAAACACACAATTTCAAAATTCACTCTCTCTCTCTCTCTCAGTCCGGTCTGCTATAGTCTCATAGAAGGTTTCTTTGGAGACTCTTCAACTTTGCTGGTTGCAGATTCTCGCCCAAGGCTCTGTTGTATCTTGGGAACAAATTTCCCTGTAACCCAACAGAAAACTCAGTAAAACTGAGTGGGGGAAAATAACGTTCTAAAGACAGTGTCTTCAGACGCGCCTCAGAGCTTCTCCTCCAAAGTTACAGTGACCCCATTTTTTCCCAACAATTTTAGAATGTTATTTTGCAATGGAGGCGGAAGCAAGCATGACTTCGATCAAGATGATGAACCAAGATCTTGTTCGACTAGACCTGTTCGATGGAGCAAATTTCAACCGATGGCAAGACAAGATGATCTTCTTTCTGATCACACTGAAGCTATACTATCTACTGGACCCGAATCTACAATTACTTTCTGAACCCACTGACAAAGACTCAGAGAAACTAAAGAAGGAAAGAGCAAAACGAGAAGATGACTCACTTCTGTGCCGATGACACATATTGAATGCTTTATCAGACCGGCTCTACAACTTCTACAAGGAACTTACATCTCCAAAGGAAATTTGGAAGGCCCTAGATTTCAAATACAAGGTGCAAGAAGCAGGTACGAATAAGTATCTTATTGCAGAATACTTTGACTTTACCATGAACGACCATAAACCTATACTGGAGCAAGTTCATGAACTACAGGTGATAGTCAACAAAATTCGATCCCTTAACATCATCCTTCCTGAATCTTTCCAAGTGGGAGCAATCATTGCCAAACTTCCACCCTCTTGGAAGGATTACAAGAAGAAGCTTCTGCACAAGGCCGAAGAACTTACCTTGGAATAAATTCAGCAACACCTTCGTATTGAAGAAGAGTCTCGAATTAGAAACAGTAAGGATAAGACCCTAACCGGTATGCTGAACTCTAAGGTCAATTTTGTGGAAAACAGATCGAAGAAGACTAACCCTGCATTACAAGTAATGAAGAAGGATGAGAACTTCAAGAAGAGAAACAATAAGAAAGGATCCTGCTATGTTTGTGGAAGGAAGGGGCACTATGCCCGAGTCTGCCGACATTGGAAAGGCAGAACCAAGTCTGCAAACATGGTAGAAGACAATCTCGTGGCCATGATTACAGAAGCCAACATGGCAGAATCGTCTTCTAGATGGTGGTTTGATTCAGGCGCCACAGCCCATGTTTGCAAGGACAAGTCCTTGTTCAAGACATATGAAGAAGTTATGATGGGTAGGAGGTACAGATGGAAAACCAAACATGTGTCAAAGTTGCTGGAAGAGGCAGCGCAGAGTTGAACTTCACCTCTGGAAAGACACTGACTCTCCTGAATGTTCTCCATGTTCCTGACATTAGAAAGAACTTGGTCTCAGTAAATCTTGTTTGTAAGAGGGGATTCAAAGTTGTCTTTGAATCTGACAAACTAATCATATCCAAGAATGGGATGTTTGTTGGAAAGGAATATGGTTGTAATGGTATGTTCAAATTAAGTATTAATGAAGGAAAAGTTTCTGCTTATATTGTTAATTCTCTCTTTTTGGCATGATAGATTAACACACTTGAATTTTAAATCCATAAAGAACATGAGCAAACTTGGTATAATTGCTTACAGTAATGAATCAAATGAAAAATGTGAAATATGTGTAAAATCAAAAATGGCTAAGAAACGTTTTCCTAGTGTTGAGAGAAATTCTCAACTTCTAGAACTAATCCATTCTGACATCTGTGAACTCAATGGTGTATTAACTAGAGGAGGTAAGAGATACTTCATAACATTTATAGATGACTTTTCTAGGTACACCTATGTCTACCTTATGAGAACTAAGGATGAAGCCTTTGACATGTTTAAACTATATAAGACTGAAGTTGAAAATCAACTAGAAAAGAAAATTAAAATCCTTAGAAGTGATAGGGGTGCTGAATACTTTAAAAATGAGTTTAATTCTTTCTGTGAAGAATTTGGAATAATACATCAGTGTTCTACTCCTTATACCCCTCAACAGAATGGTCTGGCTGAAAGGAAAAATAGAACACTTACAGAAATGATAAACTGCATGTTATTAAAAGCTAATGCACCCTTAAACCTATGGGGGGAAACACTCCTAACATCCTGCCATTTACATAACAGAATTGTTTATAGAATTAATAACAAATGACCATATGAATTATGGATAGGAAGAAAGCCTAATTTAGCATATCTAAAAGTGAGGGGTGCTTAGCATATTATAGAGTTTCAGATCCTAAAAGAACCAAATTAGGACTCAGAGCTAAGAAAAGTATGTTTGTTGGATATGCAGAACATAGCAAGGCCTATAGGCTTCTAGACTTAGAGTCCAACATAATAATTGAAACTAGAGATGTTGAATTCTTTGAAAATAAACTGTGTTCTAAACCTACAGAAAATGATAGATTAACTCATATCTCAATACCTGTTGATAATAATGAGACTGAAAGAAGAAGTGACACAACTGTAACACCTACAATAGGACTTAGAAGAAGTCAAAGACAAAGAACAGAGAAACAATTAGGTTCAGATTTTATCTCTACTCAGTCAATTGTATTTTTGGTTAAGGCTGATAGAGAGAAGATTTTAAATAAAGTACCTATTGTCCTAAACATTGAAAATGATCCAAAACCTATAGTCAGGCCATGACCTCTAGATATGCTGCCTTTTGGAAGGAAGCTATAAATGATGAAATGGATTCAATAATGTCAAATAACACATGAGTACTAGTAGACCTGCCTCTAGGATCAAAACCAATAAAATGTAAATGGGTGTTTAAAAGAAAATACAACACTGATGGAACTGTACCAACTTTTAAGGCTAGATTGGTAGCAAAAGGATTTAGTCAAAAGGAAGGGATTGATTACTTTGACACCTATGCACTAGTGGCTAGAACAACTTCCATTAAGAACACTCATAGCATTAGCATCCATTTATCACTTATCTGTTCACCAAATGGATGTTAAAACCATTTTCTTAAATGGTGATTTAAACGAAGAGGTTTATATGGAACAACCAGAAGGATTTGTTCTTCTTGAAAACGAGAAGAAAGTCTATAAGCTGGTTAAATCACTATATGAATTAAAACAAGCACCTAAACAATGGCATGAGAAATTTGATTTTTGCATCCTAGCTTTTGGTTTTAAACATAATAGTGTTGATAAATGTATCTACTCTAAATTCACTGAAAATTATGGAGTAATTGTGTGTCTTTATGTTGATGATATGCTTATTGTGAGTACAAATATGATTGGCATAAATGAAACTAAAAACTACTTATCCTCTGTCTTCAAGATGAAAGATTTAGGAGAAGTAGATACCATCTTGGGAATAAAAGTTAAAAAGCATAGTAGGGGTTATGCATTAAGCCAATTACATTATATTGAGAAAGTACTTGAGAAATTTAAGCATTTAGGGTTTAAAGAATATAGCACGCCATATGATTCTAGTATAAAGCTAGTAGAAAATACTGGTAGAGCAATTGCACAACTTGAGTATGCTAGTGCAGTAGGGAGCTTGATGTATGTTATGCTTTGTAACAGACCTGATATTGCATTTGCAGTAAGTAACTCAGTCGGTTTACAAGTAATCCCGGTGCAGAGCACTGGAAGGCAATTGGGAGAGTTCTTGGGTATCTCAAGAGAACCTTGGAACTTGGCTTGTTTTACTGTGATTATCCAGCTATACTAGAAGGGTACACTGATGCAAGTTGGATTACCGGAAACGGAGATAACAAGTCCACATCTGGATGGATTTTCGTCCTTGGTGGGGGTACAATCTCTTGGGCATCCAAGAGACAAACTTGTATATCTCACTCGACCATAGAATCCGAATTCATAGCCTTAGCAGTTGCTGGAAAAGAGGCTGAATGGATTAGGAATTTATTATTGGATATAAAACTTTGGCCTAGTCCTATGCCTCCAATTTCCATTTACTGTGATAGTGAGGCAACTCTGTCAAGTAAAAACTTGGCAGATCCTCTTACCAAGGGCTTGGCCAAAGAATTGGTAAGAATGACAACCAAAGAGATGGGATTAAAACCCTTTACTTAGTCACCTGTAATGATAACCCAATCTAAACTGAAAAACCATCAGTATTGGGTTTAATAAGTAACAACAAGTTACAACAATGTGACTGCTAGCACTGACATTGAGAAATTTCCCATCACAACATAAACAGTGTTGTCCGTTATGATGAGAGATTGAGATAAACTCTTAATGAAATTCTGAAATGTGTCAAATAACGGAGCACATAGTGGAACTTCACCTATGTGAATATAGAAGTGGTGCCGCTTCTCATGAGGGTTTGGGTTTGCTCTCGGGATTGTTCATGAAACCAGGAAAGAAGCACTTGGCCATAATAGTGCTGAGCAAAACTTGAAACTCTTGTAGAGATTGGACATTTTGTGTGTATATGTGTCTCCAGTCTGTCTTGAGAGTAATTGGTTTAAGGTCTTACCACCAATAACTTTGACAAGGCTCTGAGATAACTATACTAACAAGAGGTTTAAGTTGATAAACACCTTTTGTATGCATAATTGTGTTATAGTAGTTTGGATTGAGAGAGAACTATGTAATTGATCAATCAATGTAGGGGATTGTTGGATTTTGATCTCATAAGAGATTAAATCCCATGGGTTTGATTGGTCAATTACATGAAAAATTGCACCTAAACACTTGATTGAAAAAATGAGTTTTGAACTTGTCCCACATTGGAAAATTATAAGTTTTGTTTTCAGTATTTCAATAGGAGCTGATTTACACTCCTTAGAATTAGTAGAGGAGAGTATGGGGATTCGATACCGCGCAATGCGCGCGCACGCGTGTGTGCAACGCAATGAGGCGCACTTTGCTCGCACCCACGTGGCTCGCGATGGGCGGCTTAGGTTTTGGTGCGTTGCTGACCGTTGATCACCATTGATGAGATCAACAGTCACGATTCGATCGGGTGTGATCAAGAGGCACAATTCAAAGTTAACAGTCACTAACTGTTAACTACTTTTTAAGCAGTCACAATGTTTGAAATTGTGACTGTTCAAGGTACATTCTCTAAACCAGCACCTACCTTTTCCTCATACATCTTCACAAATTATTTGAGGAGCATGAATTAGATTCCAAAACACACAATTTCGAAATTCACTCTCTCTCTCTCTCTCTCAGTCCAGTCTGCTACAGTCTCGCAGAATATTTCTTTGGAGACTCTTCAACTTTGCTGGTTGCAGATTCTCGCCCAAGGCTCTGTCGTATCTTGAGAACGAATTTGCCTGTAACCCAACAGCAAACTCAATAAAACTGAGTGGGGGCAAATAACGTTCTAAAGACAGTATCTTTAGACGCGCCTCAGAGCTTCTCCTCCAAAGTTACAGTAACCCCATTTTTTCTCAATAAAAAGGAGACAGATAAAGAAGATGAACAATATTTTTGTCCTTATTTAACATATTTTAAAAAAAAAATTAACCAATTTTAAAATTTATATTAAAAAAATTATTTTATTAATATTAAAACCCAAAAATTGCGCTTATCAACTATAATCCCATAATATAATAACAGCCATGCATGTATATAATATATATGTGAGGTAACAACCCTCCTCGATCGTTCGCTTCTTCTGTTGGATTCAAACAACAAACCATTGATTGCTTCAGTACGTTATGGAAATCCATGGCTCTAAAGATATTTTCGTGCATTCCATCCATCCATGCATTCTCAGTGTAGGACAGTAGGAGATGTTATGTGGGAATTATACTATTCCCCCGTTGTTGTTGTTGCTGTTTCAAAATTCGCGGTGGGGACTCGGTTTTCGTGACGTTCGTTCACATTCTCATTGGATCAAAGATTAAAGGCCGTGGACCGTACCCCATCACCTCCGACCTCACTAAACCTTTTTCAATTAAAAGAAGAAAGGAAAATAGAATACTGATGCTCATTGAACGAATCAACTAGAAGATAAGATTTTAAAGGTTGGTTGGTAGACTGGATACAGGGACAAGGACTCCAATCTCCATGCACCCAACATACATCAAGTAAATCATGACTACTCGATGGTTTCAGAAGCTTGCTCTCCCATCTTCTTTTTTCAATCTTCAGAGTTTGGCTTCAGTCAGGCAAATCCATGCTCACACAGTTCCAACAGCTTCTTATAATCTTGGATTGGAAATATTAATTCAAGTAAAGCACATAAGGAGATATTACCAATGCAAACCTGAAAAAATTATTCGAACAGGTTTTGCTCTGACTGAAGCCGAACCCCAATCATCAATCTTCAATGACTACTTGACTCCAATCTCCATGGCATCAACTAAATCATGATTACAGGGATATGCAGGGACTCCAATCTTCAAAAGCTTGCTCTCCCATGAGGGAATAGTAAATCATGACTACTTACTAGATTGCATCCCTCAAATTGTTTCAGAAGAAAACAATAATCTTGACTTTGTGTTAATTCCAACTATTGAAGAAATTAAAAAGATAATTTTTGAAATGAATATAACGATTTTGCACCTGGTACGGATGGTTATGATGGTTTTTTCTTTCTTCATTGTTGGGATGTGATTGGGATGGACGTGTGCTCGGTTATTAGAGAATTTTTCATGACAAGGGTGCTTCCAATTACTATACCTCCACTTTTATTGTCTAATTAATTCCCAAAGTGGAAAATCCAAAACACTTTATTGATTTTAGGCCCTTAAATTAATTTGTGTGGTTTTATCTACAAGATTTATGCTAAAATTCTTGTTGAAAGAATCCGAACAATTCTAACTCGTATTATTTTGCCAGAAGAAGGAGCCTTTGTTGAAGGTCGTTTTATAGGGGAAAATATCTCTTTGGTTCAAGAAATGGCTGGAGAAATAAACCGGAAAACTGGAGGCGGAAATGTGATTCTTAAGTTTGATATGGCTAAAACCTATGATAGGCGTAGCTGGGATTTTCACTTTAAGTAGGTTCAGTTTGGAAGTAGTACAAATGCAAATATGTACAGCATAAATACGTATAAAATAATACAAAATATAAGGTTTTGCACCCTACATATTTTCATCTGTATTCCTTTCAAATTCAGTCTTAGACTCAGTTTGGAAGCAGTACAAATGAAAATATGTACAATGTAAATATATACAAAATAATACAAAATATAAGGCATTTGTACTCCTTCCAAACTCAGCCTTAAAGTCCTCCACAAATTCAGATTTAATGATAATTGGATTGATTTTATCAAACTTGGTATTTGTAATTGTTGGTTTTCAGTCCTCATTAACAGATCCCCGGTTGGTTATTTCACATCAACCAGGGTTTGAGACAAGGAGATCCTCTCTCTCTCAGTCTATTTATCATTGCTGAAGAAGCATTAAGTAAGGGTATCTCTTCTATGTTTAGACATGGTCGTGTTGACTATTACAAAATGCCTAATGGTTTTATATCTCTCTCCCATAGCCTCTATGCAGATGACATGATTATCTTTGCAAGTGGTTTAAAGAGAAGCTTAAAAAATTTGATGGAGTTTCTTTCAAATTATGAGAAAGCATTTGGACAGAAAATTAACAAACAAAAATCTTGTTTTCTTGTTTCCGAAAAGGCTCCGCTTGGAAGAATAGAGATGATCACTAGAGTGACTGGCTTTACAAAAAGGAGGTTCCCTTTCACCTATCTAGGAGCTCCGATTGGAAGGAAATAGCCTTAAAGCAGAGATTTTAAGTTTGTCATTGAAAAACTTCAGAAAAGGATTGAGGGTTGGAAAGAGACTCCTCTCTTCAAGTGGTAAGTTAATCCTCATTAGGCATGTGCTTAATAGCACGCCCATACATATCCTAAGCTCAGTGTCCATGCCTAAGGCAGTAATACACCGTATACATAAAATGCTAGCTAACTTCTTCTGGGGCAGCTCTAAATTTGGACCTAAATACCATTGGTGAAGTTGGGATTTTGTGTGTAAACCATGCGAAGAAGGGGGTCTAGGGGTGTGATCCCTCTTTGAGATGATAAAAGCTTTTAGGGTAAAGGCTTGTTTCAAATTGATTGAGAACAAGAACTTATGGGCCAGATTTTTTGCAGCTAGATACCTTGGTGATAATTGGCAATGGCAAATTTAAAAGCAAACCTGACTAGATATTGGAAGAAAAATTTTTATGTTAAAGAGATTGATTTATCCAATGCAAAATGGATAGTTGGGAATGGCAACATATCCTTTTGGCATCAAAACTAGTTAGGTATGGGCCCTTTGTGTAATTTTACTAATGACAATAGTCTAATTGACTTCAAAATTAATGAAGTTTTGGGTACTAGCGAATCAAGATCATGGTCTTTTCCAAAGAATTTTAATGTAGAAGTGGAGATCCAAGACATTGCTGTAAACTCTGGTTTAAGGCTCTCTAATAATAGATAGAGATTTTCTAGTGTGGATGAAGAATTCAAATGGTGAATTTATTGTTTGTTTGGCATGGGAGCTCACAAGGACTTTAGGCACTAATGCCAGCTGGAACAAGCATATTTGGAAGGTAAATCTCCCTACAAAAATAGCAGTTTTTATGTGGAAATTTATGTTAGGCATCCTTCCCGTGGATGATGTTGCTAAAGAAAAGGGATGTCTATGGCGTCAAAATGTAGATGGTGGAAATCCTCTGGGCAGGAAACTTTTGATCGCCTCTTCTCTACAGGGGTTCTAGCTTCAAAGTGCTAGAGTTACTTTGCTCGTACATTTGACATTCATATTTATAGATCACAACATGTTCGGGACCGGGTTAAAAATTGGTGGAGTTTATGTGAAAGAAACCGTAATGAAATCAGATTTTAAGACCGGTTCCTTCTATTATTCTGTGGGAAATACAGGTTGAGAGGTGTTGAAGAGTTCATGAGGGATAGGTTATTTGTGTGAACCAAGTTATTATTCGAATAAAATGTTGGCTTAGTGTTGCTGATCATAACACCTCTTGGGCCACTTTCCTTCAAATTCCTGTTAAAAATGTCCCGTCGAGACGTATTAAATGGATAATTTTGAAAACCTCCACTACAAAACTATATTAAAATTAATACTGATGGAGCATGTAGAGGCAACCCAGGTTTGGATGGGGTGGTGGGGTCATTAGAGATTGTAAAGGAAATTTCATTGCTGGCTTCTCTTGTTTCTATGAGCATTGTACCTCCTTGGAAGCGGAAGTTAAAGCTCTTCTAGATGGTCTTCAACTATGCTCAAATCTCAAGTTGAGAGTGATAACATGGTCTTAGTGAACCTCCTAAATTCAGGTCTGATGACTCCTTGGTGTGTGTATTACCAAGTTCAAGAAATTTCCCAGTTGGCAGCCCAGCTTAGGATTTCTATTAATCTTATCTACAGAAAGGTTAATCGTGTGACAGATTATCTTGCGAATTTTGGAATAGATAATTCCACAAACGCCTATTTTTAATCCGCGAAGATAACTCTAATCTACCAATTCCCAAATACATATAATATTTTTCTTTCTTTCTTTTGAGAGTTTAGAGAGTATTCCTTATACTTTGGGCTTGGGGCAAGAGGGGCTATATCCTCCCCTGTATCTTTTTTGTAGTGATATGCTTTTAATAAAATTTTAAAGTGACTGCACCTCCTAACCCCACAAAAACGATCCCAACCAACCTTGGTCGACGTCTTAAAATCAGTGTAACGAGAGTAGGATTGGACCAGACAGTCCCAAGTCCCAACAATTTCTTTTTTCCCTTTTCAGATGCCATGTTTGCAATAATGTTGACTGTATGGAGCTGATGCTGATGTGGCATAATCTATATCATGATTATTGAGCCGTGGACCACACCATCGAACTTGGCATTGCACTTTATATATAGTTTTCGGTTTTCCAACTCATTTTTGGGCTGCGATATTGTTTCCATACCAGCAGGTTGGAACTTGGATCGATCGATCTTTCTATATGTATCCGGCACAGGTAGCAACTTGGAAGTTGGAACAGGCTCCAAACAAATAAAATAAAAACAAAGTAACGAAAGAAAGCAAGTGCATTGTTCAAAATCCTTGACTTTTCGTAAGACATACGAGTGAGTGACTGATCTTCGGACGGGATTCAAGAATACGAGAAATCTCTCTCTCTCTCTCTTTGTATATTTGTCGACCCTCCTTACCCCTTTAACCTGACTCAACTCTGTACCGAAGTAGTGATTGCTTTAAAAATCAGTATTTAAAATATGTGAAAGCAATTCTCCAGAAGCCTCTTGCACTTGTTTAGTGATCTTTGAATTATTAATTAAGCATGCTAATTATACTACTTAATTAGTAACGCACCACATGTTAATTACACCTAAATGTATGTATTACTACTGCTAGCTAGTTAATTAGGCCCTCCACGTGCCTCCTTTTTCAGGTTCAAGTTCTTGAGAACCTACGCACAAAAATATAGTTATTCACTATAAAAGGTTTAGTCAAACGCTAGAGAGTATATATATATATATATATATATATATATAGGAAAATACAAATAATAGCATTAATAAGATGATAACTAACGTATTATTTCCTTACAAAGGAAGAGCAAAATTAATTTTGCTTTTGCGTGTTTGTCATGTGGATTTTTTTTTAATTATTATATGAATTGGGTACATGTGGGAGGCGTTATTACTTTGATGATGTTTGTAGCTACGTACGTAATATGTTAACTCTACTCGATAAAAGTGAAAGTAGCTTACAAGTTACAATAACAAAATCTCAGGCAGCCTTATTTCAGGGACGAAACGACCGAGTTACAAGTAGGGTTTGGGCCGGGGTTATTAAGATAAAAAGTAACCAAATTAATTAAAACAAAGGTGTGGGATTTGGACCAGATCCGTCCTTGGGTTTGAAAGAATGAGACAGGGTTCTGAGCCCATCCCTAACTTTTCAGCCTTATGTAAGTTAGTAGCAACTAGCAAGTTTGGAATGGTGGTAATTTACTCCAATAAAAGCTTCTACGTATAAACAATAAGATTAGAAAGAATCTGGAGAACGAATTGGTCAGGGGTCCGGTTTCTGGGTTGAATCGAACGGTTGGCCCGTTCTAATAAAAAAAAATTAAATTAAAAAAAATAAAAAACAGTCAAAACCGTTAAACGATTTGAACAGTTCAACCTCTCAAACCAATGATTTATTGACTAAATTAATGTTTTTTGACAAAAATCCGAGTTTAAGAAAAATCGAAACCGATCACATGACCGGTTAAAAGAATTGTGCATGTGCCTGGAACACCATACTCAAAAAATATGTGCAAATACATGGCCGTTAAAAGAATTGAAAAGAAAAAAAAAATAACAACAAATTAAAACTTTTATGTATAAATTATTTACGACGTATATATGCATGTGTATTACTATATAAAGCGGATGCCAAATCTACATCTTTTTTTTTTTAATCTTTTCTTTCCACTCTTAGTATCACGTGCACCACATGCAATGCACATGACTTCCTCACTTGTTATTTATAAGAGGGCCGGCCGGCCATTACTTATTATTGCACTGGTTAGGACATACGAACTGTATATAATCACTGATAATGTGAATTTGGCCAAGTGATAAGATTCCTCTGAGACTAAGGTTGTGTTTAGTTTGAAGGAAAAGGTAGGGAAAGGAAGGGAAAGGTAGGGAAACCTATATAAAATTTGTAAAGGTTTCCCTATCTTTCCTTTACTTTCCCCACTTTCCTTCAAACCAAATGCAGCCTAAAAGCGAAGAGCCACCAAGTAAATTGAGAATCTATTTCTTCATGCGATTTGTGCTCAACTTGAATTACATTCATGAATCAACCTAGCTAGTTTCCTTCACTGACAACCAATGTTAATGATTTGAAATTTTGCCCCATTTGTTTGTAAGGCTCAGTTTGGAAAGAGTACAAATGTAAATATGTACAGCGTAAATACATACAAAATATAAGGTTCTGCACTCTACATATTTGCATTTGTACTCCTTTCAATCTCAGCCTAATGTGCACTAGTATAAATGCATGAAAGTGCAAATGAAAAAAAAAATGCAAATTCTGATTCACTTTGGCTTTGGGCTTTACTTTGATTAATTAGCTTCAGGTTTTATTTTACTTCATCTACCACACAAATAAACCAAACAAGGAAGAATCTGACAAAAAAATGAATCAGAATCTGCACTAAAATAACCTGCATCAGTGTAAATGAAATTGTACATGAAGCCTTAGGTTCAGTTTGGTTGCAGCACAATTTCATTTGCACTAGTGTACGTAAAAGCATGGGAATATATGCAAATAACTAGGTTGAGTGTAAATTCTAAGATGTATAATTTTTATGAAAGAGAATAGGTATGAAGAGGATTATTTTTATGGAATTGGGTAAGAGCATGATGACGTAGTCTCCACTTTATATGATAGAAAATTGGTACAACTGAGGTGAGATGGTGCAAATTTTTCATCAGTTTTTTGGATGCAAAATTGATACAAGTGAGTGTAAATAAGCATGGGATGCAAACAAACACAAACTTAAAATTCTTTTGCTAATTATCCAAAACCAGAGGTTGTATTGATTGGGTCATTCAATCTAATGGCTGCATTGGAATTGGGATACATCTGCCAATAAAACAAGTTCCAATATTCTACCAACTTGATCTGACACCGTACATCTTGTTATAAAACTGGAGCCCACCATATAAATGGGACCTGTGTGCCCTGTATGAGACAGATGTTGATGGTAGGGTGTTGGAATGCATTCTGTTGGCAGGTGATCCGGACTTGGATTACATGGGTGAAATTTTCCATGTATGTAAACAGAGGGTGACATGGACTAATGGTGGAAAATGTTATATTATATGTGCCACGTGTACAAATAAAATCGGGTAACAGGTTAACCTCCTTTTTTGTGATGATAATACACAAGTGTGGGTGTAGCTATCAATAATACATGGGTGGGGGAAGAAATGGGCAATTGGACAGTGAGATTGAGGGTTGAAGGGTGGTCTTCTGCTTTTCTCACCGACGGCCGACCCCCCCCCCCCCAATTATATTCCCTATGCCATTGCTTTCATGGAGTATCATCGACAGGAAGTTATTGGGGGCCCTACCAAGGATCTGACTTGGTACATTGAGCAATACATTGGCGACCACGAGCATCTCTCTCCCGCCATATCTGACGGTTTTGGGGTCCGCCGGCCCACTTTACCCTCCTCCCCAAGCATAGACGTCGAGGATGCTAATAGCTATTGAAAAATCCGGCCGGCCCAATCAAACCGTTATGCTTTGGTCTTAAAAATGCATGCCAAATCATGAATGGTAATTGGATGGATCATTGATATGCTTAGTCATTATACATGGAAGGCTTGGTTAAGTGTTCATTGTCTTACCTAAAACCGAATGGTGATGCCCTCCAAGGCTCCAATCCAAAGGAGATATGAATTCAAATCCGATAACTGCAGGCTCAATTAGCAAGGTTACCTAGCTAGTGGACCTCACACGTGTACTAAATTGCCCCACCACAAGCAATAAATCTACGAATAACAACAGCTCAGAGTAATAACATGTTTTAGGAACGCTGGAGACATAGTCCATTGCCTCGAAAGTTTTCAACTTTAGTAATATAATTATATATATTTAGCCCAACCAAAAGCTATCAACACATACAATAGAGTGAATAGAGACAGGCAGCACATTTTATTCAACGTGAGAACTCCCGCATGAACGTTATTAATTAATTAATATGTATTCGTTTTCTTTGCAAATAAGAATCATAGAGTGATTCTATTTTAGTGTTAGGTAAGTTAATATATGGATATTGTCCAACCACCACTACAAACACGAAATAAGCCTGCGAATTTCTTCACTTCACTACGACTCAGACCGGCACGACTCTTCTCCCGTCGGGTTTGGGTCGCTTCGGTTTAATCAGCGTATTAAACTTTTCTACCATTAGTATGACAGCAATAGCAATTAGCATGCATGAATATATATTTAAAAAAAATAAAAAGCTAGCTAGCCTGACTCTTCCGCACCACCAAGACTTTCCCTTTTATCTCTTAATTAACCAATTATTTTTCTATTTTCTTTCATTATATTATATATATATAGGGGTTTTACGACTCTCGTTTTCTCTCTCTCTCTTTCTACATGCAGGGAAGTCTCAAAAACTCTTATTTTTTTCCCCAAGTACTGCACCATAATATCACAAAGAACCTTACAGGTTAAGAAACTTTCCATGCTCAAAACCCTAAAAATTAATAAAACACAGAGAGAGAGAAAGAAAACAAAATAAATAAAAGCCCCTCCTTTATCTTAGAGAGAGAGAAAGAGAGCAAAATAAATAAAAGCCCCTCCTTTATCTTTCCTTCTCCTTCCCCCACCCCTCTCTGCAACTCTCTGGATGTGATTCTCCACCACCTCTCCGAAAACCCATCAACCTTTACAAAAGAGAAGATCAAATTAAAACGATGGTTTTTTCTTCGGTTCCTCTCTATCCACCCAACTGGCAGCAGGTAAGGTTTCTTCAATTTCTTTTTCGCAGCTTCTTCACTAAAAAAGCAATTTTAAAGACAAATATTCCTACCCTTTTGTTAGTTCCTGTTGAATATACCAGATATTTGATTTTTGCTTTTGTGTTTTACAGCAACCAAATCATCATCAATCTTCAAGTAGCACTGAGAATCCCCAGTTTCCACCACCGCCGCCGCCTCCGGCAGGAGGGGGCTCGGGCTCGATTAGACCTGGTTCGGTGGCTGATCGAGCCCGACTTGCCAAGCCGCCACAGCCGGAGGCTGCCCTAAAGTGCCCGCGATGTGAATCCACCAATACCAAGTTTTGTTACTTCAATAATTACAGCCTCTCACAGCCTCGCCACTTCTGCAAGACCTGCCGCCGGTACTGGACTAGAGGGGGTGCGCTGAGAAATGTTCCTGTCGGTGGAGGCTGCCGAAGGAACAAAAGAAGTAAAGGTAGCAGCTCAAAATCACCTGTGACTGGTGAACGTCACACTGGTCCTGGTTCAACAAGTGCAATCCCAGCAAATAGCTGCACCACGGATATAATAGGCCACATACAACCAACGCCACCATTGCAATTACCATTTATTTCCTCTTTACATCATCTTACTGAATACGCTCCTCCTGACATCGGCTTAAATTTTAGTGGAATCCATCCACCGGTAGCGGCTGCAGGGGGCGGTGGTGGGACTGATATGGATTTCCAGATAGCAAGTTATTCAGGTGGCGGTAGCTCCATTTTATCATCTGGAAGTGCGGAGCAATGGCGGTTGCAGCAAGTGCAGCAATTCCCTTTTCTAACCGGTTTGGAGCCTTCCGCGGGGTTATACCCATTCGAGGGAGAAAGTGCTGAACCATCGGCGTATGCTGGAGGTGCCTCTCAGCTTCGGACCAAGCCATCAGGCTCTGGGGTTACGCAGCTAGCTTCAGTGAAGATGGAAGAAAATCATGGATTGAATTTATCAAGACAGTTTCTGGGTATTCCAGGAAATGATCAGTACTGGGGTAGTAATGCATGGACAGATCTCTCCGGTTTCAATTCTTCTTCCAACAGTCATCTCTTATAATTTCGATCTTTCTTTTTCCCTATATCTCGATAAACCTCACCTTGTAGCTTCGTCTTCTCCATTAGTTAGTACAGCTTCCACTAAAGAAAATCAGACTTGAAGAGAAATGGTTCCCATTCAATCACCTTCCTTAACTCGGTAATTCCAATTCCAGGAGTCTAAGATGCCGAAACAACAAAAGTGGATGGAGGAACCTGTCTCTTCATGATCTACCGATGAAGAACCTAGAAGTGGTAGGTTTCCCTTTGTTTTATTTCTTTTTTTTTTTTTTTTGTTATTTTTTTTTTGTGTATTCTATTGGTATGTTTACAGGAGTGGGTGTATGAGTTCATGGATTTTGATATCTAACATGAAGGACTAGTTGTTAGAATTGATCAAAGCACTGTAATGACTAGTGAAGTTTTTTCAATGGAGTTCGTTCGTGATAAATCCATCTCAGTCCCCTCTTTTTCCCTACATTAGCATCAGTTCAGTGAAGTTGACAAACTGCATTTGCCTGATCTCCACACACTTGCAGAATCAACCCTACCTATACTATCAGTAATTATTGATGAATCTGGCATTTTATTCAGGATGCAAAAGAAAACTCGTGGTTCAGGTGGTTGATGGAAGTAGCATCAATTGTGAAGAGCCAAAAGCCTAAAACTTTTGTAGGAGTGTATGCATTCTCATCTTCCGTTGTCAACTCGTGCATATGTTCAGTTGCAATTAAAGTCTGAATCTTAAGCTACTAGGGAAAACCACTGTATTCTAGAATGACTCAATGTTCATACTGACTACTAAACTGATTCGTCATGCAGGGGGAAGACTCTCTCTCTCTCTCTCTCTCTCTGTGTTACCGTATGGGGGAAGCATGTTAGCCCCATTATGAGTACAGAGACCTAGAAATTAACTCCCTCCCTACTAGCAAAAGCAAATTTAGAGTAGAGAAAGAGAATTGTTGTTATTGTTAATTTTAATGCTTTGTTAGCTTCTTCCATGTCAGGACTCAGGAGGGGGAATTTCATGTTCTTGCTTAGATCCCGGGGAAATTCGAATTCCTCAAATTTTTCCCTCGGGAGAAATACTGGAGAGAGTAGAGATCTTTACTATCGCAGTTTCACCGATAAATTGTTTTTTTCCTTTGCATGCAAGTTTGTGCATATGCGTGCACGTAGTATATATGTGCTGCATCGAGACTGAAAGAAGGTGAGGATTTAATGATTTTGTAATAATAACAAGCTTCCAAATATATACCAGTTATAATATTTTAACGTCCTCACTTTCTTTTCGTTTTGTTTTTACTGGGAGAATATAGAATGCGCACTCATTTCGTTTGTTTGTTGTTTCTGGTGAGTTGTGGAGAGAAGTGGTGAAGGGGGAGAGAATCTGTAGACACTAGATGGTGGTAAAAGACGCCAAAACCCCATTCAAACTCAGGCCAACATAAATTCAGAACCTTACATGAATGAATGACTCTTGGATTTCTTTGGAAGAAGAATATATAGTTTAAGTTACCGGCCGGCGACAGTAGAGTCAAAATAAAGCAGAGAAGAATATCTCAAAATTTGACTTGATGAGACTCCTTCCCTCTACTCGATCATTCTCTTTCTTCTTCTTGAGGTGGGCAAGTTGAAAAGAACAGTACTTGGTTCTGGTTGGACTCTCCAGTTCCATTTTTCTTAGAAATGTGATGATCAGAATGTAAACTCTTGTGAAATCGAAAGCCAGACCTGCATCGAATCCACTTCCATTAATTGTTAGTTGTTAGTAACCAGTAACCAGTAAAACCATCAAATTATCCTATCAAAAAAGAAAGATAAAAAAAAATAAAAAAGAATAAATTAAACGAAAAAGTGATCATCAAATGGGAGCATTCAAACTAAGTAGAGTCCGTGTGGACCCCCGGCAGGGCGTGTTTTCCCCTGACTTGCTGCTATACTCATAAAATTTGAAAACTAATAAGATTTTCAGTTTTCCAGCCAAGAAGTCACCAACAAGTGGGGTTCAGGGGGGCTTTTCCCATATGAATATGTTCTCTCGACTGATTATCATTTGTCCACCGCGTTTGTGTAATTTAATCTTCTCGATCCAACAATATAAAAGGCAGGTTCGAATGACTAATCATCCAAACACGATTTATAGATGTATAGTTGTTATTGTTAGTTTAATCCACGTCATGTAATCAATCGTCTCGAAAGAAAGGCATCTGGGTTGGGACTAGCTTTCGCAAGGACCAAGGCTGTTTAGTAACAAGGAATAAAGCGAAGTAATCCAAACTCAGTAAACGAGAGCCGTCAAAAAGCAAACATCCCACCCCGTCCTCTCTCTTGGTTATTGTCACTGCAACAATGGCGGAGGATCGTCTGTTGGTCGGTTTTATACAGTATACGTACAGTAGATGGCACTACTATTAATCAGATATTAGTTATCTCGAAATTGTCTGATACGATAGAAAGTAAAAGGAGGGAAAAGAACAAAGTTTGGAAGGGATTTGTTTGTTTTCTCTTCCCATTCTATGAGGAGGAAAAAAGAGGGCAGAGTTGTTATTAGTTGTGTAGTGTAATGGTTATGGTGGTTGTACGAAGAGCAGAACAGTCGAAGGAAGAGGGCTCGGAAATCCAAGCGTTGAGTGTATGTCCATGTTATTGTTGACGCCCCACATGGATAGGGGTGAGATGTTGTTCTCTCTACTTTCAGGGCAGCTTTCGCTTTTGCGACTCTCTCTCTCTCTCACTCTCACTCTCAGCACCCGAATAGGTAGGTGATTGAAGAAAGAAAGGAAAGGAAGAAAGACACTCAGATTCCATGCTCCTCTGAGTTCTGAGTCCTCACGTTCTCCCACATGTGCTCAATCATATATATGTGGAAGATTCTCGGACATTTCTTAAACCCTGATTGGATTGGATGTGGGGATCTCTGGTTTTTACTAAGATGCGCCTAGCCCGCCCATTCTTCTTTTTCTTCTCTTCTTCTTCTTAAGCATTATCTTCTATTTAAAGATCAAATATGAATACCACCACCCATGCACCTAAGGCTGTGTTTGGAAAGGATGCAGATAACTGTCAATGCAAATATATAGAGTGTAAAATGGTTGATATAAATTGTAAAGTTGGGTTAGTTTTGCACGGACAAATTTAACTTCTTGCCAAACAGACTTTTAGTTGTAATGGATGCAAATATGAATTTTGTTGTTGGTCATAATGGACTGAGGACAACACTATAATTCTATTCCTGAGCCGAGGGCTGAGTGAGGGGTCCGAGGTCTATCGAGGCCGAGGGTTGGTAGGTCAGACCTGAGAAAAGAGAAGACGTCAGATGCCCCGGGTGCTAACCCAAGGCGAGGACTCTGATGATTAAGTTAGTACGAGTGCAAGACTAGGTGGACGAGGCCTGAGGCAAGGATACTCAGACGAGGCCACGAGAGAGATAAGGGAGTTCTTAACAGTCAAGAGTCTAGATGCCTACCTTGAGAGTGTTGCTCCCTATTTATACTTGAAGCCGCCTGGAGGTAGGTGGGCTTGGATGGCCAAGATGCGGCCCAGCCCTGAGAGGTGTGGTCATCCAAGGCCTCCGCGTGCGGCCGCTTCATTGGCTCCACGTCGCACGCCAACCTTTGTATTGAACACGCCTTTATTGGGTCCACCCTGGGTGCCACTGTCTGCCGCGTTGGTTTGGGCCATGTACTCCTACATCAAATTTGAATAAAACATATGCTCTTTTTTATCAAAAGCCCATTTGAATGCAAATTTACTTCTCTTTTATTAATATACTTTTACATCTTATTATCAATACAAATATGTATTGGTTTGTCATTTGTCGATGCATAAATATAACATTGCCAAATACAGGCAAAAATGAACCGAAATACAAATTTATCCTAAACCAGGATTTACACTCCATTTGCATCTTTTCCAAACGTAGCCTAAATATGCATGCATGGATAGACCTTGCTTCAAAACTTTTAAAACTTTGAGACGATAGAAAGAAAAGACATGAATCCTTTCCATACTTATAAAATTAAAAAAATAAAATAAAATATAGAATATAGTATATATAGGTCATATCAATATACGCGAGTTGTGTAATGAGCCAGGCCTGGTCGAGCCGGGCTGTGGGGCAGGCAATGGGCCAGTATGATTTTTTTAAGAAAATTTGAAAAATAATGAAAACTCAGATAGATTAATAATATAGACAATGTATTGAAAATTTCTTAAAATTTTATTTCAGATGTATACATTCATTTGCTTATACCGCAGACCGTAAACCCTTGGCTCAGCCTAGCCCTGGGGGAACGACTCATCAGCTGGTGGGTCAGCCCGTTTTACACCTCTAATATGCTCCAATACCCAACTTTTATGATTGATTCTTATTTGTCCTTAATAACATGTAACTTACTTGAGATAATTAGAAATTGAAGTATTATAATTAATTTCTACAAACAGAATGCGGTTAACAATATTTATATTACTATGAATTTTTTTGTAACATATATACTCTTTCTTTGTTGGTATTGGTCAACCATATACACACACAAATACAAATTTATTATAAAATTTCAAGTCGCTTCAAAAAACAATTATAAACTTTTAAGTGACAGCCATCATCCAAAATCAAAATGTGCCTTACAATAAACACTTCTTTTCTTTTATTGATCATGGTTAGGGATGGATTTGAGCTGAGCCGAGCTGAATATTTAGGTATTTGAGCTCAACTCAGCAGCTCAAGCTTGATTCGTTCTAGAAATACAGGCTCGAGTTTGGCTCAAATAAAAAAATCATATATTCAAGTTCAATTCAGCTCGAGCTCGACAATGAAATCAGCATGTAATGAAAACACTGCAAGTTAGCATGGGCGGTGCGGTGTGGTGGTCTTTTTGGTTTTGGGAGCCAATCAGTCCTTTTAATTTTGAACTCTAAGAGCTGTAGAAAGGACAAAGAAAAACCCAAAATCATGAAGAAGAAGAAGAAGAAGAAGAAGAAGAATCTGAGAGATTGAGATTGTGAGAGGTGAGAGGTAACAATACCATCGAGCGTTTGTCAGGCATCGGTTGTGAGAGACTGAGAGGCTGAGAGCTGAGACTTGACTGAGAGCTATGAGTACTGCTAGTCCACCGGCGCTAGGCGTCAACTCGACTAAGTCTGAGAGTGAGAGAGCTTGAGGGTGAGGTAGGGTCTCAGGCTCGCACGCAGGCCACAGCTCGCAGGCTCGCAGAGTTGCAACTTTGTAGGGAGAGGGAGGGTTGAAACTGAAAGGGTTTCTAGCTTGTTTGATTGATTTTTTTCCCTTTCTCTTTGGTTTGGTATTTGGTAATTGCTTTCTTTAGAATGTGAATGAGGCCACCATACATATGTATCCCCACCGATAAGATTCTTTCTAGAAGCATAATATGTATAATAAGTGTTATATACACATAAATCTATATATATACCCCCAATACATATAGGCTCGATTAGGCTCGCGAGCTTAACGAGCCGAGCTGTATCTTATTTGAGTTCGGCTCGAATAAAGTACGAGCCACATATAGAGCTCGAAGCTCGACTTGGTCCGAGCCAAGCCGAACTTTTCACGAGCCAAACTTGAATAGCTCATGAAAAACTCGATTCGTTTTCACCCCTAATTCATGACTGAGATCAAAGTAATAAAAAACACCAATCGGGCCGGTTGAACCATAATCCCAACCCTAATTCCCATGGTGAGTCATTGTGATTGAATTGTAATAACAATGGTTTAGATAGTCATTTTATTGCTTATTGCAAAAACTAGGTAATGTACAATGCACATTGAACTTCCACGTCGATTGTTTATACAAGTTGCAACGAACTAATTAAGCTTCAAGTTATTGCAAATTTGTGCTTAAACTTATATCTCGTATGGTTTATTAATTAATTTTAGCTTCAATGCATATGAATTCTGTTTGTCAGTTGTATATTTCTCTTTGTTAAATTAATCCAAATCTATTTTAATGTTAAAATATTCTCCCCCCTCCCCACCTTGGGTTTGTAAATTGAAAATTTTGCAAAATATATGTGAGTTTATTGGTCGATTGTTTTTATTTGTTGCTCGTCCATTGCACCACCCCCACTACGTACAACAGATCATTTTCAAAAGAAAAAACTACGTACAATAGATTACACGGAGCCTGCGTAAAGAAGCACTAAAAATGTCTTTCGCCTCACTGCAATAATGCATTTTAATTAAATATGCTTGGGTGAATTATGATATTAAGCTTTGTTCTTGTTTATACTAAAACAAAATTAATTTAATTATGAAACCCTTATGTCCCACATGTTATAACGAGACAGAGGTGTTTGACAAATGTTTGAAGATGGATACTTTGCTATAAATAAAGTAGATAGATGGATTAATTTCACTAAAGAGTATAGGAAATATAGGTTCGTTTTCAAAAGAGAAAAGGTTTAGAGGAATCATCAATTATGCCTCTAATCGAGGAGGTTACATTTAATTGGCATCTAAAGAACTTAGAAGGGGACTAGTAACATCGCCAGTGAAAATCAAAAGATAGCCCTGTTTATGTAATTATAAAGACAAAAATTAATTTATAAGAGGATTTTTCTCTAAAATTTCAAAACTTTACTCCAAGTGGAGGGATGATCACCTTAAATTTTATTAACTATTTATCAAAAAAATAACAAAAATACAGTCGAAGACATAACCAGCCTTGCTCCTAATTAAACCCAGGGAAACAAAACTCTCCTTCACAATCAGCACAAACCCATACAATGATACAAACCAAGAGATAACAAACCTAAAATTAAAACAATCATCTAATCCTTGCATTTGGCAAATCAGTTATATTTGATCATGAATGAGCAAGTTTCTAATCCTCTTTGAGAGATCGTTAATATGAAAATAAGTACCAAAGGATCCATATCTGTACATGATTCAGTGCCTCCATTAGCAAGGAAATCCCCTGATGATTTACTTTCCCTGTAAATGTAAATATGACGAAGATATCATGATTTAAGCATAAAACTTAGTACTATTTAGTTATTGCTTCATAACTTAGTACTATTTACTTCATGACCTTGAACATCTTTCAACAAATTTAATTAAAATATAGGTCACGGGTCTCTTCTAGTAATGATACTGAAAGAACCTTGAGCAATCAGACCAGTCGATTGATTGGTTGCCATTTCTATATATTAGTTAATGGATGGGTTATATTTTTCAGGGGAAATTTTATGATACGAAAAAGATATGATATGAAAAGAGTTTTGACGAATCAAAACCCATCTATGAATTTTGATAAATAACACCTGATTCGCTATCACATTTATGATTCTAATTTATTGGTTAGTTGTTTTTCTGATATCATATATTTTCCATATTATAGTCAAACCCTGTGTTCTTTTCAGTTTTTTTAGAATAGCTAAAAACAGTATGTGTTTTCAACAATAATTGCCCAACAGAGATCTCCTCCCAACAAAAAACGTTCTAATATGATATTCTGCATATCTCATATATGGTGGACACCGGATGTTTGGGTTCCAAGTCGTATGGTGCAGTGTTTTTGAATCGTCGTTGATCTGGATGATCGAATCGATCAGACAACCAGTTTCATTTCACCATTATTTGTTTCTTAACAAAAAATTATCGACTTGTTTAATAATCCATCGATCCGGGTGGTTCAATAATGACCCGATTGATTCAAACAACAGTTTTTGGCCTTTTTCATTTTAATGATTTTTTAAAAGTTTTTAATTTTTTTAATTGGAATGGACCATCCATTCGAACCAAACAATCGAACTGCTGACCCAGAAACCAGTGGCGAAAGCAGTTCTGGTTTTTTAAATCATATCAATGAGAAGTACAAAACAGATCAAGTTGGAAGAATGTTGGCACTGCTTTTATTGGGAGCAGATTTTGAGTTTAATTTAAGGTGTGCTTTCCAAGTCTGGATTTCCTATCCACGACAATTCTACCCACACCTAACCACATAACATTGTAGTCACATATGGAGAACATCTTATCCTCTTACATTGTCATTATGCACGGGAAGATATTCCCAATTAATGAATGTGGGTAGACAGACAGAGGTAGAGTTGTTCTGGGCTAAGAGATCTGGAGTAATGTTTTCCTAGCTTTGCGTGATGATCAGGTAGGAGTGGGGATTTGCTGTGAACAAATGCTGTATGTAGCCTATCAGAGTTGGACAATTGTCCCGTAAAAATGCACATAAGGAACAATTTAACTTATAGGGAGGTCCAAAGTGTAATAAAAGCGGAGGCTGAATCATTTTTGCCTCTGAATTGTAGACCACTGATTCAACCATGTGGGTCGATCATAAATACATATTTATCAATAAATAATATTTAATTATATTCTATATATAATATATGTATTATTTATATTTTTAATTCATAATTTTCATTTGTGAAAAATGCTAAAATTGTAATTTAATACCAAAAAAAGGTTTTGTTTTGATGAAAATAGTAGACCAATTAAGGTGCTGGGACGCATAGATGTCGGATATTTGATATACACATTGAATGTGCAACTTGTAACCAAGTGATCGAATCAAGTGGGCGAATGGTTCAACCACCGGCCTGAATGAAACAGTTTATTATTAAATCAACAATTTTGAATAAATAAGAGGTTTTAGTGAAACTAAACCCATAAGTATTGCCCGGTTTGACACAGTCCAGATGAAGGCAAAGGCAGGTTGAAAACACCGAATAAAAAGGGTGCGGATCTGCTAGAAACAAACAAAACAAATCAGAAAATAATTGATGAATTAATTAAATAGGGTCGCCCTCATGTGAGATGTCAGCCTGATTTTTAATTGTTAACGTCGGATTAGAATCCACTTTAAAACCCACAAACTGGTTCTGACAGCAGTGGTGGGAGTGCATGGTAAAAGCCTAAAAGGTAATGGACAGAGTCGTGCCTCATTGAAGGCAGACCAGACTTGGGCTTTCATACATCCTCCATCCATCCTTGATAAAAAGTGTTTTGTTTGTGGGTCCATCTGCTTTTTTTTCAAGGCTTTCAAGTACATATTAGTGCTTAGTTGTTGTTTATGGACTAAGCTCATCTTCAAATACAAATCATTCTGCTAGCTCCACAATGAGTTTGGATTTTTCGAAGAATACAAATTAAGCTGCATGGAACACACCTTCCATAGTTACGTTGCACAGTTGATCATCTTCTCTATACATTTATGCTGATACAGACTACTTTTTTAAGACCTTTGGAGATGCGGATCCAATTAATTATAATACATTTGGCACACAACTACTGTTGTTGGTCCATAGTCCACACAATAACAATCAATACATATCTCATTCTCCACTCTCTAGTCCAGTGGTGTATTAGCTAGTATCTTATTATTTCCCTTAATTAACCCATCACAAATATAACTTAAAAATTTTCTTTAATATATAAATTTTAATTTGATTCAATTATATATAAATAAATAAATTGAATTGGATCACCATCTGCAGCACTATCTAGAATCGCTTTCTTGAATAGGGTAAAGGAGACGTGCATTTGTGCGAGAAAATTCAGGGTGCATGTACGAAACTGCAGAATCAGTCAGGACAAAACCATATATAGCTAGTGAACACCTATTACTTAATTTCTTTCGAGTTTCGGCTCACCAAATTAATATTAATGTATTATGGACTTGGTAATGTGGTAAATTAAGTCTGATCTGCCAAACCTCTTGCCTTTGTATCAACTTTTATCCTGATTGTCTGCACTTGAATTGGTTGAAAACTCGTCTACGTCTGTTTGCGGCACCTCAAATCAAAAGTGACTACTGATGACTCTCGGCTATTCATCAACCCAACTCACATTCTCCACCAGCAGATGTCCAGGTTGGAAATATCAGGATTGAATGGTTATTCTGACAAGTTGTTTGCACAAGAGATCCAAAAGAGCTAATATACCAACCTTTCTAGTGGGCAGTTCAACTGGTTTCTATGAAATGTGGCAAATAAAACTACGATTGGGCTGGGCTTCTCTTCGTTGCGTGGTCCATTTGCCGAGCGAAAAGTTGGAAAAGGTAAACTTAAAGGTGAGCCTAGACCATAGAGCCAACCTAGATTGGATTGGGGGAAGTGAATATATGACCACCAATCCATAATTTCAATTGGGCTTTCCTATTTAGAGGGAATTTACATATCTCCTTTTTTTTCTTTTCTAATTTTACTTCTTTGTTTTAAGAATCTAATCCATTAGAATTTTGTCCATGTAACAACATGATCATCTTTATAAAATTCCTTGGACTTGTTTGTATATATTTTTCCTTAGCAATGGCCTTTACATTTTTGCTTTTAGAGTTGGGCTTAACCAACGCCTATTAGTTTGGGGCAAAGGTCAACATAATTTCTTGAATTGGGTGTGGAGTTGAAGTTGGAGAGATGTGAACTCTGGGTGCTCACGGTTTGGGTAACCGAACCGTGGGCTTTTTCTTGGATCGAATTGGTACCATCAGTTTTTGAAAAATCGGTAACTGAAAGCGAATCAAAATCAGTCGGTTAATCGGTTGGCCAGTTTGGTTAATCGTCAATTCAGTTCATCGATTTTTTGAATTTTTGAATTTTTATAATATATATTATAAATATATATAAAATGGTATATTTTAATTAATAAATAATATATCATATACTACAAATATATATATATATATTTATATATATAATGCATATTTATTAATTTATAATATGTAAAAAATATATATAATATATAATATACATAAATATCTATAAAATATATAGAAATATATGTATACTAATCGGTTCTGTTCATCGCCAGTTTTCTATATTAGTTAACCAAAATCGAACTTGTACCTTTGGTTTTTTAAAAACACCGAACCAATCGATTTGATTAACTGATTTTTTTGTTCGGTTTCAATCGGTTCGGTTATATGCTGTAATTAATTTGTATGATGTATGATCGGAAGGAAACGGTTTTATTTATGACCGGGAATGGGATGAAACAAAATCAGTATATAGCAGTGGATTTCTTAGCAACCCTTATACATCCAAAAACAAAAAAAAAAAAAAAAAAAAAAAAAAAATCCAAAAGCCCCGCTAAAATTTCTATCCCGCACAAAAGAAACCCCATTCCCTCGTCTTCCTTTCAACTGCTCCAGCGAAACCCCTCAAACTTTTCTCTTTGCTGATTCTAGGTTATCAACCCTCTCTCCTTCATCTCTCGCATTTCCTTTGTTCGGCAGCTGAGAGTAACTGAACTGAACTAAGTCACCGATTTCTCTCTCCCCCATTCTTCTTCTTTTCTTTTCATTTTCTCTCACTTATTTTCTTTTCATTCGTCCCTTGCTGTTCTACGGAAAACTAGACACCATCAAACCCTTTTCTTTTCCGGTTCCAGGATTCCAACCCTCTCTCTCCCTCATCTCTCGCCACAACGTCCTTCGGCAGTTGAGAAGAACCGAACTGAACTAAACTTTGGGGCAAGGGAAGTCACGGATTTCTCTCTCTCTCTCCCTTTTCTTTTTTCTTCTTTGGTTCATCCCATGTTTTTCTGCAGGAAACTAGACCATCCAAGGAACCATTTTCGAGCACACTCTCATCCCTACTAATGGTCCCTTAAAAGTGATTTCAGCAGGCGTTTCAAAGACACCTCAGCATTCTCTTATGCTATCTGCATTGAAACTCCAATTGTACACTATAAGAAACAAACTCTCCACTCTCCACTCCATGAGAGAAAGAAAAATCTACTCTAGAATATTAAATATATAAGAATTGCCCGTTTCATTTTGAAGACAAAAGTCCCTCGGCAATGCAAAGTGTCAAGTATGAGATTGCCACCGTATTTCATGGAGTGGATCAATTTAAAAGACATCTATCTCAATTTTTATCAGAGGAGGGTAAGCATTCGTTGTGGGCCCAGACATTTGCATATGTTATCTTCATATCTTTAACTGTTTTTTAAACATATGAACCTTAGGTGTTTGTAAAATATCTTGTTTTGGTATTGCCTATTTCAATTTAATATATAATTTGATGCATATCTTACACAATCTAACCTTTATTTATATTTGCTTTCCTTGTTTCTTCTGCAGATTGAACAAATACAAGAGTGATAGAAAGACATTGTTGAAGATATTGAACATCAATATTTTACATTTTTTTTTTTGTGATTTATTATCATATGTAAAAAGAATTTTGTGTTTTTTATAATATTAATGTATGAAAACCATGTTAAAACGTACCTTTATTTTTAATTAATATATTAGCTTTTATTAAATTTTATTTGAAATCTTCATGTGGTGTTAAAATTGAACAAGTGCTAATTAGGTTGAATAAATTGCAGATCTATAGCGGCATGTATATCCACCTTTCATCTCATATAAATTTTCTTTTATATCTGCCGCTCTCATCAAAACATAGAGTTATAGTGGCGAATATATTTGCCGCTATGTATTAATGGCGAATATTTATGGCAGAGATATCCGCCGCTATAGGCGAAATGATACATCTATAGCTGCGGATATATAAAATGGTGACAATTAGATAATCTTTTAGCCGTGGGTATATGCATCGCAAATAACAAATTTTCCTCTTTTATTGATGACTTATAGCGGCGGCTTTTTTATACGCCGCTATAAGCTATAGCGACGGTGCATACAGCAACCGTAAGGGATTCGTCGCCAATCCACACCACTAAGGACCTATAGTGGCGGTTTTTTGGATGTATAGCGGCAGAATGCCGGTTTTGTTGTAATGCACCCCTCCACCTCGAGTAAAGTTAAAAAAATAATAATTCGCTTACTAGTTATTCCTTTTTTTATTAAGTGTAGAGAAAATTCCCAATTAGTACCATGTACTTTGCGCTAGTGCCACTTTGGTCTCCAAACTTTAAGATGAGACAATTCAGTACCTAAACCTTTGAAATGTGTCAATCCAGTACCTACCATTAACCAACTATTTAATAGCATTTGAAAAAGACACAACTTTCTTGAATAGAAGATGCAGGGATTTGGAATTGTTAATTTTTTGTCAACGTTTGAATGGTTGATAAAGAAAATTAGATGACACTCGAGGGGCACTTGTGTCCTTTTCAAATGCTATTTAACAGTTAATTAACAGTTGATTAACGGTAAGTACTGAATTGATACAAAGTTCAAATACTAAATTATTGCATCTTGAAGTTCAAGGATCAAAGTGGCACTAGACCCAATGTACAGGTTGGGAATTTTCCCTTAAAAATATAAAACAAAAAATTTCTTTTTTTTTCTTTTTTCCGTCCGACCTGACAATACAACTCATGGATACAGTAGACTTGGCAATGAAAGGGCTAATGCAGTGAAATCCCCATTGTCAATGAAATGAAATTGCCATCGTCATTAAGATTCTGCCGTGGAGGGGATAAGAATATTGCCTTTGATAGCAGTGGCCCAAAGCTGCACGTATTTGTGTAGCATGTTTTGCCATTTGGTCCGTTGGTTAACATATTTCGATACGATGCTTTTGATACGGGGAATATCTTATTGTATCCTTTATTGTAGACCAATACATCTATTTTAAGGGGTTTTAGGAAAATATGTTTTTAATAATTAGATAACATAAAAATGGGCCCCTCTCTAAATTTAAAAAACTATAAAAAAAAATTATTATGCAGAAAAGATATGGTACCGAAAGAGTTTTGACCAATCAAAACCCACTAATGAATTTTGATAAACCTAAAAAATAAAATTCATACTATTCAAAGTATTGATACACCCTAGCTGTTTGGCATCGGTGCTGAGAACACTATATTGTTTTCTCAGAAAAATGGTACTGGACATGTGAAGTTATAAGAACCATTTTGGAACCGGTGATTCCACATAGATGTTTTCTAAGAAAACAGCACTGTTTTTGTTTGGCACCAGTGCTGGTAGCAATGTTTTCTACATTGGTCTATATTATCTAACATCTAAGATGATGCCATATTATTGCACCACAGGCAATAATACACCATTTTCTCAAAAAACACTGAATTTAGCATTGTTCCATACCATGTTTTTTCGATTTTCAAGGCATGGTCTGAAACAACATTTTTTCTAGAAAAATAATACCAAACAAGAGGGCATTGTTTGAAGCATTGCTTTCTTTGATGTGGCACCTACATGGCACTGTTTTCTTAGAAAATGGCATTGATGCCAAACATCGCTCTCATATATCAGGGGTGTACCTTGGTCTTGAGTATATTATTGTGAATGTCATCATCGTCAAACCAGCACCATAGAGTTCTACCTACCCAAGCCATTAGGATTTTGAGAAGCCCAGGTTGTTAATGTCGGATGATTTTCTTTCTAAAAAGGCTAGGCTTTTAATGTATAAATTCAACACATAATGTTGTGGTACGAGGAACGTTTAAAAAACCAGACCGGCCTGGCCAGTTGAACCATGACCCAGGGCCCTGACTGGTTCAGACATATCCCAATAATTGAACTTGCTCAAAACCCACTAACTGGCCGATTGAACTGGAAAACCGGTGAATCAGTCCTGATTTCATGAAACCACCCAGATCTATCATAAGTGAAATTTTAATAGCAAGATTTGAACTAAAAACCTCTTATTTTCACAAATTACTTAATTACCACTAATCCACCTTTTTACTTTTACTAATTAATGATTATTTATTATACATATTATATTATTATGCACGTATTTTAAAGAAAATGCAAGTTAAAAGGCTTAAACCCTAGTCATTTGATTTAAAATTTAAAAAACTTATTCTCCATCCACCATATCTAATTACATTAAAAACTATAAAATATATTATATATAATATTTATATGGCCCGTAGTATATATATATGCCACATCATCACAGTTTGACCCCAGTCAAACCTCTAACCCGTGAATCTCTCCCTTCTCCGGTTTTATGCCCAATCTAGTTCTTTGAACATTGGGTATGTGAGACTAAAATTGGTAGGGCAATAACATAATATATGCAAATTTATAATACTTATTTTGAATTGTGAAACTGCAATTAAAAAGGGAGAATGACAGTTCAGCCCAGCATCAGAATTTTTAGGCCCAAAGTACAGTTGGGGTGGGTGCCAACTTGGAATTGATGCCAATTCACAGGCGGGCATTGGTGTATAGAGTGGGGGGTTTTGACATTTTGAATGTCTATAACTCTGCAATGGAATTTAGAAATCTGCATTGGGCCTATCCGTACTTTTCTGATTAAAATTATGGAAAATTTCCAATTAGTATCCTAAACTTTGGGCCTAGTGCCACTTTGGTCCCCAAACTTTAAAATGCGACAAATAAGTACTCGAACTTTCAAAGCATGACAATCCAATACTTGTTGTTAATTTACTATTAATCATCCGTTAAGCGGCATTTGAAAAAGAAATAAATGCCCTTCAAGTGTCATCTAATTTTCTTTATCAACCATCCACCAAACATTAAAAAAAAAAATTAACAATCCAAAATCCTTACCTCTTCTATTCAAGAAAGTTGGGATCATTAGAATGCCCACTCAAATGTGACCCTAACTTTCTTGAATGAAAGAGGCAAGGATTTGAGACTGTTAATTTTTTGTTAACGTTTAAATGGTTGATAAGCAAAATTAAATGACACTTGAAAGACATATGTCTCTTTTTCAAATACCACTTAATAGATGTTTAACAGCTAGTTAATAGTAGGTATTGGATTGTCATGTTTCGAAAGTTCAGGTAATGAATTGTCGCATTTTAGGGACCAAAGTGGCACTGGACCCCAAGTACAGGATACTAATTGAGAATTTTCCAAGCTATGTTTGGTTTGAAGGAAAATGTAGGTAAAGGAAGAGAAAGGTAAAAAACCTATACAAGATTTGTAAAGATTTCCCTACCTTTTCCTTCAAACCAAACATAGCCTTTAAAATTTTTAGAAACCATGACCAGGGGCACGGGCAATAAAAGAAGGAAGCATAGGAAGAACATCACTCACCCCAACTGGGTTCATCGGTGACCCATCTAATACATTGTCTCGCATTTTAAATGGATATTTCTAGGACTTTCTTTCTTTCTCTTTTATATTGCCTAGTTTTATTGGACAGAAGAGGAATAAGAATCAAAGAAAGTGGAGATGGAGACCTGGCATGGCATGGCAAGGCAAATGCTGAGGCCACAGAGTGCTTTATATGAACCTTCCAGATTGCAAATGGAGAGTGAATGCTAAGTTTATGCGATGGAATAAAGGCAATATATTCCTTTTTCTTATTTCAGATTTTATGAAAATAAAACACTCTTATCTTTTTCATTTAAAACTATAAAATGGGTCAATGGGTAGCTGGTGAATAGTGGTGAGTAGCAGCCTTGTCGTTGGGGTTGCACTGACAAGGGTTTCATCCTCTCCCAGGCTTCCAGCGATTAAGGGCATGGAATTCATATTTGAGTTCCTGTTCGAGCGATTAAGATCTCAGACAACATTCAAGCTGGAATCATTGGGCTCTACGAAACCGGAGGAGTTTGGAAACACAACCCTCTTGTTAAAATCAACGATGCTTTTCTCCGAGCAAACCGTGATTTTGATTTGGTGATCTGGGTTCTGGTATTTGGGGAATTAAATATTGGAACAGATCTGCCGGAATCAAATCGGTGATAAGTCGGGGTTGACAAGAAACCAGCAGATCCAACTTATCACCGATTTGCTTTCGAATCAGGTCCATATTTAATTCCCTAAAGACATGAAATACCCCAAATAACCATATCAAAATTCGATCTGCTCGCAGAGGGCAGAGGCGTTGTTGATTGTTTTCAAGAGGGTTATCTTTCCAACCCTCCTGATGTGGTGTCATTAGAGTCCAATAATTCCAGCTTGATGTTCTCTGAAGTACTGCACATCTTCTCAAACATCAAATCCACGACCTTAATCGTTCTGAGGGGAATTTCTTCTCCGGAAAGCCACATCACCGAAATTGTTGGTTTTCTGACTCCAAATGCAGACAATCTGCTTTCCGGAACGGCCGTTTCTTCGTGGTATCGGCGTTGATCCTCACGGCAGTTTTTTGTTTCCTCTATCTGCAAAGTTTTAGCAATATTCCTGCCTTTTTCTGACCAATTTCCGCCTCAGAGATGCTATAGGAGTGATACATATGAACCTATCGCTATCGCTTGTAAACGGGACGATTGGCAAAATATGTAAGGCAAAACAGTTGTTATTTCTTCTGTTTGCATTCGCACCAACACTTGCACCATTCATGTAGGTAATCTTTGGATGTGTTTTTTCTCTTGTTAGGATCTTGGATTGGGCTTTACGCCAAAGAATTTTCATACGCTCTCAGCTTGACTTCCTAACCATGGTTCCCCTTGCTTTCTAACATCAGTTACATTTATTTATTTATTTATTGCTATATTTTTCTGATTATAGCATCATTTCTCAATCCAAATGGAAAAGTAAAGCTATCCCAGAGTTAAGTTCTTTGTGTGGAGAGTCTTCCATGATAGTCTCCCTGTTACGAGCAACCTACTACAGAGAAGGAAAGTGAGTGAGTTCAACTTCTAACTGTCCTCTGTCGAAACCTTACTGAGTTGACCATACTTTTGGTTTGGATCTCAGCTGGGTTTCAGGTTTGTGTTCGCGGATTGCTTATTATGTGGCTTAAAGACAACTCACTCTCAAAGAGTGATAAGAAGAACTTTACACTCCATTTTTCCACAACAGCTTGACAGATTTGGAATAATAATAGAAATCGCTTCATTCATTTCGGTAATTACTCTGACCAAGCTTCATCTGATCTGTATGTTACAAGGGTGAGCAGGCTGATATATCAGGTGATGGAGATGGCGGACCTCAGCGATTCAAGTCCGGTTCCCAGGACAGACACAGCAATGATGGCGCACACTGCAACATATAATGGTGGACGGTGCTTTTTCATCTAATAGCTAGCGCACACTGCATCGTCGCTGACTTTGAAGTCAAGAAGATGTTCTATTTTTGCTGAGGTTCATTTTTAGCTACATCTATGGGTTTGGACTTTGGACTGTGCTGTTGTGGAATCTGATTGTCAAGTTCTAGTTCTTGTTAGATGTTTAAGCAATCCAAATAGCTCTCTACTCCGAGTGAAATCTGGGTCTGGCCAATAGTTAAGGGCATGACGAGAAGCAACGTTTCTTGGAAAATCATGTTAGCAGAGAATCAAGTCCTAGGACTCTTAGCTTGGCTGTGTTAAAGGGGAATGGCGTTACACTACACGCCTCCTATTTGGCTTTTAGATTCTTATGCTTAATGTTTCGTTCATCAATAACAGGAAAATACAACAGCCCTTCGGAGATAATGTTCTAAGAAAGTAAGGACTACGGAAATTCTCCCTCCCGGTAGTTATTTGGAATTGTGTTCAAATCTTCTGACGTTTTCCGTTGGCAGTTGGAAAGTTGAAAAAACAAGAAAAAAACGAAGTATACGTATGAACCAAGGCAAGCACCGGAGCAAGCTAGATGAGTGGAAATTGGGTATAAATATATTAGAGGCCGGTTGATTCAGATTCTTGTGAGAAAGGAAATAGAACAATTTTCAGTTCTGCTTGTTTATATCAAAGATATCATCAGTAATAGAGTGACAACGAAGAGGTCGAAATGATTCAAAGATGAAACTTGAGCAATATTTGGGGTGGAGGTTGAACATGGATGGAAAGCTCCGCTTATTGCAGTCGCAGAGGAGGCATGTTAGCGATAATATCATAAAAGTTGGCACTTCTAATTAGAACAATCCCAATCATGATAAATTAGCAGTAGAGAAAATAAATTGGAGTGCTGTTAGGAACCAATGAGGGAATAAAAAGATATAGTTGGATCTAACCCCCACAAATTCTATGATAAATTAGCATAGGCATCTGCTCCCTTTTTTATCCAAATCTAGATAAGAAGATGAACACAAATTCTGAATCACCATCTAATTGGGCGATCACTCTTTCTTCACTGTTTCATTCAAAGTGGCAAATTCTGAATACAGAGGGATCAGTCACCACCAGTTCTATGTCAATAAAAAGCAATATTTTTTGCTGTGGACTAAGAGACGTATTTCCCCACCCTAAAAAAAAAATAAGGGGATGCTAACAATAGCACAATGTACATTGGTACACTACACGTTATGTCTCACATGCCGTACTCTCTTCCTCTTTCTTCCAATTGAATGGCTCTGCTCTTCATCCCTTCAACGTATAGGAGGCCCCAAGCTGCGATATAAACAAATAACTCAGTAGTCGGGCGGGTGATCTTCCACCCTCCCAGTCCTAATGAAGCAAAACCCCATTGCTTTTCAAATGAATAAAAAAAACGAAGCCAACAAGAAAAAGGAGTGAAACACAACAAAAAAACAGAGCATCTTATCCATCAATAGCACTTGCTGTAGATAGTGACTCTGAATAATGGATCTGGGATTGAGACCGAGTCTGGGCTTCAGCTTGTGCTTGAGCCTGCTTCTGCTGCTCAACAAACCTGCTTATACGATCAAGTAACTGCGCAGCCTTGCGCTTACCCCTGTCTGTACCATTTTGCACAAGGTCCAGCAGTAGATCCATCAACCCAAGTTCCTGGGCTTCTGCTATATGTTTTGGGTCACCTGAACACAAGTGCACCAGCACTGCAGCTGCATTTTCTCTGTTCCTGGGAGATCCACTCCCAATTACCTCCACTAGGACAGGCACAGCTGCTGCAGCTCCAATTGCCATTTTCCCCTCGGGGTGACTTGCTAATATTGCTAGTACGGCCAATGCCTCGTCTACCATTCCACCACCAGGTTCTGTCAACAACCTCATTAGTGTGGAAACTACTCCAGCTCTCACTGCCCTTCCCTTGTTTCCTTGGTATATGCATAAGTTAAAGAGTGCCGTTGCTGCATCTTTTTTGCCCCGCTGGCTACCTTCATTCAGCAGCGCTACAAGTGCTGGGATTGCCCCAGAGGCACCAATGGTTACCTTGTTCTCATCTACTACCGACAGACTGAAGAGTGTGGCTGCTGCATTCTCCCGTGTCTCCATGCTTCCCTTCTTGAGCACATGTACAATACCTGGTACAGCCCCAGATGATATGATGCTACTTTTGTTATCCTCGCAAATGGAAAGATTCAGGAGTGCAGTAACAGCATGTTCCTGGGTCCGGGGGTCAGTAGTCAAGAGGAGGCCAACAAGGAGGGGAATAGCACCAGCCTCTGCGATGCAGACACGATTGTCAGTATTGCGTTTGGCAAGAAGACGCAGCTCACCGGCAGCTGAACACTGGTCCTCAATGTTTCCAGATGTAAGTTTGCGAAGGAGAATATCAATTTTGGCACGTTCAGCAGGAAGACAGACAGATGCAGTCTTACTGGGACGTGAATTGCTTGGCCGTTTAGGGGGTTCAATGCCATTGGCCTCACACCACTGGGCTATGAGGCTACGTAAAACATAGTTTGGTGTGAGGACAGTGCTTGAAAGGTTCTGTTGTGTCTTTGGACACGTGCCATGCCCTGCTTCAAGCCATTTTTCAATGCATGCTCGTTCATATGTCTACAATAAAATCAAAAAGAAGAAGTTTAAATGACCCTTAAGGCAAATGTGAAACAGAAAAAGTGAAGTAGCAATGCAAAAAAAATTAAAAGCACTCTCCTGTGCCTTGTGTGCACATGCAACACAGACTGGGAGAATGGTCCCAACATGTAATGGTTCCCTCGAGAAGGTCTAGATAAAAAAGTTGGATGAAAAACAGTCAGTGGATTTTTCTGGATGCTAGTCGATAGTGTTCCCCCCTTCCCCCCTTCTAACAATCCAGAATAATGCAGTAACAGATAATGCAGATCATCCACTGGATCTCTCTAGGTAGCAACAAATGCCAGGTCCTAAATACTGCATTTGTTCTGCATACAACACCAGTTTCCATCCCAAAATTTCCCTAAAATATTATTGTGTACCCTTTTGATGTTGTCTGATGCAGCAGAAGAAAGCAAATAAGAACTCAAAATAATAACAAAAATATCATGGTGTATATGAACTGGGTTATGAATTGGAATATATACCTGTCCTGTTGAAACTATGACAGGATCTTTCATCAATTCCAGTGATATTGGACAGCGGAAATCATCTGGTATGACTGGAATTTCAGTCTTCTCATTTGCAGGAGCACCCATGTCAGGGTCTTCAGTTTGTACAAAATCCTTGATTTTCTTCAGCAGCATTGACATCTTTTCTATGTTCTCCCCTGGATCTCCGCCACTGGCAACAACCATCTCATGCAAAGCTAGTGATTCTTGCTTAAGATCAGCAATGCTCATCAACTGTAACTTTTCAGCCAATCTCCTTAAGATGGTTGGATCTATTTCTGCATCACCACTCCTGTTGTAAACAGACAAAAGATCCTCAAACAGTTCGACATCAGGTGCATCAACCCGTCCTTTGGCTCTTTTGAACTGAGAAAGGACAAGCTCAACCTGGAGAAAACAAGTTCTGAAGGAATGAAACAGAAAGGACAAATAAAATTTAAGACCTCAGCTCTTCCAGATACCCCAAATAAAAGGATGAAGAAAAGGTACTTTCAAGGAACAGAACTATAGTTTTTGTTTGTGTGTGTGTGTGCACATGTGCGTGTGCAGGGGGCATATCATGCAAAAATATGATAAGAATTTTCTGTTTCACTTCTACTAAAAAAAAGTTCAAGATATACTGCATATCTGCATATCTAATGAAATCAAAGATTTAAAGAACTCACCTCAAGGTCCCGAAATGCCCATTGACATTTAAAAGAAAAGAAAAAAAATAAACAAAAGAAAATCTTGTTTAGGTCCTGTTTAGCATTTAGATATATATAATCCTGTTCAGGTACTCTGTTACCATTTGGACAAAGAAGATGGACTGCATAGTTAGATCTCTACCTGTTCTTTAACTTCATCTGATATGTCAAATTTATCGTAGGAAATTCTACTCAATGCCTGTTCTAGTTGAGCTGTCACTTCCTGAAATTTGTTCATCATTTGCTCCCTCTCTAGCACCTTCAAGTACACATAATGAGGTTAGGTCCAACAAAAATGTGAGATAGGAATGATGGATTTCCATCATTAAATATTGATTCAAGCAAACTATGAAGGTGAACTTGCAAGATAAATTAATGAAACAAATATTACTTACATGGTGGGGTTTATCCGTTTATGTGTATGCTTACGTGAGTATCATGCCTGTATGCATATGTGTGTGTACTCCCACGCATGCATACACAGACCAAAAAATGGAAAAAAAAAAAAATTCATTATACTTGCCCACGTGCACAAGGAAGTGAGGGCAATGCTAGAGGCAATTCATTTCCATAAGACCACAGATCAAGATGGACACAGATCAAAGATAATTCATGCTGGAGCATATCCAAACAGCGAAAAAATATATATTGAAAAAAATAAAAAAAAACTATAGGACTTTCAGAATGGGAAAAGTGGTAGCTGGTTTATCATATGAGATAATCCAGAGGATGATGTTCGTTTGCAACTGTGTAAAATTATCTTACTTGTCAAAAGCATGAGTAATGTTGCAATTGTAAATCCCTTTTCTTTTACAGTAACTCTCACTTTGGGAAAGAGGCCTTGATTACCTCTCCACTTATGTATTTATGATTCTTATCATGATAATAAGTTACTATACTAATCAAACAAAAGTACAAGATAGAAGAAGCAAAGTGTATGTGCCAGCATGAATGAATGCTAGTGTGTTTGGGAAATATACGGATGGATTGATGAATTATTGCCTCTTTTCTTTCTTTCTTCTGTGAGTGTGGGTATATTTCACTGGGGTTTCTTTTTCAGTGACATGTTCCACTTGGAACATGGTGATGTTATAATCAAAAAGAAGGTAAAGTAAATCTGCCAAGGAAATTAAGAATCTAAAAGCTTCTGTTGTATGCTACATGACAGAAGATACTAAAGCAACAAGTATTGCAGTTACTGAAAAGGGATGATCAAACCTTCAAAATTGCAAGTTATAACTTATAAGCAGTATCACTGTAAATAAAATATCGTGTGTGAGCATCCAATGCAGACTTCCCCACAGATCACCCAAAACATCATCATTAAACGTATGCTACGTGAAAAACTACATTATCATTAACTGTATGGTCATCTCATCATGGTCTGCCCCATTTCATGTCAAGTGGTTAGCTACTTCAGTTAACGGATTGCAGCTGTCAAGATGATTCTCAGATATTTCAGATCACATTTTAAATTAGAAGAAAAATTAGAAGAAAAATTAAGAGAAAAAAAAACAATAAAGGAAAAGAAAATGACAAAAGAATAAATTTTGGCGGTACAAATGCAGACCGCTAACTTTATTTAATGGTAAATTGTCTAAAACTCACCATGAGTTTTCAACATTTCTCTTAAACTCACCTCAACTTTTCAAAATGTCTAAAATTCACCATGTCAGTAAGCTTTTATTTTCCAAAACTCACCTTCCGTTAGTCCACCATTAATGCTTCTTAACAGAGGTGTCCATGTCAGCATAAATAACAATTTTCATGACCAAATTATCCTTGAATGGTGAGTTAGAGGAAAAATGGTCTTTTTCAGTTTTTAATTTTCTTGTTTTTTTTGCATTTTTAGTGTTTTGTTATAATTTCCAATGTTTTTATAATTTCTGTTTTTTTACATTTTTCTATTTTCTACAATCTATAAACTTTCCTGTATTTTTTGTTATTTATTTGCAATTTCTGTGTTTTTCTATTATTTTTGGTGTTTTTTCTACAATTTTTATTTTCTGATTTTGTTTTTCAATTTCTATAGTTTCTATAATTTGAAAATATTTTTTTATTTTGTTTGCAATTTCTATAATTTTTTATATTTTTTGTAATTTTTATGTTTTTATGTATTTTATATTTGAAAATATTTTTTTGAACTTTTTCCTTTTTTCATGTCTAAATATTAAAATGGTAATATATTGACACCTGTTAATTTATTTTGTATATATTTTATATTTTTCTATGAAGGTTAAAATGGTAATATAGAGTTTACCAATTCCACAAAAGAAACAAAGTCGTTGTTCCCCGGTTCCCCTTCCTGGAGTTAACCAATTCCAGAGAAAAACCTAAATTTGTGGGTATATAGCTTCATAGTCATTACATCAAAGCTAACTCAATGTTCAACATCATGACTATATGCTTGCCCTATCAAGATTGGAGGGAGTTATGCAGTTACATTCACCTTGGCTGAAGGTTAGAAGAATGAGAATCCCGATCTCTCATTCATAACGTATTGTGAAAGAGATTCTCATGATAACACATGGACAATTCGCTTTATTCTTTCTTTCGATATCTACAAAATATTGTCATGCCCCAAACGAAAAATCTAATCTGCACTAGTTGTAGCTTAATAAAAACAGGTTGAAACATCGAATTGTCATACAACTTGAACACTAGTTAACAACAGTCACGCTAAACTAATCAATTCCAAGAAGAAATTCGGCATAGAAAATGATTAATCAAGTCCACCTATATATAATCTAAAACCCTAGCCTCGCTGGACCATAGAAGCAGCAAAAAATAGTCTCCGAGTGCATGTGTGTGTGTATGAGAGAGAGAGAGAGAGAGAGAGAGAGAGGGAGAGGGAGAATCCCCCCAACAGGTGCTTAAAAAAGATCATTTAGAGATCAAGCCGTAAAACCCAAAAGAGATTACAAAATTCAACAGCAAAATAACAAATGAATAAGGAAGGACATTAATAAAATACGCACCAAGAAAATTTTGCTGCCTTCGCTGCCGAATCTGAGGATCTCTTTAGTTGATTCCAAAGCTTCCTTTAAAGAAATTAGGGCTTTTACATTGTCCTCAGTGATCGGGTCTTTGCTCTCTTTGAACTCTTCAAACATGGGTATCAAGAGCTTCAATCGCCTCGCAAGGTTACAGTACTGTTTCTTGATTGCCCATCTGTAGTCCGAGATCGCAGAAATCTCATTAACGACGTCAATTAGCTTCTGATTTAGCGTTCGATTTTCCTCTTCCATGGCTAATTAAGATCCCTGACACACACTCTCTGTGTAAGTGTGCCGTCTCGTATCGATCAATTAACAATTTAACAGAAAACAAAGAAATTAGGAGTTAAGCTAGATTTGGTTAGAGAGGTTGGAGGTCATCCGCTTAATGCTTAATTTACGAATGCTACTCCAAAATGTGATCCCGGCAACGGCAACGGCAACGGCAACGGCAACGGCAACGGCAACGGCAAAGGCAGCAGCTCTCATTCATCTCCGGTCTCCATGTCGTGTGGGAGAAAAAACAAAAAGTCAGTCTGGTCCGTTCTTCACTGCAGAGACTTTTCTGGCGCGGCTGAGCTCAACTGGGGTTAGAATTTAACTGCACTGACGTTGTGGGGTTAAGCCGAGTTAGAGACATTAGAGAGTGGAGAGTGGAGCGTCTTTGGTCGCCCGCCGCTGGTCAGTTTTATGGTTCAACCAAAACCCACCGAATCTTCTACGACTCTTTCTAGTTTCTACGCCCCCTAATAATATTTCCCGTCCACCAAGCACACCCACACATATAAAATAGGTGGGGGTGGGCAAACTAAAACAAGTATATCTGCTCAACCTTTTATATGGAGTTGTTGGGAGAAGGATGTAAAGGTGTCAATTGGGTCAATTGATAAGGTCTTTAGCTGATATAGCTGCTTGTAGTTGTAGGGGAGACTTTCGGTCAATCCCGCTGACCGGTGGCCATCTACCAGGGTAAGGTTAGGAGGATTACGGTTTTGGGTATTTCCTCATGGAGCAATATACAACTCCTTTGGACTTATTAATGCAAGTCTTTTTTTTTTTTTTTAATAAATGAGACAAATAAACAAAACAACAAAAAAACAAACACAACAAAAGAAACAAGGAGGAAATTAAACCCTGTTTGGCAATGTTTCACGAGAGTGTTTCTCTCCTTCCCAGTACTTCCGCATGTTTGACAAAAGAAACACGAAAAATATGTCATTCCTGGTGCAAAAAGAATGGCATGAGAGGAAAACGCAGTTCCCACAACGTCTTACAGTAGTTACAAACACGTGTGTGGTTCCCATATGAGAGGACGGGTTTGGCAGAATCAACGAGAAAAGAAGACCTTGTTGAGCTTGATTCTAGTCCGACTTTGTAAAATGACTTAAGAGGTGTAGGATAAGTGGGAGTCATCGGGCATAAGTGAAATACCACTACTTTTAATGTTATTTGACTTATTCCGTTAGTCAGAGGCAGGGCATCGCCCCTCCTTTTGGACCTAAGGCTTGCCTTAGTGGGCCGATCTAAGGTTGTTGGTAAAGGTTGGAACATTGATGTTATTGGGTCCAAAGTGATCAAATTTATAAAAAAGAAAAACAACCTTGCAAAAGAGCTAAGAAAGTGGAGTAAAGTCCATTTTGGCAACACCTTGGAAAAGAAGAAAAATCTAGTTAGTAGATTAAAACAAGTTCAAAAAGACATTTCTGAAAATCCAAATAATATCTCCCTTTTAAATCTTGAAATGCTCTCCAAAAACAACTTGATAAACTATTAAAAAGGGATGAGGCTTATTGGGCTCAAAGAGCAAGAATAGACTAGATCAATTTGGGAGACAGGAACAATGACTTCTTTCATACAATGGCTACTATTAGAAAACATCATAATAGAATTATTAAAATAAAAAATGATGACGGCGTTTGGATTAATGACCAACCAGGAATTGCATCTCACTTCACATCAAAGTTTAGGCAAAGATTCAAATCAGAGGGTACCGATGGAATTGATAATTTCATAAATGAAATTGATCAATGTGTTACTGAATATCAAAATGCTCATATCTCGAGGGATGTTACAAATGCTGAGATTCGTGAGGCTCTTGATTCTATGAAGGACCTCAAGGCTCTAGGACCAGATGGTTTAAATGTATTGCTTTTCAAAAAATTCTAGAATATTATAGGAGATTCAGTATGTGATGTAGTAAAAGCTTTCTTCCATAGTGGAAGACTATCCAGGATTTTAATCCAAACTTTTATCACTCTCATCCCAAAAAAGAAGAACCCTGAAACAGTGAATGATTACAGGCCTACCAATCTATGCAATGTCATTTATAAAGTCATTACTAAAATCCTTGTCAATAGGATCAAACATCTCCTGGACAAAATAATATCCCCGTATCAGAGTGCCTTTGTGCCAAACAGACAAAATAATGATAATATCCTTGATGCTGCTCGATCCGAAGTGGTGCACAAACCGAGGTTGTAGTCAGATAGTCCTTGCCAACAGGGTGGAGCCGAGGTGGAAGGACGAGGTTGTGCTTCAAGACCTATGATCAAGAAAGGAAGTCAGAGGCCCGAGGAGTTATCCCTGTGTAGGCACTCCGACGCTCAAGTCAGTAGAAGGTGGTGGATGGTCGGGCAGAGTAATGAGGGTGTTGGTCCGAGCAAGTGAGTATTATGAGTGCTAGAAGTTGGAATCCTTTACCTTGAGCAGGAGATACCTTTTAATAGCCAAAGGTCCATGTCCTAGTTGGATTGGGCTTCCGGAGTTACTGGGATGAGATTAACCGTTGAAGTCTTTGGGATAGAGTCCTATTCCCCAGCGAAGCTGCCCTCATCCCTTCTCCTATCCATGGTCATGCTTATCTACGTGATGTGTGGCTAATGTGGCTTAGAGGATAAGGTGGGTGCCTACGGAAATAGCATAGCACAGTCATGACTACGGAGTCGGTGTATGTCGCGGAGCTGGCTGGGCCGTACTGATGTGGCCGAGGTGATTGGGAAATGACTGGGCGGCCACAGGTCATCTAAGGCAAGCTTAACCATGACCCGAACACCACTCCCCCAATTCTGAACTTGAGGAATGAAGTGCTCGGCCGAGGTGTAGCGCGACAGAGTGCTTTGTTCCTCGGCTAAATAGGGCTGCTCACGGGTCGGGTTGGGTCGGTTTACTAGCATTTTTCAACCGACCCGACCTAGCCGGTTAACCTAGAAATGAAATCGAAACCGACCATGTACTAAGTAAAACCGACCTAATTGGTTTGAGTCAGTTTGGGTTGGTTTGGGTCGTTTTGTGAATGATTCTCTCGGTGTGAACGATCAAGGATTAAAGTCTAAGAAGCGAAGGCTGGATGCCTAGAAATTAAAAATGATTTGATAGATTAAAGTTGAAATTTTATATATAATATGTATATTTCCAAAATAAAGTTGAAGTATATACATATATATATATATATATATATATATATATATATATTTCCACAAATATATATCTGAAATATATATTAAAACTGAAATATATCAGATATATAATATATATATATATATATATATCTGAAATATATTATATATAATATATATCTAAGTCGGTTCGGGTTGGCTTGGTTTCAGTTTTCACACATGAAAATTGAAACCGAACTAAACCATCGGTTTATGTTTTTTTGTAACCCGAAACAGACCGGTGTTGAAGAAAAACCAGTTGACTCGGGCTGGATTGGACCGGGTTGGTCGGTTTAGGTCTTGTTATGAACATCCCTAACTCCAAGTTGAAGTTCTGGTTGACCATTTGGTCCACTTAGTATTCCTCGGCGCTTGGCAGAGATTGAAATCCGCGCAATGCAGGTTGTAGTTGAGGAGTTTTTCAATCGTTGGCTATAGAACTTCGAGAATTCTAATTTTGGAATCCGAACACCACCCCCTAGTTCCGGAGACGAGGAGAGGAGTGCTTAGCCGAGGCATTGTGCGGTCGTTTACCCCGGTCAGGCGTCGAGAAGCTAAGTTGGTCTTCGGAGTTCGGGCTTCTCTGATGCTCGGTTGTGCTGCATCGTGAAAGGTCTCTTCGTTCTTCAGCTGAGGAACTTACACTCGGAATTTCGAAATCCGAACACCACTCCCCCCAATTCCGAAGTCCAAGAGTGGAGTGCTCGGTTGGGATGCAGTGCTGGCTCTTTTGGTTGGGGACTGAGGTGTGTCGGACCTGTCGTTGGGTGTTTTGAGGAGACTCAAGGGCTTGGTTGGACCGGTGGTCTTGGACGGACCATGGAGGTTTGCAGATTTGGTTGGACCAGTGCTTCAGGGCGGACCGGTGTAGTTAATGCTTTTATCGTTGCTTGTCAAGAACGTCGCTTCGGTTCCTGAGGCCTCACGCGTGCCATGACATTCGCGTCGATTGGTCTTCTCGAGCTTCGTTAGAGCAGCGCTTGATCTCCACCATTGATCTGGCTTTGATTTGTGCCTCTAGAAGTTATAAGAAGGGAGGAAGGGCATTTCTCCTTCACCATTTGTGAGAGAGATTGCTTAGGGAGCTTGGCAAGGGGTTGTTGGCGTTGCTCGGATTCTGCTCTAATTCCGCAACTTCAAGTTCGGTAAGATGTCTTCCTCGTCTTTTCATTCTTCTTCTTCTTCTCCTTCTGGTTTCGGTTCTTCTTCCAGTTCTAGTGGCTCCAATTATGAGTCTGAGGTCGAGGAATTTGAGAAGGTAGAGTCGGAGAGATCTGCCGAGGTTGGTCCTTCCAGCGTGGAGGTATAACTTCTCGTGCGGGCTGGTCATCAATTCGAGACCACCTCTTGTAGCTTGACTCCCAGGGACATGACTCAGATCCAGGCCCTGTATGACATTCCCGAGAAGTTTGGGATAAGGTGTCCATATGCCGGCAAGAGGCCAACGGATGCTCAACCGGGCGAGGTATGTGTGTACGAGAGAAGCTTGGAAGTCGGGTTGAGGTTCCCTTTGGACGAAGGGGTAGCCGAGGTATTTGAATGGTACTGGGTGCTGCCGGTGCAATTGATGCCGAACTCTTTTAGGTTTTTGCTCGGCCTTATGTCGTATTGCTTCGTCTGTGACATCGAGTTGGCCCTGGGTATGGTGAGCTATCTCCTCCAGCTAAAGCTTCACCAGCAGGGCTACTACTATTTCTCGGCCCCATCCTCAGTGAAGACTAGAAGGGAGAGTTTTTCTTTGTACACTGTCCTAGGGGCCTACCTTTCCCGATCGCGTTGTAGAAGCCGATGACAAAGGTGCAGCAACCCAAGTGGCACAGGCTTACTAGGGAGGAGAGGTTGGCCCTAAGCATGATCAATGAGATAAATGTGCTGGCGCAGACATTCTCTGAGATGTTGATGCTTGCCGGACTGATGCGTAGAGTGGCCAGTTTGTCTTGTTGCTTCAATTTACTTGTCGAATCCTTCTTTCTTCGAATTTATGCTTACTCTGTCACAATTCTGCGGTGCAGGTGTGGAGACAGCAAGCGAGGAAGAAATTGTCCGCCGAATGAAGAAGAATCAGCAGAGGTGAAGGGGGGGTGCACGGTCCTAGCCCCGTTAGGAGGTGGTTCTGCCACCGAGGTCTCCAGAGAGGGCATCCCGTCAGCAGAAAAGGGCTTGGCAACGGGGTGACAATGAAGATGTGGTAGTGGTGGAACCGGGGAAGTATCGAGTTGTCATTCCTCCTTCTCCACAGATGGAAGTAGGGGGCAGCAACTTGGCCTTTCACATGCTGCAGTGGACGGTCCATCCCGAAGAAAGACTTGAGACGGAGGAGGTACCCGAGCAACTTCTCCATGGAATCATGACGGTGTCCATTACTCAGGAGGCCGGGCAAGCAACCAGTGGCACTCTCGAATGTTCGCTGATCTGTGTCGCAGCTCAGGTAAGTTTGTGCTTGTTTCTTGTTTTCATTTGGTTGAGGTTGTCCGTGCTAGTGCGTGTTCTTTGTTAGCAGAATGCCTGCTCGGTGATAGCGGTGATTGATCATCTTCAACACCTGCGGAGTATGTACGAGCAGGAGCACACCGAGCTTATAAGCTTAAGGGCACAGTTGGTTGAGCTTCGGGCGGCCGGCAAGCGAACGGCCATGCTAGAAGTAGAGATGGCTGAGCTGAAGGGCCAGATAGCCAAGCAAGCAAATGTCGTCCACAGCTTGAAGCAGCAGATCACAGAACTAAAGGCAGAGAGGGAACGACTGAAGCAAGAGGCTGCTGATGAGACTCAACCCACTGAGAACAATCTTGTTGTTGACATGTGCGATGGGGGCGGAGACGGTGAGGAAGAGGAAGAGGTTGCGGACCCTCTTGCTAAGGAATGAGTTTCCGCAGAGTTCCTTCTATTTTTGTTTTTGTTGTTGACCTCTTTTGTAGTGACTCGATATGTCGAGATTCGATCTGTCTATTGACTTTAGTAAGTTAATGAGAATATGTTCTTTTTTGCCCCGGGCATGTGTACTGCTCTTTGTTTTCCTCTTCCTTTCTTTCGCAAAGTTTTGATCCTCAGCCTTATCACAACCGAGGTTAGGGGTTGGCCAAGATCTTTGGTCTTCGGCTTGCATGGTTGGGGCGTAATTTGAGCTCTCTTCTTTCGGGATGCTCAATTATCGGTCTTGGGAGCTTTTTGGCTCTTTGAGGGCTGGTCGTTGCTTGACAAGCTCCACTTGATAGTTAGTCATTGGGTGTGCGGAGTTCATTGACAGCCCTCAAGCCTTGGCGGGCGGGGGCGTTCTTCTCCACTTAGGGCTTTGGCCGTTGACAGCCGAGTCGATTTAATTGGTCGGCTATGCACTGTCGAGCTTTGCATTGCGGGCTCTAGCCGTTATGGTCAGCCGAGTCGATGCACTCTCATGAAGCGGGCTACGCGCGAGGTGCGCTGTGAGGTGTGTTGCGTCCACAGCGTGTTGTGGTGTGTGCTATATGTTGTGCGGTGTTGTGCAAAGTATGTTGTGCGTTGTGCGATGTTGTGCGAAGTATGTTGTGCATTGTGCGGTGTATGCATGCATGTTGGGCAACCAACTTATAATGAAAAAATGTTCTTCATTAATATCGAATCACTGATAGTACATTCAGAAATTCCTAGTGTTCCAAATCCTTTGTATGGGTCGGCCATCAAGGTCTTTGAGTCTATAAGTAACGGGCCCAAGGACTCTAGTGATTTTGTATGGCCCTTCCCAGTTTGGTCTGAGCTTGCCTTCTCCTGGTGCGGTTTCGATGACTTTGCGGAGGACGAAGTCACCTGTTTTGAACTCCCATCTTCTAACTTTGGAGTCGTAGTATTTATTCATCCTCTGCTGTTGTATTACCATCCTTACATGTGCTTGGTCCCACACTTCTTCCACTAAGTCTAACTCTGCACGGAGGTCTTTGTCGTTCTGGCCCTTGTCGTAAAACTCGGTCCGGAGGGTCAATGAGCCTATTTCCACAGGTACCGTGGCTTCAGCCCCATAGGTTAGGCAAAAGGGTGTCTCTCTGATAGTCGTCCGTGAAGTAGTCTTGTATGCCCATGGTATGCTCGGTAGCTCCTCGACCCACCGTCCATTGGCCTGGTCAAGTCTGGTTTTTAAGTCGTGTAGTAAGATTCGGTTGGTCACTTTGGTCTACCCATTGCTCTAAGGTCGATGTATGGAGGTGGTGTGGTGGTTGATCTTCAGGTCAGCGCAGAGAGCTTTGTACATTCGGTCAGTGAACTGCGTCCCGTTGTCTGTGATGAGGACCCACAGAATACCTTGTCAGAAAAAATTCTAGGCATTGTGAACGGTAATGCGTGCCAATGCTTCGACTTCCACCCATTTGGTGAAGTAATCTACTACTACCAAGAGAAACTTCTTTTGGGCCACCGCGGTGAGGAAGGGGCCAAGGATGTCCATGCCCCACTGTGCTAATGACCACGGGCTGGTGATCGACTTCAAGGGGACCGCTGGATGATAGTGAAGGTTAGAGTGTCACTGACAATTGTCGCACTTCCACACAAACTGGGATGCATCCTGCTTCATGGTTGGCCAAAAATATCCTTGCCGAAGTGCCTTGTGAGCTAGGGTTCAGGCGCTAGGGTGATCTCCACAGATGTCTTTATGTATTTCCCTGAGAATGTTGATAGCTATAAATATATAACCCTAGCAAGTGCACTAGTTATCAAGTAGTATAATAATATCGTTCCCATAGGGATTTAACAAAATAAATATTAGAATCACAGTCTTCCCTAATTATTTGGACAGTTGAAATTTAGATTTAAGGAAACAAGAACTACTGAAAATAAAAACTGGAACAAAGAAAATAAAAACAAGGGTGATCACTAATCGAATATGCAAATGATGGAATAGCTAGGACTTTTGGTCCACCTAACCAATGCAATGAATATTGATGGGTTCAATTATCCAAGACTAATTGTTATTCCCATAAGTTGAGATTTTCACAAATTTATTTAATATTCTCTCTCGAGATATACTAAACCTACACCCATCAGGTAACCCTTCGATCTCTCGAGTAGAGCTCTCAAGATGGAAGTGCATTAAGTCCAAGAAAACCATTAAATTCAGATGAATCATGTATATATATCTCTATATACCATTCAATTCACACTATGAATTATTTTGTCAGTTATATTAATTCCTCTCTCAATTCATTCACATAACCCAAATCAATTAAGAGGTGGCCAAGCTCTTAATTGCATTAAGCACAATAATTCATAGACTATATGGAAATCACAATCTTTGATGAATCAAGAAGATAAAAATCTAACATGGTTAGGCTTTCCATAGCCCTAACAAGAAACAAATCAATTCATGATGAAAGAATTAAAACAAACAAAGGGGAAGAAAGAACTCTTGAATTCGCCCATGGTGTTGAGATCTCCTCTTCTTGAAGTTTCTTGAATTCCTGAACCTTTCTTGAACCCTTCTTGACTGATTGTTCCTTGCTTCTTGATTCAAATCAGAAGTTGAATGATTGAATGATTCAGTGATCAAGTGATGTCTAAAGCTGGTCCGCCCCCTCCTTTATATAGCTTAAAGGGGAGGGGGTGGTCTCCTACTTCCTCTTGAAGTTGATCTTTACAAGAATAGAAAGTCCTATCCTAATTCTAATCTTATCTTTTTATCTAATAAACTCAATCCTCTTATCCATCTAAGATTACATCAAGAATTTAGATCTGGAAGGACTCTTCTCAGTTTCTTGTTCTTGGATTCGTAATAGACCTCCTCTGCGAATTGGGCTTCAGCCAGGCTTTTCTGCGAGTTTGGCTTCAGCTGCGGATTGGGCCTTCTTGCGAAACTGCCCCGACTTCAGACTCAGATTTGACTTCGACGCAGGCCGAATCAGCGAAAGCCCAAAATATGAAAATTGTGGCTTTTTCTCTTATCTTTCCATTGGATCTTGAATCCGCCCATTCGGAGTTCGGAGACGCGAGTTAGGCCCATTTCACTGAATGATGTCAAAACTGTGAAAAATCATCCAATTTGTCTATCTTTGCTCTTGATGCCTTCTTTCATGCCCTGAACAGAAATATGAGTCCAATTAGGTGCTAATTCAATATAAAAGACATAGTAATTGGGGATAAAAATATGATAAATTCTCCTTTCATCAAATCCCCCACACTTAAACTCTTGCCCGTCCTCGGGCAAGACAAAACTCAAAACAAAATTAAAACAAGAACAAGCTAACTAAAAGATGGTCTTGGATTTTTCTCAATAGGGTATTGGTTCTCCCGCATGCCTTGATCCAGTATTAATGGTCCTTCCGTTCGTCCATTTCCTTTCCTCTTTAATTTGTCAAGGAATAATCTTAAATCGCCAATCCTCATGTCCCCAAGTGAGATTGACAATCAAGGGAAGTAGGCATCTTTTCGCATGAGCAATTTAGGGCTAGAGTAAGCCCTTTTTGTTTTCATAATCACATGTAGAAAGATTCAAAAAAATACCCTCTCATGATTTTTCAGAACAAAACAAGGGATGTTATTACCATAAGCTTGCTTATGTATCAAATCTCCACCACTTATCATGAGTGCAATGCATCAAAAGGTGAATTCGGGTTTGGAACTAGGGATGAGTGCATTTTATGCTCCATCTCACCCTTTTCTTATTCTTTTAGTGTGAGTGCATTTTATGCTCCATCTCACACTAGATCCTTTCTTCTTTTTTTTTTCTCTCTTGGTGTGAGTGCATTTTATGCTCCATCTCACACGAGTGTTTTTTTTTTTTTTTTTTTTTTGTAACATGTTCCAATACATGAACTCATTAACGTGGTCTCAACATGCCTAACAAAACAAGTTCTAGAATAATCAACCCCTGTTTGTCCGTTAGAAACCAAATGCTTACAAGAGTCAACTCTGTATTGCATCTTGCCTGTTGATCATTCAAACTACTGAGATGCCTTCCTTAGCCAGAAATTCCAGCTAGATTTGCCTGCATCCTTCCTTGTCTATCCTCCCTAAGCACATGATTCAAGGTGGTTTGCAATCATTCAAAAACAAGTCTCTAAGGAGCAGAAATTTCAAAAGGAAAGGTAAAAAATGATGATCAAAGCATGCTAGAGTTCAAAAAAAAAAAATTATCAACCCCTTACTCCTCCCCCACACTTAAGATATACATTGTCCTCAATGTATGGAATGCATCAAAAGAACAAGGAGAGAGATTTAAGAGGACTTCCCTGAATGCCTCGTTGAGATCCTGCAGATGTGAGATACTAAAAAGAGAAAAACACACTTAATGGGTTGCCTCCCACAAGCGCTCGTTTTAAGTCGTGAGCTTAACTTTCACCTTTCCTTCATGGTGGTTTCAAGGAGAGAACGGACCCATGGTGGATGGGTTACTCTCCTTCAATATAATGTTTCAACCGGTGTCCCTTTACCTTGAATGTACTCCCATCATCATTATGTAGTTCAATTGCTCCATACGGGAATACCTTAGCCACCTCAAAAGGTCCGCTCCATCTGGTTTTCAATTTCCCAGGAAATAGCTTTATGTGAGAATTAAAGAGCAGCACCTTATCTCCTTCCTTGAACTCCTTCCTAGCAATTCGAGAATCATGCCATGCCTTAGTTTTTTCTTTGTAGGTGCGGGCATTCTCATAAGCGTGATTCCTCCATTCATCTAACTCGTTGAGCTGAAGTTTCCTTGCCTCACCTGCATTGCTTAATTCAAAATTTAGAAATTTGGTAGTCCAATAAGCTTTATGTTCCAACTCAACGGGTAGATGGCATGCTTTGCCGAAAACTAGTTGGTAGGGCGACATACCAATTGGGGTTTTAAATGCAGTACGGTAAGCCCAAAGTGCATCATCTAACTTTAAGGACCAATCTCTTTTGGATGTGGTAACCGTTTTTTCTAAAATCTGCTTTAATTCCCTATTAGAAACCTCTACTTGGCCGTTGGTCTGAGGGTGGTAAGGGGTTGCAATTCGATGTGTAACACCATACTTATTTAACAGTTGTTCAAATTGCCTATTGCAAAAGTGCTTTCCCCCATCACTTATGATGGCTCGAGGTGTTCCAAAACGAGTAAATATGAATTTTTTCATGAATTTAATGACAACTCGAGCATCATTAGTAGGGTAGGCACATGCTTCCACCCATTTGCTCACATAGTCCATAGCCACAATTATATAAGAATTATTAACAGACTTTGGAAAAATTCAATGAAATCGATGCCCCACACATCAAATATTTCGCAGACAAGTATGTTGCTCAAGGGCATCTCATTTCTTCGGGAGATATTACCTGTCCGTTGGCAATGATTGCAAGCACTTACATATTTGAATACGTCCCTGAAAAGTGATGGCCAATACAAACCGCTTTGAAGAATTTTTGAAGCAGTTCTTGATGCTCCATGGTGACCTCCAGCTTCTTTGTCATGGCAGAATTGTATGACATTTTGTACTTCCTCCTCAGGAATACATCTTCTTATCAAGCCATCCCTGCAGATTTTATACAAGTAGGGTTCATCCCACAAGTAATATTTCACATCAGAGAAAAATTTCTTTCTCTGTTGATATGTCAGGTGAAGAGGCATCACATTCCCTGCCAAGAAATTAGCCAAATCAGCAAACCAAGGTTCATTTTTATCATTAATCGCATAGAGTTGCTCATCTGGGAATTCATCATGTAAGGCTGAATTATCAATATTTTCAACATACTTTTCATACAGCCTTGATAAATGGTCAGCTACCGTATTCTCACTACCCTTCTTATCCTTAATTTCTAAATCAAATTCTTGTAACAGCAAGATCCATCGTAACAGCCTAGGTTTTGCATCCTTCTTAGCAAGCAGATACCTCAGGGCAGCATGGTCAGTGAATATGATGACTTTAGATAAGAGTAAATAGGATCTGAATTTTTCAATAGCAAATACTACTGCAAGTAGTTCTTTTTCAGTAGTGGAATAATTTTTTTGTGCTTCATTCATGGTCCTACTTGCATAGTAAATGGTATGAAATTTCTTATCCTTTCTTTGCCCTAAAACTGCGCCTAAGGTATCATTGCTTGCATCACACATTATTTTGAAGGGTAGTTCCCATTCAGGAGCTGATACAATCGGTGCTTGAATCAATTTCTCTTTAAGGGTATTGAATGCTTGCAAACAATCATCAGTGAAATCAAAAGGCACATCCTTAACTAGCAGATTTGTTAGGGGCCTGGCGGTTTTGGAGAAATCTTTGATGAACCACCTATAAAAACCGGCATGCCCGAGAAAACCCCTAACATCTTTTATTGATTGTGGTGGAGATAATTTTTCAATCACTTCTATTTTAGCTTTATCAACCTCGATGCCCCGGGAGGACACCTTATGCCCTAGAACGATTCCTTCTCTAACCATGAAATGGTATTTTTCCCAGTTTAAAACAAAGTTAGATTCCTCACACCTTTGGAGTACCTTTTCCAAATTAATCAAGCATTCATCGAATGATGATCCATAAATAGAGAAATCGTCCATGAAGACTTCCATGAAGTCATCATATAATGACATCATACACCGTTGGAAAGTGGTAGGGGCATTGCACAGTCCAAAAGGCATTCTCCTAAAGGCAAAGGTCCTGTAAGGGCAAGTAAAAGTGGTTTTTTCCCGATCTATTAGTGCAATGGGTACTTGAAGGTACCCGGAGTAGCCGTCCAGGAAGCAATAATATTCGTGCCCTGCAAGTCACTCTATCATCTGATCAATAAATGGCAGTGGAAAGTGATCTTTCCTGGTGGCCTCATTTAATTTTCGATAGTCTATGCACACCCTCCAGCTAGTTATTGTTCTTGTGGGAGTATATTCATTATTTTCGTTTATGATTACAGTCATCCCACCTTTCTTTGGTACGACTTGAACGGGACTTACCCATGATGAATCTGAAATTGGATAAATAATACCTTCTTCGAGCAATTTCAGAATTTCTACCTTTACCACCTGTTGCATTTTTGGATTCAGCCTCCTTTGTGGTTATGCCTTGGGACTACAGCCTTTCTCCATCAGAATTTTGTGTGCATACCAACGGGCTGATTCCTTTTATGTCTGCAATGCTCCATCCTATGGCCGATATGTGTTGCTTGAGTACCCTCACAAGCTTTTCCTCTTGGAGGTTTGTCAAATCAGAAAAGATGATTACAGGTAAGGTGGAACTGTCTCCCAAAAACATATATTTTAAATGAAAAGGTAAGGGTTTGAGTTCCAAAGCCGAAGGTGCTTTGATGGAGGGTAATAGTTGTTTAGAGGGGATCGGCCCATCTAATGGTAGAAACTTCCCTTTTCTTGGCCGGCTTCTAAATAGTTTATTACCTCCTCTACTTCGTCCTCCACTACCTGCATGTTATTACCAGAATTAATGAGATAGTTTGCAAGTGGGTCATCTATCTTTGTTTTATTAATTTCTACTGCCACCACATCAATGGAGTCGATTACATAAACTTCATGTTCTTTAGTGTTAGGATACTTCAGGGTTTGAAAAACATTAAATATCATTTATTCTCCATTAATCGTAAGAGTAAGTTGACTCTTTTGTACATCAATTAAAGCATTACCGGTTGCAAGAAAGGGTTTCCCTAGAATTAATGGCATCGATCTATCCTCCTCCATATCCAACACAATGAAATCAGCAGGGATGATGAAATTCCCTACTTTAACTAAGAGATCTTCCACTATTCCCCTAGGGTATTTGATGCTTCAATCAGCCAGTTGTAGGGTAATGGTGGTAGATGTTAGTTCATGTAATCCAAGTCTCTTAAAAATAGAATAGGGCATTAAATTTATACTAGCACCAAGATCACATAAGGCTTTATCAAATTCAGCATTTCCTATGGTGCAAGGTATAGAGAAACTCCCTGGATCCTTCAGTTTTTGTGGTAGCTTATTTTGAAGAATGGCTAAACATTCTTCGTTTAATTTTACCATCTCGCAATCCTCCCATTTTCTTTTGTTGGACATCACCTCCTTCAGGAATTTTGCATACTTGGGCATCTGCGATAACACATCAAGAAGAGGAAGGTTAATGTGAATCTTTTTAAACACTTCCAAAAATTTTTCAAATTGTTTATCTATTTGGCCTTCAAAACTCTTCTTGGGTAGGGAATAGGGAGTTGGATTTCATGTAAATTTAGTTTAGGGGTACTTCCCTCATTCTCCTTTTGCAGATTGGCCGATTCAGCTTCCTTGTCGTCTTCTTGGGTTTCACCGATTGTCTTCCCGCTTCTTAGGGCTATGGCATTGACATGTTCTCTGGGATTTTTTTCTGTGTTGCTGGGCAGCCTTCCTTCTTTCCTCTCTGATAACATGCTCACAACCTGCCCCATTTGAACTTCTAATTTCTTAATTGTTGTTTCATGGTTTTGGAATTTTGCTTCAACAGTGTTGATGAACTTAGAAATCATCTCCTCCAGATTGCTCTTTTTCTCTTGTGGGGGCGGTTGTGGTTGGAATCCCATGGGTGCCTTTTGATGATTGTTGCTCCAAGAGAAGTTGGGATGACTCCTCCACCCTGGGTTGTATGTATTGGAGTATGGGTTGAAGTTTGACCTGCCAGCATGAGAGATAAAATTAGCATTCTCATGGGAAATACAAGGACTATTTAATTGACAATCAGAATTAGTATGTCCTATTTAACCACATAAATCGCATGAGATGCTAGATGGTGTATTAATGGCTGCAATATTAAAAGCATCAAACTTCATATTCAGACTAGCAAGTTGTGCAGATATGGCTGCAAGGGAATCGATATGGTATACTCCCCTCTGATTGGTTCGATCATTGCTCCACTGGTAGCTGTTTGACACCATCTCCTCTATTAGGTCATAAGCTTCTTCCGATGGTTTCCTCATGATCGTACCACCTGTAGCTGCATCAATAATAGATCGATTAGAGGGGTTAATGCCATTGTAAAAAGTCTGAATCTGTCGCCAAGTTGGTACCCCATGGTGGGGACACTTCCTAAGCATCTCCTTGAATCTTTCTCATGCTTCATACAAGGATTCCCTCTCAAATTGAGCAAAGGTAGTAATTTCATTAATTAACTTTGCTGTTTTGGAGGGTGAGAAATATTTAGCCAAAAATTTCAGGGTTAAATCATTCCAAGTGGTGATGCTTCCTGCAGGGAGTGAGTTGAGCCAATCTTTAGCTCTATCACGCAATGAAAAAGGAAATAATCTTAACCTAATTGCATCATCACAAACTCCATTGTGTTTAAATGTATCACATATTTCAATGAAGTTAACGATGTGTGCATTAGGGTCATCACTTGGTAGCCCACTAAACTGAATACTAGTTTGGATCATTTGAATTATTGCAGGTTTTATTTCAAAATTATTGGCGTGGATGGTAGGCTTGCAAATGCTGGATGTCGCCCCATCAATGTTTGGACAAGCGTAGTCCAAGAGGGTGCGATTTCCTTCTGCCATCTCTCCTTCTATCTCTATGACTGGTTCGCAAATAACAACCTCTTCTCTTGATTTTCCTTTTTTGGCCCTTTGCAACAAACGAAGGGTCCTTTCAATTTCTGGATCGAATTCAGCTAACCCTTCCTGTCTAGTGCGTGTCATGCACTAGCAAATCTGAACCAACAAAAAAAAAATTCGAACAAACAAATAAAAATAAAAATAAAAATAATAACAGAAATAAAAGGAAAAAGAATAAAAAATAATAACAGAAATAAAAGGTCCAAATTAATCAAGGTTAACAAATTCTAATATTATTTTAGGATTAAATCCCCGGCAACGGTGCCAAAAACTTGATAGCTATAAATATATAACCCTAGCATTTAGATCTGGAAGGACTCTTCTCAGTTTCTAAGATTACATCAAGAATTTAGATCTGGAAGGACTCTTCTCAGTTTCTTGTTCTTGGATTCATAATAGACCTCCTCTGCGAATTGGGCTTCAGCCAGGCTTTTCTGCGAGTTTGGCTTCAGCTGCGGATTGGGCCTTCTTGCGAAATTGCCCCAACTTTGGGTCCGGATTTGACTTCGATTCTGGCCGAATTAGCGAAAGCCCAAAATATGAAAATTGTGGATTTTTCTCTTATCTTTCCAGTGGATTTTGAATCAGCCCATTCGGAGTTCGGAGACACGAGTTAGGCCCATTTCACTGAATGATGTCAAAACTGTGAAAAATCATCCGATTTGTCTATCTTTGCTCTTGATGCCTTCTTTCATGCCTTGAACAGAAATATGAGTCCAATTTGGTGCTAATTCAGTATAAAAGATATAGTAATTGGGGATAAAAATATGATCAATTCTCCTTTCATCAAATGTAGTCGACCTCGGAAGGGGGAAGACACTTCAAGTATGGGAGAGTATGTGAGCAGTGGTAAAGTTGTCCCTAGATAAGGTAGTATCGGGCTTATCTATGTTGGAGCTTCTTGGCTTCTATCCTGTCTTCTAGGAGTGTGCTATCCCAGAGGTACTGAGTAATGGGGTCCATCCTGGATGGGCCGTGCTGTACTAGGAGGATGAGGAGGGCCATTGGTGTGATGCTCGGCTAGGCCAATGTGTCCACCCACACTCTAGAGCCTAGGTCGAGTTTCGGCGAACTGCTAACTTCGATAATGCATCGGCCTAAATGTTCTCTACTCGGGGAATCTGCTGAATGTTGAACTACTTGAGCCTCTAGATGAGCTCCCGTACCTTCTGTAAATAGCTCACCATTGTGGGTGTTCGCTTCTCAAACTGGTCGTGGATCTGATTAACTTCCAATTGAGAGTCGTTGAACGCTTCCATTCTCTGGGCTCCGAGGTCTAGAGCAAGCAGAGTCTAGCAATGAGGGCTTCGTATTCAGCTTCATTGTTGGAGGCTTTGAATTCGAACCGGAGGGCATGCTCCAATACCACATTGTCTAGGCCAAGGAGGATGAGGCTGGCCCCGCTGCGTTGTTTGTTTGATGAACCATCTATGTGGAGAGTCCATACTTGTGGCTCAGGGGCTGGGTCCTATGTAGTGAAGGTGCATTCTGCAATGAAGTCGGCCAAGGATTGGGCTTTGATAGCGGGTCGAGGTGCGTAGTCGATGTCGAATTCGCTTAGTTCCATGCTCCACTTGATCAGGAGACCTAATGCTTCCAACCTTTGAAGTACTTGCTTGAGGGGCTGGTCGGTAAGAACCCGAATGCTGTGAGCTTGGAAATATGGTCTAAGCTTCCTTGTCGAGGTGACTAGCGCCAAGGCCATCTTTTCTAGATTGGAATACCAGGTCCCTGCGCCGCCGAGCACTTTGCTGGTGTAGTAGATCGACCTCTGTACCCGATCTTCCTCCTTAACCAATACCAAGCTGACAACCTCATCCCCAGTCGAGAGGTAGAGGAGCAACTCGTCCCCTAGGTTCAGTTTAGTGAGAAGAGGCAACAAGCTCAAATACCGCTTAAGATCTTGAAAGGACCATTCGCATTCTTTGGCCCATTGGAAGTCCTTCGGTCGCTTGAGGGATTTGAAGAAAGGCAGACACCGGTCCATGGATTTAGACATGAATTTGCTAAGGGCGGCTTTTCTGTTGGTGAGACGCTGCACTTTCTTGTGGGTCCAAGGTATTGTGTCACCATAAACCCTAGAAATTTGCTGGAGCCGACCCCAAAGGCGCATTTGGTTGGGTTCAACTTCATTTTGTACTTCCTGAAGGTGTCGAAGACTTCTTTAAGGTCAGCCTAGTGATGCTTAGCCTTCTTTCTTTTCACGAGCATGTCATCCACGTATGCTTTCATGTTTCGGCCGAGCTGATCCTTAAAGACCTCGTTCACCAACTGCTGATAGGTAGCACCGGCGTTCTTGAGGCCGAAAGGCATCACCTTGTAGCAATTTAATCCACGGTCGGTGATGAAGGCTATTTTCTCCTAGTCATCCGGGTGCATTTGGATCTGATTGTACCTTGAGAAAGCATCCATGAAGCTTAGGAGTTTGTGTCCTACCGTTGCGTCAACGAGCTGGTCAATCCTTGGCAGGGGAAAGCAGGCTTTGTTTAGGTTGGTGAAGTCAATGCATATTCTCCACTTCCCATTGGCCTTCTTCACCATCACCACGTTCGCCAGCCAGTTGGGGTATTTTACTTCCCAAATGAAGCTGGCATCAAGCAGTTTCTAGACCTCATCAATGATCACCTGCCACCGTTCCACGACGAAGCTTCTCTTCTTTTGCTTAATTAGTCGGTAGCGTGGATCGGCATTCAAACGGTGGGTGATGACCTCAGGGTCAATCCCCGGCATATCCGTTGTCGACCAAGTGAATACGTTGGCATGATCTTTCAGTAGCTGTATTAGTTCTTTCCAAAGGCGGTTGTCCAGGAGAGAGCCGACTTGGACTGTCTTCTCGAGGTCTTCTTCATTAAGTGGCACTTGGATGAGGTCTTCAACAGGTTGGCCGCATTGTGTCTTCACCTCGTCCTATAGATCATAGGCTTCGGCCATCAATGTTTCCGCGGCCGAGCATGGTCCTTTGCAAGAGAGTAGGTAGCATTGCCATGCAGTTATCTAGTCTTCATGTGCTACCCCTATATCGTATTCGGTCGGGAATTTCACAGCAAGGTGGAATGTGGAAACTGTGACCTATAGAGCATTGAGCGTCAGCCTATTGAGGATGGCATTGTACGATGAGGGGCAACGGACCACCATGGCTGTTGCAGTAATGTCACCATCTCCGATTAGAAGGGGTAGAGTTACCCTCCTAATCGGCAAGAGGGACTCCCTGGAGAAGCCCATCAGGGGAGTGTTGACGGGGTGAGGTGGTCTTTGTCAATGCTGAGCTTCTCAAAGGCTTCTTCAAAGAGGACGTTGGCGGAGCTTCCAGTATCAACTAAGATGCGTCACACTTCGAAGTTGGCAACCTCGGCTGTGATCACTAGAGCATCGTTGTGAGGGGTCTGGACTCCCTGGAGGTCATCATCAATGAAGGTGATTGATTGGTCACACCTCTTCTTTTGTCCCCAGTTGTCGATCTCGCATAGCCGTGCATATTTCTTGCACCCTGAGCTGCTCTCCCCTCCCGTAGTGATCCCCCTAGATATCACATGGATCATGCCAACAGGAGGAGCTGGGGGTGGTGGCTGAGCATTTTTTGCACGCGATTCTTCCTGTGTTGGCTTTTTGTTCTTGTTGACGAATCCACCGAGGTACCCATGCCTAATCAGGTCCTCGATATGGTAGTGAAGGTCAAAACAGTTATCCATGTCGTGGTCATGGTCCCTGTGGAACTCGCAATATTTGTCGTGGTTCCTCTTGTTGCCCTATGTCTTCATCTTTTTGGGCCACTAGACATAGCTGTGGTTGCCAATTTGCATCAGAACTTCAGACCTTGGTGTATTTAGTGGCATGAAGTTTAGATAGGTCGGTGGGGGCGTCCGTGGTTTGCGGTCAGGCCGGCGGTTCTGCCTCTTATGGTCCTAATCTGATCTCTCTGGCTTTCGCTCTTCTGTGTCTCTCCTCTTCTTGTCGGGCCTTTCTTCTTCGTCCCATAGCTATGTTTGTGCTTCTTCCACATTGATGTACTTCTGGGCATGGTTCATCAGCGCAACTAGCGTCTGCGGAGGGTTCTTGGAGATGGAGAAGTTGAATGGTGAGGGGCGGAGCCCGTGCTGTATAGCGGTGATGGCCACAGATTGATTCAAGTTCCTGACCTATAGTGCTTCTTTGTTAAACCTCACCATGTAGTCTTTGAGAGATTCTGTCTTCCTTTGCCGCACTTGCATGAGGCTAGCCAAAGTTTTCCAGTGTTTCTGGCTCGTTGTGAATTATGCTAGGAACTAGACCTCTAGCTGCCCCCGCGATGCTATAGAGCATGTGGGTAGAGAGGAATACCAGGTCAGGGTTGGGTCCTTAAGGGTGGCTACAAGAGCTTTGCACATCAGGCCCTCGAATGATCCATGCATCACCATTTGAGCCTTCAGTGCTTCGATGTGGTCGGCGAGGTTGGTATTCCCATCATATTTGTCGAACTAGGGTGCCCACCACCCTGTGGGGGTACCTTGCCCACTATCTCTTGGGCGAAGGGTGGCTCTCTAACAGGCTGAACGATTTGCTGCACGGGATGGTCTATAGGTGGTGTTGTGCTTCTCTGGACTTGGTTACACTCCAACTCCTCCAAACGTTGTCGGAATTCCTGGATCTTGACGTCCCTGTTGTCTGGGGCCGCAGTATGCGTGGCCCTCTCCTTTTTGGGCCATGCAAGTCAGTCTTTTATTGAGCTAGACTCGGTGAAGGAGAGACCACACAAGGCGGCATCCACTTGTCGAGCCTTTTTTTGATGGTGATCCATGTAGTCTGATGCATCCTACTACGGTTGTCTGGTTCACGAGAGCGGGCGGAGGAGGTAGACTTTCTTGTCGTATCTTACTTTTCTTGATAGGACTGCACTCCTTTGTTGTCCGATTGACGCGTTTTGGGGTCCTCGAGGCCAGGATCATTCTTTGTATGTGTTTGGGTGTGAGGGGGGATGGCCTGGTTGGACAGTGCCACGGAACCCAACGTGTGCATCATCTCAAAGATCTTGTTGACCTTTTCTTGCATTGCTTGGAATTGCACTAGGTTGACCGCAACTACAGGCTGTTGAGTTTCTAGGTGGAGAGGCCTGTGGTGGCAAGATTCCCAATATGGGGATCAGCTTGTTGATCACTCGGAATGATTTCTAGGCATCTTGATCGTCTTCTTGATTGCGCTGTGAGAGAGGGATTTTAGGGAAGACTTTTTGTGCGTATCCCATAGATGGCGCCAATCTGACACTGCTCGATCCGAGGTGATGCACGAACCGAGGTTGCAGTCAAATAGTCCTTACCAACAGGGTGGAGCCAAGGTGGAAGGACGGGGCCATGCTTCAAGACTTGTGATCAAGAAAGGAAGTTAGAGGTCCGGGGAGTCATCCCCGGGTAGGCACTCCGACACTCAAGTCAGTAGAAGCTGGTGAATGATCAGGCTAAGCAATGAGGGTGCAGGTCCAAGCAAGTGAGTATTATGAGTGCTATAAGTTGGAATCCTTTACCTTGAGCGGGAGATACCTTTTATAGCCGGAGGTTCGTGTCTTGGTCGGATTGGACTTCTGGGGTTACCGGGATGAGGTTAATCGCCGAGGTCTTTGGGATAGAGTCTTACTCCCAAGCGGAGTTGTCCTCTTCCCTTCTCGTATCCTTGGTCGTGCTTATCTGCATAACGTGTGGCTGATGTGGCTGAAAGGATAAGGTGGGGGCTACAGAAATAGCGTAGCGCGATCACGGATGTAGAGTCGGTATATGCAACAGAGTTGGTCAGGCCGTGCTGACGTGATCGAGGTGAGTGGGCGATGACTGGGCAGCCACATGTCATCTAAGGCCAACTCAACCATGACTTGAACAATCCTAATTGCACATGAGATGATCCATTTGATGAAGAAAAAGAAAGGAAGCTCAGGGATTATGGCCTGTAAAATTGATATGGAAAAGCCCTATGATAAATTAGAATGGGAATTTATTGAAAAAGTTTTAAAAAAGTTTGTCTTTCATGAGGAATAGATTGCATGGGTTATGGAGTGTATCAGAACAACCTCTTATAAGATTTTAATCAATGGGAGTCTAACTGATGAATTTAAACCCAATAGAGGTATTAGGCAAGGTGGCCCTCTTTCTTCTTACATTTTCGTTCTTGTGCTAAAGAACTTGCAAAGAAGCTAGAAAAAGAAGTAGGGAAAATGAAAAGCAGATTGGTTGCAGAGTTTCGAGAGAGGGTCCAAAAATTCCAATCCTACAATCTGCAGACGACTGTTTTATCTTTGCAAATACTACCATTCATGCGTTCTTGAAAGTTAAGGAAATCATTACAAATTTTGCAAAGGCATCAGGCCAATGCCCAAATTTTAAAAAATCAGGTGTGTTTTTCTCAAAGAATACACCACATAGATTCCAAAAGATGCTCTCTAAAATGCTCAGAATCCCTTTGGAGACTAAATCTAATTATTATTTAGGGGCCCCCATTATCACCATAATAGTTACAAAGAACACATTTACTCAAATTAAAGAGAAAATGATGAATAAATTGGCAAATTGGAAAAAACATTCCCTATCAACTACGGGTAGATTAACTCTCATCAATTCAGCAACAAACATGATGCCTCAATTTATAATGAATTCATTCAAAATCCCTAAAAATGCCATTGATGATTTGGATAAGATTCAAAGAGATTTTCTTTAGGACAATACTAATGATAAGAAATCTCTCCACTTAATGAATTGGGAAAAAATTTGCACTCCCAGAAGGTGGGGAGGTTGGGAATAAGAGACTCTACTGGGTCAATGAGGCCATTTTGGCTAAGTTAGGGTGAAGGATTCTGAACGAAGAAGATAACTTGTGGGTAAAAGTTGTCAAGAGCAAATATTTAAGAAGAGATAACTTTTTGGACACTAAAATTAAAAAAAGGGATCTCTTGGGCTTGGAGAGGCATCCTCCTTGCTAGAAATCCCATTAGATTGGGAGCTCGCTGGCAAGTGGGAGATGGAAGCTCTATAAATTTCTAGTTGGATTAATGGGTATGTGACAAACCTCTAATTGAAACTTTGAACCATGAAAATAACACAAATATTAATATTAAAGCATAAAAAAATGATTGATTTTGAGAGGGATTGTTGGAAGGAAGACAAAATTAAGAATGAGGTCTCTGAAAATGTTTGGCAAAACATTAAGACTATTCATATTGCCCCTAATAACATGGAGGATAGAAGGGTCTGGGGGTGCAATCCTAAGGGGACCTTCTCTATCAAATCAGCTTATTTACTCAAATGTTCCTCTATCAAATTCTCCTAGCAACTTTAATTGGTTGAATAGCATCTGAAATTTGAAATGCCCTCCGAAGATCAAAGTATTTCTATTTTTTCTGTTTAATAATAGGTTGTAGTTTTGTGGGCTTGAGGAAGATGCTACACACATTTTTAAAGTTTGTGATCACACAAAGCAAGTTTGGCTAACTTTAAATGTTCCCTTCGAAGGGCCAAAGGAAAATGAAAATCTAAGTGACTGGTGGATAAAAATGTGCACTAAAACAGAAAGCAAAACTCTTTTCGTTAAGGAAAAACTAGCTTTTGTTTTATGGATGGTCTGGAAAAATAGGAACTCCAAAACTTTTAATGATAATACTACTCCCATTCCAATTATACTAGATAAAGCTCTAAATATGTTCACGGAAATTTTTTATGGGAACAAATTCGGTACCTCTATCACATACCACAAGTGGTGGAAACAAATTAGTTGGAAAGCTCAAAAATATGGTTCTGTCAAGATAAACTTTGATGCCTCTCGCAATAGTGATGGAAATTGTTTGGTGGTCTATATAGTATGGGACCATTTTGGTGGCGTGTTAGCGGTCAAAGCATATAAACTTGGTACTTGTTTCATTAACCAGGCTGAAGCTTGGGCTACATGGGAAGTTCATGTCCAAGCTGCAAACTAAAGGGGGTTTCCTATCATCATAGAAGGAGATTCGTCTCTTGTCATCTCCTGCCTCAAAAGAAAGGTGGATGTTCCTTGGAAGCTTGAAAGTACTATCTCAAGCTGCTTACGGAAGAGGGATCTGTTTGAAGGAGATCTTCACTATCACCATGTTTACAGAGAAGCAAGTCAGGCGGCTGATTGGCTAGCTCGGGAGGCTCTTTCTTCTTCTTCTCTAGATTTTAGCATCTTATCTCTTCCCTCTTCTCTTCTTCTTATTTGTTTTTCTGACTTTTGGGGTTGTACTACACTCGGCCTTGCCAAGGTGGAACTGCAAGGGGTGGTTAGCGAACTCTCCTTAGCAGGTCGCCTTAATTTCGTACAGCTCAACTGACTCCTAGGATAGCTCGTCGTAATCCTATGGGGTCAGCTAGTTCGGTCTCACTGAGGTAGAGGTTAGCCTGGGTGAGATGCTTTGAGCTAATTTTACTGAGCTAGCTTGCTAACTTGGCATCGAGGTGTCATTCGGAAGCCACGTGTCGCTGTATTATTGGGAGGACCAAATTACCCCTCATCAATTGCCCCCACTCTCCAGCCAGCGTTAACTCGGCGAAGAGAGTAACTCTCAGTAAGGGTAATTGGTCCATGCTATCTGGTGTAGGATGTTGGTGTGTTGCTGGCATTTATCACAGCTCAAGACCAGCTTGAGCGCATCTGCTTTCATGGTGGGCCAATAGTACCTTTGTCGTAAGCTAGCTTGCTAACTTGGCATCGAGGTGTCATTCGAAAGCCACGTGTCACTATATTATTGGGAGGACCAAATTACCCCTCATCAATTGCCCCCACTCTCCAGCCAGCGTTAACTCGGCAAAGAGAGTAACTCTCAGTAAGGGTAATTGGTCCATGCTGGCTGGTGTAGGATGTTGGTGTGTCGTTGGCATTTATCATAGCTCAAGACCAGCTTGAGCGCATCTGCTTTCATGGTGGGCCAATAGTACCTTTGTCGTAAGGCCTTCTTAGCTAGGGCATGGCCTCCCAAGTTTCCTCCACAAAGCCCTTCGTGGATCTCATGTAACACCCAATCTACCTCAATTCGGTGCAGGCATCATAGATATGATAGAGTGAAGGATCTTCAGTAGAGTTGCTCGCCTACTATCACGTAGCGAGCTGCTTGTCGTTTTATAAGCCGAGCTGTATTTCGTTCTTTTGGCAATACACCTTGTCTTATGCAGTCGAAGATTGGACCTATCCAACTTAGCTCTGTAGTGGTAATATTGGCAACCTCTTTTGCCCCTTTTTCTTTCGATGAGCGAGGTATCTCTTCTATGTAAACTGTTCTCTTGGTCGAGTCGATCTCTCTCGCCAACCTGGAGAGGGCGTCAGCCTCTGTATTTTTTGATCTCAGAATTTGTTGGAAATGCCAGGAGTTGAAGTTGGGTAGGAGTTCCTTTACCTTACCAAGTAGGCTTCCATGGAGGGTTCTCGTGTCTCATACTCTCAGTTTACTTGATTTACCACAAGTTGTGGGTCACTATAAACCATGAGATGTTTGGCTCCGACCTCCTTCACTAGTGCCAACCCAGCTATAAGCACCTCAAACTCAGCCTCGTTGTTTGAAGTTCGGAACAAAAACTGGAGTGTGTATTCCAATTTCACCTTACTAGGTCCGTAGAATATCAACCTAGCTCCGCTTCCACTCTGGTTAGACGAACCGTCCATATGAAGTATCCAGGGCTCCTCATCCTAGCTCACGATCTCGCGAGCTGGGGCGGGTGCCACACCGGTTGACGTCTCCGATGTAGTCACAAGTTCGGCTACTTCAGGGGCTGGCGAGCTGAAGGTGCACTCACCAATAAAGTCTGCCAAAATTTGTGCTTTTGTCACTGGTCGTGGCTCATAACGATGGTATGGGCTTGGAAGTAGGGCCTTAGTTTTCGGGCTGCTAGCACCAGTGCAGAGGTGAGCTTCTCTAGGAGATTTGCTTCTGCTTTTGGTCTTGCTGCTACTTGCTTCTTCTTTTGCTTGCTTTTTACTGGTTGCTGATACATATGTTGTTGTCGGCATTGGCCGGTAGTTTGGTGCCACGGCTGCATTGCATCAGCCCGCTGGTCGTCTACTCATACTGAAGCCTTGGAAGGCTTAACCTACAAGGGCATCCGTGCAGTCTGTTGGCTGCCAACTCTCGTAGGAGCCACGAAGGGCTCGACCTGTAGAGGAAACCTCACGAAACAGAGCTAATGAGGCTTTGTTCGGGTTGACTGTTGTTGAGAATAAACGTAGAATGAGTTGAGGTCATTTTGTTGATGTCTATTCTGTGGTGGTATGAATGCACCAAATTCCTCGTCCCATGCTCACATCTAGAGATCCGTGCTTCATCTCATAAAACCGCCACACTTTAATCCCAGTGGAAACCACTAATGGCTCTATCGTGGAGAGAGGGATGTTCACATGAGGTGGTGGAGTGTTTATCTAGGGTACTGAGAGTGTTGAGTTCGGCATGGCTGCTATTGATTGTCATAGGGGGTTCTCAAGGTTCATCATGGATGCTCTTGCCCCCAGTGATTGATTCTTGTTCTTGATGTTGGTGCTACTCAAAAATATCATTGGGTGGATGGAACCAGAAATTAGAAGGTGAGAATTTAACTTTTAAGAAGGTGAGAATTTAACTTTTAAGAAGGTGAGAACTTAGCTTTTTGTTGCATTTCCCATACATAGTGCTAATTGATGTTGCACAATCTATACGCTCCCCCGTGTACCGTGATTTAGACTCTAATTGGATACCAATCTGGTTGGGGCGAGCTGTATGACTCTGATGATGTCTAGGGTCCAAGTTGAAGTGTACTACAAGTGAAGAAAGGTGAGAGTGCCTGGGTAGTTTTTACCCGGGGAGGGCACTCTGATACTTAAGTCAGTAAGTGGATAGAAGTATTCTCTGAGGATGTGAGGGAGATTGAGAGTATCAGTGTGTGTACCTTTTTGGGTGGATCTAGACGTCTTATATAGGCCCCTGGACTCAGGGGCCTCAGGGTAACAGTCTTGAGCTCTTTGTAGAGTTGTTTCCCTATTTTTAGGCGCATTAAGGAGTCAGTTGAGAGATCTTCGCAGGAGTTACAGTTTGTCCTAGTAAAGTCGAGGCGTTCGACACGGTGAGCTGTTCTAACAGCCGCACTATCGGCACCTTTGGTAGCGAACTGCTGGGGACGGTTAGCAAGCTCTTCCTCACAGGTCGCCTTAGGTCCTCTCAGCTCGGTTGGCTCCTAGAACAGGTCGTCGTAATCTTACGGGTCTACCAGATCGGCCTTGCCGAGGTGGAACTACAAGGGGTGGTTAGCGAGCTCTCCTTAGCAGGTCACCTTAAGTCCCTACAGTTCGACCAACTCCAAGGACAACTCATCGTACTCCTACGGGGTTAGCTAGTTTGGTTTCGCTAAGGTAGAGGTCAACCTCGGTGAGATGCTCCGAGCTAATTTTACTGAGCTAGCTCGCTGACTTGGTGCCAAGGTGTCATCCGGAAACCACATGTCACTGTACGATTGGGAGGACCAAATTACCCCTCATCAGAATTCTTGTTTGCATCCATTACAACTAAAAGTCTATTTGGTAAGAAGATAAATTTGTTAGTGCAAAACTAACCTAATTTTGCAATTTATATGAACTGTTTTACACTACATATTTTCATTCACACTTATTTGCATCTTTTCCAAACGTAGCCTAATTGAATGAATTTACAGTAGAAGATCTTGAGTAGGAATGTGGAGGGACCAATGGAGAGAAGGTCTGAAGGATTAAGATTTGGGTAGTGAAGAAGAAGAAGAAGCGAAAATTGAGCCAGAGATCAAAAGAGATCTATAGAGATTTAGGTAGTGAAGAGTAAATAAGAGGAATAGAAAGGAGAAGATGCAATTTTATGTTTCAACGGGAATGAAGAGAGTGACAATATCAAATGGAGGCAAAGCAGGAGGGGGCTACTTCTGGGAGGTGATGAAGGTGAAAGGATCAACATGTCGATTTTCTTACCATTCCGTTTTGCTGACGGTGAAACTTCTGGGGGATTCCTTGCTCTAGATTCCACTCAACACTATAACTGAGATGAATCGGTTTGATGATAAGAAGAGGTTGGGAACTGCTGCTGATAGAAATGACATAGGACTTGTAGTTGGTAGTGTTGAAGCTGCTGGACTTGCTGCATCTGGGCCTGAATGGCCCGCATGCACTGCGCTCGATCACCCAACTGGTTTTGCCCCACGGCGGGAGGAACCATAGAGGGTTTAGTAAAGGTGGTGTTCACCGCAGGAGGGAATGGGGCGTTCGCCACTTCGGCGACCTGGGGTAGGTCCAGCGTGGGGACCCCAAAGGTGCTGAGAGGCACAATAAACTAACCGATACGCACGGTGGGAGCCTGAAGGTGCCCCCCAGAAGTGTTCATTTCGTTGTTCTGCCCGACGTTGCTAGAAGACACCATTAATGCTGGTGAAAGTTTGGTAGAGAAGGCTTTTCGAAGCATTTCCCACAGATGATGCCAATTGATGATGCGCAATCCAACCACTCCTGCTGGAAGCGATTGAGCTCCTAGCTGGTGATGGGCAAGAGTTATCTGCGCGAAGAGAGATGAAGGTACCCGAGGTTGCTCACCCGACGGGAAAACTTCGATGCTTAAGTTAGTACTCAGTTGCGACCTGGAAGAAAATGAGTTTGCAAGAAGATGAGAAAGCTAGAGAGTGGTGAATATGCGATACCTTGGCCCCTGGGGGGTTGAAGTCTTTATATACTAACATTCTGGTAGGTTTGGAGGGGCTGATCCCAAATCCCTACTGCAACGATCTGTTGTCAAGTAACGCTTCAAAGTGATTGGCTGTTATCGTGAGGACTAGGGAGCAGGTGGGCTAATGCGACCGTTGTAGGGTACGGTCCCGCCAGGTAGGAGACAACCTCCTTGGTTGGTAGGCACGATGCCGCCAGGTGAGAGACAATGAGTGCAATCCTCTGAGTTGGCAGATGTTGCGCCGCCAGGCACGGGACGTGGGTGCAGCTTTCAGGGTTGACAGGTACGATTGTCAGATAGGAAGCTTCTCGCGGGGCTTAGGGCTACTTGATAACGACCCCTGTAGCGAGCTACCTTGTGGTGAGCTACTTGTGTCGAGCTACTGGTGGCATGCCGAGGTGAGTCATCTCCAAGGTGGCTCATTTGCCTGGGTCTAGACTGTTGTGAACTTGGTTGTTTTAGTCTGCGAATTGGGATGGACTCAACCCGAAGTACCTTCAGCTCGGGACATTATTGCACCTGAGCTCATTCTGAGGCGAGCTGATACTTGCTGAATCATCATCTACGTCGAGTCATGTCCACGTGCCGATCTGCTCATGCCAATTTATTATTCATGTTGAGTCACATACACGTGTCACCCGTTTATGAGGTTGGGCCAAATCACCCTTCATCAATACTGTCCTGTAACTGAGCTGAATCGATTTGATGATAAGTAGAGGTAGCTTTCCCCTTTCGTTCATATGTTTAGATTTTAAATGCTATAGCATCGATGGTGTGATGATAAGCAGGGGTTTTTTGAATGGAATGCTGCAAGAGATATTAATAAAATTTGTTTGTGGTATAAGAACTTCTGAGATTGGGATGGATGACTCAGACTCAAAAAGTTAGAATGGATGTGAAGGATCTATAAAAAAACTCTAGTGAAACTTCGTAGGGGAGGAGAATAGCGGTTGAATCTGACATAACCCATGAAATTGAACAAAGGAGGAGAATACAGAATAAGTAAAATATATATTATAAGATATGTATTAGTTGAGGAATATATTACCAAATACCTCAATTATTCTTTGGGTTGCGTTTGGAATCGGTGTAAATCAAGAACAACGTAAAAGTTTACGTCTGTTCGATTTTGTTGGCATTTGGAAGGGGTGTGTAATTATGATCGATGTAAAACTCCACTTTGGTTCAATTTTGCGTGTGTTTGGATGGAGTGGAGTTTTACGTCATAAATCGGTGTAAAACATTATCAAACGTAAAGTTTTACATCAATTATCGATGTAAATACTACATCGATAAAATCGATGTAAAACTTTACACCAATCACATCACGCTTTTCAAAAGTGCAACGATCACTTCCTCACGGTTCAGTGTAAATCGTCATCGGTGTACTTTTACACTGATGTTAAACTTTACACCAATCACATCACGCTTTTCAAAAATGCAATGGTCACTTCTTCACGATTCAGTGTCAAACGTCATCGGTGCACTTTTACACTGATTCCAAACACAACCTTAGAAACCAGAAATAAGATTCTTGTTAGAGAGTAGGAATTTCCTCAAGAACAGAAACAAGTATGAACAATGCCAAACATAGCCTACTAAAAGGCTTTCTAGCCAGGTTGGGGGGCTCTCCACATTGCACTTAGCCTCTCTTAATAATGCAAGTATGATCAACCTTCTACCAACGCCACATAAAGAATGACACTAGATAGGGTTGTAGCTTGTGTGGACTTAACCCATATTTTTTGTATAAATTGGGTATCAGTTTTCAAACTTAAAGATGGGTTTAGGCCAGAAAACTCAGGTTCTATATAATTGAATTTGAGTTGTGCTTGGATTGAGGCTAAAGGCTAAAGATAATCTCCACATGAGAGTGCTCCCGCAAGTGCGCAAGAAAGTATACTAGACCACGTGCTTGCGGTGCATAAGAGTCGGGACGCCATCTTCCAAGACGAGGTCGCGAAATGGGCGGACATGCCTACACGTTGGCTTTTGGGAGTAGCTGCTAGCCACAGTATGGTGGTAAGTATCCCTCCTTCAACTTTGTTTGTTTGTTTGTTTTTTTTACTGACCTTGGTCTTCTTTTGCTTGGCCAACTCTGTTGTTCATGAACTAGCCTGTTAATCTGCAATCCGTTCGAAGGAAGCTCGGGATGCCAAGGTGGAGGTGCGGAAGCTTCACTGTGAGTTGGACCTGGCTCGGGGTGAAGTACTTCAAGCCAAAAAGGGAGCTGAGGGCCAGAGGCAGCTGATCTTGGCCCAGGAAGGGTAGACCTCTGCACTGACTAAGGAGAAGGCACGACTTCAGTGAGAGGTTGCGAACCTCTAGGCCATGGTCAAAGAACGCACCAAAATCTTTGAGACCGCCATCGCAGAAGAAAGGAAAAAGGTCATCGAGAGCTTCAAAGAGTCCCCGGAGTTTAAGGCCTTGCAGGTTGAATATAGCTCGAGCTCCTACCACTCCGGGTTCAAGTTGTGCAAGTACTTGGTCCGGTAGAAATTCCCCGATCTCGACCTTGGTGGCATCACAATGTCAGGCTTAGCCTCCGGAGTGGCCAAGGCAACGGACGAGGAGCCCGACTCGTTAGGGGAGGAGAGCGATGACGAGGTTGAAGTGGTGGACCCCTCCGCGTGATAGCTTGTTGTTCTTTATCTTCTTTTTGAATTGTGGATATACACCCCGAAGCCGTTGAGCTCGGGTCGTAGTAAAATTCCTGTACTTGAACTTTTTCATTAATGAAATATATTGTTTCTGAGTAACCTGGGTGCAAAATAATTCTAAGTGTGAGTGAGCCCCGAACTGGGCAATCTAATGTATAGGTTACCCGAATTGTCGAGCTAATGAGTAGGATAACCAGTAAGGATAGCCAAAATAAAATTTTCCCAAGTGTTTGTTACTCCAATCTGTGTGGGTTACTCCGAACTATCGAGTTACTGGGCTTGGTAACAAGTAAGGGTAACCAAAGTGGAATTTTTCCAAGTGTTTGTCACCCCGAGCTACCTACTATGGCTATTAGTAGGGGTAACATCATGCAATGTACTCCGCACACGGGCTATTTGTTTAAATGCTGGTTTGTCCTTTTCAGGCCCGACCTTCCGAGGTCTTCGCTAGTTCGGTGTTTTTAGCCCTTAGGCTCTAGGAGCGACTTAAGGTCCACTCTCCTTGGGTTTGCCCATGATGAAGAGGCGACTGGGACTTGTGAAGTGTCGAGCTACCTGTGAGGTGCCGGGCTGACTAGGTGCCGAGCTGCTTGTGAGATGCTGGGCTGACCAGGTGCGGAGCTGCCTGTGAGGTGTCGAGCCGACCAGGTGCCGAGCTCTCTACCAATTCGGTACTTTAACCCTTAGGCTCTGGGAGCGACTTATTGTCCACTCTCCTGGACTTTGCCCATGCCAAAGAGGCGACTGGGTCTTATGCAGTATTGTGGTCCTTAGACTTCAAGGAGCGACTAGTAGTCCACTCCTGAACTTTGCCCATGCCGAAGAGGCGAATGGGTCTTATGCAGCAGTACAACCCTTAGGCTTTGGGAGCGACTCATAGTCCACTCCTGAAGTTTGCGCATGCCGAAGAGGCAACTGGGTCTTGTTGTGGCCCTTAGGCTCTAGGAGCGACTTAAGGTCCACTCTTGAAGTTTGCCCATGCCGAAGAGGCAACTGGGTCTTGTTGTGGCCCTTAGGGTCTGGGAGCGACTTAAGCTCCACTCCTGGGTTTTGCCCATGCCGAAGAGGCGACTGGGTCTTAAGCAGTAACTTAGCCCATAGGCCTTTGGGAGCGACTCGAAGTCCACTCTTCTTGATTTTCTAGGAGTGACTCTCAGTCCGCTCCCCTAGTTTGACGATTATAGGTAGTGTCGTTTTAAATTGCTGATGTTCCAAGCTCGAGGTACATGCTTTCCTTCTAACGTTTCGAGTTCGTATGTACCTTCCCCAAGTACCCACTTTACTCGGTAGGGACCTTCCCAATTTGGTCTGAGCTTACCTACACCGGGCTCAGGCACCATAACTTTTCGAAGGACCAGGTCGCCGACACGGAAGTGCTGCTTCTTGACTCGGACGTTATAGTACTGAGCTACTGTTTGCTGGTAGGCTGCGGTCCAAATGTATGCGAGGTCCCGTATTTCTTCCACCAGGTCGAGGTTTGTACGAAGCTCGTTACCGTTTTCTTCATCGTCATAAGCCTCCAGGCGCAATGTAGGTACCTCAATCTCGATGGGGATTACCGCTTCCGTGCCGTAGGTGAGGTTAAAGGGGGTTTCACTTGTGGCGGTCTTGACGGTAGTTCGATAGGCCCATAGTACGCTAGGCAGCTCGTCCACCCATAGTCCTTTAGCTCGGGCTAAGCAGGCTTTTAGTCCACAGAGTATAGCTCTATTCGTGACTTCTGCTTGCCCATTTGCTTGAGGGTGTGCCACCGAAGTGAAATTTTGTTGTATCCCCATCTCGGCACACCAGTTTTGAAACTTGATATCTTTGAACTGCTTGTCGTTGTCAGAGATAAGTACTCGAGGTAGTCTGAAGCGGCACACTATACTCCTCCAAAAGAAGTTTTGTATATTTCGTGTTGTGATTGTTACCAAGGGTTCTGCCTCTACCCACTTTGTGAAGCTACTACCAGAAATCTCCTTTATTCTGTCGCTGGAGGGAATGGTCCAAGGATGTCGATTCCCCATTTTGCGAAGGGCCACGGGCTGGTGAGGTACTTTAGGTCGGCAGCAAGCTGGTGATGGATGTTGGCGTGCCTCTAGCATTTATCGCATTTCTTGACGAGCTCGTGTGCATCTGTCCTCATCGTGGGCCAATAATATCCTTGCCATAGCGCTTCCTAGGCGAGAGCCCTGCCCCCTAAGTGTCCGTCGCATAGGCCTTCATGAGTGTCATGGAGAGCGAGCTCGACCTCTAAAGGTCGCAAGCAGTGCAAGTAGGGGAGCATGTAGGATCTTCGGTACAGCCGTCCGTCTATCATAACGTACTTGGCTGCTTGTCGCTCTACCCTTCTGGCTGCGCTGTGATCTGTGGGTCAGGTTCCGTGAAGCTGGTAGCTTGCGAGTGGGTCAATCCAGCTTGGCTCTGTTTGTGCAACAGGAGCAACCTCTTCTGCCCCCCCGAGAATGCTGGGTCGAGATAGGTTCTCTATGTACACGGTCCTCATGGTGTTGTTGCTCGTGCTGGCTAACCGGGATAGGGCATCGGCTTCAGTGTTCTCGGACCTTGGGATCTGTCTGATGAAGTATGACTGGAAGCTGCGTAGAACCACTTGGACCTTAGCTAAGTAAGCAGTCATGGTGGGGTCGCAAGCTTTATAATCGCCGGTGACTTGGTTGACCATGAGCTGGGAATCGCTACAGATGATGATGTGTTTCGCTTGTACCTCTTTCGCCAGTGTGAGCCCGGCTAGTAATGCTTCATACTCTGCTTCGTTATTGGATGCCACGAACTCGAATCGAAATGCGTACTCCAACTTCACCCCGCTTGGCCCGTGCAAAATAGCGTCGACTCCGCTTCCTTGTTGATTGGATGAACCATCTACATGGAGGATCTAGGGCTCCTCATCCCAGGTTGGCCTTGCTCTTACCGGGGCCGGTGTCGCGCTGGTCGAAGCCTCCTCTTTGTGTTCGATCTCAATCAATTCGAGGGATGCGGTGCTGAAGGTGCATTCTGCAACAAAGTCGGCTAAGGCTTGGGCCTTAATCGTTATCCGAGGCTCGTATCGGAGGTCGTACTCGCTGAGTTCGATGGCCCACTTCGTCAGCCTGCCAGATACCTCGGGCTTAAGTAAGACTTGCCTCAGAGGTTTTTTCGTGAGGACTATGACTGTGTGAGCTTGGAAATACGGGCGAAGCTTCTGAGCTGCTATGACCAGTGCGTACGCCAATTTTTCGATCTCCGGGTACCTGGTTTCTGCTTCCTACAAAACTTTACTCACATAGTAGATAGGTCGTTGGACCCGATCTACTTCTTTTATTAGTACCGAGCTGACCACCTCATCGCTCGCAGAGAGGTACAGCTTTAAAACATCACCCTCCTCGGGTCGGGTCAGAACCAGGATACTAACTAGGTACTTCTTTAGCTCGTCGAAGGCGAACTGGCACCTCTTCAGTCCACTCGAAGTCTTTACTTTTCTTGATTGCCTTGAAAAAAGGTAGGCAACGAGGTGGCTTCATGTCCAGGATGGCCTTTATCTTTTCGAGGTTTGCTTCGATGCCACGTTGGTTAACTATGTAACCCAGGAATTTACCAGAGGTGACACCAAAGACACACTTGTTAGGGTTCAGTCTCATACTATACTTGCGTAGGATTTCAAAAACACATTGCAAGTCACTTATTAGATATTTCGAAAATTGAGTTTTGACGACCATGTCGTCTACATAGCATTCAACCTTATCGCCGATCAATGTCTCAAAAAGTTTGTTGACAAGTCTTTGAAAGGTTGCCCCGGCATTTTTTAGCCCGAAGGGCATGACCTTGTAACAATACAATCCTAGCTCAGTTATGAATGTTGTCTTTTCCTCGTCAGCGGGGTCCATCTTGATCTAGTTATAGCCCGAGTATGCATCCAGAAAACTTAGCAACCCGTGCCCTGAGGTCGCATCCACTAGATGGTTTATCTTTGGGAGGGGGAAACAATCCTTCGGGCAAGCTCGATTTAGGTCGGTGTAATCGACGCACATGCGCCATTTACCGGTGGCCTTTTTTACCAGAACTGGGTTAGCCACCCAGCTCAGGTAATGGACCTCCCTGATGAAATCGGCTACGAGGAGTTTCCCGACCTCCTCATCGACTATCCTCCAACGCTTTGTGGTGAGGTTGCATTTTTTCTGTTTAACTGCACTGCTAAAGGATCAGTATTCAACTTGTGAGCTATTAATCTGGCATCTATACCAGGCATCTCTGCTGCAGACCATGCAAATACATCTAAATTTTTAAGTAAAAAACTTATCAGTCGAGAGCAGAGAGGCTCCTTGATTGCTGCTCCGATCTATAGGGTCCTGGCTGGATCTTCCGCTAAGGTTGGGATGTGGATCGTCCCTTCGGTTGGTGTAGCTCGCTCCTCGAAGTACTCTACAGGTCGCTCTAGCTCAAGGTCATCTGCCGGCTTGGCTTTCCCTTTGAGGGTGGCAACGTAGCACTTGCGAGATTTGAGCTGGTCGCCTCGCACTGTCCCAACTCCGAAGTCCGTGGGGAACTTCATAGCCAAGTAGTAGGTGGACACCACTGTGCGAAGCGCGTGGGTGATGGGCCGACCTATAATGGCATTGTACGGGGAGTGAGTTGCGACTACCAAAAAGGTGTGCTCGAATCTCGCGAGGCTAGGCCAGGTGCCGATCTCCACGGGTACTGAGATTCGCCCTAAGGGCCTGGCTTCCTCTCCGCTAAAGCCAACCAGTGGAGTGCTCATCAATTTGAGGTCGCCTTTCCGGAGCTGAAGCTTGTCGAACGCATCTTTGAACAGGATGTCTGCTGAGCTACCAGAGTCGACCAGGATATGCTTCACCTCAAAGTCGTTGACCCTCATTTTTATGACCAATGCATCATTGTGGGGGTATTGGACTCCTCGTGCGTCGTCTTCCGTGAAGAATATCGGGTCTTCGGGCCTAGGTCGCTTTGGCGGATTCTGCTCTTCGTGCTCTAGTTCACGAATTGAGGACTTCCCTGCGGCCGAGGTGCAGCCTGCGACTATGGATCCGCCAGTGATCGTGTTGATCATCCCGCGGATTGGTCTCTCCTCGAGCAGTTGTCTCTGCGGTTGTTCGCTGCGCTGGCTGTTGGGCTCGGGAGCATCTCTCCTTTGCTCCCCCTATCGGTCTGCTTGGTTTTTATTACTTTTTTGTACAAAATTTTTTAGGCACTCGCGATGAATGAGCTCTTCAATCTCATCGCGTTCGGTACTATGACTGTGATCTCTATGAAAATGGAAAAATACATTTTTATTTCTAGTGATCGGGTCTCCCCTCAACCGGGGCGACCACTTCACAAAAGAGGCATCCTTGATCGCCATGAGAATTTCCCCTCACTTCGCATTGAGGGGTGTGAAGCTCGTTCTTTCAACTAGGGGAGCTTGGGGATGAAAATCTGACTTGTTCCCTCCCCTGGATGGGGACTTGCTTTTCTTCCTCTTGCCACCACCGTTGTTCAAGCTGTGGTCTTCTCTCTTTCTTTTCTCTGTTGGGGCTTCGATCTGTTGGTTCATCTCTTCCTCGGTCCCAATGAACTGATCGGCGAGCTTAAGGAATTCTATGATGTCTTTGGGTTTGTTTGCCACCACATGCCATTTGAATTCCCTGTGGGTGATTCCCTTTTTTGCTGTCGCGAGTCTTATGGCGGGGTCCAAGTCTAGGATTAGTAGGCAAGTGTTGTTGAAGCATTTGATGTAACTTCGAATTGACTCTCCTTCCCTTTGGACTATACTGAGAAGGCTTTCTTGTGACCTCGGGCACTTCTTACTAGTGATGAAGTGCGAGGTGAACAACTATACGAGCTGTGCCCAACTTTTAGTTGTCCCTGGTGCGTGGTTTTTGTACCAAGTGCGAGTTACCCCTTTGAAGGTCGTGGAGAAAGCAACACACATGCAGGCTTCGTCAACCCCAACAAGGTGCATATGGGATTGGAAAGAATCTACGTGATCATTTGGGTCGAAAGACCCATCGTACTTATCCAGGGGGGACCCTAAAGTTCATCGGCATCGGGGAGGTCAGGAGTTCGGAGGATAGCGGAGAGGGTACAAAGAGGAGGGGAGCAGTTTTTGTGATTCCTGAGCTTACCCCCATCTTACCTTTGGGCTACTCAGGTCGGTTGGGTCTCACGAGCTGGCTTGGATTTACAGTGCGAGGTGCTCTAGCATGTCTCCTTTACTGCTATTGGACTGGCTCTGCAGTAGTGCTGCTGACCTCTGCACTATCAGATGGTGCCTTGGTCAGAAGTGATTCGGACTGCCGGCTACTATGGACTAAAATGCCTTGTCTGGAGTCCTCGGCTAGGACCTCGAACCGATTTCCTGCTAGAGTTCCTTCAGGTCGCGAGGGCCGAGGTGGACTGGTTCTGGTGGGTCGAGTATCTCTCGACCTGCTTACTTGCTAGGAGATTAGAGGAACAACTTGTTTTTACTTCCTGCCGCAAGACGAGGCCTAGGAGGTCTCCCCCAGCAAGGACGGTTGTTTTGGCGGCGAGGCTTGCTTGGGGTGATTGGACATTGAGGTGGGGTTGGTTGTTGGTTCTACTGCAACGGTGGGAACTGCTGCTAGTACATGTGGTGCAGGACTTGCTGTTGGTACTGCTGGACCTGCTGCATTTGGGCTTGGATAGCCCGCACACAGTATACTAGGTCGCTTAGTTGATTTGGTCCAACTCTAGGGGAACTATCGAGGTTTCAACGGAGGTCGCACCCACTACAGGAGGAAGTGAGGCGTTCATAGGCACAGTTGGTTGAGGTACAGTAGGTGCTGGAATCCCATCCCCGGGGAGCGGTATGGTGAACTGGCCTATGCAGGCAGTGGGGAACTGAGGTTGCCCCCCGGAGACGTTTGCTTCGTTGTGCTGTCTGGCGTTGCTGGAGGAAATCATGGGTTTGAGTTTTAGGTTTTTGAAATAGAGATAAAAGGCTTTTAGTAACGATTTCCCACAGACAGCGCCAAATGACGTGGCATAATCCGGCTGCTCCCTGCTGGAGACGATCTGGCTACCAGCAACGATGAAAACTGGGGTAACCTGCAAGAGAGGAGTCATAGATCCCAGGGTGGCTGACTCGGCGGGGACACACCGATGGCTAAGTTAGCACACAGTAGCTGTAGTAGAGAGCTTGAAGATGATAACAGTGAGTTTGAGAGTTAGAGAGCAAAGATTATGCATAAAAACATACCTTCGCCCCTAGGGGGTGAAGTCTTTATATACTGGAGGCCTCGTGGGTTGGTGGAGTGGTTCCTGGATCCTCGCTGTGATGGGATCCGCTTGCGTGTTAGGTGGGTAAAATGCCACCAACTGGTAAGGTTGCCCGTTTCCGTCTAAACCGGGGAGTGGGTGAACTAATGTAGCCGTTACAAAGTACGGTCCCGTGGGATGCAGAGTACGGAGGTGTGTTCCTCGAGGTTGCCATGCGGAGGTCAACCAGACTAGGCAACGGGCTGCTTGTGAAGTGTCGGGCTACTTGGTGGCAAGCTGCCTATTGGCGAGCTGCCTGAGCTCGCGTTCCACATACTTGATCTTCCCTGAATGCCGAAGTGCTTTAGTACCGAGGTGTTCTTGCACCGAGGTAGGCCTGTCCTGAGGTGACTCATCTGTCCAAGCTCGACCTGTAGCAGACTTGGCACTGTTGTCCTGGTCGCGAACTGGTACTGGGACGATCTTGGCCCGAAGTAACTTTAGTCCGGGGTACCAACGTACCCGAGGTCGCTTTGTAGCGAGCTGATTTATGCTAAGCTGTCACCTGCGTTGAGTCATGTCCACATGCCGATCTGATCATGTCGAGTTGTCACTTATGCTGAGTCACGCCCACGTGTCTCCTGATTATGAGGTCGGGCCAAATTCCCCTTCATCACATACTATTTGGAAATGTTGAGTTCAATTTGCATTATCTCATAAAAAATAATTTTCAACCTCAAATAATATTGAAACAATACAAATAAAAAATAAAAAATTAATAAATGAAATGATTAAAATTAAAAAAAAAAGACTATAAAAATATTAAAATAATTAATAATTTACACAAATAAAAATTAAAATAATTAAAATTACTAGTTAATAAAAATAATTAATAATTAATAAAAATATTATTATTATTCACCCAACCATCGCTATTGCATGTTGCAGCGGCAGTGGCGACGGTGGGAAGATAGGGAGGGAGAGAGAGAGAGAGAGAGAGAGAACATAAGATCTGAATCCAAATCGATCGATCTATGCCTCTGAAAAGATGAAGACACCTACCATTTCCAATGATCAATTAGAGTAACAGAGATAAGGGGAACAAAATACAGATGAACACTACGAAAGCCCTCTCAGTAGAAGTCATGTGAGCCCATCGATGAAGCCCTCTTGACCCCAGTGACGAAGCCCACCGACGAAGCCATCTCGGTTCACAAAATACAGATGAACACATACTGTTTCCGGTGATCTCATCGTAAAGACTAAAAACCCTCTTGAGAGATTGGTCGTCGATAACCCACCTCCAAGAGCACGATAAAACCCTCAATCCCCCAAGAGCGAGAGAGAGATAGAGAGAGGGAGAGGGAGGGAGAGAGAGAGAGAGAGAGAGAGAGAGAGAACTGGGAACAAGGGGAGAAAGAGAGAGCCGCCGCTGCAACTTGCAATGGCGGTGGCAGGAAGACAGGGGGAGAGAGATCGAGAGAGAGAAGGCAAATGAGTCGTGCGTGAGAAGACAGAGATAGTGCGCATCATTTCTAAAATATTGTAAGGGTATTTTGGACTATGCACGGCTTTGAAATGCGTCTGAGCACGTTAAGAGCGCGCGTTAAGAGCTGGCCCAATCTCTATTACTTTTAGATCTAAAAATAAGATTTAGACGAAGTTTAAGAGGTAAAATCAAACAAAAAATGATGTCTAAAAAACAATATTTTTATATTCAGACCTCTTAAAAGTGCAATCAAACGAGGAGGGAGAGTATCGAATGAAACAGGTTGGGGGATTATCGAGTGAAAATTAGGATTAGAATTAAAAGATGAAAAATATTATTATATTTTTAGTAATAAATGTATATATAAATATGTATAATATTGTCCACTTTGGTTTTGGTTTTTACGGCATGGCACTATAATCTATAAATGGTTGGTTGCTCGGTATGGACGGTGGACCCTGTTATGTTTTGTCTTGGGATTTGGGACTTTAGAGACAACCATCTGATAGAATAGAAGTTAGAAGAACCCCACACGACCATCGGTCCGTGGGTAACGTGGCTTTATTATCCACCGTCCCATTGGACCTGAAAAATATCACTTCAGAGGAGAAAATAAAACGGTGGAGATCTGGGAGGACAACCGTGTATTTCTGCCCACCCTACACTTGATTCTTGAATCTTGACTCTTGAACGAGGTCGAAATTCGCAACTCGCACGATAAGAAAGAAAACAAAAACATCCCGATTTGCTTAATCTAGAGTCGGCTCAGCTCGTCGCCCAAGCCGGATTAACGAGGCATATAGCCGCTAGCCAACCAATTCCTTGCTAGTCGCTCCACTAACCATAACCAAGCGCCGCTATTGCGCAATGGCTCGGAGTCTGAGTTGTCTTGACCTATGGGTGGGACCCAACATAGAAGAACCGTGGGCCGTAGCACATGGATGACGTGTACTAAACGATAGTTGTCCGTGGCATCGAAGCACGATCCGGTCTTGGGGGGGTTGACAAACTAATCGCAGTCGTCCATATCAATTATATATACATATAATCTTCCTATCTGCTGATAGTACTGAGTATTCAAGAAGCACGATAAAGAGATTCAGATGCGAGCGCTGAGCGCTGCACGCTGCATGTGGGACATGCGATGCAAGCACATGTGACACGCCGTATACACAGTTGAACTTGGCCCTTGGTTTGAAGGCTTTGACCTTCCTCTCTGCTAGACCTATTCATGAATCGGATAATCCGGCGGTCCGACCCGATTGTGATCGGACTTATACGTGGGTCTAGGCTTAGGCCCTATTATCTAAGATCAACTTAATTTTGGGCCGGGTTTAGAATTTTACCCAACATGATTCGGCAATAATTTAAATATTAATATATATTATTAAAATATAATAATATATATATTTCTAACCTAAGTTTCCCAACTCATTTGAATCGACAGTCTTTCGCTCTTCTTCATTCTTGTTTTGTTCGTACAAATTAAACTCCTTCCCTTTCACAGCAGTGGCCGACGATAGTTTATCTACTATACTACAGGCAACAAGCCGATGACAGTATCTCTCCGAGCTCTAACTCCACATACTCAACGGCCTCCCGTCGTCCCCATTTCTTTGAGCTTTTGAGTCCAGACTCTAAGGTCCACCGCCAATAGTGGTGGTTGGCGGCATCTATAGTGGCAAGCCGACAATCAACTTTGAGCTTCAATTCTGAGTACTCAACGACGTCTCCATTTCTTCGAGCTCTGGGTCCATACTCTAGACTCCAAAGTAGCGGCCTCCCCAACACTCCCCAAAAATGGCCGACAACATCTACAGCAACAAGCCAACAAGCAACAACAATTGAACTCCATCTTCGAGCTCTCTCTCTCTCTCTCTCCAGTTCGTCAACGGCCAATCCTTCTTGTGGCAAATCAGCAATCTCTGGATAAAAAATGTAACTCTCTCAAATCATCTCTCGGGCTTCAGGTATATGTGTCTTATTCTTTTAAGGATAAATTTTTAATTAGTACCTTGTACTTTGTGCGTAGTATCGCTTTGGTTCCTGAACATTAAAATGCAATAATTCATTACCGAACTTTCAAAATATGACAATCTAGTACTTGATGTTAATTAGCTGTTAACCAGCCGTTATGTGTCATTTGAAAAAGACACAAAACATTTCAAAACTGTTTTGATATAATGTTTTTCCGGCATCATAGATTTTTTCTTTTAAAATATCAAGCATTAATTAGTCTCAAATCTACTATTATATAAAGTAGATATTTAACTGAATAAATGAACAGATAATAACAAAATAGGTGAATTGGTGGATCTGAAATTACCAACCTAATGATCAACACCACCTATAATTTTAACCTATTTTATAATTATGGCTATTGAAACCTCCCACACAACACTTTGCTGAGAATAAAGTATAAAGTCTCTTTTCTTTGTCCATATCTTTTTTTGTTCAAATAAGAAATGTTTGCACATCTTTTTGGGCTAAAACTCACTTTCTTAATCACTCTGTGCTTTCGTACCTTATCGTGCTAAAACTCTTATCAACCACTAAAAAATGCTATTAACTTTTTTAATGCCACAAATTAATAAATGAATTAAGCTTGCCATCTCTGTAACTTGCACATTTCAAATTCTACTGCTCGAAGGGGAGCTGGTTTACTCTCTGTGCTTAGTTAGGAACTCCGGGTTTTCTTCTTCCTGTTGCTATTGTGGCTGGAGAATCTGGGGAGGACAATGGATAACTTGTTGGGGTAGAAAAAATACACTTAAAAAATTAGAGAAAGCGGAGATAATAGGATCGAGCAGCCTGTTTGGAAAAATACTTCCGGACAGGCCATTGAATATTGAAGGAGTCATTCAACAGATCCACAGACTTTGGAGGTGGACGAGGGACGATTACTATGTAGAAAAGATTTGCAACAACATACTCTGGATCCATTTTGGAAATCCAGAGGACCTTGAGGAGGTTCTCTCCAATGAACCCTGGTCCATAAAGGACTATCCCTTACTGCTACGAAGATGGACACCTGGGAAGAAACCTAGCAATGTGCCCTTTGATACAATGGACATCTGGATCTGAATACTGGATGTGCCAGTAGAGTACAGGTCGGATGAGACAGCGGACCTGCTTGCAAGAGATGCTAGTGACTTAAGACAAATGAAGGAACTGATTCCAAGATACAACAAAAGAAGGCCGGCTTGGGATAAAGGCTTACGTGTGCGAATGAGAGTCCAAGTTAAGAACCCCATAGCAAGAGGATCCTGGGGAGTTCTAGAGGAAGGTAAAGAGGATTGGCTTCCTTTTCAGTACGACAAGCTTTCAGTATTTTGGGACATACGGAGAAGAACTGCCCAAAGAAAAAAGAGGAAGCCACCCAAGAGTTGGATCAATTGATTAAAAGGATGGGGTCGAACACCATGGATGAATCAAGAAGACCTCTGGGTTATGGACCTTGGATGAAGGTTGAAACTGGTAGTGAGGGGAATAGGTTCATCAATGTCAAGGACATTACGAAGAAAAAAAAATCCCAGGATGTGGAAATCGGCGTTAAGAGAGATTTGGTAAGATGGTAAGGAAAAGAGTGGAAGACAGGAGGAAGCCTATGAAACAGGACCCGATCGGACCAAAGATTAGGAAGTGGGCAAAGAACTCTATCTTGGCGAAAACAATAACTGAGGGAGGAATCTGTTCAATTTCGGCGGATTTTGACGTAGTTCTTTCTCTGATGAATGTCTTCTGGCCTGCACGATCTTTCTTCTACGGTGGGAACTGGGCTCAAGTCTGCCACAGATGTGCAAACTCTGATATTACCTTCCCAGTGAAAGGTCACAGATTTGACCAAGTACAAGTCTGTTTTATTAACCAATTGAGGAAAGGAAAAAACTAGTGATAAAATAAAATTCCAGAATCTAAATTGATGGTTCTGTATCAAAAAAATTGACGAGGCTCTTAACCCAAAGAAAGCTGATATTTATTGAAGAGGAGTTGAAGCCAACCTTAGGTACGGGGCTGGGCTTCGTGTATGGAACCCGAATCAGCTCTACCAAAGAGAGTTACGGGTCAAAAAAGAAACTCGTCGATGAGCCCTGACTCAAAAAATGAAGATCACAGGAATGATGAAGATGGTGGTCTAGTGACGAAAAGAGCTTGATGGGAAGAGGAAGAGATAGAACGTGAAGTTCTCAGATTGCTTTCCCCCATGTCGGAAAGGATGCATCTGTATCTGCCCCAAATTGCATAATGGAGGTAATCTTCTACCGTTCGAGAATTGATTTTATTCTTGGTATAACTTCAAAAACAAATTTTTGTTTTCTGTGTAAAACTGAAACAAGAAAGCCCCAAAATTCTGACCTTCTCTGGAAGAGTGGCCATCCTTCTAGCAAGAAATTATTGGGAAGAAGGTTTTTTTCAAAGAGGGAGGATCCAAAAGAGGAGAAAAAGAACTTGGACTAATAATGCTTTGCTGGGAAATTTGGAAAATTATTGTAAGAATCAAGTCACCAATATTCAAGGAGTTATCAATGACCTTGATAGCGACCGATGCCCAGAGTCAAGGGCTGTAGTTTTGTCCATTGAAAATAAGGGATTAATGCAGTCTGAGGATAGAGATTCTGATAAGGCAGACATGTGCATGATGTTTGGAAACCTAAAATTAAAAGAGATCTCAAAAGGGATTGCAGAAGTTGACCCTCAACAACTCCCTTGGTGCCAATGAAAATATGATGCTGGAACTGTCAAGGGATAGGGTCCCCCAAGACAATTCGAGCAGTGAAAGAGTCCCTTAGAAAGGAAAAACCTAGGATAATTTTCTTTAGTGAAACCAAATGCTCAATCAGGGTTTGTAAGAAAAATTTCAAAAACCTTTACTCGTGGAATTGTTGGGGTGTGGATGTTATAGGTTTGATTGGTGGTTTGGCCTTGTTCTGGGATAAGAGTATTTTTTTTAATAGTGGAATTTGCAGATAAAAATGTTATCCATGCTGGAATTACGGATGATGAAGGAAGAGTGTGGTGGTGCTCCTTTATCTATGGAGAACCGAACAAAGCCAGAAGGGAAGATTTTAGGCAAAAAATGAGGGCACTGGCTGGAAGGACTCAAGGGCCTTGGTATTGTATAGGAAATTTCAATATGGCTTTTCATTTTGATGATAAGGTGGGAGGTAAGAAATATAAATGAAGCTATATCAGGAAAAACAAAAGTTTCCTCAATGATTGTGGTCTATCTAAAATCCCCTTCTTTGGCCCAAAACATACCTGGACAAACAACAGAAGTGGGAATGAGAATGTCCAAGTCAAGTTAGATAGAGGGGTCTGTAATGTTGAGAGGCAAGAAATCCTTGCTGCAGTACAAGGAATTCAGATTGCTAACCAGCTTGGGGTGGAGCATCTCCTAGTTGAAGGGGACTCTCAGGTGGTAACGGGATGGCTTCTAAACCCGGATACTATCATTTGGGGCTACAAATATCTCATCAAAAAAGTAAAGTGGTTAACCAGCAATATGAGAGTTGAGGTAAAATGGGTTAGCAGGTCTGCTAATTCTATGGTTGATTCTTTAGCCAAACAGGGGGTTTCCAAGGAAGACCTTTTTTGTGCGACTTTGTAAACTATTAGTAATTTGGAATTTGTACTTAACTAGCCCAGAGAGGTTGCAACTTGTGCCTCTACTTGGGGACTTTGTACTATTGTCTATTGCTCATTAATAACTTATTTCGATCATAAAAAAAATGTTGAGAGGCAAGAAACTTTCTTAGAAGCAAAAGTTTTCTCTTTGCACTTCCCATTCAGATTATTTAGCAATCTGCCTTAATCTCTTTCCTATCTCAAAATTCAAAAAGAAGCCTTTTCGGTTTGAAGAGATGTGGATGACCCATGAGGGATGTGAGACAGTCATTTGTAGCTCTTGGGAAGCAAGCCCTAGCTATAGGGTGAATAGGAGTGTTAGTGCAAAGTGCATCAACCTAAGGCAGATGTTGAAGAAATGGAACAAGGAGGGGTTTGGTAGGGTTCAGGAGACTATTGAAAGAAAAATGCAGAACTAATGGAAGAAAGAAGAAAAAAAGGCTTTGACTTTGATGCAAAGAAAGTTAAGATTATTGAAGAAGAGCTTGATACTCTCCTTAAGAGAGAAGAAATTCTGTGGGCACAGAAATCCTGAATTAACTGGCTAAGACTAGGAGACAGGAATATAAGATTCTTCCACATGGCAACTACAAGACGAAGAGCAAAAAACTGAATCCTAAAGATTAAGAATGAAGAAGGAGAATGGGTGGAAGGCCAAGAGCAGATAGAGAAAGTCTTTATGAGCCACTTTGAGTCCATCTATGCATCATCTAGCCCTTCTCAGATAGCGTTGGCCTTAAGGAATATGGAAGGTAGAATAAGTAGTGAGGATAATGAGGACCTACAGAAACCTGTCTCTGTGGAGGAAATTGAGAATGCCCTCTTTCAGATGGCCCCTAGGAAGGCCCCTGGTCCAGATGGGTATCCAAACTTGTTCTTTCAGAAATATTGGGGAATAGTTAAGGAGGATGTGATAAGGGAAGCCAATACCTTTTTTAGAGATGGAGTTTGAACTAGAAACTCAATCAAACCTTTATAGCTCTAATCCCTAAGGTAAAACAGCTGGAAACTCTCTCTCAATACAGAACCATTACGCTTTGTAACACTGTCTACAAAATTATAGGCAAAGTTCTAGCTAATAGGCTGAAACCAATCATGCAAAAGATAACTTCCCAAAATTAGAATGCCTTTCTTTTTGGGAGAGCTATTCTAACAATATTCTTTTTGGCTCATGAGTTAATCCACTTTATGAACCATACCAAAGCCAAGAAAGGTTTCATGGCGGTTGATGATGCACAACCCGGTCGGTCTTAGCTGTCGGTAACCTTGCCTCTGACGGAGTCGAAGATGCCTGAAACAAGGAAGAAATTGGAGATTTCCGGGGAGGAACCCGGTAGGAATACTCCGAAGCTCAAGTTAATACTCTTGAGAAGGCAAGGGAAAATAAGAGGTTTCAAGACCAGAAAGCACAAATATCACATACCTCTTTCTCTGGGGGAAGAAGGTCTTTTATAACCACCTGGTGCACTCACTCCCAAGTTTCTGCCAAGTCAGGTATAACCGCCTCTGTGGGGGGTAGATATAACCGCCACTGTCCTCTCTGTTAGGGCCGTCTCTGCCACAACTGAGATGGTGGTAGCAGGTGGCCGTTACGGCGTGATTGCCATCTGTCAGATCCAGATCAATCAGGAGTGCTGCCTCAGAGTACGGACCTGTCAGGTACAGTTTCACAGTTGCGCGACCTGGAGCCAAGGTGCCGGAATGGTGCGCGAGGTGAAGTCTTGAGTTTAAATGGGAGTATGTCCTACTGTTCCGAGGTGCCGGCATATGGTCCAGACTGACCCGAGGTGGGCTTGTCCGGGCTCTGCCCCTTGCAGGCTTCTCTGTTAACCTCGGGATTCTCAGGAAGAGCTCGGGTTTCACCTCCTAGGAAGTGTGGGTTCCTTTTAGGGAGCTTGGGAAGCTTGGGCCTCTTCTTGGGATATGGCCGTGCTATGTCGCTGTGCCGAGCTGACGTTCCTGCCGGGTCACCCCGGTTTCTTCCATGTGTCGTACTGCCAAGGGGTCGGGCCAAATCTACCTCCATCAATTGCCCCCCACTCCCCGTGCCCGGGGTCTTGACCCGGCGTGGGGAGTTCACGGACTGACGGGTGGATTTGCTCTGTGGTGTGCTTAGTCCAGCTCAGATTTTTCCCGGTCTGACCCGTCGATGCTCTTGGCTTGACCAGGACCAACGCAGCTTGACCAGAGTCAGCCTGGGTCGCGTACAGCTCACGCGCGGATGTCAAACGTTTTATCAATTATCGGATGTCAAAATTTTGCGCTAAACTGATTTCACCTCGGGGGTCGTGCAACCGGTTTTCCTGAGAGCCGTTGGATGGCTTTGATCTCGACCGTTGATGCGCGGGTACAACGACTATAAATAGTGGGGTCCCTGGTCACTTTTCCTTCGCCAATATTCAATGATCGTTCCTTGAGCTCGCGTCCAAGGTCCTCAGCTCGCGTCACTTTCCCTAGTTCGGTATCGTTCCCTTGGTGAGTCCCCTTAGCTTTTTTCAATTTCCTTTCATTTCCTTTTGCGATGTCTAGTTCGAGTAGTTCGGGTAGTTTAGATAACCTCTTAGAAGGGCCTGAGGTGGAGACCTCGGGTCGGGATGACTCTTTTGACAGCCTTCTGGATGAGCCCGAGGTAGGGCCTTCAGCCCGGGTCACCCCGGGTAGCCTAGAGTCTACTTCTCGTCGGGTTTGGATGCCGGACACGTTCGGACCCTCCACTATGACGTCTGAAAGACTTCGGTCCCTTGTTCGTCAATTCAACCTGCCCGGGGAGTATGCATATAGCTTACCTTCGGGCAACTCCCTTGGGAGCACGGTTCAGATGAGGTCGTGGTCTTCCGGGAGCAGCTCATTGCCGGGCTGCGCCTTCCTCTTCACCCCCTAATCGTCGAAGTCTTGAACCACTTCGGCGTCTCAGTCGGTCAGCTTCACTCGAACTCTATTCGCAACATCATCGGGACCATATCCCTCTGTTGCGAATATGTTATTCCTTTGGACTTAGAAATTTTTTCTGCTCTTCTTATGCTCAAAAAACAAGCGAGCTTCCTTCCTGAGCACAGGCGGGCTTACTACCTGTCTCCTCGCCCAGGATTCAAACTTCTTCACAAACTTTCAAACAAGGTCCCGGCGTGGAAGTGGGACTACTTCGTGGTCCGAAGTGCTACGGGGTGGTCGTTTCCTACTCAACGGAGGGCGGCTGTCCTTGATCCCAGCGTCATGTTGGATAAAGACATGGCGGAGACCTTTCAGTCCTGGGCCCAGGTCGGGCTCGAGTGCGAAGAATACCTCTTGGAAGCTAAACTTATTCAGGCCGGTCTGAGTCCGGGTAGGCTTCTTTACTTAGTTTTCTTCTCTTTTTTTTTTTGGTACTGATGCCGAGCTCTTTTTGCAGGTATCATGGAGGCAGAGAAGACCCGCGGTGCCAACCTACTTGATGGAATGAAGAGGAGGAAGTGGGTCACCAAGCGTGCTCGCGTGGAGTCTCCTCGGGCCGTGGAGTTCGAAGCCCCGAGTCACCCTCCCTGTCATCAACCTGGATTCTCCCAGGGAACCTGAGGCGGCGGGGCCTATCCTCAAAGTGGCAGCGGAGCCCGGCGTCATAGAGGCTCGGGAAGCCGAAACCACAGAGGCTTCTCGAACTCCAACAATGTTTTCCAACTCGGGGAGCCAGGAGGGGGTTGGTAGTGTGCTGACTCCGAGCTGTGCTCTTCGGAAGAGTAAGAAGGCCGTTTACCCAGGCGAGGTCGCGGCATGGTTCGAGCTTCCTCCAGGCCACATTGGCGCACGTGCAGCGTCTCATGTCATGGTGGTAAGTTGACGCGGTTCCCTTTGTGCCTTTTTTTTTGCCGAACTGACTCCTTGCTTGGCAGGCGAACTCCTCCATCCATGCCCTAATTATCCAATCAGAGAGGAGCTTGACGCAGACACAGCCTGCCGAGGAGGCTTTGGAATCAGCTCGGGAGCGGGCGCAAACTGTCGAAGAGGCTTTGGGATCAGCTTGTGAGCGGGTCCAGCGTCTTGAGGGCGAGACTTCGGCTCAGAGGAGTGAGTTGGAGAGACTTCGAAGGGAGAACGACGCCCTGAGGCTTGTCGTGAAACACCTCGCGACCTCGAAAGGGGGCCTGGAGCATGAGGTGGAATACCTCAAGGCCGACATCAAGGAGAAGTCCGAGATCTTTTTCCAGGCTCTTGAGGACACCAAGGTGAAGGCCGTCAACGACTACATAGCGTCGGAGCGCTTCGACGACCTGATGGTGGGCTCATACCGGAGGGGCTTCAAATTGAGTCGGTGGATGATAAGGCATTCCTACCCCGAACTTGATATTCGTACCATCACCACCTCGCGTATCACTTCGGAGATGGCTGCTGCGGCCGATGAAGATCCAGACTCTGATGACGAGGTTGACCCTCCAAGTGTTGCCGAAGTCCCTTCTAAGGGCAAGGGGGATATCCCGAAGTGATGTGTACCGGGCCTGTGAGCCCGAAGTGATGTGTACCGAGCCTGCGAGCTCATTTTTTCTTCTTTCTTTTTTTTTTTGAACACTGTAAAGCAAACATTAGTAATGAAGTACTTTTTCTGGTCAAGTGTTGTGCAACTATTCTTCTTTTGCCAAGGTGATTATATTGCCGAGCTACATAGAATTAGGTCCCCAAAACGAGGCTTAAGGCGGGTCAACATAGTAAGGCTATATGCCCGATCTGTTCATCCTCAGCTCGGGTTTCATACCCGTGCTGCTTGCTCTTCTTGGCACTAACACTTAGTTTGCGTTGATGAGGTCCCGAGGTCATCCTTAGCTTGACGCTTTAGCCCTTAGGATATTTTCCTAGGTTTTTTGCCCATGCCGGAGAGGCGATTGGGTCTTGTAGTGTCGAGGTCTTTGTTACCTCGGCGTTCTGACCCTTAGGCTCTGGGAGCGGCTCATAGTTTGCCCAGTTTGGTAGCTTATAGGTAATATCGCCTTAGGTTGACGATGTTCCAAGCTCGGGGTATTTGCCTACCCTCCAGGGTCTCGAGCTTGTACGCTCCTCCGAGTGCTCTCTTTACTCGGTAGGGTCCTTCCCAGTTCGGCCCAAGTTTGCCAACGCCGGGCTCAGGTACCATGACCTTGCGGAGAATCAGGTCGCCGACGCGGAAGTTCCGCTTCTTGACTCTGGCGTTGTAGTACCGAGCTACCCTTTGCTGATACGCTGCGGTCCTGATGTATGCAAGGTCCCTCACTTCGTCGAGCAGGTCGAGGTTGGTATGTAGCTCGTTATTGGTATTGTCGCTGTATGCTTCCAACCGAAGTGAGAGGATTTCGATTTCGGCTGGGATGACTGCCTCTGTGCCATAGGTGAGGTTGAAGGGAGTTTCTCCGGTGGCGGTTTTCTTTGTAGTTAGGTATGCCCATAGAACGCTGGGCAGCTCATCCGCCCATAACTCTTTAGCTCGGTCTAGCTTGGCCTTTAGTCCGCAGAGAATAGCTCTGTTCGTGACTTCTGCCTGACCGTTTGCTTGTGGGTGCGCGATCGACATGAAGTTTTGCCGGATCCCCATGTCTTGGCCCCACTCTTGGAATTTGATGTCTTCGAACTGCTTGCCATTGTCGGAGATCAGTATCCGAGGTAGCCTGAAGCGATACACTATGTTATTCCAGAAGAAGTTCTGGACGTTTCGAGCTGTGATTGTTACGAGAGTTTCAGCTTCAACCCACTTTGTGAAGTAATCTACCGCCACTACTAGGAACCTCCTCCCACCTGCTGCTGGTGGGAATGGCCCGAGTAGGTCGATGCCCCACTGCGAAGGGCCATGGGCTGGTGAGATACTTGAGGTCGGCGGCGGGCTGGTGGTGAATATTGGTGTGCCTCTGGCACTTATCGCATTTCTTGACTAGCTCAACGACATCTGCTTTCATTGTTGGCCAATAGTACCCCTGTCATAGTGCTTTTTGAGCGAGGGCCCTGCCCCCCAGGTGTTCGCCACACAGGCTTTCATGAATGTCGTGGAGTATGAGCTCGGCTTCGGGAGGCCGTAAGCAGCGCAGGTAGGGGAGCGTGTAGGATCTCCGGTACAACCGTTCGTCTATTATGATGTATTTGGTTGCCTGGCACTCTACCCTCCTAGCGGCTTTGCAGTCTGTGGGGAGGGTTCCATGTAGCAGGAAGCTCGCGAGTGGATCGATCCAGCTCGGCTCTGCTTGGGCGACAGGAGCGACCTCCTCTGCCCCCCCCCCCCCCCCCCCCCCGAGAATGCTAGGCCGAGGTAAGTCCTCTATGTACACGGTTCTCATGGTGTTGTCACTGGTGCTGGCTAACCGGGACAAGGCATCGGCCTCAGCGTTCTCTGACCTCGGGATTTGCTTGATGAAGTGTGACTGGAAGTTAAGCAGAGCCTCTTTTACTTTTGCTAAGTAGGCGATCATAGTTGGTTCGCGGGCTTCGTATTCGCCTGTCACTTGGTTGACCACAAGCTGGGAATCGCTGCAGATAACTATGTGTTTCGCTTTTACCTCTTGCGCTAGGGCTAGCCCGGCTATCAACGCCTCGTACTCCACCTCATTATTGGATGCCGCGAACTCGAAGCGTAGTGCGTACTTCAGTTTCGTGCCGTTCGGGCCGCGGAGAACTACACCGTCTCCGCTGCCCTACTGATTTGAGGAGCCATCTACGTGAAGGATCCCGGGCTCTTCATCCCAGTTCGCGCTTGGCCTAACCAGGAGAGATACTGAACTGGATGCGACCTTACGGTGCTCGGACTCAACCGGCTTGGGAGCACCGAGTTCACCTGAACTGGGAGCCTCGTGTTCAACCGGGCTAAGGACCTTAGAGCTGAATGTGCATTCTGCAACGAAATCCGCCAAGGCTTGGGCTTTGATAGCAGTTCGTGGCTTTTGTATTGGAGGTCGTACTCACTGAGTTCGATGGCCCACTTCGTCAATTGACCAGTGACCTCGGGCCTGAGCAACACTTGCCTCAAGGGTTTGTCGATGAGGACGATAATGGTATGGGCTTGGAAGTATGGACGGAGTTTACGGGCCGTAATGACCAGCGCATAGGCTAGCTTTTCTATCTCTGGATATCTCGTCTTTTCTCCCTGCAATACTTTACTAACATAATAGATGGGTCGTTGGACCCGATCTACTTTTTTTATCAGTACCAAACTGACCACTTCGTCACTTGCCGAAAGGTACAGTTCTAAATCATCGCCCTCTTCGGGTCGGGTCAAAACCGGGATACTTGCAAGGTATCTTTTGAGCTCGTCAAACGTGAGCTGGCATCTTGGGTTCCACTCGAACCCTTTGCTTTTCATTGCCTTGAAGAAGGGCAGGCAGCGGTCTGCCGATTTGGACATGAAACTACTCAGAGCGGCTATTCTGCCATTTAACCTCTGAACCTCTTTTACTTTTCAGGGTGGTCTCATATCTAGGATGGCCTTTATTTTGTCCGGGTTGGCCTCAATACCGCACCGGTTGATGATGTACCCTAGGAACTTACCCAAGGTGACACCGAAGACACACTTGTTTGGGTTTAGTTTCATGCTAAATTGACGCAAGATTTGAAAGACAGAATGCAAATCTTGTATTAATTCATGCGAAAATTGTGTCTTGACGACCATGTCGTCTACATAACATTCTATCTTTGTACCAATTAAGGGTTGAAACAACTTATTCACAAGCCTTTGAAAGGTTGCCTCAGCATTTTTCAGTCTGAAGGGCATAACCTTGTAGTAGTATCGGCCGAACTCGGTTATGAAGGCGGTTTTTTCCTCGTCAGTCGGGTCCATCCTGATTTGGTTGTAGCCCGAGTAGGCATCCATGAAGCTTAGCAACTCGTGTCCCGAGGTCGCGTCCACTAGGCGGTCGATCCTGAGGAGGGGGAAGCAATCTTTCGGGCAAGCTTGGTTCAGGTCGGTGTAGTCGACGCACATGCACCACTTGCCGTTTGCCTTTTTTACTAGAACAGGGTTGGCCACCCAGCTCGGGTAATGAACTTCCCTTATGAAGTCTGCTGTGAGGAGCTTTTCGACCTCCTCATCGACCGCCCTCCAGCGTTCTGGGGCTAGGTTGCGTTTCTTCTGTCTAATGGGCCTAACTATAGGGTCAGTATTCAGCTTATGAGTTATAAGGTCGGGGTCTATACCGGGCATCTCTGCCGCGGACCATGCAAAAATATCTAAATTTTGAAGTAAGAAACTTACCAGTTCGGATCGTAGGGGTTCCTGGACGGAAGCACCGATCTGAAGCGTCCGAGCTGGGTCTGCGGCTGAGGTCGAAACAGTGACTGTTTCTTTCGTGGGCGCAGCTCGTTCTTCGCCTTGCTTTGTAGGCCGCTCCAGTTCGAGGTCGTTGGCCACCTTGGTCTTTCCCTTTGGGGCGGCGACATAGCACTTGCAGGACTCGAGCTGGTCGCCCCGTGCTACCCCCATACCGAAGTCTGTAGGGAACTTCATTGCCAAATGATAAGTGGAGACCACCGCCCGTAGGATGTGGGTGATCGGCCGACCTATTATGGCATTGTATGGGGAGGGGGTCACGACCACCAAGAAGTCGTAGTTGAGTCTGACTACGCAGGGCCATGTGCCGACTTCCACAGGTACTGTCACTTTCCCAAGGGGTCTGACTTCTTCTCCGCTGAAGCCCACCAAAGGAATGTTCGCGGGCTTTAAGTCACTTCCCTGCAACTGAAGCTGGTCGAACGCGGCTTTGAAGAGAATATCTGTCGAGCTGCCCGAGTCAACGAGTACGCGTCTGACCTCAAAGTCATTGATCTTTACCTTTATGACGAGGGCGTCGTCGTGGGGGTAGTGAACCCCGCGCGCATCGTCCTCGGTGAAGAATATGGGGTCTTCCGTCCTTAGCCGCTTTGGGGGATTTTGTTCTTCTCTGGCGGCCTCACGGGTTAATGCCCAAGCTGCTACCGTGGTGCATCTTGCTACAATCGATCCTCCAACGATCACATGGATCGTTCCCTGAACTGGCCTTTCCTCCGGGGGCTGCTTTTGTGACTGTTCTGCTGGCCGACTACTGGACTCGGGGGCATCTCTACTGTGCTCCCCCTGCCGACCTATCTTATTATTATTATGCTGTACAAAATTTCTTAGATACCCGCAACGGATAAATTCCTTTATCTCGTCGCGGAGATTCTTACAATGCTCGGTGCTATGACCGTGGTCTCTATGAAAGCTGCAATACAAATTTTTATTCCTCTCATTTGGGTTCCCTTTCAGACAAGGTGGCCACTTCACGTACAGGGCATCCTTGATCGTCATCAGGATCTCAGCCCGCTTTGCATTCAAGGGTGTGTAGTCTGCCCGATCTGCCATGGGAGCTCAGAACGGCTGGCTCGGCTTCGCCCCCCGAGCTGAGTCTTTCTTCCTCCTGTCGTTTTGGTTGGGAGGTTCGCCTTCCCTCTTCTTTTTTTCAAACCCGCCCTCAGTTCTTTGGTTTATCTCCTCCGTTCTTATGAATCTGTCCGCGAGTTTGAGGAATTCAGCTATGGTTGCGGGTTGGCTGACCACCATGTGCCATTTGAACTCTTTGTGTGTCACACCCCTCTTGGCCGTCGCGAGCTGTACTGCTGGGTCTAGACACGGTATCTGTAAGCACGCGTCGTTGAACCGCTTGATATAGCTCTGGATGGACTCTCCTTCCTTCTGGGCTATCCCGAGGAGGCTCTCCTCGGTTCGGGGGCACCGCTTACTGGTGACGAAGTGCGCGGTGAAGACTTGCACAAACTGGGTTCAGCTCCTTATTGACCCGGGGGCCAGGTTCCTGTACCAGGTGCGGGCCACTCCCTTGAAGGTGGTAGTGAAGGCCACGCACATGCAGGACTCGCTGGCCCTCGCCAGGTGCATCTGGGACTGGAAGGCATCATCGTGATCACTGGGGTCAAAGGACCCATCATACTTGTCTAGCGGAGGGAGTTTGAAATCTTTGGGCATGGGAACAGTGAGGAGTTCTGATGACAGGGGGGAAGGGACTGAAAGAATAGGGGCAACTTTTACCTCGTCCGAGCTTGCTTCTTCTTTACCTCGAAACTCGGGCAGGACGCGGGTGGTAGTTCGGCGACTTCGTTGGCGCCTCCGCTGTTGCTTGGAAGGCCCGGTATTGGCGCTGCTTGCTTCGGTGTTGCCGAGCTCAATGGGCCTAAACTGCTGGTGGTAGTCTGCGGCCAGTATGCCGAATTGGTTCTCCGCGAGCGGGAGCCCGAACTTAGAGTGCCGAGGTGGTGCCAGCTTGATTGGTTGGGAGGTTCCCGATCCGTCGGCGAGCTGCGAGGCGGGGGTAGTTAGTCTTTCCATCCTGCCAGGGGATGAGGCCTGGCTTCTGGAGGGGTTCTGAGGCTGGGAAGCTTCCCATCGGTGAAGGTGCCCGCCCTGAGGAGAGGGCTTGACCTGCTTGACAGCAGGGTGCCAAGGTGGTAGCTGTGGTTGGGTTTGAAGCAGTTGGGGGAACTGTTGCTGGTAGTGGTACTGAGAAATGTGGTGTAGTACTTGCTGCTGATGGAGTTGGTGTTGTTGAAACTGTTGCATTTGGGCTTGCATGGTCCGCATGCATTGCATCAAGTCATCAAACTGATTCTGGCTGGTCGCCAGAGGGACAACGGTCGGTTTGGCGAAGGTTGTCTCGATAGAGGGGGGAAGGGGAACATTCATAGGTGCCACTATTCGTGGCGCATTGAGGCTAGGGATTCCGTCCGCCAAGAGGGGGACGGTGAACTGCCCGATGCATACAGTGGCGGGCTGAGGGTGTTCTCCTACAGCATTCAGGTCGGCGTTACGTCTGTCACTACTAGAGGAAGCCATGAATGCTAAGTTTTCTTTTGAAGAGAGTTAAAGGTTAAGGGAGGCTTTTTGAAGTCTATTCCCATAGACGGCGCCAAATGATGATGCACAATCCGGTCGGTCTTAGTTGCCGGTAACCTTGCCTCTGACGGAGTCGAAGATGCCTGAAACAAGGAAGAAATTGGAGATTTCTGGGGAGGAACCTGGTAGGAATACTTCGAAGCACAAGTTAATACTCTTGAGAAGGCAAGGGAAAATAAGAGGTTTCAAGACCAGAAAGCACAAATATCACATACCTCTTTCTCTGGGGGAAGGTCTTTTATAACCACCTAATGCACTCACTCCCAAGTTTCTGCCAAGTCAGGTATAACCGCCTCTGTGGGGGGCAGATATAACCGCCACTGTCCTCTCTGTCAGGGCCGTCTCTGCCACAACTGAGATGGCGGTAGCAGGTGGCCATTACGGCGTGATTGCCATCTGTCAGATCCAGACCAGTCAGGTGTGTTGCCTTAGAGTACGGACCTGTCAGGTACGGTTTCACAGTTGCACGACCTGGAGCCAAGGTGTCGGAGTGGTGCGCGAGGTGAAGTCTTGAGTTCGAATGGGAGTATGTCCTATTGTCCCGAGGTGCTGGCATATGGTCCGGACTGACCCGAGGTGGGCTAGTCCGGGCTCTGCCCCTTGCGGGCTTCTCTGTTAACCTCGGGATTCTCAGGGAGAGCTCGGGTTTCACCTCCCAGGAAGTGTGGGTTCCTTTTGGGGAGCTTGGGCCTCTTCTTGGGGAATTCGGGAGCTCGGGCCTCTTATTGGAAGCTCGGGAAGCTCGGGCCTATTCTTGGGATATGTCCGTGCTATGTCGTTGTGCTGAGCTGACGTTCCTGCCGGGTCACCCTGGTTTCTTCCACGTGTCGTACAGCCAAGGGGTCGGGCCAAATCTACCTCCATCAGCGGTGAAGCTAGACATGAGCAAAGCCTATGATAGGGTTGAATGGGTCTTTCTTGAGGAAACTATGGGAAGGATGGGTTTTGGGGAAAGGTGGATAGGTTGGGTCATCAAATGTGTTTCTACTGTATCTTATGAGATTCTCATAATGTCTCCCCTTAAAGAGAACCTTTCCAAAGAAAGGCCTTAGACAGAGTGACCCAACCTCACCCTTGTGGGAGGTAACCTTGTCTCTTGGAGGAGTAAGAAGCAGAGTGTTGTTTCCCGCTCCAGTGCTGAAGCGGAATACAGGTCAATGGCTAATGGAGTGGCTGAAATCTTATGGCTGAGGTCACTACTCGAAGAGTTGGGTATTGACTATGAAAAGCCCTTAATGTTGTATTGTGATAATCAGGCAGCTATTAATATAGCCCACAACCCAGTGCAGCATGACAGAACTAAACATATCGAAGTTGATCAACATTTTGTGCGAGAAAGGGTCACATCACAAGAAGTGTGTCTCCCGTACATCACATCTAATATGCAGCTCGCGGATATCCTCACCAAGGTTGTACCAAGGAAGAAGTTAGAAACAGACCTATCCAAGTTGGGAATGATAGATATCTACTCCCAACTTGAGGGGGAGTGTAGAGAACACTGATGTGGGCCCCACTGTAGTGGTCCCCACTGTGTTCGTAGGACAGCAGTGTAGTTATTTGTTTCAGTTATAGTAGTGTCAGTTTGAGTCAGTTTGTTAATTCAGTTGTTATTTATTTCAGCTTTTATTTACTTTATTTATTATGTAAGTACTAAGGGTAGATGTGTCCTTTCCATTATGTACTAAACATAACCTATAAATATTAAGAGAGTGGCGGCGGCAGATCTGTTAGAATCTGTCCCTCCTTTCAACTACTTGTGTTCTCCTGTTTCTCTTCTATTCTCTCTCCTTTCTCTCACTTTTCTTCTGTTTTGTAAACCTAAAACCTATTAGGATTCAAGACTGATTACAGTCTTGATCTTCTACTTGGTATCAGAGCCTATCTAGGGCTTCTCATGTGTGTCTTGTCCAGCCGACCACATGAGGACTAGCTAGGGCTAGAAGCTTTGAAGAAGTTTTCGGTGGCTGAATCTTGGAGATTACCAGGAGAGGTTCGCAGCAGTTGAAGACTTGCTGCGGCTTGCAGAGAGTTGGTAATCAGGAAGAAGCAGCGAAGGTTAGGGTTCAGGTAACCCTAGAAGACAGTAAACCGAAGTACATAAGTTTTTTTTTATTGAGTTTCAGAGACTGCAATCAGTCGAGATAGGTTGGACCTGTCTAGAAAGAGGGGCCGAACTGTGTTCAAGTTTGTTTCTAGGGTTTGGCTTGCTGAACTGTGTTTAAGTTTGTTTCTAGGGTTTGACTGTTGGACCGAACCCCCCCTCCTTCAGAGGTGATTAGTTTTTAGGGTTTCATATTGCCCTACGACAAGTCCCACTTGTGCGGACTGATTGGAGAGTGCAGTTGAGCACTTACTTCAAACCTACAGTTGAAACCCTAATTTTGTTCTCGCAGTAGTGGGCCCCATAGTAGCGATTTCAGAAAATAACATCTCAGATTGATAGGCTGTCTGGTACTGTGCATGCCGATTGATTTCAGATCAGATTTGAGTTGATTTCTTGCATATACTGTGATAGGCGATTGATTTCAGATCAGCTTTGGGTTAGTTTCAGATCAGATTTCGGATCAGATCAGATTTCAGATCAGATCAGATTTGTGTTGGTTTCGGATCAGATTTCAGACTTGCTTGTTTGACTCTGTTTTCTGGTATAGTGGCTCTAACAGTTTGTAGCCACTGAATCTTGATCAAAGATGGAGTTTAAGGGTCAGGGAGAAAGTAGTTTTGGAAACCACAGTTATGGTAGTGTATCTGAAACCGGGTTTTAGATTACAACTATGAGATTTGATGGGTCAAATTATTTGGAGTGGGCTCAATCAGCCTGATGGCTATTGGAAGAAGGGGAAAACTGGGTTACCTCTTGGGAGATGTGAAAGAACCTTCCAAGGAGGACCCAATATACACCAAGTGGGTTCAAGAGAACTATTTGGTTATGGCATGGCTGTGTAATTCTATGCAGCCACATATCAACCGAAATTACTTATGGGCAAAGACAGCCAAAGAGATATGGGATGTTGTGAAAGAAACCTATTCCCAACCCCTTAATGTTGCCAGAGCCTATGAACTGAAGTGTGAGGTGAACAGCCTTAAACAAGGAGAGAAGCCAGTTTCTGTCTACTTCTCTACCTTGAAATCCTTGTGGCATGAGATTGACCATCTAGAGACCCTTGAGTGGGAGAGTCCCAAAGATGCACAGACTCACAGAAAGCAAGTTGAGACGAATAGGGTATTTGAGTTTCTGGCTGGTTTGAATTCAGAATATGACATTGTGCGACAACAGATATTGACAAGAGATAGTGTGACCCTTTCTCAAGCATACTCCCTGGTGCATAGTGAAGAGACCAGGAGGAAAGTCATGATGCAGCCTCAACCCTCTTTCCCAACCTTGACAGCTATTAAACCTAAGCCAGGGGGTTCAGAAAGGGACCGGAAGAAGGAAGATAAACGGGATCTGGTATGTGAACATTGCAAGAAACCCAAGCACACAAAAGATACTTGTTGGAAGCTACATCCTCACTTGGTCCCAGCAAAACTAAGAAATAAGAAGGGTAATGCTCATATGGCAGTGAACACTGATTCAGCATCCTCATTAGGCACATCCCTAGAGACTTTAGCTGCTGTTTGGGCTGCCCTCATACAGTTGGAAAAGGAAGTTGGGAGTTCAGCTCAGCCATCTCAGTCACCATCAGCTCCTGCCACATCTGCATTTGCACATTCAGGTACTCGAGCCTCAGCTTACCATGCTTCAGCTCCAAGTAATACTGACCACTGCTGGGTAATAGATTCAGGTGCATCTGACCATATGACTAGCTTTCCATCTTTGTTCACTTCTTATCACTTGTCCTCTGGCCGAGATAGAGTATCCATTGCTGATGGCTCTCTTGTTCCCATTTCGGACAAGGGGGACATCAAGCTATCGGATACTATCTCTTTATCTTCTGTCTTGCATGTTCCTAAGCTTGATACTAACCTGCTTTTAGTTAGTAGTATTACCAAACACATGAACTGTTCAATAACCTTTTTCCCTGACCGATGTGTTTTTCAGGATTTGGAGACGAGGAAGGTGATTGGGACTGGCCGTGAGACGAACGGGATCTATCTGCTTGGAGAGAGTTCTCGTCGGGAGGAGTCAGTGGAAAAGAAGTCTTTTGTTTCCCAGTCTGTGAGTTTGGTTATGCTTTGGCATAACCGATTAGGTCATTTGTCTTTTAAGTCTTTGAAGAGTCTGTTTCCTACTTTATTTGAGTCTGTTGAGTTATCAAAGTTGAGGTGTGAGAGTTGTGAGTTTGCCAAACATTGTAGAACCTCTTATTCTTTAAGTAATAAAAGGAATAATTCCTCTTTTGATATTGTGCATACTGATGTTTGGGGGCCATATCATATATCTTCTATGGGTGGGTACAGATATTTTCTACTGTTTGTTGATGACCATACCCGTTTTTCTTGGGTCTATCTTATGCGTTCTCGGGATGAGGTTCCTGCTCTGACCCAAAACTTCCATCAGATGGTTCTCACTCAATTTGGGACCAAAATCAAAGTCCTTAGATCTGATAATGCAAAGGAATACTTTGCTCAGCCATTGACCTCCTACCTTCTTAGCCATGGAGTTGTTCACCAGAGCACTTGCCCTTATACACCACAGCAAAACGGCGTTGCCGAAAGGAAGAATAGGCATATCTTGTAGGTCGCTAGAAGCATTATGTTTACCTCCAATGTACCTATTCGCTTCTGGGGTGATGCTATCCTCACGGCAGTTTATCTCATTAATCGAGTTCCTTCCCGGGTTCTTGATATGAGAACCCCCTTTTCCCTTCTATACCCAGACGAGGAGTTGTTCATTGTTCCCCTTAAAACCTTTGGTTGTACCTGTTTCGTTCAGCTTCTCGGGCCTCACCATTCCAAGTTTGAACCTAAGGCCTCCAAATGCATTTTCCTTGGTTATGCACAAACTCAAAAGGGTTATTGCTGCTATGATCCGGTTTCAGGGAAACGGTTTGTCTCCATGGATGTCACCTTCTTTGAGGAGACACCCTATTATCCTAGGGTTTCTCCTCAGGGGGAGAGCAGTGAGAGTGGAAGTGGGGTTGTTTTGAGTGGGGTTGTTCCTTTACCTATTCCACTGGATAATGAAGGTTGTAGTGGTGAGGGTGGTCAGAGGGAGCCGGAGTTGAGAGTCTATCACAGGCGATGCGGGCAAGTTGATTCTAGTCTTCGGCAGTCCCGGCTAGCTCCAGTTCCTTCTGCGGCTCCAGATCCAGAGCCTACTGAGATACCTCTCATTATTGCCACTTCCCCTCCTGTGGATGACCTTGATCTCCCTATTGCCATTCGCAAAGGGAAACGACATTACACCACTTCTACAGCTCACAGCATCTCACAGTTCTTATCCTATGATCGTCTGTCTCCATCTTACCGGTCCTATCTCACTTCCATTGCCGATGTCCCTATTCCAAGAACAGTGCAAGAAGCCTTATCAGTTCCAGAATGGAAAGATGCAATGCAAGTCGAAATGGATGCCCTGTTGAAGAGTAATACTTGGGCACTGGTTGACCCACCAAAAGGAAAGAAACCAGTGGGATGCAGATGGGTGTTCACTGTGAAGCATAATGCTGATGGCTCTATTGAAAGGTACAAAGCCCGGCTGGTTGCAAAGGGGTTCACTCAGACTTATGGTATAGACTACTTGGAGACCTTTGCCCCAGTAGCCAAGATGACCACCATCCGAGTTTTGTTATCCCTTGCAGCAAATCATTCTTGGCCCCTGTTTCAGATGGATGTTAAAAATGCCTTTCTGAATGGAGACTTACAGGAAGAAGTTTACATGCAGTTGCCTCCTGGATTCTATGATACAGAGACAGGTAAGAAGGTTTGCCGACTGAACAAGGCATTGTATGGTTTGAAGCAATCACCTAGAGCCTGGTTTGATAGGTTCAGATTAGCCCTTGGAAAGTTTGGTTATGTACAGGCCCAGTCAGATCATACACTATTCATCAAGAGGGTGGAGTCCTCTCTGACACTACTACCAGTATATGTTGATGATATTGTGGTGACAGGAAATGACAGTCATGAGATTGAGTCCCTCAAACAGCTCCTTCATCAAGAGTTTGAGGTGAAAGATCTTGGTGCACTACGGTACTTTTTGGGTATTGAGGTTGCTAGATCCAAGCAGGGGATTTTTATCTCTCAGAGAAAATATGTTATAGATCTGTTGGCGGAAACTAGAAAGTTGGGTGTTAAGCCGGCTAATACACCCATCGAACAAAATCACAAGATTAGTGCCGAGGGTGGGAAACCTCTTGAAGACAAAGTTATGTTCCAACGGTTGGTTGGAAAGCTCCTATATCTCTGCCTCACTCGGCCGGATATCAGCTATGCAATTAGTGTTGTTAGCCAGTACATGCACTCCCCTAGAACTTCTCATCTTCTTGCGGCAGAGAGAATATTAGCATACTTGAAGAGATGCCCGGGTAGAGGTATATTGCTCAAGAACAATAATCACATGAGGGTGGAAGTCTATACAGATGTCGATTGGGCTGGGAGTGTTGATGATAGAAGGTCTACCTCTGGATATTGTGCCCTTGTGGGAGGTAACCTTGTCTCTTGGAGGAGTAAGAAGCAGAGTGTTGTTTCCCGCTCCAGTGCTGAAGTGGAATACAGGTCAATGGCTAATGGAGTGGCTGAAATCTTATGGCTGAGGTCACTACTTGAAGAGTTGGGTATTGACTATGAAAAGCCCTTAATGTTGTATTGTGATAATCAGGCAGCTATTAATATAGCCCACAACCCAGTGCAGCATGACAGAACTAAACATATCGAAGTTGATCAACATTTTGTGCGAGAAAGGGTCACATCACAAGAAGTGTGTCTCCCGTACATCACATCTAATATGCAGCTCGCGGATATCCTCACCAAGGTTGTACCAAGGAAGAAGTTAGAAACAGACCTATCCAAGTTGGGAATGATAGATATCTACTCCCAACTTGAGGGGGAGTGTAGAGAACACTGATGTGGGCCCCACTGCAGTGGTCCCCACTGTGTTCGTAGGACAGCAGTGTAGTTATTTGTTTCAGTTATAGTAGTGTCAGTTTGTTAATTCAGTTGTTATTTATTTCAGCTTTTATTTACTTTATTTATTATGTAAGTACTAAGGGCAGATGTGTCCTTTCCATTATGTACTAAACATAACCTATAAATATTAAGAGAGTGGCGGCGGCAGATCTGTTAGAATCTGTCCCTCCTTTCAACTACTTGTGTTCTCCTGTTTCTCTTCTATTCTCTCTCCTTTCTCTCCTTTTCTTTTGTTTTGTAAACCGAAAACCTATTAGGATTCAAGACTGATTACAGTCTTGATCTTCTACTGGTTCAAGATAAGTTGTTGTCAGGTATTAAAATCTGCAGACAAGCTCCTGCAATCTCACACTTATTTTTTGCAGATGACAACTACATCTTCACATCAGCAAACTTCCAAGAAGCAAATTCCCTCATCCAAGCCCTCTCCATGTTTGAGAAAGCTTCAGAGCAGAAAGTCAATTATGATAAGTCAGAGGTATTTTTTAGTAGAAACTTACAAGACTTAGGAGAGCTCTGTCAAAAGCCCTTCATATTAAGAAAGTGGAGACCCCTTCAATTTATCTAGGTGCTTGCCCCCTTATTCCATGAAATAAATGCCAACCTTTTGATTTTCTCACAGAGAGAGTGGCTTCCAAAACTCTTGGTTGGAGAGACTTTTTGCTCTCACAGGCAGGCAAATAAGTCCTAAAATTTGTGATTATAGCCATCCCGACTTATAGTATGTCTTGTTTTCTCCTCCCCAAAAAACTGTTTTAACCTCCAGAAATTATAGAGAAGATTCTGGTGGGGGAGTTCCCAAGAGAGGAAAAAAGTTAATTGGGTTGCTTGGAATCAGATAACTAAGAGTAAAAGTGATGGGGGATTGGGGGTGAGAGACCCCTGGCATTTTAATTTGGCCTTGTTAGCAAAACTGGCTTGGAGGTTTTGTGAAGATAACCCATAGTTTGTGGGCTAGAACTCTGAAAGCCAAGTACTTCCCAAACTGTATCTTCTTTCAGGCTTCTTGCAGGGCAAACCAGTCGTGGGGTTGGAGGAGTGTCATACAAGGGAGAGAGCTTATAAAATTGGGAACCTATTGGAAAGTTAATGTGGGGGTCCAATATAAATGTTTGAACAGACCCCTAGATTCCAGAGATTGAGGGGTTTAAACCGTTTGGTCCTTGCACTCAAAACACCAAAAACCTTAAGATTAATTGTCTGATCATTCCTGAAGAAAGAAGAAGGAATATGGATATACCCCGGGAGTTGTTCCTTGAAGTTGTGGTTAGAATGATTGGCCAAATAAATCCAGCCTCAAATGATTGGGAAAACCATTTAATTTGGACCTAAACCCATTCTAGCAAATTCACAGTGAAGTTGGCCTATAGGGTGGCTACTGATCACTTTAACTACTCCAGAAATACCCAAAGAGGAGAGCCCATCCCAGGAAAACTGTGGAACATAATATGGAATCTGCCAATTGAGCCAATAATTAAGCATTTTGTGTGGAGGTGTTGTGTTAAAGGTCTTCTTGTAAGGGAAAACTTAGCCAAGAGAAAAACTATCCAATCTGCAGGGTGTCTAAGATGTGGGGCAGATTCCGAATCTCCCCTCCATGCCTTGGTGCAATGTAACAATCCTAGATGTATTTGGTTTGGATCAAGCCTTAGTTCGAAAGCCAATTTGGTGTCTCAAACTACAGATTTTGGGGACTGGTTTAAGTGAGCTATAAGCCAAAATGGTTCCTTGAATCCTAAGATTGTTGTTAGAATGGCTATCTGTTTGTAGTTAATATGGAAAGACAAAAATTCTTTTTACTTTGAAAGTACTGATGATAGTCCTTTTGTTGTGATCAATAGTGTCAATAGGTTGGTAGCGGAGATATCTCAAACATCGCCTCCGACATTGGTAAACTGTTCTAAAGCTCTTAGCGAAGAAGACAATTAGTTTCTTTGGCTTCCCCCGCATCAGGGTGCCTTTAAAGTTAATGTGGATGGGGGTTTTTTGGACCTAAACAGGGCTTCTTTTGGGTTTCTAGCGAAAGACAGTTCTGGTGCTATGTTGTGGGCGAGCTGTGGCTAGAGTAATGCCTCTTTTGCCATTCTGGCTAAAGCTTTGGTGTTCCTTGAAACAGTGAAGGCTTCCTTTTTGCAAATTGATTCTGAACTTATCTTTGAACTGGACAATCTCCACATTGTGAACTATCTAAGTTCTAAGAACAGACTGTCACAATGATATTGTTTTTGTGTTAAAAGATATTCTTAAACTATGCGAAGGCAATGCTGCTAAGTTCTCTTGGGTGCCTCGAGAGGTCAACAGGTCTGCCCATATATTGGCAGGAGCTGGACACTCGTCAAGCTTTTTTCTTTTCTGAGTTTTTTCCTAGGAGTTCCAAGTCCCTGTTCTAGGTGTGTGCTTTGTTTTCAATATGTTTTTTCTGTTGTCTTTTTCTTGTCTGTTGTCTTCTTTGTGTGGTTTGTTTTCTTGAAGTAATGAAGCTCTTCACCAAAAAAAAAAAACAAAAAAAAAATTTCAAATTCCTACTTTCGAAGGCAAGTACTAAACTAAAGACCTTGATAACTATGATTAGAAAGGGAAATGATGCACAAGTGGAATTTAACCATATCTTCCATATTCTAATCATCCATCATGGAAAGAGTGTTGATCAACCCTAAAGTATGGAAATTTTGTCACGTCAAGAAATACAAATCAATAACCCCAATATTGGCTATATACTGTTTCAAGACTTGGAATGGACATAAAACCAATATGATGATTAGATCATGGGGATAACAGTTTGATCATTTGGTTCAACCATTCAACTCGCTCAAATAAAAATGGAAGAAGACCAAAAATATTCTATATCATCTTTTATAGCCATTCCACATGAAAATAAGCTTGAATCGGTTACCAAATCAATATTCCTAACAATTAGGCAACTAAATAATTATATTGGCTTCTAGTTTTGCTTCTAACCAATGTTTTAAAAATCAATGAGGTTGAACCATTTTTGCCTCCAGATCATGGGTCAACAGTTCAACCATTCGGGTTGGATGGATTAGGCTGTGACATTTCAATACACACATATATAATTTAATAATGTATAAATTTGTATTATATCATTTAAATGATGTACAATTGCATTCTACATGTAATATATGTATATGTGTATTACTTGATGTCTAGTTTATATTTTTATTATAGTTAATTTTTTATTTATGAAAAACGCTAAAAACTAAGATTTTAGGCTAAAAAGGGGGTTTTGGAAAAAAATAGCAAGGCAAGCATTGGAATGCATAGATCTAGAAAAGCTATGCAAAATGAAAAAAAAAAAAATCACCCCAACTAGACAACCAAGTACAAAGTTATGGCCTCAATAAGTTTCAATATACATGTGATGTGTAACTTGTGACCCGATATCTAGGTCAATTGGATCAATGGTTCAGCCATTTGGGTTATATGAACTTAAACCAAATTAATCATTTTTGGTCAATTTCCAACTTTTAAAAATCAGACCAAAAAAGGGGCCAATGATGGTTCAAACAGTTTGACCATCCGGATGGATAACGGTTGAAAACATTGATATTGACAGTCTAACTGTTGGATATATGCAGTGGAAGTATAACAACATTGACATAATTAGTGATTAATTATACTGATTATTCTGGAATGAATTTAGGGTATGTTTGGTTTGCAGGAATAAGAATCTGGAATTGAAATCAGACCATTCCAATTCCAACATTTGGTTGGGTAGAATTGGAATTACATTCCCATTTCTAGTGGAATGGCATTCCCCCATTTGAGGAAATGGCCCCTCCCTTGGGAATGAGAATTCATTCCAACTGATATTGATTCCTATCTAATCCAAACAGACAGGAGGAATAGACCATTCAGGTTCCAATTCCAATGAATTTCAGTTTTGATTCCATTTTGATTAGAACCAAACTGACCCATAATATATGTTTGAAAAGATAAATGTTAAGTTAAAATGGCGTTGCATTGCAATCATAGTATATGATCCTAAGCCTAGCTTACATGTTAGAAAGAAAGACAAAATTAAGTTATCACAGTAATTATTTGTATCACTATTTTTTGGGTAAAAGACTTAAACCTCCCTTGATATTTATTGTAAATACTGAAACTTTTCTTTACTTTTCAAATTGGACTAAAACCTCCCCTAATGGCTGAAATCATCAGACAAAACCTCCCTCCATTAATAATCTATCAAGATCCGTATAAATTGACATTAAATTTTCTTAAAACCCGATTTTGCCCCTTTATGATCAGACTAATTGCCATATCCAGAAAACAGAGATATCTGAACAGAGAAATAGGGAGATTTTTTCTTTTCAAGCAATTTATCTATTTAACCTTGGTTGACACACCAGACTTGCAAGGTTACCAAACTGCAATTAAGGAAACTATCTTGCATCAACGCCCAATATATGGTTTGAGTTCCACTGGCTGAACAACTCAGGAAAAAGTATTTCCCAAGTAACTCTAAAGAGCTAAAAGCAATTCACTATTTGTGCTGTTGTGATAGCAAAAACGTAAATGAGTAATTCCATACACCAATCTCAAGTCTCCACCTTGGAAAATTAGGAAGTACTAAAAAGTGAGCAATGAACGATACAAAGCAGTGTAGTTAAAGCCCCTTCACCGCCTTATACGGATCTTGATCTACAGCATGTCAGAAATCTAGAAGAGTGGCTCTCTATGCGGTGGAAAATTAATGAAAAATCCATGTTTAAATTATGCGCCATCACCATGTTGTCACAATTGAAACCTTTAATTGCATCACCACCATGCCAACCAAGTGTCCTTGTGTTTAGGGTGGGTTATATATGTATTTTTTTGCATGTGGGGTCTGTTAATGGTAGTATTGTAATTATCAGTATGATTTTTTAATGCATGTAATGTTTACTTTTGTCATTCCCTCAAAAGCTTAAGCTACTCTTTAAAATAGGGGTGTTAATTGGACTGGATTTGGTCTAATCTGACCCAGTCTAATGTAAGTAAGGTCCAATCCAATGAATGTTTTGAATCAATTTCGATTGGTCCAATTCAATGTCTGGACCATTCAATCTGTTCAAATTCATTTTGATTTAGATTGGTTTCAACCCAAACCCGGTCCATTGACATATATTCTTATCTTATATCAATGGACCAAATATTGGCTTAGTCCAACCCAATCCAATATAAATTTGTTATGGACGGACCAGGTCCAATCCAATCTAATAAATATTTTGAACTGGATTGATCCAATCCAATATGTCTTGTTGGTCCATCCAATCCATCCAAATTGATTTTGGACTAGATGATGTCCAATTTAAAACCAGTCCATGGACACCCTTACTTTGAGGGGAGGTTGGTAATTGAGTGAACTAAAAGCATATAAAAGTTTAGCACGAGGTCCTCTCAACACTAAATTATATATTTGTGCTTGCCATCAATTTATATAATACAAAGTTTGTGTAGCATCGTTATTGCCTGCGGCCGATGAGATGTGCACGTATCAAACTAAGATTATGTATTCAATGCGAACAGAAGACGCAGGGTTATAATATTATTGACCCTGTTTTCTTACTTTTGTGTGTCAAATTGAAATTGAATTAACAAGTTGATACATCTTGATCGATCACACTATTCTAATGGTGTTCCGTCCCTTGTTCACAAATCACAACATAATTAAACTACTGACGTGTTACATTCAAATTCAAATTGTCTCTGTCCCTATGACTAGAATCTAGTTTTGTCATTCTACGAGATTCCCCTTTAAGATACCTTTGCCATAATAATGTATTATTGGAATCTTTGGATGAAAATTATTTAATGGTGAGACCCACCAAATACATGTATTACTATTGTTGTTGTTATCCATCCATCATCATCATCAATGAACGCTCTCATTTCATGGTTGATGGAACATTAATGGGAAGTTGAATACGCAACCCAACCATGGACTGAAAATATTAAATATATTAGTGAGCCAATTACGTACACGTTGGATAATCAATTCAATTCCAATCCACGTCACACTCTATGTCATCTCTTTAAGCAAGTATAAACTATAAACTATAAACTATGATGATGACAACAAAGAAACGGAACCAAAAAGGATTCTCGAATCCCTTATTTGGTGGAATGATAGAAAATCCAAAGCAACAGACTTTATATATGACATGGGAGCTAGTCAATTCCCCCAATATTCCCAAAGAATCATGGAATCCGCACCACTTTCAATTTCTGTCCCCAAATCCATGTACACATCACCAGCAGCAACTTAACCGCATTGTGAATTTGCTACCTCACGGTTAACCAGGGAAACAAGATGAATCGAGTCGGTGCCTGTTGGCTCCCGGGAATTACAGGATTCGGGTTGCTCGATATTTTGGGCCTGAGTATGATTTGTGTGTCAGTGTGTTTCGATAAATTCTGATCCCCTATGACTATTTACAGTATGGTTTTTGAATTGCTGTTGATTTGGATGGTTGGATCGTTCAACCTGAATGAATTGTTTAGACAATCAGTTTTGTTTTATCCTAAATATTGTTCTTGGTCAAAAACTGTTAAATCAGTTAATGATCTATTGATTTGGGTGGTTAAATCATTGACTCGTTCAATGATTTTTGACCGTTTTTTATTTATTATTATTTTTTTAAATATTTTTAATTTTTTATCAAAATGAATTATCCATTCGAACCGGACAATTGAACCATCCACCCAGAAACTGATGGCCAAAACGATTTTGTATAGAAATAGTTTTTTAAAACCATGATTCACAGAATCTTCTCCCAACTCTCAATGTACACATACGCTGGCTATCCAATTTGTCAATCTCTTGACAAGAAATTTGTGCAACTAGCATTTTGCGCATTGTGTCAGCATCGAAAAAAATTGTAAGATCAATTTTTTGCCAGCTGTCCTCTTAAAGTATATTACACGTGGAAACCAAGGTGGCATATTTCCACGTGGTAAGTTTCTTTCGAACTTAACCATGCTCGCTTCTACTTTTTGCTTACTTGAGAAAATAATTAAGTAGGGATGGATGCCAACGGTTAGATTGGGTTTAACGCGCGCAAACAAATATGCGATTTGACTCATGAATCATATCCCATCCATGAATATTCTCATTCTTGGCAATCTTGGAAGGTTTGGAATGAGACCGAATCAGCCCCCCACAACGTCCCAGGCACATTTCCACCGTGTATTAGGAACATCTCCCAATGATGATATCATCATTCTGAATATTATCATCGGAAAATATTTTCAATACACGATGAAGATGTGCTATGAGACATTATAGGGGGCTGATTTGAACTCGTTTGGAATAGCACACAATAGAGAATTGATACCTGACTAAACCAAATACAATCCACGAACCCAATTAGACTCATACTAAACTCGTCCCAATCGAGGTGGGGCGGATGAGTTGCCCGATTCACCTGTCCGATTGGACATTGACATCCTTAACTAAAAAGTTTAAAGTTGAAACTTAAAATGCTAGCTAATTGCAGATTGTTGGTTAATCTATCAACTAATCCACTTGTAAAGCAATGAGAATACAAAAAGCACCCCTTACCAATGACCGCAAAAATACCCTTCAAAGGGTAATCTTGACTTTCACTATGTATGTATTTGATATAGTTTTCGCTTATTAAATAAATGTATGTATTTGATTTATCTTTAAAATCGAGAAAAATATTTGATAAATTGTTTATGGAGTGAATAATCACTCAATCATTAAAGAATGTATTAAAATGAAACTTCTCTCAACAGTTGATGCATACATAAATCAAAACCCATTTTTATAAATATTAATACATACATATGAATATAATAAAAAAAAATACTGATTTTAACGATGATATAATAACGTTTTAATAAATACTTATCATAAAACATCCATGAAACAAAAAAACACACTATATATCTACGTAATAATTTGAATCAAATGAATGGGATCGACAGCCGGCAGTCGGCACCAATGAAAACTTGTAATAAGAATTAATTGAGGTTCGAGAAAAAAAAAGCTTGGCTCCTTGTAAAATACAAACCTCACAGTACACACCGACATATTGTCTCCTTGTAAAATATAAATGACTGGCTTGAGAATCCAGACGTCTGGATCCACTCAAAATGGGACCAGGCAAGCGACCTATCGTCTTCGTCTTGATCTTAGCCGAAAAAAAGTATATATAAGATAAAAACTTTATATATCAACAAAGAGAGGAAATAGTAATTTGATTCAATAAATTATTCAAGTGATTGTGACAAAATAAAAAAATGGAGTATAGGGGTGATTGACGTGTGGACTCTTTTTGAAAAAGAGAGAATGAAGTGACCAAAACGGAAAAGTAGTCAAAAGGTAAGCAAGGGGCAGAAATGGTAAGATAAAGAAAGCAGGAGAGAGGACAGGTTTATCTGTCTGTATACGGTTTGGAGTACTGACTGATGGCAACGGTTTATTATTAGAACTCATTTCAGGATACTTGATTATTATTATTTTGATCCAAAAGCCTGCCAACCCAGGATGACTACTGCACCCATTAAATGATACATCTGCAGCAGTTGAATCAATATCGCTGTAGCCGGAGGTAATAAAAAACAGCTAATGTGTGCTACATAATTTGATCTCCTCAGTTTGATATATTTATAAAGTGAGTAGCTAGTTAGTTTGCTTTAGAAACCTTAGCCTATATATAATACCAAAGAGAGAACTTATATATTCAACTCAACCAAACAAAAAGTAGTCGAAATTTATCTGTTGGCTGTGTTTAGTTTGTCAAATTAAGCAACAGGTTCAAAGGCAAAGAATGCTTCATTAGAAGACATTCATCTCTTATTTGTTAGCAGTGCGGAATCGAACAGTAGAGAATAATCATAGGCCCGAGGATGAAGTTTTTAGGAAGATACTTCTACGTTTAAGTCAGTGACAAGAGGATAAAGTCGGTCGGGCCTAGCCGATTCAAGCTAAGAAGAGCAATAAGAGAGTAAAAGAGTTCAAACGTTGAGGGAGTTAAAAATCCTTTATTTTGAAGAGGAGATGCTTTTAAATAGATGAACGTTTGTATTGTATCTGGATAGACTCTTTGTAGGATTATCAGGACGAAGCCGTTCGCCATGGTCCTTAGAAAGTAGAGCCTTCCCCTGCAAGGGTGCTTCTGCTTCCTCATGAGGTCTTTGATGATGTAGATGTAGTAGGGGTGTCAATGGACTGATTTTGGGTTGGACTTCATCCAAATCAAAATTCATTTGAACAATATGACATATTAGATTGGACCTGATCTGTCTATAACGAATTTATATTGGATTGAGCCATTATCTGATCCATTAATAGAACATAAGAATATAGGTATCAATGGACCAAATTTAAAATAAAACTAATCTAAATTAACAAAAAATTGAACAAATTAGACAGTCTCCGGACTGGTCCAAAATATTCATTAGACTGAATTGGACCAGGTTCATTTATAATGGACTCACATTGGATTGGACCGGATTGAACTAAATCCCGTCCAATTGACACCCCTAGATGTAGATGACGCACTGACGTGATTCAAAAGCGTCAGCCACGGAAACTTCCATATCAGCTTCGGCCACCTAGGGCACCCCCGAATAATATATGCTTTCGCAATCCATTTAATTGGTGTGGTGCTTTTTGCGGGTTTTTAGTTTTTCACATCAATGGCTCAATATAGAATATTAATGGACAAGTTGTTCAGAGATCTAAATTAATGACCTTCAAATTTTATACATGGTAAACACAGTAACTAGAGTGCTCTAAAAAACCCATATGTAATTTTTATTTTATTTTATTTTATTTTTGAACAAAAGGCCCATCACAAAAATCTAAAGGTTGTGTTTGGTTGTAACGCAAATTTATTTGCACTAGTATAAATGTATGGGAGTACAAATGTAAAGAAATGCAAATTCTTATTTAATTTTGTTTTGGATTTTACTTTATTCTGTTTTATGTCTTAATTTACTTCATTTGTACTGCAGTTAAACAAAATAGATTAAAATTTGAAACAAAAAATAAATCAGAATTTACACTAAAATCATTTGCACTACCATGGTTTTGCATTAGTACAAATTTATTTGCATTGCAACCAAATACAGCCAAAGGCTCAATTCGGAAGGAGTAGAAATACAAATATGTACAATGCAAATCAATGTTTTCAACCCACTGTTGACCTTGCTGATCGAACTGTTCAAATTGTCACTTGCCAGAATTCTAGGTCCGGTTCAGTCAAGACCCGCAAGACGATAAAAAACTGTTGACTTGGTCAAGAACCATTCAGGTTCAATTGTTGACCCGTTCGACCCAGTGACTGGGTTGCGAGTTGCACAATCAATGCATACAAAACTTTCGGAGGCCATAACTTTTCACTCCTATGTCCAATTGGGGTGATTTATTTTTTGATTGTAAGTAACTTTTCAAGATTTAAGTGTCCCAAGGAACTGTTGCCCCACTATTTTCATGAAAAAACCATTTTTGGCCTCAAATTGAAAATTTTAATATTTTTTATAAATATAAAAATAAAAAAAACTGAATTAAGAAACATAAACTAAATATAAAATAATACATATAACATATCTAAAATATATTTATATATTATTTATTGCTAAAATATATATTTATACATATATATATAGCATGAATATGAAATTGTCCGACTCGAGATCACATTTACACCTCACATAGGGCGCCCCATGCACATCTCAGCATGTATTCGGAACATCTCCCAAAATAATTAGTGGGAGATGTTCCCAATACATAATTAGGATATGCTGTGGGGCGCATATGTAAATTCGTCCAACTAAGCGTTCTTTTTTTCTTTAATTTTATTCGTTTTTTTTTGTACCATTCTTTAATTTTATTCAATGTTCTACAACTCCTCTAATTCTAGGGGTTTGTCTAAGTCTTCCGTCAATGTGGTACATACACAAAAATACCATTTCCAAGATTTAAACTTTGGTCATCCAAGTTGCAACTGAACAACCCAACCATGGCACCAATGTACACCATCTCTACATGAATGTAAAATGAGCTTGGTCAGCCATCAACACACGGTGCCAACAACATCCCAATCGGCTATTACAATCGTACATCAATAATATCTACAACCGTATATCAATAATATCTCTTCTTGAAGGGAGTTCACATTTCCGCCCTACAAGAGCTGCCCCATAACGTCCCACAGCACATCCCCGTCATGTATTGAAAATATCTCCTGATGATAGTATTAGAATCGATGATGTCATCATCAGGAGAGATGTTCTCAATATACGACAAAACTTGTGGGTAAGGCTGCAACTTGAGCTGAGTTGGCCTGAACCCAACCCTAACCCATTGGGTTGGGTCGGATTGATGTTCGGGTTAGGGTTAGGGTTGAAATTCATAAACCTGACTTTACTTCGGGTTGGGTTAGAGTTGACATCTTAACCAATCCAACCCAACCGAACCCGACTCTATAGTACATGTCATATATAAATATATGTTATATGTAATATATATAACATACATTGATTTGTTTAGATGCATGATATTTGTATAGCCCCCACCACATAATATCATGTATTTCTTTTAAGATAATCACTTCACATAATCTTAATTAGAAAGACTAAAACCTTAATAACATTATTTTATGTTTTTTGAAAATTTTATTCATCATCTCCTCTATATTGTTTGCCACCCAATAAAGATCTATCGTAAGTCATAACTCATAATAAACTATAGTCATTTCTAACACTTGTTTTTCTGAATTTTGTACTTAAAGAACAAAAAAATAACGTCAACAAACAAATACTAATGATACATAGGATTAATCTATGTAATAAAAGTTGAGTTAAGATCTAAAATCGAGAAATTCTACAAGGTTTTAAAGGATGGGAAGAAGGTTGGGTTGGGCCCAACCCTCCCAACCCGAAAAAATCAATTTCGGATTGGGTTAAGGTTGAAGAAGTTTAATTAGGATTAGGATTAGGGTTGGGGTTTAGAACTTAGGGTTGCCCTCAACCCGACCCGACTTGCAGCCCTACTTGTGGGGCGGCCCCTTGTGGGGTGGAGATGTGTACTCCACGAAGAGATATTTCCCATGTGAGACCACCGTAGTAACGTGTTGGGACAGGGTTGATTGTGTTTTATCGGTAGCGGATCTCTACCCATGTAAATTGTCTTACTTGTGGGGCGGCCCCTTGTGGGGTGGAGATGTGTACTCCACGAAGAGATATTTCCCATGTGAGACCACCGTAGTAACGTGTTGGGACAGGGTTGATTGTGTTTTATCGGTAGCGGATCCCTACCCATGTAAATTGTCTTGATTTTTTTAGATGAGCACAGCTTGGTTAGAGTGTTTAAAGGAACTAACGATTGGAGTCCCTCAACGCTATTTTTGGTTTGATATATAATATGAGATAAAAAGTTGAAGGAAAGTTGTTAAAGGAATTTTTTGAAAGTTATGAACTTTCTATTTCTCTCTTATTTTCTATCAGACCAAATATAGCCTAAGGAATTGATTTATTTCTCTCAAAAAGGAACAAATTTATTTAAAAAAGCTCCTTATACAAATTCAAGGTAAGGCAGCTTTTATTATACTTTTTCTATTTTTTTTTATTGAAATGAATTTCTGTGATTTTCAATGCAAAAGCTCTGAAAGGTTGGCGCGGGTTGATGAAGACATGAGCAATGGAAATCAGAATCTCCCATGACCACCAATCACAAACTATTAACAAGTTATCTTGAGTTACCTAGAATTTTTTGATTCATGGGCTACACAATGGGAGGTAGCCCAACCCCAACACCCATAACACCCCCGCTCCAAACCCGGTGCATGAGGAATGAGGATTATATACATAAACTCAGTCAGTTCTATTAGGACCTTTGATTTTGAACAATATTGCTAAGAGCAATAGTGCAAGAAAAGAGCCCTCCTAAACCTAAACCTTAGGTGGGCTTCATTACAATACATGGGTTTGATCTTGATATCAGCTGTATTTTGCTGATTCATAAACTACGACTATGAGTGGTAATTTGCTAGTAGAATCATCGCACTATATGTGGATTGATCCCGATACAATGGAGCCCACTTAACACCAAACCTTAAGCCCAACTAAATACTTGGCTTGTGAAGGATGAATTCACATCTGCGATCCACAACATCTCACAGCACATACCCGCTGTATATTGGGAATATTTCCCGATGATGATATCATCAATTCTGATACTATCACCAAGAAATGTTTTCAATACATGACGGGTGATGAAGGAAGATTTGGCCCGACCTCGTAGCCACTCAACACGTGGCAAAGGCAACAGCTCGCTAAGGTGCGAGCTCCGAAAGGAGAAACCAGCGGTCCGAACTCCCTGAAAAGAGCCCGAACTCCCTGAAAGGAGCCCGAGCTCTCCCTTAAGCCCCGAGCCTTGCGAACACAAAGGGCAACAACCCGAACTGGCCTGCCCCATGGCAGTTCGGGCTACACCTCTATCCGAACTCAAGACTTCACCTTGCACACCACTCCAGCACTTCGCCTCCAGGACGCCGAACAAGACAAACCACATCGTACCTGACACCGAAAGAGTCCGTATCTAGGGGCGGCGCACCTGACTGACTTGGGATCTGACGCTTGACAGCTGCACTCCAACGGCCACCTGCCACTGCCACCTACCACCGCCATCTCCAGTTACAGAGACAGCTCCGAAAAAGAGCAGTGGCGGTTCTGTCCCAGCAGAGGTGATGACACCTGAACTGGCAGAAGCACAGAAGTAATCATACCCGACCTGACAGAAGCCTAGGAGTGAGTGCGCGAAGTGGTTATAAAAGGCTCTCTACCCCCCGAGGACAAGGTATGTGAACTTTGCACCATCTGGTTTTATCTTGCCTTTGAGAGAATACTAACTTGAGCTTCGGAGTGATCTCACCGGGTTACTCCCCGGAGATTCCCCACTTTCTTCTCCCTTTTAGGCCCCCTTGTTGCTCCAGTCAGAGGCAAGGTCATTGACAGCTAGGACTGGCCAGATTGCATACCATCAATTGGTGCCGTTTGTGGGAAACGCTTCTAAAAGCCTCCGTCTAAAACTCTCATAACCTCTTTTTTCCAAAAACCCCAACACTCATGGTTTCTTCCAGCAATGCCGAACGTGACACGGAGGTGAACACCACTGGGGAACAACTTCAAGTCCCCGTGGTGTGCATCGGACAGTTCACCATCCCCCTCCTGATGGATGGGATCCCCAGCTTGAATGCGCCACAAACAGTGGCGCCCGTAAACCTTCCTACCATGAACGTCCCCTTTCCTCTTCCTATCGAAACAATGTTTACTAAACCAACTGCTGTCCCCCTGGCGGCTAGCCAGAACTAGTTGGACGACCTGATGCAATGCATGCGGGCAATGCAAGCCCAAATGCAACAATTCCAGCAACATCAGCTCCAGCAGCACCAAGTACTGCACCACATCTCCCAGTATCACTATCAGCAGCAGTTCCCCCAACTGCCTCTGAACCAACCACTGCTCCCACCTTGACACCCTGCTCCAAAGCCGGTTAAGCCCTCCCCTCAGGGTTGACGCCGTCACCGAGGAGAGGCCTCCCAACCTCAGAACCCCCACAAAAGCCAGGCCTCATCCCCGGGCCAAGGGCAAAGAAAGATCACCCCCGCCTCGCAGCTCGCCGGCGGGTCGGGCACCTCGCTCGCCAAGTCAGTATCTTGACACTCCAAGTCGGAGCTCCCGCTGACAGAGAATCGGTTCAGCGTCCTGGCGGCATACTACCAACAGCCCGGGCCCATCGAGCTCGGCAACACAAAGGCCAACAACGCCAGCACCAGGCCCACTCAACAACGAAGGTGCCGGCGAAGTTGCCGAACTGCCACCCGTGTCCTGCCCGAGCTCAGAGGTAAAGAAGAGACGAGCTCGGACGAGGTAAAAGCTGCTCCAATTCTCTCAGTTCCTTCCCCCCTCGCATCAGAACTCCTGGCAGTCCCCATGCCCAGAGACTTCAAGCTCCCACCTTTGGACAATTATGATGGGTCCTTTGACCCCAACGACCACGTCGACGCTTTCTAGTCCCAAATGCACCTAGCAAGGGCCAGTGAATCGTGCATGTGCGTGGCCTTCACCACCACCTTTAGGGGGGTAGACCGCACTTGGTATAGGAACCTGGCCCCCGGGTCGATAAGATGCTAGGCCCAGTTCGTGCAGGTCTTCACCGCACACTTTGTCACCAGCAAGCGGTGCCCCAGAATCGAGGAAAGCATCTTCGGAGTAGTCCAGAGGGAAGGAGAGTCCATCTGGGGCTACATCAAGCGGTTCAATGACGCGTGCTTGTAGATACCGTGATTAGACCCCACAGTGCAGCTCGCGGCGGCCAAGAGAGGAGTAACCCACAAGGAGTTCAAATGGCACATGGTAGCTAACCAGCCCGCAACCGTGGCCGAATTCCTCAAGCTCGAGGATAAGTTCATGAGAACAGAGGAAGAGATCAACCAAAGGACCGAAAGCGAGATTGAGAAAAGAAAGAGGGAAGGTGAGCCCTCCAACCCGGTCAACAAAAGAAAAAACCTGGCCCGGGAGCCGAAGCCGAGCCAACCGTTCCAAGCTCCCTTAGTAGTTCGAACGGACTACACACCGTTAAACACAAGGCGGACCGAGATCTTGATGACGATCAAAGACGCCCCATACGTAAAATGGCCACCTCGCCTAAAGGGAAACCCAAACAAGAGAAATAAAAACTTGTACTGTAGTTTTCATAGAGATCACGGTCATAGTACCGAACAGTGTAATAATCTCTGGGATGAGATAGAGGGACTCATCCGTTGCGGATACTTGAGAAATTTTGTACAGCATAATAATAATAATAACAATAAGGCAGGTCAGCAAGGGGAGCACGGAAAGGATGCCCCCGAATCCAGCAACAGGCTAGCCGAACCGTTGCAACGACAGCCTCCAGAAGAGAGGCCAGTTCGGGGAACCATCCATGTGATAGTGGGAGGTTCGGTGGTAGCAGAGTGTACTTCGGCAGCAGCCCGGACGTCAGTTCGCGAAGCAGCCCGAGAAGAACAGAACCCTCCAAAGAGGTAGAAAACTGAAGAACCAATCTTCTTCACGGAAGACGATGCGCGAGGGGTCCACTACCCCCACGATGACGCACTTGTCATAAAACTAAGGATCAATGACTTCGAGGTCAAGTGCGTACTTGTGGATTCGGGCAGCTTGGCAGACATTCTCTTCAAGTCAGCATTTGACCAGCTACAGTTGCAGAGAAGCGAGCTGAAGCCCGTGAACACTCCTCTGGTGGGCTTCAATGGAGAGGAAGTCAGGCCCCTCGGAAAAATAACAGTACCTGTGGAAGTTGGCATATGGCCTTGTGCGGTCAGACTCAACCACGATTTCCTGGTGGTCGCGACCCCCTCCCCATACAATGCCATAATAGGGCGGCCAATTACGCATATCCTGCGGGCAGTGGTCTCCACCTACTATTTGGCAATGAAGTTCCCTACGGACTTCGGTTTGGAGGTAGCGCGGGGCGACCAGCTTGAGTCCCGCAAGTGTTATGTTGCCGCCCTGAAGGGAAAAACCAAGGTGGCCGACGACCTTGAACTGGAGCGGCCTACGAAGCGAGACAAGGAACGAGCTTCGCCCACAGAGGAAACGGTCGCAATCCCGACTTCGGCTACAGACCCAGCTCGCACGCTACAGATCGGTGCTTCCGTCATGGAACCTCTACGAACCGAACTAGTGAGTTTTTTACTTCAAAATTTAGATATTTTTGCATGGTCCGCGGCCGATATGCCCGATATTGACCTCATCCTTATAACTCACAAACTTAATACTGACCTTGTAGTCAGACCCATTATTCAGAAGAAACGCAACTTAGCCCCAGAGCGTTGGAGGGCGATCGACGAGGAGGTTGAAGAGCTCCTCGCAGTAGACTTCATAAGGGAAGTTCATTACCCGAGCTGGGTAGCCAATCCAGTGCTGGTGAAAAAGGCAAACGGCAAGTGGCGCATGTGCGTCGACTACACCGACTTGAACCGAGCTTGCCCAAAAGATTGCTTCCCCCTCCCTAGAATTGACTGCCTAGTGGACGCGACCTCGGGACATGAGTTGCTAAGCTTCTTGGACACCTACTCGGGCTACAACCAAATCAGGATGGACCAGTCCGATGAGGAAAAAACCAGTTTCATAACCAAGTTCGGCCTGTACTGCTACAAGGTCATGCCCTTCGGATTGAAAAATGCTGGGGCGACCTTCCAAAGACTTGTAAATAGGCTGTTTCGGCCCTTAATTGGCACGAAAATATAATGTTATGTAGACGACATGGTCGTCAAGACGTAGTTTTCACAGGAATTAATACAAGACTTAGATTCTGTCTTCCAAATTCTGCGTCAATTTAGTATGAAACTGAACCCAAACAAGTGTGTCTTCAGTGTCACCTCGGGTAAGTTCCTAGGGTACATTGTCAACCGACGCGGTATTGAGGCCAACCCGGACAAGATAAAGGCCATCCTAGATATGAGACCACCCAGAAAAGTAAAAGAGGTTCAGAGGCTAAACGGCCGCATAGCCGCTCTAAGCCGCTTCATGTCCAAATCAGCTGATCGCTGCCTGCCTTTTTTCAAAGCAATCAAAGGCAAAGGGTTCGAATGGACCCGAGACTGCCAGCTCATGTTCGACGAGCTAAAAAACTACCTCGCTAGTGTGCCGATCTTAGCCCGGCCCGAGGAGGGCGAGATCTTGGAACTGTACCTCTCGGCAAGCGACGAGGTGGTCAGTTCGGTACTAATAAAAGAAGTAGATCGGGTCCAACGACCCATCTATTATGTTAGTAAAATTTCGTAGGGAGCAGAGACAAGGTACCCACAGATAGAAAAGCTAGCATACGCACTGGTGATAGCAGCTCGGAAACTCCGCCCATATTTCCAGGCTCACACTGTCATCGTCTTGATTGACAAACCTTTGAGGCAAGTCTTACTCAAGCCCGAGGTTTCCGGTCGGTTGACGAAGTGGGTCATTGAACTTAGCGAGTATGACCTCCAGTATAAGCCACGAACTGCTATTAAGGCCCAAGCCCGAGATCCCCAGTTTGGGTGAGCATGGAGCTCCCAAGCCAATAGAGTCTGAACCCCGTGAAGTAGCAGCGTCGGCCATCTCCTAAGTAATGCGCGAAGTGGATATCGCACTAATATCAAGCTCGGGGTATGTATTCCGGATCATCCACCAGCTTAGTTTAAAGTCCTTTCTGTACGAGTCCACCATCAGGTCATCAAAGCACGGCGAGGCGATGTATTCATCGACGACCTTCTTCTTGGCGTCCTCAATGCCTTGAGAAAAGATCTGTGTCCTCTCCCTGATATCCTCTTGAAGGAATTCAACCTGATGGTGCAAATCCAGCCTTAGGTCCGCCATGTGCTTCACCACAACTCCCATGGCCTCGGCATCTCTCTGAGACCTCGCCTGCCTGGCCTGTGCAGCGCGAGCAGCCGCCTCAGCAGCTTGGGAAGCCGCCTCGGCAGCACAAAAAGCCTCTTCGGCAGCTCGCGCCTGCCTCAAGCTCCTTTCCACTTGGGCTGCCAAGGCATGGATAGAAGAATTCACCTACCAAAAGGGAAAAGCAAAATGATCAAAAGAACAACAACAAGAAGGATAAAAGCAAAGAGCCCGACAAGAAATCTGACTTACCACCATGGCATGAGTGGCAGCACGACAAGCTACCTGGTTCAAAGGAAGCTCAGACCATGCCGCGACCTCCTCAGGATAGATGGCCTCCCTACTCTTCTAAAGAGCGTGGTTCGGGAACAACATGCTCCTGAACTTGCCTTGGGCCCCCGAGCCTGAGGGCCCAGCTCGTGTGTAAGCGGACTCAGAGTAAGCGGGAGCCCCCATGTAAGTAGCCTCGGCATAAGGGGCCCCTGCTGCTTCATGAACTGCAGGGGCCATCTCGGGCTCCCTGGGCGGATCCACAGACGGGTAGTCTGGTACTTCGGGCTCCGCGTCTTGGGGCGGCTCAGCACGAGTTTGTTTGGCAACTCGCTTCCTCCTCTTCATGCCATGAAACAGGTGCCCACTACGAGTCCTCTCTAAGTCCATCACACTTGCAAAATGAGCTCGGCATCAGGAAAAAACGAAAGAAACAGAGCAAAACAAAAGACAAACCTGAGTAAGGAACCTACCCGAACTCAGACCGGCCTTAATGAGCTTGGCCTCCGACAGATAATGATGGCATTTTAGCCCAAGTCGTGCCCATTGTCGGAGGCCCTTCGCCGTCTCCTTATCAAGCGTAACGCCGGAGTCAGGAGCGGCCATCCCCCACCCGGTTTGAAATGGCCACCCCAATGCACTTCGCACCCCAAAGTAGTCCCGCTTCCACGCCGGGACCTTGTTGGGAGGTTCATGTAAAAGCTTAAAACCCGGGCGAGGAGATAGGTAATACGCCCGGGAAGGGGACCCGCTTGCTTCTTAAGCATTAAAATGGAAGAGAAGATCTCCAAGTCTAAAGGAAAGCCCTGTTCGCAAAATATGGAGATTGTCTCCACCAAGTTACGAATGGAGTTCAGGTGAAGCTGGCCTACACTAACGCCGAAGTGGTTCATTACCTCGACAAGGAGGGGGTGGAAAGGCAGGTGCAACCCTGTAGCGAGCTGCTCCCGGAATATCACGATCTCATTAGGACCGTGTTCCCAAGGGAAACTACCCGAAGGTATGAAGTAGGCGTACTCCTCAGGCAAGTTGAACTGGGTAATAAGGGATTGAAGCCCCTCAGGCATCATGGTCGAGGGTCCAAACTTGTCCAACGTTTGACCTCGACGAGAGGTGGACGCCAAACTACCCGAGGCGACTCGGCCTATGGGTTTGAACTCTTCCTCGAGCTCTACCTCCGGTTCGCTAGGACCATCGGGGGATGCAACTCGGTTTGTGGAACCTGCATCGGACCCCCTTGAAGAACTGTCTGAGCTATCCGAGCTAGACAACGGGAGGAGAAGATAGATTCCAGGAAAATACTCACCCGGAAAAAGGCTTGAACGGACTACGGGAACTTGAACACGAGCTAAAACCTTGAATGCGAACTAAAAGGCTTGGATGCAAGCTGAAACTTGGACGCGAGTTCAAGAAGCAAAACGCAGAAGTGACAAAAGCGACTGGGGTCCCCCACTATTTATACCCACAGTGACCGAGAATCAACGGCTCAGATCAAAGCCAATCCGACGGCCCGCAGTCGCGCTGACCGCACGTCTCCTGAGACCGAGACGTGACTGGCCGCACATCCCTCGAAACTGAGCGCACATCTCCTCACATTAAAGACGGCAACGGCACGTTTTCAAATTTGAAAAGACGCCCACTGTCGCGTATCCCAGCGGCGCGCTTTTTGAATTTTGAAATACGGCGCACGCTATCACGTCTGTCAGCATTTGTAGGCAGATTGGCACGTTTCCGTCTTTTTGGCGCTCGAGAAACCCGAAAGTATCCTGATGACGCGCACCTTGCGCTATCAGTCAACCAATTCGAAGTACGGGACAAATCCACCGCCACCTCGCGAACTCCCCGCGCTAGGGCAAGACCCTTAGCACGAGGAGTGGGGGGCAATTGATGAAGGAAGATTTGGCCCGACCTCGTAGCCACTTAACACGTGGCAAAGGCAACAGCTCGCCAAGGCACGAGCTCCGAAAGGAGGAACCAGCGGTCCAAACTCCCTGAAAAGAGCCCGAACTCCTCGAAAGGAGTCCGAGCTCTCCCTTAGGCCCCGAGCCTTGCGAACACAAAGGGCAACAACCCGAACTGGCCTGCCCCATGGCAGTTCGGGCCACACCTTTATCCGAACTCAAGACTTCACCTCGCACACCACTCCAGCACTTCGCCTCCAGGACGCCGAATTAGACAAACCACACCGTACCTGACACCGAAAGAGTCCGTATTCAGGGGTGGCGCACCTGACTGACTTGGGATCTGACGCTTGACAGCCGCACTCCAACGGCCACCTACCACCGCCACTTGCCACCGCCATCTCCAGTTACAGAGATGGCTCCAACAAAGAGCAGTGGCGGTTTTGTCCCAGCAGAGGTGATGACACCCGAACTGGTAGAAGCACAGAAGTAATCATACCCGACCTGACAGAAGCATAGGAGTGAGTGCGCGAAGTGGTTATAAAAGGCTCTCTACCCCCTGAGGACAAGGTATGTGAACTTTGCGCCATCTGATTTTATCTTGCCTTTGAGAGAATACTAACTTGAGCTTCGGAGTGATCTCACTGGGTTCCTCCCCGGAGATTCCCCACTTTCTTCTCCCTTTCAGGCCCCCCTGTTGCTTCAGTCAAAGGCAAGATTGTTGACAGGTAGGACCGACTAAATTGCATATCATCAACGGACATTAGTTACCTGACATTTAAGTTCATCCAGAGGGTCCCTTGTCTTGTTAACAGATGTTGTTGGTTTGTATAGATATGAAAATTTAGTGTGTACTTGGAGTCACGCTGATCTACATAGCAGGCCATAAATTGTATCAACAAGAAGCAAGCCATTCCAATTTACAATTTCGAATACAAAGGCCCTGTTTGGCATCAATTCGTACAGTTATTTGATTTTTGTTTCTCTGAATGGGAATCACATTTGGTAGTACCCAATTTCTTTCAATCAATTCTCTACTGTTTGATAAACACAAATGTTTCATTTCTAACAAATATAAGTTTGGATTGAATTGCATTGCAATTTATTACATTTAAATCATTATCAAATACATGAAGAAAAGGAGAGCAATTCACGTGTTCAATTATTTCCGATTTTGTATATATTTATATATATGTTTGATGTTTTTATTAACCGGTGATACTTGAAGGTTTATCTTTGATTTGTTAGAAAATGGCTGGAAAGTTAAATTAAATGTATGATGAATACATATGTCATCTACGTAATAGTTTTCTGTTCTGTTTTTTCCTCATCATTGACTTCAGTGAACCGAGTTTGACACCCATCTTGGTATCAACCGATTAAATGCTTTTTTTTTTTTTTTTTTCAGGTGTTCAAGTGGGTTTGCAGTATTTCTACCAACAAAATGTGGGTTCGAAGTAATAGACTACATTTGTAACAGATCAAAGGGGAAGAATCATAGGCAGCCCCTTCCTGTAACGAGCGCGAGATAGATGTAGAACTCTGGATCGTGAGATTCAAACCTGTGAGGAAGGGGATGAAAAGAAAAACTGAGCATCAGCAAACACATCTTGGCTCGCTTTTCTTGTATGCAAGAAAGAAATATAGATGATATAAGTAAGATAACTCATTTTAGGGTTAACAATGTCATTTTCTACTGAAGATTAATTAAATCATTTATAAATTATAAGTAGTATTTTAATAAAATGTTAAATATAAGATATATTTTAATAAATCTATAAAATTATAAAAAGTACTATAATAAATAATCTTTTTTATTATTTAGCTTTTACTTAATAAATCTCGTATATAATATAAAATGTTGGGATGCTATGTGAATAGACGTAAACATAATTGTTATAAGCAGGAGATCCGAACTCCTTTCTATCCTATTTGGAATGAGAATCGGACAACCAATTTATACCACGAGAATCACTCATTCACTCCCGGCGAATCAGGCCAAGCGGGGCCTAATTATCTATAGATACCATTTGGTCTCGGTGTTTCTATACAAAGCGTGGATGTCAATTTTATGCCGCTCGACTCGAAAGTACCTCCTTTCCTTAGTCTAAAAGGTCCTCAAATAAATCTTTTGTGGAATGTGAACCATGGAGGAACCCATTTTTAGGACTCTACTTGGAATTTCACACTTATTAAATATTAATCGAGTGTTAGCGGGTTAATTCGGTTGGCTCCATGTATCCACATCCATTTTTTATTAATATCTGTCAAAGGAGCTTTGCGGACCCGGACCCAGACCCTCATTATCGGGTAACGGATTTTTTTGTGTAAAACTCCGTTCTCGTGGGAACCTGGACTCGAAGACTCGTAGACAACTATCATCAACTATCCAGCATCAATTCTATTATATTTATATTTTTATTTATCTAAAAAAAGAAGAATCTAATGGCTCTTAAATAATCTTACTGATGGAACCTTTTTTAAAAAAAAAAAAAAAAAAAAATTGATAGGCAATTCATCTGACTGATGGACCTGGGGTAGACAGTTTTAGGCTCTTAGCTTGGCAGCTGCCCAGCTCTCACGGTCATGTGCCCGAACGCCTTCCGGGCAGCTCCAAACTCCGAGAGACCAAGAACGCATCTCCCACTCCGATACTTAAAAACCATTTCCCCCCACTCCATAGATCGATCGACGCCACCACCTGCAAGGGGAAGGTGGCGCACGATAAGCTCGTATGCCTCTCCCGGCGTCTGAAAAGTAAAAAGTGCAAAGTTAAGACTTAAAAAAGAGCAAAAAAGGGTGAGATGGGTCAGAGACTCAGTTGCAGAGCGAGTTATGAACATGGGCTCTTCACTGCTGTTCAAGCTGGAGACTTGGAGAAAATTCATTCTTTGTTGGAGAGACACCCAAGTCTCTTGCATCAGGCCACCGTTTATGACAGGCACTCTGCACTTCATGTAGCTGCTGCACACGGTCGGATCGAGGTTGGTTATTAGTTCTGTTTTCATTTCCTCGTTATCTTGCTGGATTTTCTTCTATTAATTTTTTTTTTATTCGTGGATTTTTTATTATTTCTCTTTCTTTTTTTTTTTCTTTTCCGGTGGTGTGGCATAATGGTTGGCAGGTGCTTTCTTGGATTTTGGATCGATCTGTTCATCCCGATATCTTGAATCGTCATAAACAGGTAAGTTTGATCTCATGTTTGTGTGCCAAGAGGAGATTTTGTTTACTTATATTTTCGAATGCATGATCTTTTCGTTTTTTTCCCTTCTCTCTCTTCCTTCTTTGTTTGTATTTGCTTTTGTGTTCTTAAGTTTCTCTTTTGGTGATTGGTCTCTAGACTCCACTTATGTTGGCCGCAATGCATGGGAAGATCTCCTGCGTGGAAAAGCTGCTTCAATCAGGGGCCAATGTATGTATAAAAATTCAATCTTGTTAATTTCTTCTCTCCATTTTCATTTTTTTTTTCTTTCAATTTTCCTATTAAAATTTGAAGTATAGTGGAGAAAATTTGATCTGGTTTTCTTTAAATTTTATAGATTTTAATGTTTGATTCTCTTAACGGAAGAACCTGCTTGCACTATGCCGCGTACTACGGGCATTCCGACTGCCTGCAAGCTATTCTTGCTGCTGCCCAGATGACCCCTGTTGCCGATTCTTGGTGAGTAGTGTCATCTCGTTTTTCATTTCTAATCTTCCAGAGAAAATTGTTACCAAGGCTTGGTGGATCATGATTGCAAGTTTGTAGGATTCCATATGTTTGATTACTTTTGTGGCTGGGTTTAACGGCAGGGGATTTGCGCGATTTGTAAATGTTAGAGATGGTAAGGGAGCAACCCCATTGCACCTAGCAGCTCGGCAGAGACGGTCTGATTGTGTTCATATCTTGTTAGACAGAGGAGCACTTGTCTGTGCTTCAACGGGCGGATATGGGTAATAAACCCTTTTAACTTCTCCATTTCATCATGGTTTAACAATAATCGGCTCTGTCATTTATTGATCAAGTCCTAACTGCAGCTTCCTAGGGAGCAGTCCGCTTCATTTGGCAGCTCGGGGGGGTTCTTTGGATTGCGTCCGTGAATTGCTTGCGTGGGGAGCAGATCGGCTTCAAAGAGATTCATCTGGGTAGGCATTCATAAGTGATGAACGATGATGTTTGATCCTGGTTAGAAATATTGCTCAGTTCACTCTCGTAGTTAAGTCTAACTCAACATTGATGATTGGTGAAATAATTCTGGATTCATTCCTTCATCACCTTTCTGTGATCTATACCTAGATATGTTTGGTCCAAGAAATGCCTTTATAGGCATATTAAATGACAATTGCATCGTGGATTTAGACATAAAAAAGTGTACATATATATATTAGGAATTTTCAGATTTTCCCATGTTTGTGTTCTTGATCTTATTGTAGAGCCTTGCTTTATCTGATGAACCAATTTATAGATTTGAGTTTGTGAAGCTCATATCGATTGTGTATACCATATATTTCTGCAGGAGAATACCTTATATGGTTGCTCTTAAGTATAAGCACGGGGCATGTGCTGCCCTGCTGAACCCATCGTCAGCAGAGCCTCTTGTGTGGCCATCGCCTTTGAAGTTCATCAGCGAACTTAATCCAGAGGCAAAGGTCCTCTTGGAGAGGGCACTTATAGAAGCAAACGGGGAAAGGGAAAAAAGCATTTTGAAAGGGATGGCGTGCTCACTTCCATCGCCTTCATATTCTGATGTCAGTGTCGATGACAATATGTCTGAGGTAAATTTTTATGCCTTCTCTCTGTAAGTTGGAAACGTTTTTTAGTTTTTATTTGGTGACTCCCATGTCTTGATTACATAGTTTAGGAAACTTTGCTAATTTATTTCACTGAATGGCCTTAGAGAAAAAGTTCATAGTTTCTTCCTTTTTTTTTTTTTTGGATGACGTGTAAGGCTCTCTCCTGAAAGGGGTTTCCATTTGTCTTTCTTCCCCTCAATACATATGGAAAAGCCCATACCCACATAATAATTTGGCTGATTGGAATGGTCTTTGGCCTCAGCTAGTCTCTGGGTAGCCCAAATTCAGGTTTAGCTTTTTAGTCTAGTGTTGCTTTGGTGGTGTAATGGTTAGGAAGGTTGGGGGAATATTTTCCATGATCATGTCTTTCCAACTAAAGAAACCTAACAATCAACTGCACTTTGCCTTGTAATTAACTCAAAAATAAAAAATCATTTGATGCAGGATAGTGACACGGAACTGTGCTGTATCTGCTTTGACCAAATGTGCACAATTGAGGTCAGAGACTGTGGCCACCAGATGTGTGCACATTGCACCTTAGCTCTTTGCTGCCACAACAAGCCCAATCCCACCACTTCATCCTTGTCCGCCCCAGTCTGCCCATTTTGCCGCAGCAGCATTTCCCAATTGGTGGTTGCCAGGGTCAAGGTGGAGAGTGACACAGACAAGGAGATGAGTCCTTCAAAACTAAGGAGGTTGAGGAGGTCCAGAAACTTGAGTGAAGGCAGTAGCAGCTTCAAGGGCTCGTCAGCTGTGGGTTCATTTGGGAAGGTGGGTGGCCGCAGTTCAGGGAGGGTTGCCACCGAAAGCACTGGTTGGGTCGATAAACCTTGATGGGTGGTGGCACAGGCATTTTGGTACATATAAAATTATACACTCCATTGGGCATTCCAAAGGCAAAGGGGGATCCAAAATAAGTAAAAAGGTCTTTCAGGCATGGTTTGGTAGCTTTGTTTACGTGGATCTTAATGTTGTAAATTGTAATCCCTGTTGCTTCCTTCTTTGGATTGAAGAAGCGGTAGTCCTTCTGAAGCCTATTCCCTGAATAGAAGAAGAAGAAGAAGAAGAAGAAGAAGAAGAAGAAGAAGAAGAAAAGATTTTCCTTTTGTTTTCTTTTAGGGAAATTTATCACCATCTGCAGTGGATGTTACCTTCAATTTTTCTTTAGTTTGAAAATAGAAAAGAATGGGGGGAATTGGATGTAATATTGTTATAATAAGTCGCAGAGTAACGTCTGTATGGCTGTTGTTTGTCATGTGATCATGTCTTTAAAATTTGTTGGTTTACCTCTTTTTTTCAGAATTCAGATAATCCTGATGATTCTTTCAGGCCTTAAAACCCCACCTTCAGGCCACCCAAAAAGAGATATTTTATATAGAAAATAAAAACAAAATGAAAGATGGGGCCCTTTAACATTTAAGTCAGAGAGTATGGCCCGGCCAACGCATTGGATCTGATCAAGTTTTGGCATATAAAAATAGGTGCACGTGAGATGCACAAATGGGACTGTGGCCTGTGGGTGCCTGATTTGTTATAACTTATAAATTGATACCCTGCCTTGGCCCTTGTGGGCCTTGTTTTGGTTGGGCTTGCTGTGTTTTAGTATGGTATTATTGGACGGACAAAGCCACAAGGGTCATTATTGACGGTATGCAGCCCTTCTCTGCATCCTTTTCCTCCCCTCCCTGACGGGTTAATTTTGACTGTTGGGGCCCAACAACAGAGGCTGTGGAGACAGCTTCTGGGCTGGGCACGTTATAGGCAGTTCATCTATTCACGCCCATGGTTTAGTTTTTAATAAAAATAAATTAAGATATAATTATTAATTCATCCATTCTCAGGGTAACGTGACATTCCCAGAAACTGTCTCAATAGCATAGGTTATTTGCCCCCAGTAGCTAAAGTTTTTTTCTCTCTGACGGTGAGTCGGTGTGACCCAATAACTAACCGTTATTAACGTTTTTTATAAAAAAAAAAAAAAAAAAAAAATTAAGGGGGCTACTCGGGTAGTCGGATCCTACTCCCTCCTCCCACATGGCCATTTTACGATAGCAACACACAACGTGGACCAACGACGTGAGAATGTACGAACAATCAGGATTCCCGATTACTATTTGGAATTTGGAAGACAACGAGGGTGGGTAATCCAGCTTTGGATCTTTCCATTGGGACAGCAACGTTGAGACGAGATGGTGACTTGGGTAGAGCTGTGGCTGACAGTTTGTCACAGGACTCGGGAGTGAAGAGTCGTTTTGAGTGTTTCCCTTTTCTTTTTTCTGGCAAAGTAAAACAGTGAATGAGAAGAACCAATATGAACCCATCAAGGGTGGGAAAATAGCCACGAAAAGTGATGATGGATCACTCACTGTCTGCTTGACTAATCTATTAAGTATGTTCAAATCACTGTGTATTAAGCTGATTCATGGAAGATCACCCGAACCCAAATATCCAATGAGGAAATTACTGATATGCACATGCGGAAATGAGAAAGAGAAACTCTGATCATTTAATTAATATTGTTAATTAACGGTGGCCAGTGGCAGTGGGCATAAGTATAAGCTAAGCATAAGCAGGATGCCAATGATTTAATAGATGATAGATGGGTTGTTGTTTCATTTGAATTGTAGATTTTAGACCCCTTGCAGTTCCTTCTCTAATGCGTTTACGTAAAAGCTGTTAAGTGAGACCCGCCAGCCAATTGCTGACTACTAGTGAGAGAGTGAGAGCGACAAACTGCTGAATGCTGCTGATGCCTGATTATTATTTGTTTAAAAAAGTCTTATAGATGGACCATCAATAATTGACAATTGTGTTCTCGCCAAGTTATCGTTTACGAAAGCTACAAGGGAATCGCCTTTGTTTTATTTCATCAAATTTGTCTGCATCTCCGCTTTCCATTTCCATTGCTTAATCATTCATTCATTCAATACTTACTGGGACACAGGAATTCATTCCCATTTCCAACGTTTCACTTTCTTTGATGCATTCCCCCCATTACTCATTACTCTTGAAGGTTACGACTTTGCGACTTACGAGGGGTGTCGCCTTCTGGCCTTCTGGGTGTTGTATAAGGTATTCTGATTCCTTTCCTTCTCCATCAAAGATCAAACACTACTCAAGTTTCTCTGTTGCAACAACCAACAACCATTGCCTTAAAATCTTTGTTAATAATACTCTCAAAAACAACTTTGAGTTTGATCCCATCAATGATCAAACCAAACACACAAAACTTGAGTTGAGGCATATCCATTCTTGCTTTTGGGGACACTGATGGATGTGGGCAGGGTTTAGGCCTTCGGGCTAACTCAATAATTTGCCATATCTCACACTTTTCGAGAATCAGCACCGTCCATTAAATGGGGTCCCAACTCCAAACTCCAATAATCGTGGGCTCTACTATCAATTAGTTTAAGCAGATGATGATCACTTTTTACAATCTGATTTTGGACGATGTAATTGTGTGTTAGTAACATTAATAATGGGTTACAATCTGACCTCATTTGTTGTGGACCCCACATTATACGTTTTATTTGTTCCCTGATGCATTCGTTCCTGATAGTTTCTCTTTTGATATATCGCATTTTTTTTAATCCATTATAGTCTCTGTCTTTTTCCTGGAAATTTTCCATGAATATTGGAAAAAAAATTAAGAATTGATTTTTAAATGCAGTACATTAGAAATTATCTATAATCTCCCATGCTTTTATGAATCGTAACAAAAGTTGTGCACTTGACATCATCTTGCCCTACTTGACATCATTTCTTTTCATCTAATTTTAGTTTTGACGGGACAGAAATACTCTCTCTCTCTCTCTCGGAAAAATGAAAACGTGTTTTTTCTTGGCCTTGAGGATCATATCTATGCACTGGTTGGTTCAAGAGGGTTAGTTCGTTCATGTTTTTCTTTAAATTTATGACCCTTCTTTTTCCTCGCACAATTTACAAAGCCTTGATCTATTAGGGTAGCCTCTACTATTATTAGGTCCTTCATAATCCTTTGGGTTTCTGTCAATGGTTTGAGCTTCGACCTCTTTAATTTGGATTGATACCATCAATAATAGTACTTTAGATCTTTGATGTAGTATGGGATTCAGACTAGCTGAATAAATATTAATAAAGTTAGTTTTTAAAAGACCTATCTTAGAATATATAAGAGGAGGATGCATCATGAAGTAAGCTAATAAGTTTCATGCAAGTTAGGACCACTACAAGACATGTACGAAGCAGAGATAACACCACCAACCCAATTTAGTAAATATTTACCGAGATAGCATAGTCACAGTATTTGTATCTTAGTTCGTGTTTACCAAATTAGTACCAATTTCTATCTTATTTCATAATTACCAAGTTAGTGCTATAGCGAGATTTTCAAATTTATACTTAATTAGGACTTTCTTTTTTGAAGAGATTTAGTAGGATTATATTATGGAGTGTATTTTTAGATTATGATTGCTCAATTGGAACATTTTTTTAAGATTTATTAGGATTCTATTATGGAGTCTTCTCATAGATTAGGGAATTCTTTTGATATTGAATTTTCTCTTAGGCCCCATTCGTTTGTAACAGTGCAGCTTACTTTGGGTAAGTGCACTTATCCATGCTCTTTTGATTTTTAGGATTCCTAGATAAATAATAAAATGACATTTCTACCCACAAAAAATAAATATTAAAATGGGTAAAATGGTCTTATCATGTTTGTAAAAATTTATCCTAGTTGGGAAATATTACTTACCCACCTGGGAGATGGGTAAGTTTTACCCACGAAAGTAAGGGTAACTTTATTACGAAGCTCATTGCTTAATGCAAAAAGAATATAGGAAAGTTGGTCAATGGGAAAAACCTACAAACGAGCGGGGCCTTAATTATTTAGTGAAGAATTATTCTTCATAATAATTCGACTTCTACTCTTTTCTTTGAAGTTTTTCTCAACGTGGTTTGTTTTCGTACTACGCCAATTGGTATCAGAGCTCATGTTTGATACTTTGTCGGATTATGAGTCCTAAGAAGAAACAAGTAGCTCACATCATGGAGCAGGAACCTAACAAGTCGAGGCAGTTTCTCAGGAGTTGAAATCGCTGAGAGATGACAACGACTCCAATGCAAGTGCTTTTGCTCGTTCTTTTTCATCATCAAGGCAAGTATCCAAGTCGACTGTAGTTGCGGGTGGTGACCAGATACAGTGGGAAACGGGTTTCAATATTGAGATCCCAAAGTTTCATGGAGGTTTCTCTACTTAGCAAGCAACCAAACTAGCTATAATTGCAAGTGGTGAACAAAGGCGATGGGAAACAGATCTCAAGTTTGAATGCCTAGAGTTTAATGGAAGTATAGCCTCAAATGAATTCATGGATTGGAGTTCCATGGAGGAGTTAGCAATTTCAGAGCCTGAAGGTAAAATCAAATCTTATGACTTTGTTGATTGTTTTAATATTGTTGAGGATTTTAACGAAAATCTTGTGTGACCATTCTCCTCAACAACATCTATTGAAAAAAAAAAACTTGTTAATTGGAACAAACCTCCAATCTATGATGAATAACCCATTGCTCAAGAAGAATATGTTATCATTCATCGTGATTTTCAAGAGGATGGAGACAATATTTATCGTATTAGAGGTTTTGATAGTATTGCTTCCATACAAGTCTACAAGGATCCATATTGGCAAGCATTTTTCCAAAATTCAAAATGGTCAATGAAGGGAGAATTAAATTATTTGAAGATCAAGAAATGTGTTTCAAAAGTTAAGAGATGTAAAAAAGACATTCCAACTCGTATTGAAGAGTTACACTATTAGCTATATATCAGAAAGTTGGAAATAGAGAAGCACAACAGTAGCACAATACAAAATGTTGGAGGACACTCACATGGTAGTATGAATTCAAGGATGGATTTTCTCCAACCCGGGAGGATGATGCAGTACGGGATTCAGACCAACTGAGTAAACATTTACAAAGTTAATTTTCAAAAACCCATCTTAGTACATATAGGAGGAGGATGCAGCATAGAAGGAAGCTAAGAAGTTCCATGCAAGTTAGAACCACTACAAGACATGTACGAAGTAGAGATGATGCCATTGACCCAACTTAGTAAATATTTACCGAGATAGTATCATCACAGTATTTCTATCTTAGTTCATGTTTACCAAATTAGTGCTAATTTCTATCTTATTTTGTAATTACGAAGTTAGTGCTATAACGATATTTTCAATTTTATATTTAATTAGGACTTTTTTTTGAAGATATTTAGTAGGATTATATTATGGAATGTTTTCTTAAATTAGGATTGCTCAATTAGAACTTGTTTTTGAGGAATTTTAGTAAGATTCTATTATGGAGTGATTTCATAGATTAGGAAACTTTTTTGTAGGAGGCATAAGGGTGTAAGTCTATATAAAGAATAGCTAAGGAAATGCTAAAGGATAGTTTTTTATATTGAATTTTTTCTTAATTATTTAGTGAAGAATTCTTCTTCTTGATAATTCAACTTCTGCTCTTTTCTTTGAAGCTTTTCTCAACGTGGTTTGTTTTCGTACTACGCCAATCTCCTATACATAATGCCTTGTTTTAAGGTTTAAATTAATCAATGAAAATTCATCAAAATTCACACGGGTGGTTTTGATTGTTCAAGATGACAAGCTCCCACATATTAGATCATCTAGCATCATGTCCACTTGCTATCACATTTGAGACTTTAGCCAATCAAAATCACCCTTGTGAATTTTGATGAATTTTCATCAAATAGTGTATCCCTTAATACAAAGTGTGAAGTGTAGGAGATTCGAGCTTCATTAATAGCTCAAAGGCTATGAACATTTTTAATGATCCAATGTGTTTAGTTTGTAATTTATACATTGAAATTTTTTACACCGAAAATCAATCTAATTGGGTGAACTAACTAATGACAAGCTTCAATTATTACTGAACAATCAAGAAACAAAACCAATCACAACAAGATTAAATCATTTTTTGACTGTGAAAGAACAAGAATTAAATTGTTTGGAGAAATAAATCATTCATTTATTGGTTATAGGAATCGAATATATCCGTTTTGTCTTTTGTTTAGAATATCTACATTGGGTCTACGATATCCATGGTGCCATTTGTAAGAAAAAAAATCTTCAACCAAATGTTTCATTCTCTAATAAAAGGAAATACTACTACTAATACCACTTATTTAGGTTGCGTTTGGAATTAGTGTAAATCAAAAACGATGTAAACATTTATATTGGTTCGGTTTTGTCCGCGTTTGGAAAGAGTGTATAATAATGGTCGATGTAAAACTCTACTCTGATTCAGTTTTGCATGTGTTTGAATGGAGTGGAGCTCTACATCGTGAATCAATGTAAAACTTTACACCAATTGCATCACGTTTTTCAAAAATACAATGGTCACTTAATGACGGTTCAGTGTAAAACGTCGTCGGTGTATGTTTTACACTGATTCCAAATGCAGCCTTAGTATTTAGGCTATTCAGTATCTCTCCTTTTTTCTTTATCTTTAGAATAAATTGCAATGCCTCCCTTGAATTGGAAAAAATGGCCTCTTCTCTCTTGCAGGCCATAATTCAACCAAAATCCTACTGTTTTGGTTGAATTCGATAGTGATTAATTTGATAGATTGTTTGTGTAGGATGTAGAAAAAAGTAAACATAAGTTTGTGTTTGGAAATGATGCAAGTAGAGTGTAAATCCCGATTCAGGGTAAATTTGCACTCTGGTTCACTTTTGCCTATGTTTGGCAACATTACATTTATGTATTGACAAATGACAGAAAACACATTTTCCAATGCATATTTACATTGATAATAAGATGTAAAAGTACATTAATAAAAAAGAAGTAAATTTGCATTCAAGTGGGCTTTTGATAAAAAAAAGGCATATACTTTATTGCAATTTGTGTTTGCATCCATTACAACTAAAAATCTATTTGGTAAAAAGGTAAATTTGTCGTTGCAAAACTAAACCAACTTTGCAATTTATATGAATCGTTTTACACTTTACATATTTGCATTCACACTTATTTGCATCGTTTACAAATGCAACCTAAGAGACAAAAGGAAATGCAATGCATCAAAAAGACATGAGAAGAAAGTGGCTGAAGAAACCCCAACTGGATATGTTCATGTAAGAGTCCTACCACCTTGAAGGATAGAAGCTCCAGTCTGTCCCACAACAAACACTCTCCTTAATTTTCTCATCGTTGCCCCTAGTAAAAAATAATCAAAATTGATTGCTCTACTTAAAGAAGTGAACAACAGTGTTGATTTGAACAAGAAGATCACACCCTTTGGGGTTGATCATCCATTGTATTTATAGTTGTACAATGATAGGTTTTATCTGTACAATATATACACGAATACAATGATAGAGATCAGATTTGTTAGAGGTTTGGTTTATCTGGGTTAATTACAATGGATGAGGTTTATCTAGGTTAGCTAATGTATGGGCCAATGCATGGGCCTGATGAGTGGGCTCACTATCATCCCCCCTCAAGCTGGATGGGGGTTCACTGACATGCAGCTTGTGAAGAAGATGGAGGAGACAAGCAACTAGCAGGCCTTTAGTGAAGAGATTTGTGAGTTGAGCATCAGAGGGTATGTGATGAACATCCAAAAAATTGCGAGTGACTTGCTCTCGGACGAAATGATAGTCCACTTCAATGTGTTTTGAGCGAGCATGAAAAACTGGATTTGAGGCGAGTGCAATAGCAAACATGTTGTCACACCAGATAACCAGAATGGAGAGAATGGGAATGTGAAGTTCTTTGAACAAGGAGCAAAGCCAGGAGATTTCCGCAACAGTGTGAGCACGACAACGATATTCAGCTTCTATAGATGAACAGGCAACTATGGGTTGCTTCTTGGCACACTAGGAGATATGATTGGATCCAAGAAAGACACAAAAACCATTAGTGGACCTATGATCTAGTGGATAGCCAGCCCAGTCAGCATCACAGTGGGTGCTTAGCTGAATTGAGCCTGGAGGAGATGGTGCCTTTTAAATATCGCAGAATCTGTTTCACAACGGTTAGGTGTGCTTCAGTGGGGTGTTGGAGATGTTGGTAGGCTTGATTAACTGAGAAGGCGATGTCAGACCTAGTGAGAATTACATATTCGAGCACGCCAACTGAACTTTGGTAAGTAGTCGGATCCTTTAATGGTGGGCTTGAGGAAGCATCAACTTTGGAAGATGATATCAGTGTACGAGCAGGTTTACAGCCACCCATGTCTGCATGATTGAGCAAGTCTAAAATGTATTTGGACTGATGAAGTGATAATCCGTCGCTGGTGCAGTCAACCTGAAGGCCAAGAAAATATGACAACGGGCTGAGGTCCTTCATTTTGATAAATGAACTGAGCTTGCTGATGAGAGAAGAAATGAAGGAAGGGTTGTCGCCTGTTATGATCATGTCATCAACATATAGTAGGAGTAAACATGTGTGCCATCTTGATGATAAATGAACAAAGATGGGTTAGATGAAGAGGTGTGAAATCCCAGTTCAACGACAATGGATTTGAATTTGTCATACCAGGTCCGGGAGGCTTGGTGGAGCCCATAAATTGATTTGTGCATACGATAACATGAAATGGATTAATGGGGTCCACATAGATAGGAGGCTGGGCCATATACACCTCCTTGTGAAGGTCACCATGCAAGAACACACATTCAACATCTAGTTGGTGGAGTGGCCAACCTAGGGTAACCACCAATGAAAGTACAACTCGAATAGTGGTGTGCTTCACTACGAGGCTGAAGGTTTCAATAAAATCTATGCCTGGTTACTGATGGAAACCTTTAGCGACTAGGCGGGCTTTGAAAGGCTGTACAGATCCATCTGGGTTTCACTTGATGCGGTACACCCATTTGCAGCCTACTACATTCATACCAGGCTAGTAAGGGACCAACGACCATGTCTTTTTCTCTCGAAGTGAGTTAAATTCTTGGTCCATGACAGTACACCATTCAGAGTGTTTGGACGCTTGGGTGTAAGTGGTCGGTTCAGTGAGGTGTGAGGCAGTGAGAGACAATGGGAGAGGGTATTTGGTGCTGTAGTCTTTGGGTTTAAAGTTCCCAGATTGGGATCATGTGACCATGGGATGAGTGCGTTGAGGTGTTGTGGGATGAGAAGAGGGTGGTGGGCTAGGAAGTGTAGGATTTGGTGGCGGTTCAGGTTAGGCTGTAGTTGTGGGCTCAAGCGGGGCAGTGGGTGAGTGGGTTGTAATGTTAGGACTTGGGGATTCGCATGTGATGTGGCTGAGTGCTTCTGTAAGAGACGGTGAACTAGGAGGAAGCTGTACCGAGGAGGAGTCGGAGGACATATGGGGAAGGGAAGGGGTTTTCAATGTGGGCCAAACGACATCAGTGGGCCCATGGATGTTTGGGAGCCAAGCGGAGATGGTGGGCAGATGAGATTCTGATTGTGGGCCGTTTGGGGTTGAGGGGAGAGAAGGGTATGTGTGTTCGTCAAAGACAACATAGCGAGAGATGTAGACTCGCCCGGTTTGGATGTCCATACACCTATAGCCCTTGTGGCACAGGCTATATCCTAGAAAGATGCAACGTGTAGAGCGACAGTGAAGTTTGTGTGGGGAATATGGACGTAACCAAGGGAAGAAAAGGTATCCAAAGGACTTGAGATGGGTGTAGTCCGGATGGGAGTGGAACAACCGTTCAAACAGGGACTGGGAGCAAGATGCTAAAAGAGGCATTTGGTTGATGAGATAGAGAGCAGTGGTGAAGGATTGGACTCAAAAACATGATGGTAATGACGCATGAGCAAGGAGGGTGAGACCTGTTTCTACGATGCGGCGATGTTGTGATCAACCACACCGTTTTGTTCGGGTGTATGAGGGCAAGAAAACTGGTGTGTAATGGCATGAATTTTTAGAAAGGAGGAGAATGGTGTGCCTAAAAATTCACCCCCCTCATCCGCACGTAGCACTTTGATTTTAGAGTCATAGAAGTTTTCAACTTTAGCTTCAAAGGATGCAAAAATATCATAGAAATCTGATTTTAAGCGCAATGGAAATAGCTAGGAGTAATGAGTGTAATCATCAACAAATATGACGTAATATTTAAATTTGGAAATAGATAATGCCAGGGCAAGTCCCCATAAATCACAATGCAAAGGTTCTAGTGGTTTACTGGAATGATGCAGCATAGTAGAAAAAGGGAGACGACAACTTTTTCCAAGTTGGCATGATGAATACACATTAGGACTGTTTTTATTTTTGAGGGATAACTGTGAAAAAATTGCAGCTTGAATATCAGGGGATGGATGGCCTAAGCAATGGTTCCAGATGGCTTCGGTGGGGCTGTGGGCGGTGAGAGCTGTGGGGTTACTGAATTCTAAGATGGGATGAAAGCGGTAGAGTCCTTTAGTCGGTCCTTGGTGCAGGATCCTCCCAGTTACCTTGTCTTGCACAACGAAGCCAGATGCATCAAATGTAAATTGACATTTATTATCTTTTGAAAATTGGTAAACTGAAAGTAAATTAGAAGAGGCATCAGGACAATGAAGAACATAATTTAAGAAAAAAGTGGAGGGTGGATAGGATAAAGTGGAGGTGCCAATATGTTTAATGCCCAAGCCGTGTTCATTACCCACCGTGACCAAGTTGGAACCATCATAGGGGAGTGGGTTAGATACTTTACCAAGATCTGGAGTGATGTGGTGAGAAGCACCGGTATCAGAATACCATGTGCCGTCATCAAGAGGATCACGGGATGCGGCTGCCATCGCGACTAATTTTTCCGGTGGATGCCTGTCTTGATAAGTGAGATTCAGCCTCTAGAAGCAGTCAATAGCTATGTATCCAACTTTGTTGCAGATTTGGCAAGTAGGTCTAGAGCCATTGTTGGTTGGACGTGGAGATGGAGCAGAATGGTTATGCCCTTGATTGGACTGTGAAGGTTGTGAGGTGGGCGGGTGCACTTTGCTGTTACTGGAGTTTGTACTCATTCTGTTGAGTGTACTGGCGATTTGATGAGTTTAGTTGGCGGGAATACTGTTGTCGTGTCTTGACTGCTGCAAGGGCGTGGGAGTTCTCTGTACTGCTAGTGACATTTCTTCACAGATAAGCAGGTCATGAAGCTCTTCAAGAGTGATTGCTGCAATCTGGGGACGACTACGAATAGTGGAAGAAAATGGACAATAAGATGGTGGCAACCCGTCTAGGATATAAATCTGCAATTCATTATCAATCACGGGTGCACCACATCCCGCAAGTTGATCGCTGATGGCTTTGACTTGTTGGAGGTAGTCATGCATGGTGAGAGAGCCCTTTTTCAGATGATGAAATTGTTTGCAAAGGGAAGTAATGTGCATGGGGGTGGACGAGGCATAGCGACGTTCCAGAATATCCCATGTTTCCTTAGATGACTTCACACCAACCATGTATGGGAATGCTGATGTGGATAGGGTAACTTGAATCTAGGATAGCAGCATCTGATTGTGTTCATACCAAGTCTCTAACATAGGATCATTAGTGCTTGGAGCTGGTTTAGATCCATCAATGAAGGACATGAGACAATGCCCTCTGAGTATGGGTTCGAACAGAGATTTCCATAGCGGATAGTTTGTGTTGTCCAACTTTATGGGTACGAGATTGGAGATATTTGATACCATAAAGAAGTGAACAACAGTGTTGATTTGAACAGGAAGATCACACCCTTTGGGGTTGATCATCCATTGTATTTATAGTTGTATAATGATAGGGTTTATCTGTACAATGATATACACGAATACAATGATAGAGATCAGATTTATTAGAGATTTGGTTTATCTGGATTAGTTACAATGGATGAGGTTTATCTGGGTCAACGTTATGCATGGGCGCCGATAATGTCTTGTGGATGTCGGAAACTCACCAGAAAATGATTAAAATGGGAAAAACAGAGTAAAACAGGCATAAAACTTAAAATAAAATGAAAGTCATTACAATGCTAGAGCTTGGGCGCGGCATACTTGGAAATCGGAGATACTAAATGTTTGACACATTAGAGACTTACAGTGATGTTTCTCGGTGGAGACAAACTTTTGGAAGAGACAAATAGTAGCATCCCATACGTGAACCTAAAGAGTGATGCTAATGCCGACTGATAACTCAGAAGCATGTTTGATCAAGTAAGAAGTTCCCATTTTGCAAAGTCTCAAGAACTTTCATGTTAAACACAACTCAAATTCCGCTAAAGTTTGAACAAAAAATAAACAAACCTGTCTTTGTATCAAATAGAATCAAATAATTCTGAGAAAAGGAAAGATGAAGAGATTTTTATCAAAAAAAAATGAAGAGAAAGGTGTGATGTCAAATAATGACGTATATTGAAGAAAATTGCATGGACTAAAGCAATATCTTCCACTCAAATAAACAACAGAATAAGACGATAAAGGTATTCATTACTTCTAACAAAAACACTTAGGTTGTGTTTGGTTGCAGTGTAAATTTTGCACTAGTATAAACGCATGGGAGTGCAAATGTAAAAAATGCAAATTCTTGTTTCATTTTGTTTTAGATTTTATTTTATTCTGCTTTATGTCTTAATTTACTTCATTTGTATTGTAATCAAACAAAATAAGCTAAAATTTGAAACAAAAATATGTCGGAATTTACACTCAAATCATTCACTGCCATGGTTTTGCATCAGTGCAAATTTATTTGCATTGCAATCAAACATAGCCTTATTATTTTCATTATCTAATAATCAACTTACTATAGCAAGATTGGTGCTAGCTATCGATTACAAAATGTTGGATTTTAATCTCATTAGAAATTAAACCCAATGGGGTTTGATTGATCAATTATATGAAAAAAATAATACACACACACACAATTTTTTTGAAAAATCACTTTGTCTTCCTCTCAATCCAGTCTGCTATTGTCTAATAGAAGGTTTATTCGGAGATTCTTCAATTTTGCTGATTGCAAATTCTCGCCCAAGGCTCTATTGTATCCTAGGAACAGATTTGTCTGTAACCCAATAGAAAACTCAGTGCAACTGAGTGGGGGCAAATAACGTTCTAAAAGTAGTGCCTTTAGACGCGCCTCAGAGCTTCTCCTCCAAGTCCCTGTGACCCCATTTCCCAACACATAGCCTATTTGAGTGTTAACTGAATACCAAACTAGGGTCTCAACTATTTGAGTGTTAGCTGAGTACTAAATTGGGATCTCCCCAAAATAATGGAGGAGTCTTGGTTACATAACCTTAGGGTTTTCATTATCGATTACATAACCCATTTGAGTATTAGTTGAGTATTGAACTGGGATCTCCCCAAAATAATGCAAGAGTCTTGGTTATTCAATTTCTATCAATGTTTTCAAAATGGGATTGGACTGGAAAAACCAGGAATAGGTCACTTGATTGGTTACATTTTACCCTAAAATTGTTATTTGGCCAAAAACTGTTGATTTGGTCAGCAAACCATTGACCCAGGTGGTTAAACTGTCAAACCATTCGACCCGAGAATGGTTTTTGGTTGTTTTCTGTTTTTTTTTTTAATTTTTAATTTTTAAATTGTTATTTGGCCATTTATTTGGATTGGACAGCCAGACCGTTCAACCAGAGAACCGAACCCCAGAACGGTTCCCTATCCGCTCCTGTTTTAAAAACCTTGATTTCTATAGAGCTAGGGAAGGGAAGAAGAGAAGCTTTTATTTTGGTTGGTAGGATCCATATCATTGTAGAATGGAAACTAATCTAGAATGGGTAAACGTGTACTGATATTGGAAATCTACAAAAAGAGGAATCTTCACCTAAATTACTGATAAAAAATCTTAAATTAGTGAGGGCCCGGAAAGGGAGTTTTCTAATAAAAGGGAGAGGGGCTTGCTGAAGTGGCAATTTAAGAGAGCTAGAAATGGTATAAGGAGGAGAGGCTAGAAATGCTTGGTTGGAAGAGGGGAAGAATTAAAGGGTGCGTGGCCAGTTTTGTTTTAATATATAGTGATAGAATAGATTAGAGAGCTATTTAACCCACTCCAAATCCAATTGAGTCTTGCATGTATTTGGTATCAACATAAGACAATGGTCTCAAATCCTTGATCCAAACTAGTTTTCTTGTTTTGCAAGTTTTGAATACTTGGGATCCATTGGGAATCGGAATGGTCTATTCCCATGTCTTTTTGGTTTATACAGGAAAAAGAATGAAAATTGAAATCAGTAAGAAAGAGACTTCATTCTGAAGAGAGAGAGAGAGGGAATGGCCATTCCCTCAAATGGGGGAATGTCATTCCATCAGAAATGGAAAAGGGATTCTGATTTCATCCAACCAAACATATTGAAATTAGAATAGCTCCTTCCAATTCTCATTCCAGACCCTTATTCCCACAAACGAAACAGGAACTTGGACTTTTATTAAAACAGTCACAGTTTAAGATAAAATGACAAGGATCGATCTCATTGTGTCGATCTAGATTTCCATCAGTCAAGGAGACTCGTAGATGGATATAGAGTTCTAAGGAAATTCATTTCTCTATAGTATTCTATATTCTTCTAAGGCATGTGAGGCATATGAGAGTTCAACCCTGGCGGTTGTTCACGGGTTGGGTTGGGTCGGTTTACTGAGTTTTTTCCAACCGACCCGACCTAGTTGGGTTACCTGAGATGGAAACCGAAACTGACCCAGTGTTAAGCAAAACCAACCTGGTCGGTTTGAGTCGGGTTGGGTCGGTTTGGGTCGATTTCGGCTCTAAGTTCATCCATGCCCCCCATGGCCATTTAGTTTTCTGGAAATATATTTAAAACTGAAATATATATTTTAGAAATATATATATATATATAAACAAAAATATACATACAAATATATTGGAATATATATTTTCTGGAAATATATATCTGACATATTTCATAATATATATTTTTTAGATATAGATATTGGAATATATATTTTCAGATATTTCAGTTTTTAGTTAAGTAGGAACTAAGTCAGTTCGATTTGGATCGGTTTCGGTTTTCACACAAGAAAATCGAAATCGACTCGAACTATCGATTTATGAATTTGTACAACTCGAAACCGACCGGTGCTGATGAAAACCTGGCCAACTCAGGCTGAGTCGGTCCGAATTGATTGGTTTGGTCCGATTGGGCCTTCTTATCAACAGCCCTACTAGCGGTTTCATTAATCAGTAGGGCTATACCAGTTTTCTTCTAACCTGCTTTTTGAACAAGAAAGGGATTAGCTAGTTTGGTTTTGAAAATTGGTGGGAATTGATCAAGTGATCACGAAGAATTAATGAAGGGCTGCTTCAGCTACCAGCTGCTTTAGGCTGACTTTGTGATCAATGTTTTAAGCGTTGGAAATATCAGACCCCGTATCGGTGATGAAATTTCTCTTTTAAATTTTAGAATTCCTTTTGATATTTTCTATAAGTTTTAATTATTTTATTTTATTAGTATTTTAAATGACAACTTTACAATATCTTATATAATTTTTAATATTTTATTATCGTATCCACTTATCCAAAAAAAAATATTATAGTCAAACGAAAGTGGTGTAATAAAAAAAAGGAAGTGGTGGGAATCCTCAATATTAAAAAGTTTTAAAATCTCCATACAACTGAACAACGTTCACAATATCAACGTGTATCGCATTATATTGTACAATTAATACGTTTCGGCCGGTTTTCATGGTGAACGATACACAAAATAGAAGGAAGACTTTCAAAGCTTGATATTCATTAAAGAGAACGAAGACTTGAACGCTTATTTTGAAATACTGCCATTTTCGGAGAGCATCAATGTTGAGACTCAGGTGTATATTTTTTACCTTGCAGTCTTGCATTGGTATAATTTAAGTTGCCTAATACCAAAAATAAATAAAAAACTGAAAATCCAATAGTTTGTGTTTTTATTTTTTTTTGGGGGGAAAGATTTAACCGTCAAAAGATGTTACATCGAATGTGCAAAACCCCTCTTAGGCAATTTGCAGAAGTTCCAAATAAAGCTTTTTGGTTTTGTTTTTTTTTCAACTTGTCTTCACATAAAGAAAGACACATCTTAACTAAAATGTCTTTAGCCTATCAAGATCTTAATGCAAAAAGCTCATTACATCTCTTGGATGAGTAGAGAGTAGAGACTGGCCGGGCAGAATTCTTGTTATGGGTGCTGAATCGTGATTCTATTAAAATATATTTTGGATTTGGGAGGGGAACCGGGGAATTAAATATTCAAATCAGTTTACCAAAAAATTGAATTACTCAAATCCCCATAAAACTTTACACGAGTACCTAATTCAACCAACTTAATTTTTGACGAAGAAAAGGACAGACAGGAGAGGAGAATCTTTTTGGCAATATTACCCAATACTTTTTACGTGGGACTGTTTTACTTCCTTCCGATATACACTTTATTTCTGCTTCTTCAATCGGAAAGAGTGGACTCACTTCAGACTGTTGAACGAAGAACACCATCATCTGCCATGCATTAAGAATTTCTTGGTAAGTCCTAATATAGGTGAATCAGATAAACTTCATTCCAACATAAATTTTTATTCTTCGATCCAAAGAAAAACAAAAGGGCGTAAAATGAAGTTTTCTGAAGGTGAAAAATGGCGCCTCAGTTGGTGGGTTGTCCACACATGCATAATAACAACAGTGAAACTCCACAACCACCATTCTCATGATTCGAGCCTCCACCTGATCTCCTTCCAACGTCTGAACCAAACCATGGAGTTGACCGAGGGGGGGCTACTCTGCCGTTAATGAATAACGGATTTGAAGAATCATCAGAAGCATTCATTGACTGCTGGCCAAACTCTTCAGGCTCATAAAAGCCAGGGCTGCCGTGATTCCTCCTGTAACCGCTAGAAGCTCTCCTCTCCACTTCGAGAAAATGTCCGAGCGATGGTCCATTGTTCATATTATCTACATCATCCGCGTTATCTTTTGTGCACAGAGAAAATAACCAGATCATCTTGGACCTGTAATTCTTCTTGCCTCTCAAGACCTCTGCTCTTCTTCCCCTAACCGATCTTCTCGAGAGCTCTAGAATGTTTGAGATGCCAATAAGGCTCCCGAGTGTGATTCTTCTTTCATGGAAGAAGGATCCAGTCGACTGAAACAAGCAGAAACTTTAATTAATAACTACTTACTTAAATTGTTAGGTCGGTTTTAGTTCCCACTCCCACATTGGTTGCATTGGTTATGGTTGCAGGGCAGATGGTTCTAGCCTCCTAGGTTCATGAATTACCCCAACCAGTTACTTGATAATCATAACTGTTTGTTTTAATTTGTACACTGTAATATCATAATTTCCTGGCATGACGACTTAAGAGTGAAGAGATCTCAATGTTCTATTCCTTCCATAAAAAAACAAACAAACAAACAGAGAGAGAGAGAGAGAGAGGTGGGGGAGACTAATTAAGGGATCCTTGACCTAAAATTTTTTAATGGAAGGGAAATCAAAGAAAAAGAGAAAAAGCAGATAGAAGAAGATGCATTCGTCTGATAAAGTTGTTAAAGTGATAATAGATAATTCGTAGTCACAGTTTTTTCTTCACTGAGCAATTGAGCATAATATATTCTGCCATATTCATCATCTAAATTTTAGAGCTTTACCTAATCACCTGCAGTACAATGAGCATATATATCTTACTGTAATTAAGTTATGTTTTACCTAATTACCTCAGTGTCCAAGCCTGATGAAGAATCCGTGGAGGAGCTTGGAGAATCAGTGAGCAAAGTGTTTAATGAAAATGATCCAGACAAATCACGGTTTCTGATCAGCCCGGTTCTGACATTTGGTGGCTGCAACCCCAAAGGCCATCCATCGTCCTGAGACATCAATTGATATAATGTTAAGGAGGAAGAAGAAGAAGAAGAATGGGAGAAGAGATGAAAAGAAGGAAAACTCCAAAAGAGAAGTGAAGACAAAAAACTAACACCTGTTCAGCCATGGTAGCTTCTTATGTACTGGTTGATGATTTACTAGGAGAGGTCCAGCAGTCGGGTCGCTTGGGATGAAGAACAATCATTAGTCATTACTCGGCGCTTTCCACATTTAAGACAAACACTGCACAGAACAGTCAAGTAGTTGTTTAGAAGGAAGCTAAGATGCGGAATAAAACTGAGCAAAGAAGTCCTTCAACATCCCATGCTCCTACCTCCTGAACCAGAAGGAAAGAGAGTTGAGGAAGACCTAGCTAGAATGAGGAATCTGGGAGAAACCTAGTTACCTTTATAAGTTAGTCTGCAACAGGTTGTTTGGGAAAGGAAGAGGAAACAGAATAATGTTGCAAGAAGGAAAAAAAGAAAAGGGGGGGAAGAAGGCAATCAGCACACAGCAGGAACAAAGGGGCCGGAGTGAAGCAAGAACTCACTTTGACCGGAGCGACCTCAGTAGAGCATCATAAACGTCCCTTGAATGGCGGAGAATGGGACCCTCATATGCCGGGTCTTTACCTGACACTGGTCCAGCACTTTGCTGCTTCACTCATAGTGTGATAAGACGTGGTCAACACCAAATTACAAACAATGAGGAAAAAGGAGTAATGAGTTTTGTTATTCACTCGCTCACTCTTCACATCCAGATGACCACCCAAACCCAAAGCTTCAGTCCATTTCAATTTTATATATGCACCTGCACCTGTCACTCAATGAATATATAAGAAAAATAAGAGTGATTATCTTTGAAAATCAAAGCACTAATTGTTAGTCTAACATCAACTTGGTCGAATTAATAAAGGGATCAACCATTTCAAGGTATTGGAAAATCAGATCTATTCTACATTGTGAATGTGAATGGTTTTATTTTTAAAATGAAAATACCTACTATATTAACAAAATTTACTAATTTGCTGGGGTGCAACTTGGATGGATTAGGGTTGAGATTTTGTCATGGGCCCAATTCAAAACTCGAACCCATAACTGTCTCAAATTTTAATTCGAGCCAACCCAAATTGCGCCCCCCTACTAATTTGCTCCAAATCCTTTATTAGCCAGTTAGGGGATGATCTATTGGCCCGAGCAATATCATGTCAATATGGGAGCTATCAAGAGTGAACACACAAGTGTTCCATATTTAAACAACTTCGTTTGTAGCCCATCGCCACTTGATGGGGTTGGGATCGATTTCTACCTCATGTCTTGTGGAATAGGACGGATGCCCTCCGAAGTCCGACCCACATAAGGCAGGACATTGAGACGATTCTGCAGCCTGATTTAGCCTATATGTTTGGTTGGATAGAAAACAAGGAGTAGAAAGTCAGGGGAAAATTCTTAACAATTTTACTAATATTCCACATAGGATCTATTTGTTTGTAGTGCAAATATGAAGTAGATGCATATTTTGCACTCGGTTCAATTCTGCATCCATTTTGTTTTAATTATGATTTGCACTTCTATTCGATTCAAAATGCCAATGCAAATTTTGCATCTCAAAATAAATGCAAAATTTGTACCACCATCCTTATACCTTATTAATACTGTCTCATATAAAGTGATGAGGATCACATCTTCTTTTATCCTATCTCACTCCCAAACAAATAACCCTCCTAATTCCCATCTCCATGCTCTTTCATAAAAGGTAAGGACTACGTCACTTTACTTCTTACAAACAAATAAGACAGCTGAATTTGATGCTAAAATAAACCAGAATTTGCAGTCTATCTCTTCCCATGCATTTACGCCAATGCAAATGAAAATTCACTACAAACAAACTGAGCCTAAAGAGTGTATGTAAATATAAATATGTACAGTGAAAAACTAGCTTTGTATTTTATATTTCAAAACCTATATTTGCACAATTGAACTTGTGCATATTTGTATTTGCACCCTTCCCAAACTGAGCCTTAAGAACTTTCCTACTACTTTCTATTTTTTTCTTATTTTCCATCAAAACAAATACAGCATCAATTTAAGTTAGTCTAACTGATATCTTCTAGAGGTGGAAACAAAAGTTTTGGCAGAACACAGGAAATATAACTGAAATTTTATGAATTGGAGAATTCAGCTATGCTGAGGCTAGGTTTGATGTTTTGATAGAAAATTAAATAGAAGCAGAAAAGATCTTAGATAAACATAACAAAATAAAAATAAAAAAATCAGTTGGACCATTGGAGCTACGACATGTGAAAGAATGATTTGGATTTCGTTGGATGGGCCTCCTCGATCAAAAGCTTATTAGGATCTCACTATGTAACAATGCATAATTGGTGTTCTATTTTCAATGTTGGACCAAAATTTTTCCAAAGGCAAATCTTGAGGAGATATTTGCCAAAATGTGAATGATTTTGTTTTCTATATCAAAAAATTGCCACGTCAGCAAATTTCATGCATTTTTTTTTTCTGAAGTGGCAATTATTTTTACTTAAAAAATGAAAATTATATACATTGGTGAATACCTCTTCTAAAATAAATGTCTATTTTTGTGGCCGCATGATGTATATTGCATGGTTTTTAAAAACCGAACCGGTCAGGAGTCTGGTTATCGGTTCGAACGGTCCGACCATTCAATTCGAACGGCCAGTCTGTTTTGACAAAAAAAATTTAAAATTTAAAAAAAAAATTGAAAAACGGTCAAAGCCATTCAAACAGTTAACTAGCTGATTCAGTGGTTTGCTGATCAAAATCAACGATTTTAGGGGAAAAAACGGTTTTAAAGAAAAACAAAACTGGTCCGTTTTTTTCGGTCCGACCATTCAATCCGGTCCGAATATTGAGTGGCGACTATTACTTGATGTAATGAAGTAATGATACAATCTTGACCTGTTAAGAGTAAGAAGAATAAAGGACCAAATTTGAAAGTGGCCACTTAGTGCCAAAAAAAAAAGAAAGAAAAAGAAAAAAAACGCAGAGAGGTGTTAAAACCGTATCCAATTCCAATCCAATCCTCCCAAGAGACCCCAGATGGGTAGGACCAAAAACAGTGGGTAAGGATTTTGTTGCAATACAATCCGCAATTCATTTTATGATCTCATACTTGACATGTAGACCTATGATTGTGTTGGGTCCAGTCCCATCCAAATCCATTCCATTTTCAAAAAATCCAAAGAATGAAATATGATCCAAAATACAATATTTTTTTAGGCAAAACGCCTGTCAAGTTGGACAGACGAATATCATTAAGAAGAAAGCTCGGCAGAACAATTACTTAGAGTTTCATCAAGAAAAGATGGCGCAAAAGATCAAGGGCCCGTTTGACAATTCTTTTTGAGAAGAATTTTTTGTAGCTCTGATAGTTAAAAGACGTATTGAGCTTTTGACATAAGATTTGGACAGCCCGAAGACCATTTGATAAACGCGTATTTTTCTATGCATCGTTTCGGGTCTTTTCGTGCGAGATTAAAATGCGAAAGACATGAGAAGATTCATTTAGAGTTTCCCGAAATCAACCCAAAATGGGCTTTTCGTGTCTTTTCAGCATCCCATTTTTTGATGGCTAGATCTTTCGTGTGTCAATGACAATAGACCGATTTTCGGTCTTCCCAACTTATAAACAACTGAAAGACCACGCAGAAAAATGCGCCAAACAGGCGTCAAGTAAAACTGTTCTGAATACCTAAAACATGCTTAACCAACTTATGAGCGACTGTATTAGCATCGCTAGGGGTCCAATTCACCAAGTTATGAGGGAATCGAGCATGAGCTTGCAATCTTCAATAAGGTGTCTAATCCTCCAAGGAGAGGGAGTAGGATGTAGGATTATCAAGCTGAAACCAATGATACAACCAATCCACACGAATCGACAAAGAGGAGGCAATCCAAACTCTTCTAATGACATCACACTGGAAAGGGACTGACTCGGTGTGAATGATAAGAGAAATTCTTCGCCCAAGGAAGAGCACCAACAATACATCTCCAAAGGAACATATGAACCTTGGGAGGGAGGAATTTGATTTTTCAAAATACTTTTCAAGAAAACCCAAATTTTTCAATTCAAAATAGAGATGTGTGGCTCCAATTCATTGTGGATAGAAAGTAGGTAAAAAAAGTGAATAGGAAATCCCAAATGCTTCCAAGAGGTATTACCAAAAGCATAATAGGATGAAGAGGAAGAGGGCTCTTGTTGGGAAAGGAATCTATATGCCATAGCCGTTGAGAGAACACCCGAATTTGAATGTTGCCACACAAGAATGTCCTTCGACTCAACTCATAATTGACAATTGGGAGTGGGATGGTACATATCATCGTCATCATAAAATGTCCCAGAAAATCTTTTAGTCGTTGGACCATCCATTCATTCATGTGAGTCTGGATTAGACCTGTTCATTGGTCGGGTGGCCCGATGGGCCGGCCCGGCCTAACCCCCGGATGGGTTTGAATAGGCTTTTTGGTCCGCGGGCTTAACCTCGGGCCAAAAAGCCCGGCCCACATAAAATTCGAGTTGGGCTCAGGTTTTGCCAAAATAGCCCGGCCCGACCTATAGTTAAACCTAAGTAAAAACCCTATGTGATGTCTATTTGAATAAATTTTTTGATTTGAGAAGGTTGTTGATTCACTTGTAGGCCCATTGTTCATTTAAATAGGGGAAAAAACATCTGAATTAAAATAGATAATGTCTATTTAAATAGGGAAAATTTTGAATTTCTTTTATTAGGTCGGGCTTTGGGCTCGAGCTCGGGCTTCGGGCTTTTTATTAGGGCCGGGCTCGAGCCCAAGTTGTAGGCCCATTGGTCGGGCCAGGATCGGGCTCGGGCCTAACATTTTTCTATTAATAAAGAGTCAAAGCCTGGCCTGAGCCCAGCCCGGCTCGGCCCATGAACAAGTCTAATCTGGATCAACGAAATTAGCAATTCTTAGAACAGACGGGTTCAGTGCAAGGGCAGAGTCAATCAACCGAGGAGAGTCACCAAAGGGGAGCTAAGAGGGTCAAATAAACAATTAATCAACCATCCATCCAAAATTCAATCTGATTTAGGAGGTTTCAAGTAAACATAGGATCTGTTTGGCATTGTTGCCGTTGTTCCAGAAAATGGTGTCACATCAGCACCATGTCGGAAAAACGGTGTTCTAGGAAATAGACATTTGTTTGGAATCATTTTTCCATAAAAACGGTGCTCTAAGTTGCCTTGGAAATCAGGAAGGTATGGCTTGGAGCAACGCTGAATTTGATATTTCCTGGAGTTACAGCTCATTGCTGCCAATATACATGAGGTGGTAGTGGTGTGGCACTAGATAATGGGTACCAGTGCTGAAAACGTTTACTGGAGCATTGGTACCAAATAGAAAACATTGTCGTTGCTCTAGGAAATGTCTACCTGACAGCAATGTTTTCAAACAAAAAAAATGCACCGTTTTTATACTTCCAACGCACACATCAGTGCTGCATCTGTAGAATCGATGTCAAACATATAGTTAGATCAGCTGAATATAATAGTTACCTAGCAAACTGTACAACTAATAATTATGTCGTATGCCAATGATAAAATGCATTAGGCCCATAACCAGAAAAAATGTCCTGAGTAAAACAAAAATAACAGTATCGGCCGCACCAAAGCTTTTGAGCATATTGGGTGGAGTTTGTATGTACAATTAGACTTCTGAACTCCATTTGGGCAAAGTTTTGGATTATAAAGCATATAACTTGGATAATTCTACTATTAATGTTGTCGAGGCTTGGGCAGCATGGGAAACTCATAATTTAGCTACGAACTTCAACGAGTTCTCAACCAGTATTGAGGGGATTCTAATCTCGTTATAAAATGTCTCAAAGGTCTGATCCCTCCTCCTTGGAATCTCAGGAATGTAATCCCAAACTACTTGTAGATAGAGAAATTGAAAGGTAGATTTTGCTACAAACATGTATACTGGGAAGTGAACTAAGCAGCGGACTGACTGATGAATAAGGCTTATTCTTTGTTTAGTGGTGTCGTTTCTCTCAATCATTGTACCCTTCCTAGTGATTTAGCTTTTATTTGTTTTGATGACTTTTTATTAGGGTATGATACCCCCATTTTGTGTAACATATTTTCTTTCTATCAAGGTTCAAAGTATCGACATAGGGCATATCAGCCTGTATCGGTATTTTTTTAGGTTTTATTTATTTATTTATTTTTTGAAACTGGTTCAGAAGGATCAATTTAAGGCCCGACTACCCTTTGGAACAGTATCTGACCCAATACAACCCCTAGAGAGGAGTATCGAGAAACCATCAGCATAATGATCCTATCTATAGATTGATACCAAATTCACAGACATGATACAGTTTTAAGAAAAGCTGCAATTTCAGATTTCTGAGGTGAATTGCAGACTTACAATCCACTCATCCCAAAAAAAATCAGCTCCCCAATTAGAAAATCACCAAAACCCCTCGTCTTTTTATATGTTTTTTCACGGCCCAAAAACTAATTTAAATGGATATGGGCCAGTTACTCTACGGATCACGGATGCAGAGCAACAAACAAAAGTAATAATAATTTCACCAAGGGTGATTATGGGATTTTCCCGTACTTGCATCCCAAAAAGAAAAAAAAAAATGGTCGCCCTTCTCTATATTAATCCCTTTTTTTTGTATCTTTTGAAATGTTAGGAGGCCCACCCCCAACGCTATCTATGTACAACAATACGACATGGATACCGAATTCCATTTATTCAAGAAACCCACAAAAGCTACTAGACAAAGAGATCGTGGGTTCAGTGGATCACCCTTTCAAAATTCACGTGGTTAGCGCTCATACCCCAACCTTACACTATTAACTACTGACAGCTAGAGAAAGATAAATAGATAAGTGAAGGCTGACAGCTCCAAGCTCAAGTACTCAACCATCCTGTTTAACCCATACCAAAGTCGACCCACTTCCATCCATCTAGATGTCGATTTTTTTAGTACTGATTTGACAGTAGTTAATTGGAAATTGGGTTTTTCTGGTTGTCTATGACTAGAACGAGTCAGGATCTACTTATCACACAGAATTTCTCACACCGATCTCACAGACGCATCCCATAAAAGATGTTTTCAATACATAGTGGGATGTGCCCGTAAGATAGATGTGAGGTGGGCTCTATAAAGATTAGATTCCCATTCTACTAGAACATGGTTGGTTTTATTTTTGAAAGTAGGAACAAATGCCACATTAGTAAAAAATAATATAATTTTGCTAATGTGACATTTGTTCCTGTTTTTAAAAACAAAACCGACCACGTTGTAGAACACCCCCTACCAAACTAAGCCTAACTTATTTATTTGGGTAATTTGTGCCCTGTTTAATAAAATTGGTTGTGTTTGGTACTATTGTCATTTCAATCTCTAAGGTTTAGAGAGACAGTGGCACTTCATCTAATTGCCAACAATGTTTTGATATGCAACTTGTTTGGTTGGTACTAATGCTGACTATTAGTCATAATCCAAACTACCTAGAGGTTGTTTGGTATCGATGGCATTTATAAGATAAACGTTTTGTATGATTTTGTCTTGAAAAACGAGATAAAATCTGCTTTAAACATTTTGTACGATTCTTTTACACCTCAGCACCATTAGGTGCCACTAGACACCATTAGACACCATATAAGCCAAACAGTAAAAAATCAGTCTTGAAAATGAAAAACGTCAAAATTGGTGTTTTTTAATAAACAATTCACATGATTTTTCAGAGAGCCGTTTATCTGATAAATGGCTCAACCAAATAACTTTTTAGGAGTTTTTCTGTTAAACGCATCTCCAATGCTGAGTTGGCACCGTTTCTTCGAAAAGCTACACCGATACCAAACACCATCCTAATTAATATCACTGTATATAGAAAGAAAGATTGAAATATCAAATATGTTCTTTGGGTTTGAAACATTTTGAATGTAATGACAAGGTGAGGTGAGGAATTTTATATACATCTATATTACCATTAAAAATACAAATAAGAGTTTAGAACTTTTATTTGACTAAAATATCGTTATTATTGATTTTTAGACCTTCTCTAATTGTGAGGGCAATAATTTAAACTACTATTTTTCATTTCATTTAATTTTTCTACATTAACACTTATATTTAAAGTATTAATTCTCATTCTCTCTCATTGAATCATATATTTAAGCATTTTTCCTCACCAATAAATTAGATCCTATAAAACTTATGTCTTTTCAAATTGCCCAATAACTAAACCATTCTTTTGTCTAAGAGGTGGTAAGCAACTCAACATCTAGCTTAAATTAAAAAAAAAACACAAAGAGATCTGAAAAAATACAAAATTTTTGTAAAAACATTTGAGCACATTTCAAATATTTTGTAGTCATCATATTCAAAAAAAAATAAGTATGATCAATAAGAATTGTTTTTATTAATGATGGAAATGGAATACAAAATTTAAAATTAATCCAAAAGTGGATTTTTTCCTACTTGATGGTAGGTCAATAGTTCAACCTTTGAGGTCAAATGTGTCAATCTTTAATATCAAAATTAAATAATAAAAAAACATAAATTTAGTAGAAAAAATTTGGACACATCTTCAATATTTTATATTAATCATAATAAATAAAAGGATGTGTAATGAAGAAAAATTGCTTTTATTGACAATAGAAATAAGATACAAAATTTAAAACCAACCCGCAAATAGAATTATTTTCCTATTTGGTGGCAAGTCAATAATTCAACCTTTTAGGTCATATATGCCAACCCTTGATGTCATAATTAAATAATAAAAATTAAATTAAATAAAAAATTTTGTAGATAACATTTGGACACATTTCTAATATAGTATATCCATCATGTTAAACAAAAACAAATGTGATAAATAAAAGGGTAAATTGCATATTAGTAACATGTACTTTGGGGCTAGTCTCATTTTAGGGCCAGGACCTCAAAATGTGCCATTACGATACCTAAACTCTCAAGAACTGCTAGTTTATTCCAAAATCATTAACCGACATTAGATGGCATGTGAAAGGACACAAAACCCTTCAAATTTTAAATAGGCGAGAGAAACATAATTATGAAATGGCCAAAATATCCTTGCTTAAATCCCTTTTCACTACAATTGGGCACCAATGTTCACTTTATGTCCTATAACCTTTGGAGAAACTACCTGGAAAAATATCAGCAGAGAAGATGGATTTAGACCATTATTGTTGTAAAATTTTTTTAATTATTCAATCCATAACAAAAGAGGTTTAGACCATTGTTGGAGAAGACAACCAAAAGTGAAATGGTCTCAAAAAATCTTAAAATGGGCAATTTTGACAATTTAAAAAAATTAAATAACACATATCATCTCATGATACAAATAAGTGAACAACTACTAAGGATGAATATTAAATTGGCAATTTTTAGGAGTTCAAGTACTGCACGTTTTAAAGTTTTAATACTACTTTTCCCAAAGTACTGGTGTAATTTGTCTAAGTAAAAATTATTTTTATACAAATAAAGTACAAAAAAATTGTATAAAAGTTTAGAAACATATTATAGTTATCATCATCCTCTTATAAAATTGATACGAGCAAAAGCATGTACATGTTTCAAAGGGTCAAAGGCCTCCACTAGACTTATTCATGGGCCGGGTAGCCCAATGGGCTGCCTGATCTAACTCAAGCCTGGATAGGATTTCAGGCCTATGAACATGGGCTCGGGACTAAAATATTAGGCTAACCGAGCCCGATTTAATAATGTACTATATAATAAAACAAAAAAAAAATATATATATATATGTATAATATTTTTATTTTTTCAAATAATAGTGAGATCTTTCATTATTTTTAGGTTTTGAGATCTTTTAATATAAATAAAATAGTTTATAATTAAATAAAAAAGAAAAAAATATTTTTCCAAATTTCTGACCGGGCTCAGTTCCAGGCGGGGTCGGGCTCGGGCCTGAGCGTTAATGTAGAGGTAAAACCCGGGCCGGCCCGTGACCAGCAGACCAGGTCTAGCCTCCCCACCACCACCACTACCACAAGTTGGATCTCCTTCCGGCTTGTGTGTTATGCCTATCTATCACTCACTGCCACCACGACAGTCGACACTGCACTGATTTTGGGATTTTCAAATGTTTGACGTGGCCTCATCTCTATCGCTACTCACTCGGCTGAAGCTGACCAACATTCTGTTACGTTCGCGTCTATACAAAGTAGAACAAAACTTCTTTGTTTTCTCTTCTCTTTCTTTCCCGGTCGCCTCTGCCTCTGCAGTCCGCACACTTCACCACCGTCGCCACCACTTCTCCCTGCTTCCCAACCCCTGAAACCGTCGCTCCTGCTAACACCCAACAGCTCAAACACACAATTCCAGCAACCGGCGAAGTCGGCCCAGGCTTTCATAAAATAAACATACTACTAATTTAATTAAATAAATACTAATATTAATATAACATATTATAATTCCAACAAACAGACATAAAGTTAAGATTAAGACTAGATGTTAGAATTTTCAAATCTTTCTTTCTTGCCCGTCGTCCTTACATTCTGCTTCGACCGCCGACGACTGCACTTTCCCATCCTACATTGACTTGCCTGCCTGTCTTGCTGATGATGAAGAAGCTAACGTGAGCCTCCCTTCCACTCCTTGGATGCTTCATTTTCACCAGAGGTTTGGCCTCCTGCCCTTAACCTTCTCAAGTCTGATTACATTGCTATTTATTATCTTTTTTTTTTTTTTCGTTTTTCGTTTTTCGCTAAACAATTGTTTTAGAAGCTAAAATGTTTAGTCAATTCAGAACAAGAAAAAAAGTAAAAAAGTTTTAGTCTTTTTTTTTGTAGAAATTTTTTAGTGGATTTACAAATGTTGTGAACAGGTGGTTGTGTTATATCTTTTACAGACATCAGATAATATTTATTATTGTTCCTCTTTGCTGTTTTTGGATAAAAGAGATAGCATGCACCACTAGCTGTCTTTGTTTATACTTTATAATAACATTAACAATTGTAAGTAACAATTATTCCATTCTCACTTTGCTTCTGCAAAAATTAGGCTTTTGATTTTGAGGGACTCACACTTGATTGAAAAGCCAAATCTCCCTCTTCAACCTGCTGCTAATGGAGACCTCGTCGCGATTGACACAGTGGAGGATGAAGAAACCGTAGCCTCTTCAGATTAACGGAGTAGGGAGACAGATCTCTGGATGAAATGATTTAATGAGGTCCTTCTTCATCTGGCTCTAGTCTGATTGGCGGAGACCGGTGGTAATGCCATTTGGAGGACTGCTATAATTTTGGAGATACGGATGCCCCTTAGATTATGATGGTGATAAATTGGTAATGAGAGCATTTGGTTACCGTAGCCTCCATCGAATTACGTTGCCATGGAATGCAAGGAGGGGGTTAATATTCTGAGAAAAGATGGTGGTGGTAATTACAATAATCAGAACCCCTTTCTCGACCGCAGCAAAGTAAGGATTCTTTTGTGTGACAATGACGCTAAGAGCTCTGAAGGAGTTTTCACACTTCTGTGCAAGTGTTCCTACCAAGGTATATTCATCCTTTGTACGCTGGAGTTTCTTCATATCAGCTTGAACTTTGTACTAAAATTACCTTTTTTTCTTTTACTTTTTATTTCTTTTCCTTTCTGTTCTGTTCTTTCTTTTTGAATGGAACGAGTTCGTGTCTATGTATTGGAGAATTTCCTATTTTATGACCATTTTAGGAATTTGCATATAATAGGTTTAGAATACGGTGGCAATATTATTTTGGTAAAGATGGTTTTGATCACAATATATGTCTATTGTCATGAGTTATCTACTAAATTAAGTGATTATTGAAGCTTGAAAATATCCAACCCAAAGGATGGACGAAAATTGTAAGAGATTACCTCATTGAAGTGGTTTTATCTCTTTCGATTGGAGTAGACAACTGTGCTGAGAAAAAAAATCAGAAAACAACTGGAATCCCTATATTTAAGGAACAGTTTTCTTTTCTTGGCTTTTCCTGATTCCCTATTGCTAATTCGGTGCTTTATACAAGTAAACCCTTAAACTCTGGTGAGAAGCTTGTGCATCCTCAGGGAAAATTATAATGGATGGAAGCTAAACTTGCACAGTATGCCAGAACTAGACCTATTCATAGGCTGAACTTGGGTTGACTTTTGCCAAAATATGAATGGGCCTGGCCTGAAGCCAGAGCCTGAGCTCAAGGTAGTGTAAAATGTTCATGGCCGAGCCTGAAGCCCAGCCTGTGAAGAGGTCTAGCCAGATCCCAATGTTGTTAGCATCTCTTGCTTAATATACTTGAACCTGCATGTGGAGGTGATTGAACATTTGTGTACTGACTGGCTATCCATTACCTTACAGTAACTTCAGTGAGGTCACCGAGGCAGGTCATTGATGCACTGAATGCAGAGGGGCCTGATATAGATATCATTCTTTCTGAAGTTGATTTTCCAATAGCCAAAGGCTTGAAGATGTTGAAGTACATTATGCGGGACAACAAGTTACAGCGTATTCCCATCATCAGTAAGCTTTCCTTGTTGTGTCAGTTCCCATATATATATATTTTTATCAGCAAGTGTCAGTTCCCACATTTCCCACTTCAATTTTATCATCTTTGGTGTTTTCTGTTTTTTTTTTCCTGCTCAGTGATGTCTACCCAAGATGAGGTTTCAATTGTTGTCAAGTGCTTAAGGCTTGGAGCAGCTGACTATCTTGTGAAACCATTACGTACTAATGAACTACTAAACTTGTGGACTCACATGTGGAGAAGAAGGCACATGGTTTGAACACTGTACCCGAGTCATATATGCCATTATTGGTTCTTAGCAAGGTTCAATGTATTGACACGTATCGGCCTGTATTGGCCGATACGTATCATTTTGGGGGCTCCCCGATACGCCCCTACAGGGGGTGTATTGGAATTCTGACCAGTTCAGGGGGGTGGAGAGCCTTAAACCGGCCCCCTGAACCGGTTTTGAAAAAAAATAAAAAAAAGTATAAAACAAAGTACCGATATGGCCCGACGCACCCCTACCGGCGTATCAGGCGTATCGATATTTTGAACCTTAGTTCTTAGCCATTGCTAAATTTGCTAGTTATATGTTGTTTAAAAATGGATTCAATGTTTTTTCCTATCAACAGCATACTTGTAAATATTGAGCACATGCAGAGATCTGGGCCACCTTTCATTATTAAGAGATCTTCTGTGCTAAATATTAGTACTGCAATAGATTGTAACATTCTGGTTACCATTTTTTCGATTGATTGAAGGACATGATTTATTGTATTCCTTGAGTCATCCATTATGAGGAACTGCAGGAAAAAGAAAACAATGTGAGAACTAATAATTACAGGGTCTATTAGCTGAAAATGCCACCTCACTGAATGTGTTCCATGTGTAGACTAGTGACCTTCCTCAGAGTCTAATTGATAGTTATTTCATATTTATGCAAAGGATTAATTGCCATACCGATTTGGGTTTGCAGCTTGGTCTGGCAGAGAAGAACATTCTGAACTATGATTTTGATTTAGTAGGATCGGACCCAAGTGATGTAAATACAAATAGCACAACTCTATTCTCAGATGACACTGATGACAAGTCAAAGAGGACTCCCCTTCCTGAAATGAGTGTGTCAAATCAGCTGGAAGATGATGTAAGTACTATTCCAAGCTAGCAATTTATGTGACTCCATTTTACCACTGAATTGCAATTCTGTTAGACTTTTCCAGCTTCAGTTTTCCTATGCATCCTGATCATAGCAGCTGTTTCTTTAGTTTGTCTTGGAGTAAGGGGAAAAAATTATGGGCATGTCTCATTGCTAAAATGTCCCCATGCAGCAGTCTCATTAGAAGTCTTTTTTAGTGCCATGTGAATTCCAGTCCATCAATCATTCAATCATGATTGTTAAGCATGTTCACCATGCTTCAGAAATCCTTCATCGTTATAATGGATCTAAGGCTATTATGGCAACTTTGTGTAGTACTGCCAATGGGCTGGGTAGATCCAAGAGAACCCAACTGTACTAACCTAATTATTTAAGGTCTGGGTCTGCATTATTTGTCCTGATTATAATTGGTTCTGTGATTAGTTTTGGTTGTTCTGTACCAATTAAGATCCAAACTGATCATATGGGTTCGGCTAATGAATCCTTTTTAACCATTCCATTCTTTTTAATGCCATGTCCATTGTTAAGTTATGAGCTCTTAAATAATTTGTTACTACTTTGAACCATGTCTGTTTTAGTCTGCCCCTGGCCCCCTTAGCCCCATCAACTTGTAAATAATTGCTTTTCCTTATGGGTCCTGTAGGTAGTCTTCTATGCCCGTGACCGGACCATCTAAGTCTACTTTCTCTCATTTTGTCACCTATTGAAGCTACTCCTAGGTTCCTATGAATGACTTCATTTCTGATCTTATCCTTTCTAGTTTTTCCACTCATCCATCTCAGCATGTGCATTTCAACACTCATTTTTTGGACATTTTGCTTCTTGACTGCCCAACACTCTGCTCCATAAAGCATTGTTGGCCTTATAACTGTTTTATAGAATTTCCACTTTAATCCAAGTGGTATTTTCCTATCACGTAAGGCTCTAGATGCACCCTTCCATTTTGTCCATCTTGTTTTAATTCTAATGGGTTGACATCCTCAATCTCTTGTTATGAATTATTGAACTAAGGTACCGGAAAAGGTCATGCTGAGTTATCTCTTGTTCTCCAATTCTAGTGTCCCTGATTTTCACTCCTATTATTATTAAACTTGCAATGCATATATTTTGTTTTGCTCCTTATTTTAAAACCTATTATTTCCAAGGTATTCATCCTTAAACCTAATTTTTCATTTCATCCTTCATTTGTTTCATCAATTAAAACAATATCATCAACAAACAACAAGCACTGTTGGACCTCATATTGATTATGTTTAGTCAATTATTCTATGATCAGATTCATCAAATTATTCTATGATCAGTGCAAATGAATAACAAGTAAGTGCTGAACCTTGATGAAGACCCATTGCAAGTGTAAAATCTGTTGTCTCTCCACAAGTGTTCTATTGTTAGTTATTGCACCCTCATACATATCCTTAATTAAGTCCGCATACCTATTTGGCATTCCTTTCTTTTCCAAGACCCACTATATTATCCCTTTAAGGAGTTTCATATGCTTTCTTTAGATTAATGAACTCCATTTACTGATCTCTCTTCTCTTCTAAACTTTTCAATCAATCATCTCAAAAAGAATATAGCTTGCATGGTTGATCTCCTAGGCATAAACCCAAATTGGTTCTTTGATATACTTGTTTCATGTAATAACCTTTGCTCAATTATTCTCTACCAAAGTTTCATAGTATGTGGCTCATGAGTTTAATCCTTGATAATTATTACAGATTTGTATATTGCCTTTGTTTTTAAATATAGGCACCATAGTTTTTTTTTTTTTTTACATTCATTAGGCATCCTCTTTTCTTTTATTATCTTATTAAATAGTTTACCCATAACAAACCTACTTCTAATTTTATGAAGGTACATGTTATTTTTAAAATTAGAGCTACTAATCTCTCCCCCACTAGCACCCTCTACCAAATGTGTCAGTTTAACATATTTGTAAGTTTATTGCCAAATTGCAGGTTAAAAATAGAGCCGTTGATTATAATTGGGTCTTGTAGGGCCAGACCTGATAGTTGTGATTGATAATTGAGTCAATTCTGAGTCTCTTATTACAGACCCTATAGGGTCTGGTTTGGAAGTGGTCCTACACATTTTAGTTTTTGGTTTTGTACTAGATCTACCATGACCTGGGCTAGACCCATACAAATTGACAGAACTAACTCCAGGGCTAGCATATGGTCCCTAGAAAAGAAGATCCTTCATGGTCTCTACCCAAAGCATGAATGTGATGTGGATTTGTCTCAATATATTATCTTCTTAACTCAGTTGGGTTATGAAGTTCATGGAATCTTGCAGAGAGCAGGATCTATTCAGAAGTTTGAACTTGCTATGGTATCTTTATGGATCAAATACTTCTTGTCAATTACTGGTGCTGTTTTGCACTTTTCAGGGTCTTCACCTTTATGTATGCTGAACCATGACAGTCTTAGTTTTTCTTAATTTCATGTCCAACCAATGATGCTTAAACTGTATCTTTTTTGTGCATCTTTGTGTTTTCTTCAGTTCAATGCCACTGCCTCTTCAGAGCCTCCACCAAATATCTTGTCTGGTAGTCATCCTGATGTGCTAGATATAACTGACAGCCAAACAGGTTTCTACTGGTCTCTCTGAACCATATACTATTCAATTGAGTTTTTTAACCTTTCTTGTTTCTAGGACTTTCAATAGCTTGTATTTTCTGTCTGGTTTTTTATACTTAAAGTTCAGAAATTTGGGGTAATGATAGGAACCATTGCTTGGTTCAATGGTAAAATCTTGGTCTGACAAACGTGAGAATGTGGTTTCAAGTCTTAGAGAATATCCAGTTCTCCCCTCCTAAGGCCCTAGATAGCCGGGACCAGCATTTGGGAAAACGATAAAATGATAATCTTTAAGTTTGGTTGATAGCAATGCAAACTATTTTATTTTGATTTACTTAATGAAACTAATGGTATGTCATGAGGTGTTGGCCCTTGTAATTTCATGAACTGATTATTCTTAATCTTTACTTCGCAACATATAGCTTTTCATTTCTTTCCTTTTTCTTTGCATTTCCTGCAACTTTTGCTGTTAAATCTGAGCTAAATTATCATCTTGCAAGAATTTTTGTGGTAAAAAGACTCCGAAGAATAAAGTCCTTGGTTCCATACTTCCAGTCATCTTTCATCCTTTCTCTCAAGAAAACTAAGTATAAGAAGTAATGTTTCAGGGAAAATTTCATCATTTCCAAAGAAAAGTGAACTGAAGGTAGGTGAGTCTTCAGCCTTCTTTACCTATGTCAAGTCAAACTTGGCCACAAACAACTCCCACAAGGCTGGTGCTGTAGATGATAATCCTGCTCAATTGGTACACTCAAGAGGAGAAAAACTTCCTCTCTGGTGTAAACAAGTAAGTGATGATGCTCCGAGACATGAAAATAGAGGAGGATGGGAAAACTGCTCTGGGAGATATGGTTGTCAAAGCAGTGATAATGGCCCTGATTGCACTTATGCTCAGAGATCTTGTACTCCTTTAGCACTGGAGTTCCCACAAGAAAGGAATTTAAAGGATGAGCAATGCTCTAAAGTATTTTTCCATCCAGGCAATGAAACTCAAATTGAGGTTTCTGGTGTGCCAGCCCCATTTTATATGTCAGGAATGATGAATCAAGTCATGGTGCCATCATCAGGGCAATTATACCAACAGAATCTTCAAGATTTGCCTAAGCATGCTAGTTCTCCTATGCTGCACCAGTATAGTCATCTTTCACAATGTCCACAATGTCCTTCTCGTTTACCTGTTATGGCATCCTTCCCCTATTATCATCCACTCAGTGTATGCCTCCAACAAGGTCAAACACCCACAAATCACATGTGGCAGTTGATGGGAAGTTCATCATCAAGTGAAGTGAAAACAAGTCGAGTTGAAAGAAGGGAAGCAGCATTAATGAAGTTTAGGCAGAAGAGGAAAGACAGGTGTTTTGATAAGAAGATTAGGTACGCCAACCGAAAGCGACTTGCTGAAAGGAGGCCTCGTGTGCGGGGACAGTTTGTGAGCCAGGTCAATGGTGTAGATGTGGATCCCAGTGTCCAGCCTGCCATTATTGATGATTATGATGAAGATGAAGAAGAGGATGAAGAGGATGAGGAGGCATGCATCTAGGGATTCTATTTTTTGATCAGCAACAAGGATTAATTCATTCACTAATTAGAAAGAAGATAAGTACAACAAGAGGTTGTGAATACAATCGCAACCATGCATCTAGGGATTCTTCTCCCGAGGATGCCGCTTCAGGATCTAAATGTTGAGGCTTTAGTTAATGTTATGCAGCTCTTTTTATTTCTTCAGAGTTGCCTTTTGTTGTTGTTGTTGTTGTTCCAAAGCTTTCACGGTCGATGCACAATAGGTTGTTTCTGGTTGCAGTGTATACTAGATTGAGGCATGGTCGATGCACAAGAGATGCACAATGGCATCTCTGAGAGGGAGGAAAAGAGGCTTAAGTGAAATCTAGATCGAGGCATGGAAATACCTATCAGGTATGTAAATTAGTTTCTTGTAGATGGAATTCATATTGGCAGTACAGCCATGCTTCATGTTTCCAAATGCATTTTTTTCTGTCAATCATTTCGGGTTTTATTTATATTGAATTTTGTTGCTTCAATGTTTAACTTCAGGATCCGATGGCATGCTATCCTTGTTTTTCTTTTTACATCCGAGCTAGTCCTTGATTTTTTTTTTTTTTTGTTATGACATAGTACCATTTATCCTTCTTGTTATGCCATAGGTTTGTATCCAATTCACCATCCCAGGACCCTGGATAGCGGGGACCAACATTGCAAAATAGCACGTCTCCCTATATTTATTTGAATCATATGAAACAGTTGGGCTCCATTTGGGAAGAGTGCAGATACAAATATGTTCCCTGCAAGTACAAATATGCATGGTTCATGAAAATGCAAAGCTGGTTTAATTGTGCATTGATAAATTTTGTATTCTTACTGTAATGGTTTTGGTTGTGATGGGTATAAACACAAATCCCAAGACTGAAATCCACATTTTTTACATTGACCAACTTTGAGTGCAAAATTTGCATTCATATTTTGGAGCAAACTTTGATCTCGTTTCCAATGAAAATGTCTTGGCATTCGTGATTGCTGTCATTTTCAGTATACAAATGTACTCTTACCAAATGTCTGCAAAACTGAACCGGAGTGCATATATGTATTGACCTGCTTTTGCACTCTTTCCAAATGAATTGATGCTTTAAGAGGCAAACTTGGTGCATTTTGCTCCTCCTGGTGATGATGAGGGTTCTTGCATGATTAGACTTTTGATAAGAGTTTTTGTTTGTGCAGCCATTTATCTTCATTGGGGTGTCTGAAGAGGCAGGAACCTCACATTGGAGTTTTGAGCATTGGACGTTCTTCACTAACCTAAGCGTACAGGTGGGAAGTCATGCATGGACAAATAGACTCCGGTTGAGAAGAAAAATGCAGGTTTTTCTTTGTTGCTATCAATCGTTTTGTTGCGTCAGACCAAATAGTTTCACCGCCATCTGTTCTAATTTTCTCATTTATAGCCTTTTCCTTTCTACCCTTTTGGCCTTCTCAAAGCTTTATCATTGAAGACAAACGCCACCCTCCACATGTGTAAGTGGGGTGGGTGTTTTTTTTTTTTTCTTCTCCCCCTTTCTTCCTTTCATTTTTTCTCTTTAAACTTTCCCAACAATGAAGTGGATGTAAAGGGTGCACGCCTATAGTACAAGAGCTTGTATTCGTTAACGGTGGCATCTGTGCAAGGTGGTATTTGCATTAATTCTATTTCTGTTTCTCATTGTGTAAAATTTAACTATGTTTTGTCTGTGATAGAAAATATTTTAGTATTTTTCCAAAATTCTCATGCATTTTTCACTTATTGGTAAAATTCTCATTAGTAAAGGGTGCACGCCTATACTTAAGGTGCAGTTTAATGGTTTAGTGGTTTGTGTGTTGATTTGCAAAGAAATTCTTGGTCTCAAACCCTTGCAATAACCTTTTTCTTTGGAATTAGTTATCGAATATCGATTCAAGCGATTCTTTAAAACCAGTGGAATGGTTCGGAAATAATCGTCTGCTTTTTAAAAATCACCTTGGTCAAACGCGGTTCAAATGGTTTTCTTAAAAATAATAAGAAAAATCTAGCTTTCTAAAATTCAGAATTGCTACTTGTAGCTGTTTTAGATGGTTCAATCATCTGTTCGCGTGAACCCGCCGATAAAAATGGGATATGTTGGCATTTTTGAATATGTGGTAACATTAACGGGCGTTCAGTTTTTAGCTGAACAAACCCGGTCGAACCACCCACCCACAAAAGGATGAAAAGATTATGCGTTGTTGACTTTGTCGTTTTTCTTTACAAAATATATATAGATAATTCAAATATATCTATCATTAATCGTTTAATTAATTTACAGATAAAAAGTTGAAAATAAAGTATCCAATCTTATGACCTTTTGAAACTTCTTAAAAGCCACCACCGAACGAACAGGGAGAAAGGGTAAGGTGGTGGCTTCTGTACTCTGCCTTCCATTTCTGGCAAGAAGTCCATCTGGTCACTGTATTCCTGAGAGTCGTCGGTTTGGTATGAATTCATGGCTGTTGCAGTTGTAGAGCCAGAAGCAGATGGTGAGGAGGCGTCGGTGAGAGTGAAGGGTGGTGGTGTAATTAGAGGCGTCTGAGCTAGAACTGGTCCTCCTCTCAGCCATGGCCAAGTGTTCGACATTGTCCAAGTACAGTAACCCACGCCCTGTAATGGAACTGGTGTAGCAGCTTTACCTTCTTCGACTACTTCCTCCATCTTCGCCATCTTCATCATTTTTGTCTTAATCGGTGCAAAAGATGAGGATGGTGCGGAGGAGATGAGACGCTTCTTCTTCACTTCAACCAGTTTGGCTGTATCTTTTTCCTGCCTTATTTGACCAATAAGATCCAGATCCTTCACCACTTTGAAAAGGAAAGCCAGAAACTGCTGCGGTCTCCTCTCCGTCACCTGCAAAAGTCTGTTCATCCCTTAGAGCTCTTCTTCTATGGCCTTCTGCTCCTGCTTCAACCGTGCGATCTCCATCATCAGTATCTCCTCCTCCTCCTTGTGTTCTTGCTTCGGGCGATTCACCAAGTACTAACTCCAAGTATTCTTCCTCCGCACTATATTTGTCAGCCACCACCAGTGGATTCCTCATTCACGGATGCCGGTGTGTAGTGAGTGACCGGTGGGATGATTATCTGGGTTAGGGATCGGAGGAGAGGAGGAAATGGGAGGGAGTGTGAATACCTTGACAGAAATCTGTTTTATATTTTTTGTCGTTTTATGGGTGGTTCAACCGGGTTTATTTAACTAAGGGCTGAACACCCGTTAACGTTTCCTCATATTCGAAATGCCTACGTATCCATTTTTATTGGCAGGCTTGTCGTGAGCCCATGGGTTCACAGATGCAAACTCTATGGCTGTTTTTCCGGATAAATGCAATTATCTAAGTAAATTTTTTATATCAATACTTATTCAAGTAAATGCATTTATCTATGTTATTTTATTTCTCAAGTAAAAAGAAAATAATCATTTTAACCATAAAAATTCATTATTAAAAGCGATATTATTATCCCATTAAGTGTTGGAAATTTTCCCTCAAGTAGGAAATTTATTTACCCACTTAGGAGTGATATCTAGGAAAATAAACTTTTCCTGATCCCACATTAATCTGAAAAAAGAACATGAAATTTTTGGTCAATAGAAACCAAAATCCCATTAACCAGATTTTCCCCCTCTCAAAGTCCAAAAATCAAATGCCCCCTATAAATTTTATTTTTTAAAATTTATAGTCCATGTATAAACTAGTTTTGAGTGTAACATCTATAGACTCATTATCAAAATTAAGAACCTCATAATGCACGGTACCATACTATAAAACTTGTGTTTGTAGTTTGTACCATGAAAACTTTCTACCATTGTTTCTTTTATTATTTTGTCTTCATTAAATCAGAAAATTTTCAGCTAAAAATTCTGTTCAAGTTCAACATGAATACAGGCGCAGGATATTTAGGTCACTGTGTCTTGTATTCATGGTAGAAATCATAGCCGAGGTAAAAGCTGAGAATTCTACCATTGAGTTAACAAACCCAAAAGTTATCGTGTGATAGAATGATTTATAAAGAAAAAGGAGATCAGATCAGATGGTCCCATGGAAACATTAAACTAACAACAGATCAAAAATAATATTCTATGAAGTATTACTAATAAAAAAAATTCTATAAATGAAATATAAGAAATTCCTATACAACTCTATATGCAAAAGTTGATGAACTGTCATTTTTGTGTCAATTTTTCATTTTATAACAAATCCAATAAACCTATCTAATCCATGTATGTATCTATATTGTATGCTTATCAATGTTTTCAAACCATCGTTGACTTGGACGGTCGAACCGTTTGGACCAAAAACCATTCAGGCGGACGGTTCCGTTTTTACCCCAAACCTGGTCTCTGGTAAAAAACCGTTGAATTAGTCAACGAACTGTTGACCTAGACAGTTTGACCGTTGAACCGTTTGACCCAGAGAACAGTTTGCGGTTTATTAACTTGTCACAACAAAATGAAAAGCGAAGAAGATCTCTTAGATCTGAGATCTATTGAGAGAGATGTGTGAGACAATGAGAGAGGTCTCACATTTAGAGATCTAAAAGAGAAGTTTAGACTAGATGACAGATCTAGGAGAGAGAGTGTGAGATTTGAGACTGAGAAATCTCAAATCTACTCCAGTTTTTCACCATCGCCGCCGTTGTTGCCACCGTCATCACCACTGCAGCCTTCAAGCCCTCCTCCTCCTCTTCCTTCTTCTTCTTCTTCTTCTTCTTCTTCTAAACTCTTTCATCCGACTTCTCAAGTACCTCTCATTCCATCTTTATTTTCTCTTATATTTATATGCATCTTACCCTAATATTCCAATCTAATGGGTAAGATGATATATCACTGTTAAAATATTCAAACCATCCAAACTGTATGATCTAGACGATCAAACTGCTGACCCGAAAACCAGTGGCTAGAATGGTTCTGTTTCCAGGTCGGTTTTTAAAACCATGATGCTTATACAAAACATACATGTGTATACTATAATTTTATACATTAATATGTATACTATAATTTTATACATTTTATACATTTTATACATTAATATGTATATATATATATATTCTTCTGTCTATTTTTAGGATGGGTTATAAAATCCAAATGAAAGGTAAAAGTGCCAAAAATGAACAAGAAGATCTTCAAACCTAACCAACCTTCCCATGTTGTGTGTGGTTTAATCTAGGGTTGGGCTTGGACTTTTGACTTCGGGTTGGATGGGGCCCTGGCGGAAGGTGCTTAGGTTTGGGTTTTGATTGACATTACAGCCGATCGACCTAACCTTTTCAATTTGCAATCCTAATTGTACTCTTAAGAACCCTAATTTACTGCCACTGTGTCTGGGCGAAGATTGCAATATATGATTAGTTGTGAACCCTTGCCCATTTATTACTACACCTTATCTAAATTATGTCCTAACATCACATGAAATTATTAATTGGAATTGCATATTGTAAAGGTTTTTATGTTGCCTACCTATATATATATATATATATGTCGAATTGGAAGTTCAAAAAGCTCCGTATTAAAATGGGGTCCCAATTCTACAAAAAGCTTCAAAGAATAGATAGAGATTGGATTGGTAGTGTGTGTTGGTGTACTGAAATTATGTATAAATATATTAGAACTTTCCATTGAAATTTTGAAAAATATATAACGATTTATGTTGGACTGGTACTCCAAAAGCTCCATATATAGAAGGTGTATCGTGGAAGAGGGAAGACCTAGCTACTGAAATGGGAATTGGGAATTGGGATCCCAAGTGTAGCAAAAGTTTGGTGGAACAAAGCACAGCACTGCGACTACAGGAGTGGTAGTGTCCTACTGTCCTGTACTGATTGGAATAATAAAAAGATGGAGTTTACAGTTGACGTTGCTGGGGAAAAAGGACTTATTGGATTGGCAGGTGGCAACTTGGCACTCTAAAGAGCTCTTTATAGTGGAGTGGGTGTACCGTGGAAGAACTAGTACTGGAATAATGGGGTCCCTCCCAACCTTTTCAAGGAAAACAATCAGAAACAGTAGGTATAACTTACGTTACAGTGTAATTGGAATTAAAAAAAATAAATAAAGATTTTTCCATTTGAAATTGATAAAGCTCCATAAAGCACCATGGCTGGTCCACTGCGGAAAGCCTACAGAACAGAAATGAGGTCCCGATTCTAGCGAAAGTTCTACTCCAACCTATACTCGTTCAGAAAGTGTATTGGCTTTGTACATATTAATAGACAACACAAGAAGTGGAAAAAAAAAGGCTCTTTTATTGGTCAAGTTTACGATAAAACTCCGACTGACCGTGACCGACATAAACTGATCAAGTTGCTCCGGAGCTGAAATAAAGTTTTGAAGAATCTTTGGGCCGATCATGGATCATCCCATCCTCTGAGGCCTGAGCTCTTTCTCTTTGTAGACCTGCTCCTCCTGTGTCCTGTGCAAATTGGTTTTCAGTTGGACAGGTACATATACATACATGATGATGCATGCTGGACCCTGTACACGCTCAGCTCATGAGCACTCATCAGCACGCACCAAAACACATCATTCAGATATAATTTAACATTGGGCATTGGATCTGATTCATTTCAAATATGCATGGGTTTATTTGCTTATTAGTTTGCAAGTGGGAGTAGTACTGCTCATCATTTTGGCTGAGATCTAGGCTACGACGAGCCATATATATGCTGTGTTGATGTATCTGTCATCAGCTAGCTTGAGCAGAATCTGGTTAATCTTTTAATTTTGAGCTGAGAGAATACTGAGATCGATGAAAATGCTTTAGGGAGCTAGTGAAGGCTAGCTCCAAGGAACCAAATTGAACTAATCCAGAACCGGCCAGAATAAACTCTTAGCTAGACTATGTTTGGTTTGAAGGAAAAAGTAGGGAAGGGAAAGAAAAGGAAAGGCAAGGGAACCTTTACAAACGTTTTGATACCTTTTCCTTCCTTTCCCTACCTTTTCCTTCAAACCAAACATAGCCTTATTGGACTGGACCTGCTCCCTGTGCTTTTCCTCCAGCTAGCCGGTTGAGTGGTTGGCTTAAGGGCACCCCAACCATTTTTTTTTTATCCTCAAAACCAAGAGAGGGGCTTGCATGATGTATATATTGTGCTCTCTCTCTCTCTCTCTCTCTCTCTCTCTCTCTCTCTCTCTCACTCTCTCTCTACAAGAAATGCTAAAATTCTAGCCAAATGATCTATTCTCATTTAAATTCAACCATGGACCATGACAGGCTTATGAGTTGTTGTGAGCACAAATCAACAAAATCTGATCGAGTTGTTCCCCCAAGTTATATGACGATATTTCTCCTTCTAGAAACTTTTCTATCTCATCCGGTGCTCTTGCACAGAATCAGAATGAGCAGGTTATTTCACTGCTTTCAGGCTAGCTTACCATTAATTTCATCATAATCTTGGGCTCATTAATTAGGTGAAAATTCAATATTTTATGATCTTTTTATTAAAAAAAGAAAGTAAATAAACTTGTTCCAATAAAATAGAGTTACGTTGAAACTTCAAACAGTGGTCCTAACTGTTGAAAACAATTTAAAGATGATTATCAAGGGACATCATCATCTAATTGGTTATAGATTAGCAAGCATCATGATGAAGATTGTAGAGCACCTTTGGTTTATTTTAGTAAGAAATAGCGTGCATTATCTGCACATAAACAATGGTAAGTTGATGGTGGCCTGTTATGTTTCTCTATGCTTACAGGGTTGTTAATTAAATCAACCAAACCAAACAGCATTAATATTGTAAGTTGAATGATTCAATCAGCTATGCCTGTGCCTGTGGTGGCTATGTCTATCTTTTCAAACATCAGAGTACAAGTTCGGGACCATTAATTTTTTTCTTGCAAGTGGACATGTGCGTTCAAAGTAATTGGGGCTTAATCTATAAAAGATCCCAAAAGAGTTTCAAAGTAATTAATTTCCTAAACCATGGGAAATTAGATATATAATTAATATAGAGATAAAGAAGATCTAAAGCGTGCATATGGAGGGCATTATATTGAGCTAATTTTATATTATTGTGTATATATATTTTACCACCGCAAGTTTTCATTCAAAATCCTCAATCCTCCAAACAAAAGTCAAACCAATTCAAAACTTATTTTCATTTAATACTCGTTTGCTGTGAGAAAGTGTATTACATATTAACAACTGCCAAAAAATAATATATATATATATATATATCTTAGCTTAATGAATAAAAATCTATTTGATCATCCCATGCATTTTATTTATTTATTTTTTAAGTTCAAATCATCTTTAGAGAAAAGCTTCAACTTCTTATCTTGGAATTTGTTGAATTCTCTGAGAGATTTGATTAAAATATTCAATTTCTTAAGTACATCTGTAAATGGTCCAAGTGCATAGGAGCATTGATAATTTTGTGTAATGTATAGTCTTGGAAAAGTTTTTCTCCCTAAAATTAAATGACTCGTAGTAATCTATATTAACCGATTAATATTAAAGGATAAAAGTGGTATTAAATTTTCAAAAAAAAAAAAGGAAATTTGAATAAAAGCTTTGAATTTTGGGGAATGATTTTGGCAAATCCCATTCTTAAAACAGGCGTTAACCTCTAATCACTAATCAAAATGTAAATGTGTAATTAAAAAAGCGAAAATATTCTCAACAATAATGTTTTCTTTTTGTCTTTTTACGAGGGATGTTCCTAATTTTTATCAGAAATAGGATATTACCTAAGTCATTCCTCTTGATCTTTGGGTAAAAATATATTTAGTTAAAATATAAGAAGATAACTATTAATTATAGACATGATTCAAGGGAAGAAATGAAATTTATCCTTTTGAAAGCTCACACCCTTTAATCATGGTTATCCATCGTAAAAGTTAAAGGTAAGGGTGGAGTTACGAAATCTAAAGAAGACATGCTATATATAGTTAAATATTATAAATAATAGTAATTAACATGTTATTTAGTATTTACTACCATATTATATAATATAAATATTCGTTTCTTTCCATGATTTGAAGTAAAATCACCAAAGCAGGCAATATATTACCTGCTTGATATTTCACATGTTTGGCTGATTCTTTTTCGTTTTTTACTGATTACTGACTTATTAAAAGTAGCAAATTACTCAATTTGGAGAAGAGCAAATTACTCAATTTGGAGAAGAGAGGTTTATTTATTTCATAGAACCCCAGGGAAAATTTTACTCGGTTGGTGAAGAGAAGTTTACTTATTTCTTTAAAATGGACTAAACATAAGGACCTACAAGCGGGGCCCACGAATTAAACAAAAAGTCAAAAACAAAATGTGTGGGGCCTGTGCATTGCATATGGTGTTGGCGTCCACCAATCTGGGTCCCTACATGCGTCCACATGTGGGACCTACAAGTGGGAAGGACCTACATAGGCGGGGCCCGTTTTTCATTTACATTTTCTTGCTGCAAACGAATGAAGGCAAACAATTTTTTAATTTTTTTTTGTCTGTTTTCGGTAAGAAAACAAAATAAAACCGAGTAAAATTAAAGCTGATGGATCATAATTCTGTCACTACTAAAAAATTTTACTCATTTTGATTTGATCTTGGTAAAAATGAGATTCTACTTCAAATCAAATCAAACCAAACGGAGTCATTTTCTTTTAAATTATTTTTGACCGTCCACCTAAAAAGGGAAAAGAAGGGACCCGCATGGACCTGAAACTGGTTGGTGAGGCACTCAAGTCCGAAGGCAGGACCATCCCCACACAATCGTGAAGATCAAGTAGTGCTTAGACTACTGCAGAATCTGCATCTACTTTTAATATGGGTTGGTAAGGAAAAGAAACAGGGAGTAGCAGCGGAGATTTGGAGAGATGCGGGTCAGACTAAGAAGCCTCCGACACTAATTAGAACATACAGCAACTGAATTGGGGCTTCTCAATAGAAAAAAAAAAGGAGATTCCGTCAGGTCTGGGATGAAACCAGTGTTGGTCCCGATGGGATGCCACCAACGTAAATTCGTTACCAGATGGTTGGTCTCAGAGAGGCTGAGCAGATCATATCAGGGTTATATATATATATATATATATATCGATACATAATTCATGAGTAATTCCACTGACCCTGAACATCATCAAGTGTGACAAAATGCAAAACGATAATGCATGGACCTTGGTAGATCATATCAAAGAGCAGCCAACCCAACTGGAACTAAGCTGATGAGCTGAGCTGAGGGCAAGTAATCAATTGATTGAAACCATCAGCCATGTAAGAGCAGTATGTCCAGGTGGCAAACATCTCTTCTGGTGGTTGTACTTGTTTCCATGTACGTACAGATGGCAAAAGAAATTCTCTGGGGGAGATTGTTTTCTTCCCGGCTACACCCGCCCCACCAGCCCTCCTTAATCCCTAGCTACCTAATCCCTAATGGCATACATGCATGGAGTTGGAGTTGGAGTTGGAGAGCTGAGACCTACCCAAAAGACAACAACAAAGCCCTGTTGACTTTAATTAAAATTGTAGTTTAGTGGTTAAGTGGTTGTAATTATTTTGGATGAATGAATTGTTGTTAACACAATCTCCAAGAAACCTAAAAATTAATTACATGGGAATGGATGCATACGATGGGAAGGATACAATTAATGATCTGTTCCAACTTTTGATTTTGTTTTTATTTTTAATTAACCCCCTGCTTGCGCTTGGAATTAATAATTGTTGAAACATATGCATGAGATTTCCATCCCCCAACCATATTGTCAATCCACTTCCCAGAATGATTATAATTTTCGGATCTACAGCTAAACTCTGTTGGGGCGACCAAATAAATTAATGAGCTTTCATGGAAAACTTCACCCTAAAGACACCCACTTGTTCCACCATTTGTACAGTTGAGTTGGTGATAGTACGTTGAGGATGCGTCTTTAAAGGATTAATAAAAGATACAAAACCAAAAAGTATGATGGTTTTTGCCCTAATTATAATGCCCAAACCCGGAGCAAGAAATTAACGTTTCTACACCAGAGATTTATTTAATATTTATGAGTACATTTGTATACATCTGAGAATATCCCCGTCTGGTGAAAGCCGTGAGGACATAAATTTGCCTCCCTTGGAAAAATATATTTCCATTTAATATAATCCCCATACAAGAGATAGGAAAATTTCTAGGCATAACTGTAATGTAATATGAAAAAAAAAAAAACTGTGATTAATGTAAGTTCCTTTGCTTCTAACTCTATGGTATCAAGTGAAAGAATCCAAGGAGACTCATGCATGGCATGTTAGAATTACTGATAAACAAAGAAAACACTGAAGGAAGACAAGGGCATGGTGATGTTTCCGATCATCATCATCACCTAACCCAAATTCTCTTTCTCTTGTTAATTAAGTAGAACAGCATGACATCTTGATATATAGCATAGGAACCTGGTGCAGTACGTAAAGTAGGAATGCCATTTCCCATGGTGTCTCTGTACTTCAGTTTAATTTGATCTTTTTGCAACTTAACATTACAAGATTATATCCGGAATCTGCTGGATTTTGGGTCAATGCCCGGCAACCCCAACAAAAATCTCAACCAGAGAATAAATGGAGATCATATATAATGGCGAAGAGTCGAAGACCAACCAGCAAGAAAAAGCAACATTCCTCCATTAACATCGTCTTCATGGAAATTAATGCGTGAGTGCTCTCCAATTTCTATTCGGACATTTCCTACAAATTTAACACAATTGGCTTACCCGTATATACGTGGCTCAATGATCATTTAGCATCGTTGCCGCGGACTTTCTTGATCTTACGGCCAAGATCGGCGAGTAAGGCAGGTGGAAACAGTGATATAATCTCGTCGGACAGATCGAGCAGGTAATTTTGCCCAGTCGGAGATGCTTTTCGTTTCGTTGATGATGCGGGTTTCCTTGGTGCAGGTGGGCATTGTTGGATTACTGGGATTCTGTGATCTGTAGATGTTGGGGTTCGGAACCCGTCGTTGCCTTCGTCCCCTGTGGCCGTGAATTCTCCCAGAGAAGGCAGTTTTTGCTTCTCAGAAGAAACTAAACTCTCGCTATCCTCTTCTTTCTCTTGCTTCTGTTGTTGTTGCTGCCCAACTTGTCCCTGTTCTTGTTCTTCTTCTTCCTTTTCTTCTCGTACATGAAATTCACTCTCCTCCGAAGTGGCAATTAGGCTGCTATCTGAGAACTCTAATGTAGATGTTAGAAGAAAGTCGAATTTCATCACCTTCGGATCTTCCTCAACAAGAAATAACTCTGAATTCGACATATTCAAGAGGGACATATTTTTGAATTCGGAGTACATGAAAGAATGAAAAATATATATATATATATATATATATATATATATATATATATAACAGAAGAAACGAGCAAACAACAATAATAAGAAGATTGGAGCCCAAAGCTCGAAAGAAAGGGTAGGAAAGAAGCGACTAATCCCCGTATTCTCAGGATTTGTTCGGTGATTTCTCCCACTCGTCCCTCGGCTTCTTTGGACTTACCTATTTTTCGAGGTTTTCTTACACGAAACTACGAGGGACAAGGTGGAGGATTTCAAACTCCCCTTCCGCGAAGGATCCGATGCACTCCACATAAATACCCACATCTCCGTGTCTCACTATGACTCTCTCGGTTAAAACTTAAAGCCATTTAATCTCTCTCTCTCTCCCCTAATCCTAAGACTTCTCCCAAACTGTTTCTTCACTCTAGACTAGGCCGTAAACTGTAATTAAATTAAATTAAATTAAAGCCATTCACACTCAAACAGCAGGTCTACGCATTTCGCCTTTCCTTTCTGATGACTGATTTTGATGCATCTATGCACGTGGTTTGCTACAGGGGACCATATCTGATGAAAATTCCCTCATTTTTTCACGAGATATCGGACCCCACATCTCAGATGCTTGGTTTCTTTTGGAACTAAAGATATACAAGTCTATTCTTACTCTTATCAAGAGAAATGAAAAAAAAAAAAGAAGATATATAACTCTTAGGTCTTAGCTTTTTTGTTTTTTCAACTTTTCGTTCAAAAAGAAAATATAGATAAATATATAGAGGTGCAGATTCTACTTGAGTGGTTGCTCCGGGTTCTTGGCTTTCTTTACATCATTGACATCATTGTCTATCTTTCATTTATATAAACATCCGCTACAGTGCACCACTGCAGCACTGTATCTCGTGACTGTTTTATTTTAATGAATTCATCTTGCTAGTTTCTTATCAAAAAAAAATTATGTTAGATGCATTAATATGAGTCGTCATTATCTAAGGTTGCATTTGGCATTCCTTATTTTAAAGACTTATCTTCTTTTTTCACTTAAAATGTTTCTATGAACATTGAGTTCTTAATGGTAAAAAGGAGATAAATCTTTATAAGGAATGCCAAATGCAACTTAAATCTTATCCCAGCTAAGGTCGGTCATCATATTAATGTCATATATATTATTAAATTAGTGAGTGCTTAAATCGTTTCTTACAAGTTTGATTCATGTTTTTTTTTTTTTTTTTGATAAAGTTAACCTGTTTCTGAACAAAGATCATATGAATAATGTATATATGTTGAAGAATAATAAAAAATGGTCTATTTTGAAGAATTTTCAGGCTATTGATATTCTCTTAATTATCAATGTAAGAATCACCTTAAGCAAGTTTTAAAATATCTCTTTTTTCCTGCCGAGAAAATTTGGAAATGTCGGTCATATATAGGAGGAGTGTCACATCTTGATGAATGAGTTGGTGGATGAAGGACCACGTAGAGGGTGTTTGGTTGGACCCTAAAATGATATAGCATTAGAATTTGAAATGAGGCCCATATAAATAAAGTGGATCATCACTCAGGCTCACCACCATTGAAGGGGGTTAATAACTTGAGATTCCTAGTTGAGCTTGAACATGGAAGGGGAATTTAGAACTTCCAGTATGTTGGTAATTGATCCAATTATTTTACATTATTATATAATATAATGGGAATGATAATTATCTTGGTAATTGATTTTCTTGTTTTTATCTTCCCATGAGAAACGATGAGGTTGAGGACAAATATATAGGAGAAAATGAAGGCTGATTAATTCAATGCGGGGGACCGCATTGGAGTGCTTAGTTTTTCATCATCAAACAGCATAAAGGAAGGAGGGGGTTAGAATTAACTTTAATCATTTATAATAATTTATTGTGTTGTTGAATAATATTAGTATATTAATGTGGGGTAACACGCTTAAATATGTCTTGCACAAACACACACACTCTCTCATGGGGCATCATTACATCTCATGCTCTTATTGATCATGATTTTGCCCCCATGCCCAACCATCATGTCCCATTTCTAACAATCATCCCTTCCCCAATTTCACCTCTCTCTCTCTCTCTCTCTCCCTCCCAAACCCCAGATCTCCACCTGGATTCACTTTCTCTCTTGTTGGGACGTCTTATTCTATAATTTTTCTTGGAACGCAAGGACATGTTCTCCCCTATAGGGGTCTTAGTCACTTGCAATGCATGTAATCATAATTTTTGCCGTGAAGTCTGTCATGTTTTTGGGGTTTCTTTTGCGATGATTTAGGTCATTTCTGCTCTAAGAATGGAAGGAGTGAATGGAGGGAAAGTTCGTTTTCCTTTTTTTTGTTCTATTTTTTTTTTGGGGGGGGGGGATTCTGGTGTCTGGTAGGAGTGAATAGAGGGGTTGTCTGATAGGAGTGAATGGAATCTGAGGGCGGCAAGCATGAGAATGCGAGTTGAAGTCTTAGGAGGGCTATTTTGTACGAAAAATGCAACGCTTAGGACCATACCCAATCAACCCCTCTCTCCCAAGACCCCATATAACTGGTAAACGGGATTTCTTACTCACTTTTTCTATCCACTCTTCACCCGCCATGAATTGGAGCCACATCTTTAGTATGAATTGAGAGATGTGTGACTGCAATTCATGGCGGATAGAAAATGTGTAAAAAAAGCGAGTAGAAAATCTGGGTTTTATAACTGGGACCAACATTTGATAATGGCCTTTTGGCGACTGGCAGGAGAAATGGAAGATTGGCCCACAGTTGCACAAAAAGTAGGGTTGCTTTCCAAAACCTTACCGACTTACCCACCAAATCTTAATCTTTTAATTCTTGTGGGATCAGCTTGGAACTGAGTGGGGTCGATTTGATTGGGTTGACTCGGCCCACAAATTCAATTTTCAGTATTCAATTATTGTCATTATTATTATTATTACTGTTTTTACAGCGTCTGCTTGAACTCATTTCATCTCCTGAGTTGATCTGTTGACTGTATGGTCAATTCAAATCAAACTCAACCCGACATACTAGTAAGATGGGCCCAAATCCAGTAATGCGATGAATGAGCCACTTCTCCAAATACATGTACTGAACATGTTGTGAATTGTTTTCCACATTAGTCCATTGATGATGAGCTTCTTTTTTCTTTTTTTTTTTCTTTTTGGCTGCAATGCAAACGTTGATGATGAGTTGTTAAATCGACTGCTTAATTTTCTCTTCTTAATCTTCTTCTAATATCGCAATTAAAATTTGGTGACCACCTTTCAAGTCTTGCTTTCATAATGGAGAAGCCAAGTTTTATAGCTCTCTTTCATGAGAAGGAACAAGAAGAAAGAAAGAAAGAAGGAAAAAGGGAAAAAAAAATCGAGACGTTTCATGATGAGACATTGAGCATGAATCATAAAATGGCATTAACTATTCTAGTATAGAATTTGTTCTCAGTGAGATAGTAATGAAAGTAAGATGATATAAAGTTGAAAAGAATGTTCATACAAATATTTATACAACTTACAATATTCTGGCCTTCTGCCAATATAGAATAATTTAAATATATAACTGGACCATCTAGATCTATAGATAACAAGATTTTTAATATTAGATCAAGTGGGTTGGCCTGGTATATGTGATTACAACAAATCAGACAGATGGAAAACTTACTGTAAGATGTTATTAATTAACAAGGTAATGGGACTGAGCAAGATGGAATAATTACTGAATAAGATAATGTGTTGAGGTGTTGTTACAGAAAGAAATGTTGATATTATAACACCTACAGCGTACTGATATATATAGATATATGCTTTAATTTATATATGTTGGACTTGGATGGCGTCCTACAAATGACTGTCCTTCTCAGTTCAGTCTTATGCAAGAGAAAGAGAGAGGGGCCGAACATATAAAAACATGGGTTGGTTGTGGTTGAATGATTGTTGATGAAAACCTCCTTTTTTTCAACTTTGAATTTATAATACATCAGTGATTGGAAAGGGTAAGGGTGGTGGAGGCTTATAAGACTTAGGCTGATTCCCTGCAGATTGGTATGTAATGTATGATTGTGCCATAAATCCCTTTGCCTCTGATGTGGTGCCAGCGCCCTAGCTGGATTGTTTCTTCTGTGGTGGTGTAGTCGGAAACAAGCTAAGATTGGTGTCATCACGACACAGTTATAAGTGTACATAAATAATAGAAAGGGAGCGTCTTAGGACTGTATGGTGCTGTCCAGGGCCCTTACTAACTTGCCATGTGTCATGTTTTCGGAGGATCTACACAATCATTTGGTAGGTTCAGCATGATTGATACAATTGGCTAATCCATTATTTCCCAATCTTTTTACAGAACTCTTACAACAGTAGATTTAATTGCTCTTCATTCTGCTGTTACAAATTAATGAATTGGGTAACACATTTCTGACCACGTTCATCTAGCCATACATTAGGAATATCTCTTGTTTGATCGATGCAAAGATACATACAACCACCCCTCCACCACAACCTGCAGTCCACAGACCCACGCCCAAGTCATGTTACGTCTACCGTTTATGATGCAACATAGTAAAGTATGTCATATCATCATCATCATCACCAAATATAATGTCTAAGTTCATAACAGTGCCCTATCTATGGGAATGGGGCCCATGTCATACACTCTTTCCATATGAAAGCAAACCATGCGTGTCCATTTTGCAACAACCCCGATTGGTAGAATTCCACCCATTATCTTCATTTCTTATTCTTATTGGATGTCAAGTATGCAATGTATTTAACTAATTAGCTGCTTTAGTCGCACAAGTATAGTAAACTACCAGAGCCAAGTATATGATATGGGTAATGGGTGTACTAAAACGGAATGGGCAGTGCTGCGATGGGCCAATTCCGGGCCTTCATCCATTGACGCAAAAGCTGGTGTGTCAGGGTGAGCCAGATAAAGAAATGGGTTGCCCTGAGCTCGGGCCTAAGAAGCCCATCCCTAATCTAAATTATATTATGACAAGGCATACGCATTTGGATTTGGCATTTCAACTTGCTACGTATTTTTACTTCAACCCATGCCATCATCACTCATTTTAGATGGATTAGAAAAATTGGAAATGATAGTCTTTTCCATTTTTGTGATCACACTCACCAGTAATGGACCAGTTTTAGATGGATGGTAAGTAAAATATGAGCTTCCAAATGTAAAGAAAAACCGCAAAGAAATTCTCTCATTCCAAGTGGTTTCGTAGGTAGGCTACTCGTACCATCATCTCAAGTGTCCCACTCGGCATCACTGACATTCCTAGTTTCAATGGACTTGAATCTGGATTTTGGTTAGGGTCTGATTTTAGCAGGAATGAGTTAGATGGTGAGGTCCAAACAAGATAACCCTGTAAGGCCCATTATTTAATTATAGGTGCAAATCGAGTGTCCAGTTTGAAGAATTTACGCAGCACCGGGCCTAGGCCCTCAGAGCATATCCCTACAAATTGTAATAAATACGCACACACCTCGTTCTAATCAACTTATGCATTTGCCTTTTTACAAAAATTAAAAAAAGAAAAAAAAACACGTGCATTTGCACGTGTTACACGCCTGTTTTCAGTCCATAGGCGTTTACGTTCCAATGGTCAAAAATCATATTTGGTTAGGCCGTTTTCAGTTAAAAACGAGATGAAACGAAGTATATGTTTAGTAGACCTGTTCATGGGCCGGCTCGGACCAGGCTTTCACTCTGTATTAACAGATTTTTCTAAGGCCCGAGCCCGAGCCCGAGCCCGAGCCTGGTCCGACCATCGAGCCTACAACTTGGGCCTAAGCCCAGCCCTCATAAAAAGCTCAAAGTCCGGGCCTAGGCCTGAATCCGAAATTTAGCCCATACTGTTACTACTACTGAAGTGGCTAAATAGAGAGAGAGAGAAAAATTATAAAGAAAAAAATAAAAAATATATATATTAAATTATAAAATATATATATATATATTTTAATAAATATTATATTATTTATATATTTTATATAATATATAAAATACATATTATATATTTTATAAAATATATAATGATGAGTCGAGCCGAGCTTACTGTGTTAGGCTATGTTAGGTTGCGGGCCTAATTACATGACCAAGCCCGACCAGGGTGCGGGCCGGGCCGAGCCGGGCCATCGGGCTACCTGGCCCATAAACAGGTCTAATGTTTAGTTCCATTTATGTTTATTTGGTAAATGTTTATTGATGGTACCACATAGACGCCCGTTAGCAAATGTCTCATTAATTACATTTGTGTATCAAAATTTGTAAAAGCAAATTTCGATTTCTATGCGCCTCTCCCATTTCAAGAAACTTCAAAATGGAGCTTCTTAAAACAAGTAGGTATTTATTGGCATTTTAATGATATGGTACTTAATGGTGTTTATATGTGTCATAAACGCCTTCATTAAATGCTTGTCTTGATTTTACAATTAGGTAAATAGAAAATATTTATTAAATAAACATAAACAGAACCAAACACTTGTAAAATGCATAGGAATCCACAAAACTCACATTCTCTCGAAACATCAAAGCGACGTGACTTTGATGTGTGTGCTGAGTTGGCAGTTAGAGAACATTCACGATCAGCACTGTTGTTGATATCCACATTGTTATAAACTATTTGTGACATGTGTTACAATAATCATATACTTATTGAACTAGCAAATGTTATATTGATCAGGTTCTTTCCAAGGCTGCAAATACTGAGTTACATTCTCTAAAATCTATGTATCACTTTTGCTAAGTGGTATTAACACACATGGATGTATTTCTCTGTCCATTTTGCTAGGTGTTTTATTTATTTTCATCTAGGTTAAAATTTACTTATCACATGTGCTAATATCATTAGTATGCCGGATTTAGGATAAAATTTATTTATGTTTTTTTTATTTTGTAAGATTATAATTTTTTAAATATTATCATCATAATTTCTATGAATTTTTTTGTAGGTGTCAAGAGATTTTATAGGAGTTTATTTTCATAATGTGTGTTAACGATTAATTCATATGGAATAAAATAATCTAGGCAAGTGTTGACAAATTTTAGCTATTGGATATATGTCTTGATAGATTTTAGCCATTGCGTTGAAGCTAGGCAAATGTTGTTTGTACATTGATCATCAACCTACACTGGTATATTATATATGGGATACATTGTATTAAAGAAATAGCTTCAAGAAATTGGTATCATCAAACAAAATTAGGGGTGTAAACGGATCGAATTCGAATCCGATTAGAAAGTCTGATATTCAAATTCGATTTGATATCTGATAGATATTGAAAATTAATATTCAAATTCGAAATTGATTAAATATTTTAATATTCGATTCGATTAATTAATTATTTTAGATAATTAATAAATATTTTATTGATATAAAGTATATAAATATATAAATTAATTACTATATTATAAATTATATAAAATATTTTGTATATTATATATAAGAATTAAATAATCGGTCGAATTCAGATATTTATCGAATCGAATCAGGTCATATCCGAATTCGAATCCGATTAACTATTCAATAAGAATAGAATATTCGAATTCAACCAATTAGATATTTGAATTATTTGAATTTGATTCGATTATGCCGAATATCAAATTCAAAATTGGATTTTCGAATACTATTGACACCCCTAAACAAAATATAGATGAAAACGTTAACAAACAAAAAAACTATTTTATGGCCATTTCAATAAAGTGTTGCACTGTCATTTCCTCTAAGAAACACCTCGCTAGAAACATCCACGATGACAAACACCTACGCTCAAAAAATAAATAGAGCAAAGTAATAATAGTGGTTTGGAATGAGCTCCCGGCCCCTTAATTGGGCCATTATATTGTCCAACTGGACTAAGGGGAATCTCGACTTTGAGTGTGGCCCCAGTGAGTTAGCGCATCTTGACGTAGACTACTTGAGACAGAGCTAGCAGGAGGTAGAGAGTGTGAAAACTGAAAACCAGTTTTGTTACGTTGAAAGTTGAGTGGTGGACGGGCGCAGGGGATCACGTACCAGTGCCAGTGCCACGCTCTGCCCCATAGACCATGGGCCATGGGGTACTTTTTTTTCTAGCCATGCAGTTGCAATGCAAGCACGAATGACTGAAATGGAAGGTGTAGGGCATGCAACATAGACCACGTACAACTCTATATTATTAAATGCTTATTAATTAAATAAAAAGCATGTATAGATACGTCGCTCGATCCCCGGCAAAGGCAATGAACGGCGGAAGGGTTTTTTTTCATGAGTGCCTCCTCTCTCTTGGCGGGAGGGTTTTTCTTTGTGCGGGAGGGTTCCTTTCTACGTTAAGGGTCTCTTTCTCAACGGAAGGGTTTCTCTCCCACATTATGGATGTGAATTTTCTCTCTCACTTTATTTGAGGGTTTCTCTCTCACATTTATGGATGTGAGCTTTCATTTACTTTTCTTCATATTGGTGTTTGTTGGAGAGGTTTTTTGGACAGATTTAAGAGACGACAATTTTGATCCAGGCTTATGGAGAAGATTTGAGATCTTTGGTTCTATTCATTCTAATATTCGTTTTTCTTTTGTTCTTTTTCTTCTTCCTGTTGAGCTTTGGTCAAATTTGTGTGTGGTGTGCCTTTGTAGTATGCCATGGGTATCCATTTGTTGTAACAATGTTATCGTTCATGTCAACTCTTTTTCTGGAAATTTTTTATTTCTCTCTAACAATATTCAAGTTCCAAATGTTTTGGCTTCTATAACGACATGGATGGGTGATTTTTTTGCACATTTTACATTCCTATAGTTATAAATTACAATTTCTATTGTGCACTTTTAGCTTTTTATGGGGCCCATTCCTTGAATGTTTGGACGGTGGAGCGTTAGGGAGAGTTTTGTAATAAGAGGCAATCTTGGGCCTTTCCCGCTTTTACGTTTTCAATTATGCCATGGATTGGGTGCCATGATACCTGTTTTTTCTATACCCCTAGAGGATTTTGCATAATTGATCCGGACTCATTTGGTAGGAAAACACACTTGCTGGCTTCATCTCTATTGGAGGCTTTTAGCCAACCTTTTCGGTGTTTCTTAAATATGTGTCAGTTGTAGAGATTTCTCAAATCGTTTTTCTCTCAGTGCTTGTGATTACCTATTTTTGTCTCAACACACTTAACATGCTTTTTTTTGTTGTATTTTTCATTGTTATTAATTTTTCTACTTTATAACCTAAGCATTTATGAATAAACTTGCCTATAGGCGTAAAAGAACACAAAAATCAAGGTGGTGGTTCCACTTGAAACCAAGTAATGTGGAGGGCCCATCATCTTGACATCCCAAATTAATTAACAAGATGCCTTCTTTTGGAGGATACATATGTATGGACAAAATGAGTTTGAATCTTTGAATATCTCTCTCACATACACTTGGAATGATGACCTTATGTGAATTGGTGATATTCGATCGATGTATTTTTTTCATTATTCTTGTCAGAAATTGTGCAATTGTTTTCTGTGCAATTTCAAAAAAAAATACACGATTGATTTTGTTTCTCAAAACAAAGTCATGCATGCTGACAAACATCCCCTAAGCATGCAATTTAAATTAGCCTAATGAATGTGTTTTCCAAAGGAAAAATTTCTGATTAGTACCATGTATTTTGTGTCTATTAATATTTTGGTTCCTGAATTTTAAAATGTGATAATTAAGTATTTGAACTTTCAACACATGTTAATTTAGTACTTGTCGTTAACCAATTGTTAAGTGGCATTTAAAAAAGATACAAATGCCCTTGAGTGTTATCTAATTTTCTTTAGCAACTAATCAAACATTAACAAAAAATTAACAGTCCCAAATCATTGCCTCTTCTATTTAAAAATTACTAGAATGTCCACTGATATATGACCCCAACTTTATTGAATAGAAGAGGCAAGGATTTGGTACTGTTAATATTTTGTCAACACTTAGATGGTTTATAAAGAAAATTAGATGATACTAGAAGAGCATTTGTATATTTTTCAAATGTCACTTAACGACAGGTACTGAATTGACACATTTTGAAAGTTTGGGTATTAAATTATCGCATTTTAAAGTTCGGGGACCAAAGTATCTAGTTCACATCTGCATCCCACGTCTCACAGATCATTTCCGATGTGTATTGAGAACATCTCTTGATGACGATATCATCATTTCCAATACTATCATTGGGAGATATTCCCAATACACAGCAGGGATATGATGTATCTGAACTCCAAAGTATCACTATATGCAAAGTACAGTACACTAATCAAGAATTTTCCCTTTTCCAAATATGGTATTCTCTGTGGTTGTGTTAGCTGTTTCCCCGAATTGATTATCCTTTACTTTGGCGACGTGAGATGAGCAGAAGGAAAATACTTGGATTGATATGTGTTATTTGATCAACAGATTCATTCAATTATATTTATGTCAAGTTGTAAAGGTCTGCATAGTCCCGTAATGTGGTCTGGGTTCAGGAAATTGGCTAATAGAACCATGTTAGGACTTAGGAGTTAGAAGTGAGTATTTCCCTTTAGGCTTAGTTTGGAAGGTGTACAAACACAAATATATATAATGCAAAACCTTGTATTTTTGCATTGTACATATTTCTAGTTGTATTCTTCCAAACTGAGTTTTAATGATTGGTGAATATATTATCCATCATGACAGTGAGTCCTCTATTATTAGATAATGGTCTGGGTGTTCATAGTTCGGTTTTTCAAAGTGAACCAAAATCAACCAGTTAACTGATTAATCGGTTTGATTATTTAATTTTTCAGTTTTTATATTTATTATATTTTATAAATAAATTTATAATACAAATATTACAAATATATATATATATATAATAAGTTCAATTAACTACCAGTTTTTCATATTGGTTAATCCAAATCGAATGAATTATAACTTCAGTTTTTTTAAAATGCTAAATTAATTGATTTGGTTAACTAAAATTTTCAGTTTACTTTTATTGGTGGTCTGTCATGTATACTATTCGGAGGATTTGCTGAAGTGGCATTGGCACAAATAGGTGGGATATGATCAAGGTTTAAAGTATTAACACGTATCGTTCCGGAACCCCTCCGATATGCCCCTATAGTGGGTGTATTGGGGGTCTGACCTGTTCAAGGGGTGGAGGAGCCCTAAACTAGCCCCCTGAACTGGTTTCGAAAAAAATAAAAAAAAAAGTATTAATTTGCCCGACAATACTCCTACCAATGTATCAGAAATATCGATATTTTGAACCTTGCATATGATTAATGTGAATAGTTCATTATTAACTTCAAAAGATAAGGACGCAACTAATTTCCTCATGTATCACTCCTTGTCCTTGGTAGCTTTTCCTTTTTTATTAATAATAGTAGTATATAAGCAAGAAAAATAAATATCAAATTCCGGTAGGATGTATTATGTATTTTTTTGTTCAAGTATTTAATTAGGAATTAATGACAACAATAGAGTCAAGATTGGAATATTCAGAAGAATTATCCGGTGGCATACGCCATATCCAAGGAAAGAGGCGCATGAATAGTCCTCATAATAAGGTTTTACTATACAAATAAATATTATATAACTAAATTATTTATTTAAATTGGGAGAACAGAACACATTGTTTTACTATATAAATAAATATTATATTTGTAATTATTATTTATTTAATTTGAGAAGAGAAAAAAAAAGGATGGAGAAAACGCTGGTAATTAAACAAGGAGATGGATTAGGATTACAAGACGCTTTTTGTTTATGTGTTGTATTCGAGAAGTTATCCATCTTAATTGAAACGGACGGAGGATAGGCCTTTGGGCCGTTGATCCATGGAATCACCATGGGTCTGCTTCATTGGGTCATTGACTCATGGAATCAATACCAAATAGAATAAATCGAAAATTTAAAAACTGAACTAAAAAATAAAATCGTATCGAAGCCAAAATTTAGAAAAACCAAAATAATTAAAATTGAAAATTTCGGTTCAATTTTTGATTATTTCGGTTAAAATCAAATTTTAATAATATATATTATGAAATTGAATTTCAATATATTATATATAAATATATAAATATATAATATATTATATGTTACATATTATATATTATATATTATATATAATAATAAAAAGGTTGATTAATTCGGTTAATCAAAATTCTAATTTCAAAAATCAAAACCGAAAACTAAGGTTGAAAGTATCATTTCGGGACCCTTCTGATATGCCCCTGCAGTGGATGTATAAGGGGTCTGACCGATTTAAAGGATGGATAGGTCCTAAATCGGCTCCCCTGAACCAGTTTTAAAAAAGAAACTAAAAAAAAATTAAAAAAATAAATATCAAAATACCCGATACGCCCCTACCGGCGTATTGGGAGTTTCGATATTTTGAACCTTGTTAAAAACAAAAATAACCAAAAACTAAAATAATCAAACCGATTTAACCATAAACTGAAAAAACCGAAACCAAAATTTTCGATTCGGTTATTCTATTTTAAGCGAATAATGCTCACCCCTGACGGCGGCAGACTCATCACTCACTCCTTTGGCCTTTCCCCGAGCCGGCCCAGCTGGTTCATAATTAAGAAATCAGAGAACTTTGTAAGAGCTGCCGCTACTGCAAGTAGAAAACCATTTCTGCTCCTTCAACTCGAAATCCTATTAGTATTCGATTGCTGAGGTGCTTCCCGTGGAGAAATATATATTGCCATATTCCGGCGTCAATGGAGCTCTTACACCCCTCCCCACCTCCTGAGCCTTCCAGAAATCACTTCCCCACACTCGTTACTCCCACCACTTCCCTACTTGCCTCTCACCTAGGGGGCAATGACCTAGTAAACGTCGCAGTCGGCAAATGTATAGAAAAAACTGTTGCTCTGCTTCATTGGACGTTCCGGCGTTTCAGAAATCGAGAAATCTGTCTTCTTCATGTTCATCAACCTTCTCCCGTGATTCCCACACTCTGTAAGTTGTTTTACTTCTTTTCTTTTTCTCCCACTTTCTCCTCAGAAAACTCCTCAACTCTTTTCCCCCTTCTCTGTTTTTTTTTTTTTTTTTTTTTTTTTTTTTACTTTTACCTTTTGCTTGCTTTTCTGTGGAAATTCATTCGTTTCAATCTCTCAAATGGATTTTTGTTACATTCCTGTGACTGCTAACTGGTGTACTAAGATTGGTTTCTCGGTTTCTTTATTTTCCATTTTCGATCCTATGCGACTAGTTTTTCTTGCTAATCTTTAATTTTACCTTCTTAATCAGGTTTATATCCGTTGTTACGTCAGTATCTGCTTTGAACAGTGTCTGTACAGATTAAATTTTCATTTCTACAGGATCAAAAGTTTTTTCCTCAATTTATCCTTTCTTTTCGTATTAGCTTCATTTAGTTATTTTTTTCGTGATTTTCTTAGGTAGCAGTTCCTACCTTTAGGTAGTGGTTCATTGTTGACCATGACTCCTTGGCCCTACGATTGCATATTAACAATTATTTTATTTCATATGCAGTAGGAAAGCTTCCCGCTAATCAAGCAAATCAGGAAACAGTATCGGCATACCGGGAAGAGGAGAGGGAACGAACAAGGAAACTTCTATTTAATTATTTCCATATTTTCCATAGAGCTAAGGTCTTATTCATTCTCATCTAAAACTACTGTACCTGCTGCACCTACTGTGGTGTTCTGTTTGCTTATAATATCCCTTGATGTTGTCCTGAGTTATTGCATTTATGTGTTGAAACTTAAAAGATTGTCTAAAAAGGAAATCTCCATGTTTTCCTGTCTTAGCATTTTCTACTATTTCAAGGTTTATGATATTACTGTATTTTAAGAATGAATATTCTGACGCCTATCCAAAAAAAAAATCAATATTCTGATCGGATTGGGTATGGACGTACATCCTCCTTGGAAATGTAAAAGGAGTATGCAGTAATGGAAGGATACCTTTCTACATAAATAAATTCACGTTAAAGTCAATCATGTTTCAGGACCCATTGAGCTAGAACTTGGAAGACCAAAACAACCAAGTTGAAGGAAAGCATTGGAGTGGATTCTATTGAGAATGAGAAGTTTAATTGGGGTTGGGAGGTGGATGAATGTATTGGAGCTGCAGAATTCAATATAGAATGAGGTGTCTGGGTTGAACTGATAGGAGTTTTAGACTTTTGTTCTGGATGATTGTTGGTGTTTATATCTATGATCTGAGTATTTGGTAAGGGAGGGGGAGGGATGCGTTTTCTTTGTATGTTTATCCTTGTTATAGGGTGGTTTTGAGAAAATATGTGGTGATGGTAGTGGAGTTGTGTTGTATATAGTTTTTTAATATTTTGACGATGTCTCATCACCAGAGGTTGTATCTTCTTTTCTCTTTTAATTAGTTTTATTTTACTGTAAAAAATAATTCAATCATGTAGTAAATTTGTGAATTAGGAACAAGAATATCTACTAAAAAAGGGATGGAAAAAAGCCTTCCAAATAAGCATCTCATCTTGGTGACCTGTCCCAGGAGATTGTTACACAAAGGAGAATTTGTTTGTCTGTTTGTCTCTCCCCCTCCCCCTGGGGTTCAACTTTAAAGAAAACATGATCAAATCTTATGATCCTTTTTACTGGTCAAGAAACTCTTATTTACTGTCTCAACTCACTACAAGAACTTACTTAGCAGGTCAAAGCAAGTGTCATTGTGATTGAATCTGGACAAGTTCAAAAGGGCATTGTAGATTTGGTGAACAAACATAATATTAAGAAGCTTGTCATGGGGGCGGTGCCAGATAAGTAAGTGCTAATGTGCTATGCCCTTGTTTATACATAACCTTGTTGACAAGCATTTTATCTTTTGGTATATCTATTATTTTTTCATTATTCATTTAGCTACTTGATTATTTCCAGCAATTGAAATTAACAATTTCTGGCTGTTATATGCAAGCTACAAACATCCCCCCCCCAGAAAAAAAAAACTAATTTATTGCTTTAGATTAAGTTTCAAAGTATTAATACACCTAATACTCAAAAATTGAATATTGGGCACGTCAAAGTATCGATACTGATGCTTTTCAAACTTTTGTTTTGGCAGTCTTTTCCAATAAGAAGTACTGCTGTACCATATTATACTTTGAACATATGTGCTCAGATTAAATCTTAGTATTTGACGTATCAACTCCTCCAAAAACCAATATGTATCGTATGATACACAGTATGATATGTTGTGATATTTTGAACATTGCTTTAAATTTTAAAAATATTTTTTTTTCAACAACCGAAAGACTGCTTGCCCAAGATAGCAAGGACCAGTGTTGTATAGCAATGGGTCTTTTTTTTTTTTTATCGATAACTGAAAGCATTTCATTAATATAAGAGATTAAAATACAAAGGAGGGGAGATAAAATATCTTAGCTCCCCTAGGGATCAGAATAAACAATCAAGGAGAGAAAGCCAGTTACAAATGAGCCCAGAATAAACAATCAAGCATTTCATTAATATAGCAATGAGTCTTCAATTCAAAATGAGGGTGATAATTCTCCCCACCCCACCCTGACAGTCTCTCCCTCATTGTTGGGTATTTCACCACTTGACCTTAACTGTTGCTAGCCAATTCCAAAGCCTCTATACACCTTTGAGATGTCGTCTTGTTTAAACAGGCCTACTTAATCTTCGAGTCACTGTTATTATTAAAATAAAAGAAGGTCTACCAAGCAATCTTGTCTAAGTTGTCATTTTTCTTGTGAAGTCATACACAATCTTCCAAAGTATAACAAAATAAACTGCCAAAAGGAAAAGTGGCATAGCATCAAATTTTATAATTACATAGACTTACGCTTTAATTATGCCATGAAGCTATGATACTCAGATATCTACACAAGGGTGCCATATAATATCAAATATTTGAGAGATTACCAACCACTTGTATATCCATTACAAGGTTGTAGATGCTCCATAGATGTGGGTGCAAGGAATATTTGGGGTGAAAGGGTGTGATAAAACTCAGAGTAGATGTTGTATAAGTTCAGATCAGAAGAAAGAGGAGAATAAGAGAGAGAAGAAGGAGAAGGAGAAGGAGAAGAAGAAGGAGAAAAGGGCACAACCGAACTAGAGAGAAAAATTCCAATCCTTCTAGTCGGCCCTTCTGTTATTTATACTCTTCTAAGATATACAAGAATTACCATTGTGCCCTCACTTAAGTGAGAGCCACATCAGCTGAACAATACATATATAACTAAACATAAAAGGACTATACTACCCTTGTACGGCCGGCTCTAACACTCCCCCTCAAGTTGGTGAGTATATGTCATATAGTCCTAGCTTGTTACATATGTAGTCCACTCTTCCCTAATCAACCCTTTGGTAAATAGATCTGTCCATTGATTTCCTGTGTTCACATATGCTGTACTTATCACTCCACTAAGCACCTTCTCACGTACAAAGTGGCAATCCACTTCTATATGCTTTGTCCTTTCATGAAACACTCGATTAGAGGAGATATGAATTATAGCTTGATTATCACAGTATAGCTTCATAGGAGTGTCAATCGAGTATCCCATCTCCTCTAGGAGATGCTTCAACGACACTAGTTCGCATGTTGTGTGTGCCATAGCCCTATATTCAGCCTCTACACTGCTTCTTGCTACCACTGTCTGCTTCTTACTCTTCCATGTCACTAAGTTCCCACCAAGAAAAGTGCAATACCCTGTAGTGGACCTTCTATCAAATATGGACCCATCCCAATTAGTAGAAATCACTGATTGCAGATTTAGTTCAGCCTCTGCACTGCTTCTTGCTACCACTGTCTGCTTCTTACTCTTCCATGTCACTAAGTTCCCACCAAGAAAGTTCAATACCCTGTAGTGGACCTTCTATCAAATATGGACCCATCCCAATTAGTAGAAATCACTGATTACAGATTTAGTCGAATTTCTTGTGAAGGGAAAGATGAGGAAGATGAAGATTTCAGCAGTAGAGAAGAAAAGAGAAGGAGAAAAGAGTAGGAAGTCAACCAGGATTCTTAGATTAACCCTAGCCGCCAACTCCTCATTATATTTATACTTAACTTAAAGGATGAGATATTACAAGGATGCCCTTAGTAGGGCGGCTACTAATGTAGCTGAACAGTCACAACTTAAAAACATAAATTAATGGGCCTAAAGCCCAACAACTTCCTAACTAAATAACTTAATAAGAATAAATACAACTAGGCCCAACTCAACACTCCCCCTCAAGTTGGGAGTAAATGTCACACATTCCCAACTTGTGTAGATCATGCTCCAGCTTGTTCTTTGCAACACCTTTTGTGAGAACATTAGCGAGCTGCAGATCAGAAGCAATGTATGGAAGACAAACTTCTCCAGAAGTCACTCTTTCTCTGATAAAATGTCTATCCACTTCAATGTACTTAGTTCGATCATGTTGGACTGGATTATGGACATTGTTAATTGCTGCCTGGTTATCACAGTACAACATCATAGGTTCTTTTGCCTGTACACCAATTTCTTCTAATAGGGAACGGATCCAGAGAAGTTTTGAAACTCCATGTGCCATGGCCCTGTATTCAGCTTCAACACTTGATCTTGCCACCACTGTTTGTTTCTTACTCTTCCACGAGACAAGGTTACCCCCAACAAGGGTGCACACTCCTGAAGTTGATCTCCTGTCGTCAAGGCATCCTGCCCAATCTGCATCTGTATAAGCCTCTAGTTTCAACTGTCCATGATCAGTAAACAATATGCCTCTGCCCAGGTGTCCCTTCAAATAAGCAAGAATCCTGTCAACTGCCTCCCAATGCTAGACTCGTGGAGCATGCATGTATTGACTTACCACAATTACTGCATAGGAAATGTTTGGTCTTGTCATACACAAGTATAGCAACCGACCCACAAGTCTCTGATATCTCCCAATGTCCTTTACAGGCTCACCTTCTGATGCATTGATTCTATGGTTCTGATCAATAGGGGTACTGATTGCCTTCGTTCCAAGCTTCCCTGTCTCTTGAAGAAGATCCAAGACATACTTCCTTTGAGAGATAAAAATTCAATGTTTTGATCTTGCAACTTCAATGCCTAAGAAGTATCTCAGTTCTCCAACATCCTTAATTTCAAATTCTTTCTGTAAATTCATTTTCAGACAATCAATCTCACTTAGGTCATTCCCCATGACAACAATATCATCCACATAAACAATTAGGACTGACACCAAAGATCCCCTTCGCTTCACAAACCAGGTATGATCGGGTTGAGTCTGAGTGTAGCCAAAAGCAATCAAGGCCTTTCTGAATCTGTCAAACCATGCTCTGGGAGATTGTTTCAAGCCATAAAGTGACTTCTTAAGCCTGCATATCTTTCCCTTTTCAACATCATTGTAAAAGCCAGCAGGAAGATCCATATACACTTCCTCTTGCAGATCCCCATTTAGGAAAGCATTCTTCACATCAAGTTGAAACAAGGGCCAAGAGTATGAGGCAGCAAGAGAAAGAAGTATCCGAACAGAGGTCATCTTTGCAACTGGTGCAAAGTTCTCTAAGTAATCAATGCCATAGGTCTGTGTGTACCCTTTTGCAACAAGTCTTGCCTTGTACCTTTCTATACTTCCATCTTCCTTATATTTTACTGTGTAAACCCATCTGCATCCAACTGTCTTCTTGCCTTTTGTTAGATCCACAATGTCCCATGTCTGATTCTTAATCAAAGTTGCCATCTCTTCCTACATATCTGTCTTCCACTCAGGTTTGGAGGGGGCCTCACTAACACCCTTGGGTATAGACACTGAGTCAAGAGATGAAAGAAAAACACGGTAGGAAGGAGAAAGCCCACTGTAGGATAAGTACTGTGAAATACAATGAGCAGTACACTTTCTCTTCCCTTTTCTGAGAGCAATAGGAAGATCAAGGTTATCTGTAACAGGGTTAGTAGAATCAATGGGAACTGAAACAGTAGCGGGACCAAGAGGAATACCTGAATCCATGTCAGCTGAAACTGGAGTCTCCGAGGAACTGACAGGAAGTGATGTGAGTTCTGCTGTAGTGGAATCAACCTCCTTGTGAAGTCTCTGTCGTAAGTAATGCTGAGAAGCAGGACACAAAGGAGGTGGTAAGGTAGGTGACACAAGAGGGTCAAGCACAAGAGTAGACACAGGGACTAGAACTAGGAGAGGAATAGACTGCTGACTCAGTTCCCCAAAACACTCCCCCTGAGAAGGATTCTTTGAGAAGAAGTATGTGGATACAAAAAAGGTGACATCCATGGTAACATACCGGCTCCCAGAGACTGGATCATAGCAGCAGTACCCTTTCTGATTTTCTGCATATCCAAGGGAGACACACTTCTTTGCCTTGGGATCGAGCTTCGAGCGGTGAGGACCAAGGATATGTGCAAAGCAAACACACCCAAACACCCTCCCCCTCAAGAAAAAGGAGACTGAATGGGGTGCTGAATCCAAGTATACGAGAGGGCACCTTGTTAATCAGATATACTGCTGTGAGAACTGCATCACCCCAAAACTGAACTGGAATTGTAGACGTGATCATCATGCTTCTTGCAATCTCAACAATGTGTCTGTTCTTCCTTTCTGCAACACCATTCTACTGTGGGCTGTAGGGACAACTGCTCTGATGTACAACACCATATTCTAACAGATATGAGGCAAGGTGTTTTTCAAAATATTCCCTGGCATTGTCTGATTTGAACACCTTTATTCTCGTTCCAAACTGTGTTAGCACCATTTGATGAAATTGCCTCACCAAGGATGGTACTTCATTGCGGGATCTCATCAGGTAAATCCAAGATTATCGCGAGAAATCATCCACAAATAAGAGAAAATATCGATAGCCTCCCATAGAAGGAACATGGTAAGGTCCCCACACACCAGAATGAATAACATCAAAAAAAGAAGAATACCTTTTATTACTAGGTTTAAATGAATGTCTACAATGCTTTCCAAGTTGACAACCTTCACACTCCAGACTTGACAAACTAACAGACTCAAAAAGTTTTGGAAACAAAAGACTCAAAAAAGAAAAAGGTAAATGGCCCAAACGGTTATACCAAAGCATAATTTGACCCACAGACCCTGACTCACTATCCCTGCTGACATGATGACTCTAATGAGGAGGAAGCACATCCAGGAGGTAGATCCCATTCACTTCACGACCACTCCCAATCATCCTCTTTGAATCTAGATCCTACAAAATACAATGACCAGGAGAAAAAATTACTGAGCAGTTCAGGTTCTTAATCAAACTACTAACAGATAACAAATTAGTGCTCAATCTGGGAACATGAAGGACAGAGGGTAGAGAAATAGAATCATTAATCTTGACAGATCCCTTCCAAGCAATGGGAACATGGGATCCATCAGCTGTGGAGACCCTATCTCTGCCAAAACAGAGCTGGTAAGAAGAAAAAATAGTAGAGCTATGGGTCATGTGCTCTGAGGCTCTAGAATCTATAATCCAAGGAGGTCCTTCCTTACCTGAAGTAGAAACATAATTTGCAGTGATGTGTGAACTACCTGTGTGAGCAAAGGAAGTAGAGTGGACTCCACCAGTACCACCTGTATCTTGCCGTCCGCTTGCTACTGAACTGGAACTGGCTGATCCCGCTGGTTCAGAAGTTGCTCATACCTCTCAAGTTCGTCCCTTACTACAACAGCTGCAACAGACTCCAGAGCAACTGTAGTAGGAGGGTTCGGAATGTCACCAGTAACTGCCATGTGTGCATTTCCCTTCTTATTTTTCAGTCTAGTCGGCACAAGATGTGGGTGAAGCTTCCAGCAAGTATCTCTTGTGTGTTTAGGCTTCTTACAGTAGTCACGGATCAAATCTCTTTTATCTTCTTGATTTCACTGCCACCCCGATCTTCATTTTGTTTAGGTTTCACAGTACTCACCATGGCAGATTGATCAGAAACAGGATTTTTCATCATCACATCTCTCCTGCTCTCCTCCCCTGACACAAAGGCATATGCCTGGGAGAGGGTAACACAGTCCCTGGAAAGAAGATGCTGTCTTGCAATATCATACTCAGGATTAAGGCCAGCAAGAAATTCAAACACCCTATACTTCTCTAGATGTTTCTGATAGGTAGCTACATCCTTAGTGGTTTTCCAAGCAAATGTCTCTAAATGGTCAATCTCATGCCACATGGTTTTAAGGGTTGAAAAATAGGCTACAATAGGTCTATCTCCCTGCCTTGTAGAAATAATCTGATTTCTCAACTGATAAGCCCTAGCAACATTCTCCCTCTGTGAATAGGTTTTTGCAACCCCATCCCATATATCCTTAGCTATATTTACCCATAAAAATTTTTACTTATATGGGGCAACATGGAATTACACAACCAAGTCATCACCATATAATTCTACTGTACCCACCGAGAGTTGCTAGTTTCGGGTTTCACTTCTTCACCAGTGATATATCATAATTTCCCATGAGCACCAATGGCCATCTTTGCAGATTGTGACCATTCTAAGTAATTTGCACCATCCAATCTAACTGTAGTAATGGTCACAGTCCCGAAAAGGTCTCCAACACCTCCTCCCACTGGTCCCATTTCACTTCCGGGCTTATTTTCAACTTCGTGACCATCCATGCTTCTCAAAAAGTGTAAAGAAAATAACTGAAATATGCAAGAAGATCAAACGAAACACTTCTGGAACCAACAACACCTTTCTGGTGTCCTAGACTGTTTTCCCACAAAAGATTCATTTTCTATGGGATGGGAGAAGAGAGAGAAAAGGCAGCCGCTCTCTCTAGAAGCCTCCAAATCAGGCAGGACTTGAACCGCCCCTTACAAAAAACTCTTAAGGAACCCTAAAAAATTAGGGCGCCACTTCCTAAGTCAAAATTGAAGAGTCCAACAGAAACAAGACTCTTCCCCTTTTTCCAGTTTTTCCTAATTTTGATGAGAAACCCTAGACCAGCTACAGGGCACACAGATCCACCAAAAAATCCAAAAACTGGGCTTACCTGAGATCTTCAATCAGCCTCTTAAATCACCATGTAGTCGGCTGATCTAGGGCTGCATGAGAAAACAACTCAAGGAACCTTCGGCCTGCTCTGATACCAAGTAGAAATCACTGATTGCAGATTTAGTCAAATTTCTTGTGAAGGGAAAGAGGAGGAAGATGAAGATTTCAGCAGTATAGAAGAAAAGAGAAGGAGAAAAGAGTATGAAGTCAACCATGATTCTTAGATTAACCCTAGCCGCCAACCCCAAATTATATTTATACTTAACTTAAAGGATGAGATATTACAAGGATGCCCTTAGTAGGGTGGCTACTAATGTAGCTGAACAATCACAACTTAAAAGCATAAACTAATGGGCCTAAAGCCCAACAACTTCCTAACTAAATAACTTAAAATAAGAATAAAAACAACTAGGCCCAACTCAACACAATTAACATCCGTGTATCCCTCTATTCCTCCACTCTTATATAACAAGCCACGACCTGGGGCACCCTTCAAATACCTCACAATCCTTAGGACTGCCTCCTAGTGTGGGATTCGAGGGTTCTGCATAAACTGACTCACCACACTGACCACAAATGAGATATCAGGTCGAGTGATGGTTAGGTAATTAAGCTTACCCACCAACCTTCTGTACCTTCCCGGATCCTCAAACTCCTCACCTGTATCACTACCCAATTTAACATTCAGTTCCATAGGTGTTTCAGCTGGTTTGGTACCCAACAACCCTGTTTCTTCTAGCAGATCAAGAACATATTTCTTCTGGCACAGATTAATACCATTCTTGGACCTCACAACCTCTATCCCTAGGAAGTATCTTAATTTGCCAAGATCCTTTGTCTGGAAGTGATCATGCAAGTAAGTCTTCAACCTATCAATCCCTGGTCTGTCACTGCCTGTGATAACAATGTCATCTACATATACCACCAAGAGAATCTTCCCAGCATTTGATTCATAGCTGAATACGGAATGGTCAACCTGACACTGTTTCATTCCAAACTTCTTCACCACTTTACTAAATCTCCCAAACCATGCACGGGGAGATTGTTTAAGTCCATAAATAGCCTTCTTAAGTCTACATACCTTCTCACCCTCCCCTTGAGCAACAAACCCTGGTAATTGCTCCATGTACACCTCCTCAAGAAGATCACCATTGCAAAAAAGCATTCTTGATATCAAGCTGAAACAAAGGCCAATCAAACATAGTAGCAAGATAAATCAGAACACGAACTGACCCAATTTTGGCAACCGGAGAGAAGGTGACTATGTAACCAATACCATACTGCTGTGAATAACCTTTGGCAACTAACTGAGCTTTCAACCATTCAACACTTCCATTAGGTAAGTATTTAACCGTGTACACCCACTTATAGCTGACAACATGCTTACCAGGCGGAAGAGTGGTGAGGTCCCACGTACGAGTACGAGTCAGAGCCGAGAATTCTTCTTCCATTGCTTGGCACCACCCTGGAGAAGTGAGGGCTTCCTAGACATCCTTGGGAACAGAGATAGAGGATAACATAGAAACAAACTGTCGATGGGAAGCTAAAAGGTGAGGTACATAAACATAATTGGAAATGGGGTGGAGAGTGCAATTGCATTTACCTTTCCGCAAAGCAATAGGAAGATCAAGGTCAGAACTTGGGGTTGGGGCTGGGGTGGGAACAACTACCGGATCTGTCGACGGTACAAAGTTGGGGGAGGAGCCGATGCCTGACGATGTGTATACACTTGCTGGATAGGTGGTCCTCTCTCAGGTAGTTGCACTGGAGGCAAAGACTGGGTCACAACTGGAACAAGAGGAACGGGATCCTCAACAAGAATTGGAAGAGGGGGTGATGGAAACGAAGGAGAAGAAGTATCCGACCCGGAGAAGAAAGGAATAGACTCAAAAAATGTAACATCAAAACACACAAAAAACGCCGAGAATGAGGATTATAACACTTGTACCCTTTTTGAGTCCTGGAATAGCCAAGAAAGACACATGTAGTGGATCTAGCATCTAACTTGTCCATTCCAGGCCCAAGATTATGAATGAAACACATGCATCCAAAAATTCTGGGCGTAAGGGGATAAGGAGACAACGTGGGAAATAGAACAGAGAAAGGGGACTGACCTTCAAGGATAGACATGGGCATGCAGTTAATAAGAAAGCAGGATGTAAGTACAGCATCACTCCAAAAGGGTTTGGGGACATTCATCTGATGTCAGAGGGACCGAGTAGTTTCCAAAAGGTGACGGTTCTTTCTTTCAGCCACCCATTTTGTTGAGGGGTGTAGTAGGTACACAAGGTTTGATGGACAATGCAATGTTGTTCCAAATATTCTTGAAAGGGTGTGGAGAAATACTCGACCATTATCAGAACGAAGAATTTTAATATGTACACCAAATTGATTGCGAATTTCAGCATAACATTTCTGGAAGATAGAAAACATTTCATTATTTTCTCTCATAAGGTAAAGCCATGTCATCCTTGAATAATCATCAACCAAAATTACAAAGTACTTGTAACCATTATAAGACATTACTCTGTTTGGACCTCAGATGTCCAAATCGACTAAAGAAAAATGACTCGGTGTACGGCTATCAACTCTAGGACTAAAGGAGACACGATGATATTTCCCAAATTGACACGACTCACAATTTAAATTAGAAAGACAACTCAACGATGGAACAAGCAACTGAAGAGCTCTAAGAGACGGATGACCAAGTCTGCAGTGCCACTGATGAGGGGAGAGAGATGACTGAAGAGCTGTTGCCGAACCACCTCCATCAAGATAATACAGTCCACCGGCTTCATGCCCTCCACCAATCTTCATCCCCGTCTTGAGATCCTGAAACACACAAGAGGAAGGGTAAAAAGTTATTGAGCAATTAAAAGATTTAGTCAATTTACTAACAGACATTAGGTTAAAGGGAAACTTGGGAACATATAAAACTGAGGAGAGGGATAATGAGTCTGTGTCAACATTACCAACACCACGTATGGCTGATGTAGAGCCATTGGCAAGAGTAACAGATTGGGAAGTGGAGGATGGAGAATTGGATGAAAACACACTTGGAGTTCTAGTCATATGATCGGAAGCTCCAGAATCTATAATCCAATGGAAAGCCGTGGATGCCAGACAAGCCGTACCTGTGTGTGCAAGGGTAGCCGTGTTCTGTTGAGGTGTACTTTGAATGAACCGCTCATATTCATCCTGTGAAACACTCACCATCTCCTTTCTAGAAGCATCTGTAGATGTAGTGGGGATCTGATCAGTAACTTGAGAGTCTTGTCTTGAGCTATCACCATTTACAGTTGCATGATTTTCCCAGGTTGAAGGTGGGCCATGTAGATTATAACAAAAGTTGATAGTATTTCCCTCCATACCATAATGAGTACACCTTCTCTGAGTATTACCACGGCCCCTACCATGGGCTTCCCCTGAGTCTCGTCCTCCAACACGACCACCACCACGATTATACATGCCACCACCACCACGACCATACATAGGTCCACCACCACTACCATGGCCATGCTGACCTCCTCTACCACCACGACCTCCCCCTCTCGTAACTACAAATGCAGACCTATCTGACATAGTGGAAGTCTCTGTGGGTCCAACTGAAATCCTCCGAAGACGAGCAAACACTTCCTTAAGAGAAGGAAGAGCAGATCCACCTAGTATCTGTGCCCTTACGGGTTCATTAAACCAAGGAAATAGAAGAAACACAACAAGAGAAGCTCTACCAAAGATTACATGTTTGGCCAAGGTGGAGGGTAATTTATAAATGAGATAAGATGGAGGGGGAAAGGGGATTTAGAACCGTAGGAAGATGGAGGTCTGAGGTGTTGATCGAAGCTAAGACCTTCAAGTTTGAGGAGGATCGGATCAAAGGTAAGGAAGCACTGAAAATTAGAGAGAACAACAGGATGTCAATATTGGTACCAAAGGATGTCATTGTGTGGATGAAAGGTTTTATGGATGGGGCTATCAACTCCGGCAGGGTGAATGGCTGGAAGAACTCAATGTCAGTTCCAAGCAAGAAATATGCAATTGAACTGAAAAGAAATTGGAAGGGGTGGTTCATCATGGTGGAGGAGTTGTTTGGAAGAGCTGGAAAACAAATGCTCTATGTGCTGGAAGGGAGAATGCAGAAAGGGTGGAGGACAATCGGGAAGGTGCTGCAGTCCTTCCTTGTAGCTTCGGAAAGAAGAAGGATAGAAGGAGTGGAGGAAATTAGTCAAAATTCTAAGGACCAGGAGGAGTTAGCTTCGATTAGAACTACCGGGAGTGCAGAAGCTCAAAATACCTTGAACAAGGGTGTGGTGGTGGCTTGCTCTTCTATGCATTGGAGAATCCTAGTGGGAGCAGGGATAGATGTATGGAGGAGAAGAATGATTCTGAAGGCCGATAAAGAAGTGACAAATTAGAAGAAAGTGTTGAATGTAATAGCCGGAGAGATTGGTTTTTGGAAATGAAGCCCTGTTGGTTCCATTTATAGATTCAAAAGCCGTTCTGGATGTAGGCGACCAGGAACTAAGCTTCAAAGCTGTGGAGGTGGACGGAGGCTTGATACAGGTCTAGAATTGGAGTCCCAGCTGTAATGAAGTTGCAGAGCAAGATGGTTGCATTCGACTGAAGCTTGTAGGTCTCCCCTTCCACCTGTGGCGGGACTCTGTTCTTGAACATATAGCACAGAGCTTAGGAGGAGTCTTGGTGGAAGCCGATATACGTAGTTTGGCCACCGTTGAGGTTCAGGTGGTTGGTGTGAAACACAAAAACATGCCTAGGTGCTTCAAGATTTGCTTGGATGCAGTCTGGTATAAGGTGTGGGTAGCTTCAAAAGTTGAACAGGCGTGGTGGGGAAGAGGATTCAAGGTTGAAGACGATGAGCTGGAAGGATGGTGGACACGTGGAGGGCAGAGAGAGGGTGGTCAAAAAGGGGCACAGGTCGAATTTAAGGAAAGGTTTAATGGGATGGCTGGGGAAACTCAATCGACAAGTCAGCCAATTAAAGTAATTACTTCAAAATTTTTTGAAAGGCTTAAAGATTGTAAAGAGACTGGGCCGAATGAGTCCTAGTATCTTCTCTTGTAATATCTTTTCTTTTCTTGTTGGCTAATGGGCCTCTCTTAATGGGCTTGTTATTTCTTTTTGTTTAATCTCTTTATGTTACTGCCTAGTTGGCCGCCCACTTAAGGGCATACTTGTCATTACTCTAACATTAATTCTTATTAAAAAGGATTAGAGGAGAAAGGGAAGATAATTTCGAATCTTCTTCCTCTTCCTTCTCTTTTCGCCATCTTCTTCTCTTGTACTGCTGCTCTTACTTCTCTTCTTCCTTTTTCCCTCTAATCTTCAAATTTACACCTAATATTTGAGGACTGATTTACATCTTGGTATCAGAGCAGGTCTATTTCTTCCTTTTTTTTCTTCTTCCTCTTTTCCCATACACCCTTAGATTAAGAGAATGTATGGAGAGATATGTTCTCTATAGTTCAGAGGATCTCTGGCCTAGTTGGTAAAGGGTTTGGAGTGTTTAAATCTGGCTGGATATTGCCAAGAAGTGGTGTTGTTCTGTTGCTGCTCAAAACCCTAGCCGATTAGAGATTTTCAAAGGTATAGGTAAAGGTGAAGCTTTGGGTGTGGCGCTCTGTGCTTGGGAGGTGTCTTTTGACTCCTAAAGGAGGGCGGTTTAGGTTTGGAAGAGATTGGGAAGCTCTGGTAGGAGCGACTGCATCTTCTCTCTTCCTCTCCAACAGCTGGACGGAGTAAAACCCTAGTTTTCAAGCATCTGGGTTCTGGTTTGACTTCAAGTAAGTTTATATGGACAAAATTTCTGGTTCTTTGATTTTCGTTTGATTAATGGAGCTATACGAAAGTGAGTTCAAGCAAGTGCCGGTTTCCGGCCTTGGCTCGGTAGATTCCGTTTTGACTGGTGTGACCACAATCAAGCTAGATGGGACAAATTATCTTGCTTGGGTACAATCTATAAGAATTTATGTTTGTAGTAGAAGAAAGCGCGGGTATCTCACAGGTAGTAAAGTGAAACCCGAAGAGACAGACCCTGAATTTGAGAGATGGATGCAAGAGAACTATACTGTCATAGGATGGTTGGTCAATTCTATGCAATCTCATATAAGTCAGCATTATCTCTGGATGTCTTCGGCTAAGGAGATATGGGACAATGTTACTGAGATCTATTCACAGAAGTTGAATGTAGCCAGAGTCTATAAGTTGAAAAGTGATGTGAAGAACGTAAGACAGGGGAAGAAGAGTGTAGCAATCTACTACTCTATACTGAAATCCCTATGGCAAGAAATTGATGTTATGGAGATAGTTGTATGGGAGAGCAAGAATGATGCTGAAATGTATAGGAAGTTGTGGAGAAAAATAGGGTGTTTGAATTTCTCACTGGACTCAACCCTGAGTTAGACATCATTAGGCAAAATATCTTGGCCAGAGATGAGGTTACTCTTTCCCAAGCATACGCTATGATAAGCAGTGAGGAGAGTAGGCAGCAAGTTCAGTTGCAGGGTCCACCTATAGAACACTTTGCACATGCTAGAATAAAGCCAAAGGGTTCTACTGAGAAAAAGGAGCAGATATGTGAATATTGCAAGAAACCGAGGCATACAAAGGACACTTGCTGGAAGCTTCATCCTGAGCTTCTTCCTGATAGGTTTAAGAATAACAACAACTCTAAGAAGGTCAGTCAGGTAGGAAAGCCTAAGACAACTAATGTTGCTACAATACCTGAAGGAGGAAATAAGGAGAGTGAAGAAAAATCAACCATTGAGCAGTTGGCAACAATGAAGGTGGATTTTGAAAAGTATGGGAGGCTACTAAATCACTTGGAAGCTACTGTTTCTTCATCTCACTCTTCTAACAACAACACAACATCTTTATCTGCATTTGCTCACTCAGGTATTCGTGCTTCTGCAAATCATGCTTCAGTTTCAAGTAATCATAAAATCCCTTGGATTATTGATTCCGGTGCATCAGACCGTATGACCAGCTTGTCTAATCTCTTCTGTTCATACCATCTTCTCTCTGGCAAAGAGAAAATATCCCTTGCTGATGGGTCTCTTGCTCCCATCTCTGGTAAAGGAGATATAAAGACCTCTGACACCCTTTATTTATCCTCTGTCCTTCATGCCCCTAAACTTAACAGAAACCTTTTATCTGTTAGTAGCTTAACTAAATCCATGAATTGTAGCATAACCTTTTTTCCCATTCATTGTGTTTTTCAAGACCTACAATCTCATATGATGATTGGGAGTGGCCATGAGGCGAACGCAATATACTTGCTGGACACACCGGATCGAGCTTTTGGACCACCTCATGGAGTTGCCTTAGAGTCAGTTTTGTTAGAGTCTGTTAACAAAGTCTTGTTATGTCACTTTCGGTTTGGTCATTTGTCATTTTCTGCTTTGAGTCATTTGTTTCCAGATATGTTTAAGGGAGTGTCTTTATCGAGTCTTCATTGTGAGTCGTGTGAACTGGCAAAGCATTGTAGACATTCTTATTCAGTAAGCAATAAAAGATCTCTTTCTCCTTTTCATATTGTTCACTCTGACGTGTGGGGGACATATCATTAGCCAACTATGGGGGGTTACAGGTACTTTATCCTTTTTATTGATGATTATTCTCGTTACACTTGGATTTATCTCATGAAATCCAGGGATGAAGTACCAGTTATTGTGCAAAAATTTCATGAACTCATCCTCACCCAGTTTAATACTCGGATCAAAATATTCCATTCTGATAATGCTAAGGAGTATTTTGAGAAAACCCTCTCCGCCTATCTTGAAACTTTTGGGGTTATTCATCAAAGTTCTTGTTCTTACACTCCACAACAGAACGGGTTGGCGGAATGGAAGAACAGACATGTGGTTGAAGTTGCCAGATCCCTCTTGTTTGCATCCCATGTTCCTATAAAATTTTGGGGAGATGCTGTTCTTACTGCTACTTTTTTTATCAACCATATGCCCTCCTGGGTCCTTAACTTCAAAACCCCCTTTAGCCTTCTCTTCCCGGATGAGGATATTTTTTCTCTTCCTCTTCGTGTTTTTGGGTGCACTTGCTATGTTCATATTCACAGTCATCAAAGGCACAGGTTTGAACCTAAGGCTCGTAAATGTGTTTTTTTGGGATATGCTTCCACACAGAAGGGATATTGCTGTTTTTGATCCAGTTAGTGGCACCTGCTTTGTATCTCGGGATGTCACATTTGCTGAGTTGACTCCTTTCTTTAGCATTTCTCCTAAGGGGGAGAAATTTGAAGAGCCCTTTGCTATGTCTCCAGCTGTTCCTCTTGAGTCCCATCATGAGGTGTTTACTTCTCCCACTGGACCTACCTCCGATATTCCTATTCCTCCTCCTCCTCCACCTCATTCTCCTATAATTCCTCATCATCCTGTTCTCCAAAGGTGGTACCAAAGGCACAGATTCAGACATGGGCAGGTTGTTTCCACTCCTACAGAAGAGCCTCTTGCTCCTCCCATCATTATTGAGGTAATAGGTCAGCCTTCTTCTGACCCATCTACATCTTTCCTAGACCTTGACCTTCCTATTGCTCTCCGCAAGGGCAAGCAGAAGTGTATAGCCCATTGTATCTCCAAACACCTGTCTTACAACCTTCTCTCTCCTTCCTACTACTCTTTTCTTGCTTCTATTTCTTCCCATGTGATACCTAGGTCCGTACCGGAAGCCTTATCTAAACTTGAATGGAGGGATGCTATGATGGCTGAACTGGATGCTTTGCATAAGAACCATACGTGGGATATTGTTGACTTGCCTGAAGGGAAGGAACCAATGGGTTGTAAATGGGTGTTTACCATTAAATATCACTCTGATGGATCTATTGAGAGGTTTAAGGCTAGGCTAGTTGCTAAGGGCTAGACTCAAATGTATGGTATTGACTATCTTTAGACATTTGATCCTATAACTAAGATGACCTCAGTCAGGGTTTTGTTATCTCTAGCCGCTACTTTTGATTGGCCCCTACACCAATTTGATGTTAAAAATGCCTTCTTGAGGAGACCTACATGAAGAGGTCTATATGTCTTTGCCTCCAGGGGTGTATGGGAAGGAAATGCAAGGCAAAGTGTGTAAACTGCAAAAATCTATTTATGGTCTCAAACAGTCTCCTCGGGCTTGGTTTGAGAGGTTTAGGGCTACTCTTGTCTCTTTTGGCTACACACAAACTCAATCTGATCATACCCTGTTCTTGAAGAGAAATGGCTCTCTGGTGACCTTCTTGATAGTTTATGTTGATGATATTGGGGTCACGAGTAATGACACTCAAGAGGTCAGTAAATTAAAAAGATTTCTCAACTCTTGAATTTGAGATCAAGGATTTGGGAGATCTTCGGTATTTTTTGGGCATTGAAGTTGCTAGATCTAAGGATGGTATCTTCATTTCTCAACGTAAATATGTCCTTGACCTCCTTGCTAAGACTGGTAAACTTGGAGCTAAACCACTCTCCACTCCTATTGATCCCAATCATAAGCTTTCTGCTACAGATGGTGAGCTTTTATTTGATAAGGGGGTATTTCAGAGACTGCTTGGGAAGTTGTTATATCTTTGCATGACTCGGCCATATATTTCCTATGCAGTAGGTGTTATTAGTCAATTTATGCATTCTCCCAGAGATACTCATTTAGCTACTGCATAAAGGGTTCTATGTTACTTGAAAGGTACTCCAGGGAAGGGTATTCTATATGCCAAACATGGACACATGAAGCTGGAAGCTTTTATTGATGCTGATTGGGCATGATGTATTGATAATAGGAGATCCACCTCAGGTTATTGTGCTCTAGTCGCTGGGAACATTGTGTCGTGGAGGAGTAAGAAACAGTCTGTAGTTGCTAAATCCTTAGTTGAACCAGAATACAGGGCAATGGCACATGGTGTGTCAGAATTACTGTGGCTACGATCCCTTTTAGAAGAATTGGGGGTTGACTACGAGAAGTCAATGATGCTCTACTGTGACAACCAAGCAGCTATCAACATTGCACATAATCCTGTTTAACATGACAGAACTAAGAACATTGAGGTTGATAGACATTTTATAAGGGAAAGAGTTTCCTCAGGAGAAGTTTGTTTGCCATTCATCACATCAAACGAACAATTGGCTGATATCTTGATCAAGGGAGTTCCAAGAGGGAAAATGACACACTATATAAGCAAGCTGGGCATGGTTGACATCTATGCTCAGCTTGAGGGGGAGTGTAAAGAGATTGGGCCGAATGGATCCTAGTATCTTCTCTAGTAATATCTTTTCTTTTCTTGTTGGCTAATGGGCCTCTCTTAATGGGTCTGTTATTTCTTTTTGTTTAATCTCTTTATGTTACTGCCTAGCTGGCCGCCCACTTAAGGGCATACTTGTCATTACTCTAACATTAATTCTTAATAAAAAGGATTAGAGGAGAAAGGGAAGATAATTTCGAATCTTCTTCCTCTTCCTTCTCTTTTCGCCATCTTCTTCTCTTGTACTACTGCTCTTACTTCTCTTCTTCCTTTTTTCCCTCTAATCTTCAAATTTACACATAATATTTGAGGACTGATTTACATCTAAGATAAGGCGGGCTCTTTATCCTTAGCTGACGTGGCGAAGAAAGGGAGTGGCCTAGGGTGTAGTTTAGCTCGGTCTGAGCCGGTCAAGTTGATAGGGGGTCGGGCGGACCACACAACAAACCAAAATTATTTTTAAGTGACCCACGTGACAACTTAAATGGTCACGTGGGTCGAGCTAAGGAGAAGGGCTTTGGACGGATGATAGACAAGAATTTGGGTCTATCACCGTCCCAAATGGTCAGGGGCGTTGAGAACAGCTTGCAACAACGGCGAACGAACAAGCAAAGGGACCTCTAGTGGGTCCTGCATCACACCAGTGAGGAACAGAGCCCAGGGCGACACTTCTCAGAGAAGCCAAACCCAAGGTACGCAAGGGAGAGAGTCGAAGAGAAGGAGGAGGCGGACAAAGGTTGGGTAACGTGTAGTGTAGATGAAGGAGAAGATTCAGATGACGGTATAGATGATGGTACCAGTATTGGCAGTGTGAATGACAAAGGCGGCTATACTGCAGATGACATGGGAGGATGGAACATTGCAAGGTTGTTTCAGAGTGAGTTAATGGGAGGCCAGGAAGGTTGACTAGAGGAAGAAAGAAGCTTGAGACTCTACAAGTAAGATGAGAATGAAGTCAATACACGAAAAAACCCATTCTCAAGATTTCAGATTTGGCAAGCAGGACAAGAAAGGGGATATCTGGAAAACCTGAAGCAAAGAAGGAACACACCAAGCAGGGGTGAATCGGGGGTACAGAGGAAAGATCGCCATGTTGACCAAAGGACAGATGGTCTTCCCAACCAACTCAGGGAGATAGATTTTTACCAACCTCTGGATCAAGAAAGGGAGGCTGAGAACAATTTTATTCCAACCCCTCTATCAAATCCAGGTTACCAAGTGAATTTAGGTTATGCTACTAATGTGTCTTCTGTGTCTTGTGTTCCAGATTCTGCTCCCGACCCATGTCCTGTAGACCATGTATGTGCAGCTAGTCAAGGTGGTGAGATTTCTAAGGTTTTGGGAAGGGGACTGGAAACTAGTGAAGAGGAACGAGAAGGGAGGTTAAGAAATGAGAAAGCATGGGAGATTATTGAGAGAGTATTTAATGAGGTGGAAGGAAATTTAATTTGGAGAGAGGGTCGAGAGGATAGAAGAGAGGAGGGCTCAGGGGAGGGGAGGGAAGGGAAGGAGGGCCGGGTTGGGAAGGAATTTGTGGAGTGCACAGAGGAGGTGGGGGGTAACATCATAGGAAGGAAGGATGGAGAGGAGAGAGGAGGGGAGGGACCTAAGGAGAGGAGGATAGGGTTGAAGGGGAGTGTGTAGGGAGGGTTGTGGGGGGGGGGGAAATCTAAGCAAGAGGATTTGATAGCGGATTTTGTGGGGAAGTTGGGATGCAGATTAGAAGATCTGAATGTGCTGAAAGATGGTCTGCAAAAGAGGAAGGAAGGAAGAGCAAAGAAGAGAAAATTGAGTGAAGTGGAAAGATTGAGAAGAGATGTGGAAGGAGACAGGAAGTTTGGGGCAAAAGGGGAAAGAAGGAGAGGGGGGAAGTAGTGGTGAAGGGCAGAAGGGAATTAAGAAAGAAGTGAGAATGAAGATACTAAGTTGGAATGTGAAGGGGTTAGGAAGTGCGAGGAAAAGAGCAACAACAAAAGAGGTAATAAAGAGGTTTGACCCAGGCATAGTACTATTACAGGAATCCAAGAGAATGGAGTTTAATAATAGCTGGGCACGGAGTGTATGGAAAGCCAGGGGGATCAGTTGGGTGGCTGCCCATCTTGGGGTGCATCAGGGGGGATAGTGACAATGTGGAAGAGGGATGTGGTTGAAGGTTTGGAGGAACTGATGGGAAGATACTCAGTTTCCATGAAGTTCAAACAGCAGGAGGATGGATTTGTGTGGGTGCTTACAAATGTCTATGGGCCAAATGACTACAGAGAGAAAGGATTTCTGGGAGGAATTGGCTGATATAAGAGGGCTGTGGGAGGGGTCATGGTGTGTGGGTGGAGACCTCAATGTGATCAGATACCCAGAGGAAACTAATAATACCAATCAGAGGGTGACAACGAGTATGAGGAAGTTTAATAGGTTTGTGGCTGCCTTTGAGCTTAAGGAGATTCTGTTAGCCTAGAAGACATTTACTTGGTCAAATCTCCAAGATAGACCCATATGCTCTAAGTTGGATAGGTTCCTGTTTTCTGTGGATTGGAAAGAACACTGGGGGAACTTGACATCTAGAGCTCTACCTAGGGTGACCTCAGACCATTGGCCCATAGTGTTATGCAAGGAAGAGAGGAGTGGAGGACCCACACCATTTAGATTTGAAAACATGTGGTTACTCCATCCCGGGTTTACCAGTAGAGTAAGGGAGTGGTGGAATGAGTGTAACCCCTTAGTGCAATGGGAGGGGATGAGATTTCATAAGAAACTACAATTCATGAAAACAAAGATTAAGGAGTGGAATATTTTGGAGTTTGGGAGGATAGAAGAAAGAAAGAGAGATTTGATGGACCAACTTGAAAGCCTTGACTCTAAAAAAGAAAGGGGAGAATTTGGAGAGGAAGACAACGAATTGAGAAGGGGCTTGAGGATACAATTAGAGGATTGCCTTCATTAGGAGGAGATAAGTTGGAGGCAAAAATCTAGGTGCAAATGGTTGCAAGAGGGAGGCAGGAACACCAGGTACTTTCATTCTTTGGCAGATGGAAGAAAAAAGAGAAATTTCATTTCCAAACTAGTGGTGGATGGAATTGAGTTAACTCAACAAGAGGAGATAGTCGGGGAATGTGTGGAACATTTTAAATCCATTCTAAGAAGACCTATAAATGGAAGGGTGTGGATTGAAGGTCTGGACTGGGCAAATGTAGGGGGAGATAATAGGAGGAGTTTGGAAATGAAGTTTGACTTGGAGGAGATTAAGGAGGTTGTGTTTTATATAGACAGAACAAAAGCTCCAGGGTCGGATGGGTTCACAATGACTTTTTATCAGGACTGTTGGGATATTTTGAAAGATGATCTTCTCATGGTTTTTGAGGAATTTCATAGGAGAGGAATTATTAATCCGGGGGTGAATTCCACTTTTATAGCTCTGATTCCTAAAAAGAAAGAAGCATTGCATCCAAGGGATTTCAGACTAACCAGTCTAGTAAACAGTTTGTACAAGATCATTGCAAAGGTGTTATCCTTGAGGTTGAAGAGGGTATTGCCAGACATAATTGAACAAAATCAAGGTGCCTTTGTAAGTGGAAGACAGATCACAAATCAAATCCTCATTGCCAATGAGAGTGTGGAGAATTTCAAGAAGGATAAAAAGAAGGGGGTGGTGTGTAAGTTGGATTTGGAGAAAGATTATGATATTGTGGATTGGGAGTTCTTAAGGAAGGTTATGATCAAAATGGGGTTTGGGGCTAGATGGTGTAAATGGATCATGGGTTGTGTTCGGAATTGTCATTATTCAGTGCTAGTGAATGGGACCGTGGTGGATTTCTTCCCAACTACTAGGAGTATAAGGCAGTGAGACCCCTTATCTCCATTTTTGTTCTTACTGGTTGCTGATGTTTTGGGGAAGTTGATCCATAGGGCAGACTCTAGGGGTCTCATTAGAGGTTGGAGGGTTGGAAGGGAGAACATCCCACTCACTCACTTACAGTTTGCTGATGATACAATCCTGTTTTGTGAAGGAGGTAATGGGAGCTTCATAAGGAATCTGAAACTGGTGATTCAACTATTTGAGCAGGTGTCAAATTTGAAGGTGAACTTTGGGAAGAGTTGTGTAGTGAGGGTGAATCTGGAGGAGAGAGAGTTAAGGGAGAGTGCAGAAGTACTGGGGTGTGAAGTATCAGGGTGGCCTCTGAACTATCTAGGGCTGCCCCTAGGAGATAATCTTAAGAGGGAGAGCTTTTGGAACCCGATGGTGAAAAGATTTGAAAAAAGACTTGTATCTTGGAAGAAGAATTATCTCTCTAGGTGGTAGGATTATACTGATTAAGGCCACGTTAGCAAACTTACCCATTTATTTTCTTTCAGTGTTTAAGATTCTAGGGAAGGTTTCTAGTAGGTTGGAGAGGTTGATGAGAGATTTCCTTTGGGAGCCGGGAGAGGAGAAGAGGGACCATAGGGTTAGCTGGAAGGTGGTGACCAGAAGTAAAAACTATAGGGGTTTGGGGCTTGGGAACATTGGGATAAGGAATTCGGCCCTTCTGGGGAAATGGTTGTGGAGGTTCCCTCTGGAGCGGTAGAAGCTATGGGCTAGAATAGTGGCAAGCATACATGGGCTGGAACAAGATGGATGGGATGCTGGAATCAGAGCAAGGACCACAAGCACTTCACCTTGGAAAGCCATTCATGATTTGCTTCTAGTCTTCTCCCCTCATCTCAGGTATGATTTGAATTCAGGTAATGCCATAAAATTCTGGGAACATATTTGGGTGGGGAATGTTCCTCTTAAGGAACAATTTCCTTCTTTAGTATGCTCTATCCGAATTTAAAGATGAGCTGGTTTCTTCTTTCATCACCCCTTCCTCTTCTAGTTCGGGGTTTGGGTGGAACCTGGGTTTGAGGATGGCTGTGAAGGACTCAGACCTTGATTGTATTTCAAACCTCTTTGAACTTCTTGATAATGTTTTCTTGGACCTTCTATGGTGAACTCTAGAATTTGGACCCCTACCCCCATGGGCTTTTTTTCTTATGCTTCCTTCTTCAAAGTCCTTTGCCAGTCTACCAGTCCTACAACCTCCCCTTTCTTGGTTAGTGAGGTTTGGTGCAGACCGATTCCTCCTAGGGTTGGTAGTTTTTGTTGGGAAGCCTATTTGGAAAGATTCAACACTGGGGATTTGCTCCAAAAGAAGAGACCCAATACTTGTTTGTCACCTCATTGGTGTGTTCTTTGCAAAGTGGATGGGGAGACTAGTTTTCATTTACTGGTGTCTTGCCAATTTGCAAAGTCAATTTGGGAGTGGGCTTGTTCTCTCTTTGGGTGTAGGTGGAACCCTCCATCAAACTTGTAGAGCCTTTTTCCCCCTTCCTTCTTCAGGTGGCACATGAAAAGGGGAAGGACTATGTGGAGTGGTCTGAGGGCTACAGTATGCTGGACATTATGGGAAGAAAGAAATTCTAGGATCTTCTCAGAAAATGAGAGAGGGGTTGAAGATGTGAAGGCTGTGATCCACATAAGGGCAGTACAGTGGCTGAAATCACTAGAGCTATTTACAGACTACACAGTGGAAGACATGCTGAGAAAGTGGGGTGAGATTGCAAACTGCACTCAGATCAAACCAGTAATAAGGGGGTGTCTTGGACTCCCCCACCTGCTGGCTTCTTAAAGTTAAATTTTGATGGGAGTTGTAGGGGGAACCTGGGACAATCAGGGATTGGAGGTGTTTTTAGGGATGAGAACAGGGTCATTTTTGCCCTGTTCTCAAGCCCAATTGGTGCGAGGGATTCCCTTAGAGCTGAGATCTTGGCAGTTATGGAAGGAGTTCATAAAGCCAAGGAGTTGAATGTCAGGAAACTCATAATTGAAGGGGACTCGGAGGTGGTGATAGGGTGGTTGATTAAAGACAACTGTGGGTTATGGAATTACAGAAATGAAAAGAGGAAATTCAGGTGGTTGGTGCGGGAGATGGAAATCAGGATGCATTGGGTTAAGAGATCAGCTAACTCTTTGGCTGATGGATTAGCTAAACAAGGGATAGAAAGGGAAGCAATGTTTTGGGCTAAGCTGTAACTTAATTGTTTCTTTTGTTTCCTTGTTTCTCTCTTTGGAGGGTTTAAGTTGTACTCGGAAGATAAGAGTTTTTGTCTTCCTTGCTGTAAATAGTTTGATATTTCAATGAATTGAATGAATCTGTTATTGATAAAAAAAACATCCGGTCACATCCAACTGCTCTCTCTGTTGTTGCTGAATTTTGACATCAGGTGTAAGTGGATGATAAACATTCAACTCATTTCGTAAATTTCTCATATTGGCATAATAGTCCTCAAGACTCTAATTCCCTTGTTGCATATTGAAGTACTCTTTGTATAGTTGGTAAACCCTAGTAGTGTTATCTTGTCCAGAATATAGTTTCCTTGCATGATCCTAGACTTCCTTGGCTGTATCTAAAAACATGAAGTTCACACTAATTTTGGACTTCATGCTGTTCCATAGCCAAGTCATAATTTGAGCATCTTCCTGCTCCCATTCATCATATCCTGGGGAATCAATTGGGGCTTTATCTTCCCTCACATGTTTTACTTTCATTTTGGTTTTCAGGAAAAGTTTAACAAACTTAGCCCAAGGGACATAATTCTCACCATTCAGTTTTATAGAGGTCATCTGCACATTCAGATAATCAGAAGGCACCATCACACTTGATTTGTATTCACTGCTGTCTCCCATGACTGCACAAGAAAACAATGGGAAGCTGTACGACTCAATTGTTACTCTATTGCCCTAATAAATCACCACACTCCACACGAATGACTGAACACCACTAGGGTTCCTAGTACCAGGTTTCAGCAACAACACTCACAACTATTCACCACTGTTTCAGCAACAATATTCACAACTGTTCACCACTTTTAGCAACAACACTACTGTTGCCATCTACTGTCAGCACTAAAAACCCTCACAACACACCTCACGAATAGGATATTCAGTTCTGCAACATATAAAAAAAACTTGCTACATACCACAACTTAGTTCGAAGATCATGTACCTGTCGAGTAGAGGGTACCAAGTCTGCACTGTCACCATCACAAAACCAGCCCTCTTCGAATTGCCGAGTAGAGGGTTTTCTACCGACCACACAAAACCACAACGACTGCACTCATTGGAGGCATGAAACCCCCAGAAGGAGAAAATGACCAGTCCTTTTCTTTCTTTCTGGAAAACTCTCTAGATATCAATGAGAATTCTGCAAAACCCTAGAAAGGAATGCGCAGAACAGAGAGAAAAGGAGATGACTGATCTGAACTGATTATCGTGGCTCTGATACCATGATAAAACTCAGACTAGATGTTGTATAAGTTCATATCAGAAGAAAGAGGAGAAGGAGAAGGAGAAGGAGAAGAAGGAGAAAAGGTCACAGTCGAACTAAGTGAAAAACTCCAATCCCTCTAATCGGCCCTTCTGTTATTTATACTCTTCTAATATATACAAGAATTACCATTGTGCCCTCACTTAAGTGAGAGCCACATCAGCTGAACAATAATTATATAACTAAACATAAAAGGACTATACTACCCTTGTACAGCCGGCTCTAACAGGGTGTAATCGAGAATCGGTGATTGATTTCCATTTGATTCAGAATCAAGGGTTTAAGCAAAGAGGGGTCCATTTTTTGGAAGACTGCTATTCATGCTGTGATGTGAACAATATGAACTGAGGCGAACCTAAGAATTTTTGAAAATGAATGTAAACTGAAGATGGGCTGAAATCTAATTTAAATGGTAGAACTTTATTGTGAGTTAGTGTGCACATGTTATTCCAAAGTAAATCATACAATATATTTTGTGATATAGATACTCTTTTTGTAAATCAGGTAGGCTAAGGATGCATGTTCCCAGTGACAGATCCTTGGCTTACATGGATTTTGTAATCAGTTTCTGTTATTGATATGATATACTTTACCTTTTTAAAAATGTAATGTCAAATATTTCAATTTTTAGTGTGTGTGTGTGTGTGTGTATCCTGCTGTGCTTAAAGTATAAACAAGGGTCAGGTTATCAACAAGGATCTAGTATTTAAGGCATGTACTTATGAACTATTAACAGCCAAGAGTCAACATCTCAGGGGCAAAAAAAGAGGTTCTGAGGGGTGGGTGGAAATGACAGCTGTATTTAAAAACTTCAACTACACTAATTCCAGGCAGAAAGAACCAGAAATAATAACCAAACAAGGAGATACCTCAAATTTCTCTAGGAAAAAAGGGAAAAAGTAGCTCTACCTTATTGAATTCGTCGACAAAATCCATTTAATTCAACTGTGTTCAACACACTAAATCTGTCCCCTACCATTTCATACATACAATTACATGGGCTGATTACAATGCTTCTAAATTCCATCGCCCAACTCAACTACTCTCATCCTTTTTCTCAACTGTTTGGGGTTGAGTATGAAACCTGCCCTGCCATTATGCTCTATCAACAGACTAATTCTTTCAACTCTGAATATCCTTTCCTAATCAAAGTATAAAGTAGAAATTACTAAAGGCTTATAGTAAATTCATAACAATTATTCCCAGAAAATATGAAAACAAAACAATGGGACTGTTTTCGGTCTAGCAAGTAACCAAGTTGGATTAATTGATCCATATGTTGGACACGTGAGACTGGTAGTTCATCTCATAGGCATTTATCTATTATCCATCATAGAAAATAATCTTTGAGACAGAAACATGGTTAGGGCTTAAAAGACTCCACCATGTTTGAAGACTGGTAGTTCATCTCATAGGCATTTCTTCTTGAAATCCTTGTATACAGGATTTTTTTTTTTTTAAGAATCAATTGTCAAGTTTCCCAACATGCTCTTCCCACATTTTTACAATTCTTATGGATGCATTGCAGTTGCATGAAGGTCAAGGACTCTAGTGAGGCAAACTATTTAGCAAAAAATGCCCCTGCATTCTGTCAGATATGGTTTGTAAATAAAGGGAAAGATGTTTGGACAAGGCAAGCTTCTGAAGGTTTGTAATTTCTGGCACCAATTCTAGTCCATTTGAAAATGCACTTGCTGAAAAATTAATTTCTATCTTATCACATAAACATAAGAGTAAGCTCATATTTGACCCAGGATGTCCTCAATCCACTTCTTCAATTACTGGGAGAGTATGTGGTGAAGTTAGTAGCTGTATGCAAATAGAACCAGATAATACAGAAACAACAGATATATTTTACCTAACTAGCATAACTTCTGGGCTTGCTTCATCTGCTGAAAGAAGGTGGTCATCAGAGTTATATATAGACTTAGACAAAGAAAGCTTATATAATCAGTTTCAAGAAACAAGAAGAGAAGCTGAGGCATCAAAAAATGAAGCATTTGCAGAGTTACTGCAGCGCAAAGCACTGGAATCAGAAGCCATTGAAGCTATCGACAAGGTAGGGTTGATGATGTTTACCTCTGTATAAATAATTTTTTTGAAACTATCGCAATGTTGGTTCCATAATCACAGTTTAGTGTGGCTGCTTGTGTTTTCAAATACTGAAAAGTGAATACATGAGGCTGCTTGTGTTTTCAAATATGGTCCCTTTGACTAATATTTAGTGTGTCTGATACCAATTATTACATACTTGACCATCATGCCAAAAACCTTAATACTTGCACAAAAAAAGGTAAAAAATAGCCTTAATAGAGTTAGCATTTGAATTCCTTATTAAATTGAATTGATCCTTGGCAAGGGCAAGGGGTAAATAGAAATCAGTTGTACTTGGGAATTACCTCCAAGGGGAGTTGATTGTAACATAGAAATTAAGTGGGCTAGGTAGCAGTTGTTAGCCTATCATTAAAAGGAATTGTCGGCATAGTTTCACCTTTTGCATCTCATTCTTATTTGGAAAACAATAAAATTCCTGATTGTTAGTGATTAAAAGGACTTATTGTTTCTAGAGAATATGAAAAAACAAGACTTAAAAATTAGGAGTATTTATTGCTGGTTGTGATAAAATTTGATCCTTCCCCTTGATAGAAGATCTTATTCCCTGGTCTTCTAGGTCAGAGATTTTGAAGCTGCTCGCTTACATGAAGTTGAACTCAGAAAAGAGATTGAGGATGCATTGAGAACTGCTCAAGAAGAACAAAAGAGGCTCTTGGAACAAAGGGAAGAACTAACAAGAGAGCTAAATAAGACCATGAGAGGCATTGCTGTACTTGACATTTAGACCCAAGAAGCCATGTGTCGGCAGGATGAAGCTGCTCGAGAATTAAGGCTCATACAAACTTTAATAGCAACTCTTTGGCATGAGAGGAAGAGGGTCCAAAGGCAGAAAGAGGAATCTCTCTGTCATCTTAAACAGTGGGGAAGGTGTAGCCATACTGGAGTGCAGACTTATGGTGGGTTCACTGGGCTTGTCGATAGTTTCCCCAAGTTCACAGAATTTTCTCTACTGGATCTAAGACTGCAACATGTGACTTTTCAGAGAGTTTCAAGATTGGGCAGGGAGAATATGGTTGTGTTTACAAGGGAGAGATGCTTGATAAGAGTGTTGCCATAAAGAAGCTGCATCCACATAACATGAAAGGTGTATCAGAGTTTCAACAAGAGGTTAGCTTTTCTCTCTCTCTCTCTCTCTCTCTCTCTCACACACACACACACACACCCCAACAGATTAACCATTTGGATGCATCCTATTTTTTTTTCCTCAGCCATTCACCATAACTTTTCTAACCATAAAAAAGAAAAACAGAAAAAAAGCACGGAGGAGGTGAAATCTGTAAAATTGTCAGTTGGAGATACTTCAGTCTAAGAGATCTAACTAGGAACATGTATCAGATGACAGATTTGACCTTCTATGATGTGCCAATCATATTCTGCAGAGATGGGATTTAAGATTCTTCTGTCAAAATTGAATCCTAGTTTCTATTATTACAAATGTTGATTGGAATAGAGGACTGGGAATTCAAGGACAAGCGAAATAGCATTTCTTATTTAAATCTTGAGATACAATTCTTTTTTTTTTTGTATGAATAAACATCTTTTTCCATGCAAGCAGGTTATAGTTCTCAGCAAACTAAAACATCCTCATCTGGTGACTTTAATTGGTGCCTTCTCAGAAGGCTGGTCTCTCGTCTATGAGTACCTGCCAAATGGGAGCCTCCATGATCACCTCTTCCACAAGAGGAACAGTCCTCCCTTGACCTGGAAGGCCCGAACACGAATTGCTGCTAAAATTTCAAGTGCCCTGCTCTTCTTGCACACTTCCAGATCAGAGAAAATCATCCATGGTGACCTCAAACCCAAAAACATCCTTCTTGATTCGGAATTCAACTGCAAGATTGGAGATTTTGGGATTTACAGGCTTGTCCCCGAGGAAACTGCACGGTGTCCTAGTTTTCGCCGGAAGATAGAGCGTATAGGTGCATTTCCATATATGGACCCAGAAATAGAGAGGACTAGCGACCTAACATTCAAGTCTGATGTCTACTCTTTTGGGATCATTGTTCTACAACTACTTGCTGGGAGGTTCCCACATGGCATAGTGAAGGAGGTGCGTCAGGCAGTTTCATGTGAGAAACTGGCCTCAATTTTGGATACATCTGCTGGAGAATGGCCTACATTTGTAGCAAGACGACTGGTAGACCTGGGTTTACAATGCTGTGAGTTGAATAGCTGTGATCGACCAGAGCTGACACCAACTATGGTGATGGAGCTTGAGTGGTTGCACACTGCTGAAGAGCGACCTGTGCCATCTTTCTTCTTGTGCCCAATCCTTCAGGTGCGTAGTAAGAATTTCCTTCTTGGCTCTTAGAATAAGGCTAACAATATGGTGATAATAGAGTGGTGATCAGATGAGAATATTCTTATCTGTTATACCTCCTTTGTTTATAACTCATTGGCTTGAAAATATGGGAAATTCTTTTAGTTCTTTATCTGAACTTTCCAGCCAATGAATATAGACAATACGATTCCTTTGAGTTACTCAATGAGAGCATTTCCATTAAATCATTACTCAATGGGCCATGACATCATTAAAGCAAGGAAATCAAACAGCTAGAATTCGTGTTTTAGTTATGACTTATGAGGTTGTTACGTACTCCAATATAAGGGTCATTGTTTGTTAGAATAAAGAACAGCTGGCTTGTTCCTCGTGGCATTTAGTTACAAAGACAGTTACCACTTGCGCCAATTAGTTGTAAGTCGGTTACCCACCAACCCAAAATGTATTTATACCTCATTCCCATCTCAATTAATGCAAGAAATACCTGCGATAAGCTTCCTTGCCTTTGCGATGAACCTACGTCATTTGCGATAAACTCACGCACCCTGCCTCTTATTTCTTTGTTTTTACATGGTATCAGAGCCTGTAATACCTTCCGTTGCTACTGCTTTTTGCAGCTGAAGCAACCTGTAGTTCCCTCTTGCTTTATCCCTTTTTCTCCCATCATTATCAAACCCTGCCATTGTTTCCAGCCGTGACGGCCATGAGTCTGATCCAACTTCTCCTTACTACCTACACCCATCCGATAACCCAGGGAGCATTCTTTTTTCTTTTACTTTGACCGGAGATAATTATCCAACATGGTAGCGGGCCATGAGAAATGCACTGAGAGCAAAGAACAAATACCGGTTCGTAGACGGATCTTTGCCACGGCCAGCAAGAACATCACCAGACGAGGATTCTTGGGTTAAAGGTAACTCAGTGGTGGTTTCTTGGCTGTTTAATTCTTTGGTGAAAGAATTCCATGAAAGTGTAGCCTTCATTGACTTGGCTTCTAAGATCTGGGAAGAGTTAAAGGAAAGATTTGCACAGAGCAACATCCCACGGATCCATTAGCTGAAATGGGACTTGGCAATGCTGCAACAAGGAGACCTAATTGTAGCCGGGTATTTCACAAGACTCAAAGGGTTGTGGGATGAACTCGGAAGCCTCACCGATCTGCCTCAGTGCACCTGCGGAGCTTTGAAACAATTCATTGCGGACCATGAGAAAGAAAAACTCCAATTCTTGATGGGTTTGAATGAATCATTCAACATTATTCAGTCGAACATTTTGGGATCGGATCCACTATCGAGTTTGGACAAGGCATATTCTCTTGTGATCCAAGAAGAACGTCACCAAATGTCTATCTCCCTTTGAGTACCGCCCAACCCTCGAGACTCTGAGAATCGCAATCATTCCAAGTACGTTTGTGATCACTACAAGAAAATTAGGCACACAAGGGAATGTTGTTACAAGCTTGTGGGTTACCCTGTCAGATAGGAGAAAGGTAGATCAAATTGTTCCGCAAAGTCCAGCAAGGTTCCCCAATCGAGTTCATGTGCCAATGCAGACACCAACGATGATGAATCACCTACTGCTAGGTTGAGCATCCAACAATATAACCAACTGATGGGCCTATTGAGCAGAGAGACCCATGAATCAGCTGCACATGTAAATCTTTCTGGAAGCACTCCTCTATTTCCGATGGATGGATTCTAGATAGTGATGCTTCTGACCATATGGTTTCCACTGCATCATTATCTAATCGCACTCAGTTGTAATCTCCCAAACCAATTCATCTTCCGAATGGGACTGTTACAACTGCATCTCATTACGGAAATGTGAATCTTGGACCGAACCTGGTCATCAATCATGTTTTACATGTCCCAGAATTCCATTGCAACTTACTCTCTATTAGCACAAAGGAGCTGCAATGTGCTGTTCTGTTCTTTCCTTCATTATGTGTTCTTTAGGACCTTGTCTCTCGGACCGTGATTGGGATGGGTAAACTCGTGGACAGACTATATTACTTTACCAATGTTGGATCTGTAGATAGTTTTGTTGCGCTCACTGCAACCTCGAATAAAGGCCAAGAGCTTTGGCACAAATGACTTGGACATGCCTCATCACAACGCCTTTCTCTCATCCTAGAGATTCTGACCCTTCCTCAAACCAGCTATTGCGATGCATGCCATAGGGCCAAACAGTCCAGATTATCATTTCCTGGTACAATAGGGCCAATAGTCTCAGGCTGCTCAACCCTTTGACCTGGCACATTGTGATTAATGGGGAGGGTATAAGACTCCATCACACACGGGCACACATTATTTTCTTACCATTGTTGATGATCATACAAGATGTACTTGGACTTATCTTTTGAAATTTAAATGTAAAGTTGTTCGTCATCTCATATCCTTTTGTGCTATGGTAAAAAGGCAATATGGCCACTCCGTTCGACAAATTCGATTGAATTAATGGCATGGAATTTTTTTCTATTCCTCTTCTCAATTACTTCGCTGAACAGGGCATAACCCAGCAACATTCTTGCATAGCCAGCCCTCAACAAAATGGTGTTGCAGAGTGCAAACACCGTCACCTGCTAGAAGTCGCCCGTGCATTACGATTCCAAGCTTCACTACCTGTCACATTCTGGGGTGAATGTCTCCTTATGGCCACATATATCATTAATCGGCTACCAACACCGTTTCTTTCAGGAAAATCTCCATCAGAAGTACTACTGCAACAAACCCCAAGTTACAACCACATGCGAGTGTTTAGCTGTCTCTGTTATGCAAAAATACAGCCCAAACCTCAGGACAAATTTTCTAGCAAGGCAACACGCTGTGTGTTTATTGGGTACCCCTTTGGTCAAAAAGTGTATCGTGTGTTTGATATAGACACTGGGCACATTTTTACCTCCAGGGATGTCATATTTTATGAAGATCAATTCCCATTTCAAACTTCCCACCTAACATCAACCACTCCTATCATCTCATTGCCTGCATCTGACCATGATTCGACCACATCACATAATCCATTAGTCCATGACATACAAGAAACACCACCAATCACAAGCACACCTGTTGGCAGCCCAGAAACAACCATTGAAGAAAATAACCAAGTTTTCACCCAGCCTGGCCCACGATTGTGTAGACCTCTACAAGTCTCCACTCACTTGAGCTCATATGACTACCAATTTCCACCTTCTCTTGCTAATGTAGTTATCAGCCCGGGTGCTTGTCTAGCTACAATTTCCTCAAAAATAGAACCATCTTCCTTCGCTGAGGCTGTCAATGATCCCAGATGGCAACAGACAATGGTAGCCGAAGTCGAAGCACTTGAGCGCAACAATACATGGACACTTGTAGATTTACCACCTGGAAAGAAGGCCATAGGTTCAAAATGGGTCTACAAGATCAAATTGGGAGTTGATGGTAGCATTGAGAGATACAAGGTCCGTTTGGTGGCAGAAGGTTACAATCAAGTCGAAGGGCTTGACTATCATGACACCTTCGCGCCTGTAGCGAAGATTGTTACTGTTCGTTGCCTGATCGAGTAGTTGTTGCAAAGTGTTGGGAACTTCATCAACTTGATGTAAACAATGCATTCCTCTACGGTGAGCTCCAAGAAGATGTTTACATGCGCATCCCTCTTGGATTTTCCAAAGATGGCGATCAACGAGTTTGCAAACTCCAAAAATCCTTATATAGCCTCAAACAAGTTTCACAGATGTGGTTCCAAAAATTCACTCATGCGCTCTTGGGTGCCTCAAACAAGCTTCACAGTGGTAGACTACTAACTTTTTACAAGCAAACAAAACAACTCCTTCATTGCAGTCCTTGTGTATATGTAGATGACCTCATCATCACAGGAAATGATCCAAGCCGTATTGCCTCCCTTAAATCTTACCTCAATGAGTGTTTCAGCATCAAGGATCTTGGACCCTTAACATATTTTTTGGTCATTGAGACGGTTCGTTCGAACTCAGGTGTCTTCCTAAGTCAGCATAAACACATCATTGACATTTTGAACGAAACTGCGATGCACGAATGCAAACCATGTTCAACTCCCATGGAGCAGCAATGGCACTTCAATAATGATGCTAGTCCAGTCCTCTCAGATCCAACTCAATACAGGCATTTGGTGGGCCGCCTTCTATACCTTACGGCCATAAGGCCTGATCTTAGTTTCACAGTAAATCAGCTCAGTCAATTCATGCAAGATACACGAGAAGAGCACCTCTAGGATGCTTTACGGGTGGTCAGATATCTCAAATCCACTTCTCATCATGGCATCTTTATCCCATCCACTAATGATTTTGTGGTCCAGGCCTTCTGTGATTCCGACTGGGCTAGTTGTCCACTTACCCGGCGCTCCATAACAGGCCATATCATAATGCTGGAAGACCAAGAAACAGCACATTGTGTCGCGATCCTCTACAAAGGCAGAGTATCGAGCTATGGCAGTCACAACCTCAGAACTCATTTGGCTCAAACAAGTTTTTGCAGATCTAACAATTCACATCACAATACCTATGGAATTACATTGCGATAGTCAAGCTGCTCTCCACATTGCTGCCAATCCGGTTTTCTATGAACGCACAAAACACATTGATATTGATTGCCATTTTGTCCGAGAGCGTATTTAGAGTAACGAGATCAAAACTTTCCACATCAATAGCAGCAACCAGCCAGCAGATCTCCTAACCAAAGCTCTAGGGGTGTCACCATTTCAAAACCTCGTTCTCAAGTTGGGCATTACGTCTTCTCATGCTCCAACTTGAGGGGAGGGTGTTAGAATAAAGAACAGCTGGCTTGTTCCACGTGGTATTTAGTTACAAAGACAGTTACCACTTGTACCACTTGCGACAATTAGTGCAAGAAATACCTGCGGTAAGCTTCCTTGCCTCTGCGATGAACCTACGTCATTTGTGATAAACTCACGCACCCTGCCTCTGCTTTCTTTGTTTTTACATTGTTTGGTGCAATGGTATATAATCTTAGCTGGAAGTGGGGGAATGTGGATGAGTCAACAAAGCCTTCATGCCAACATGGATTCTGTCCCTGGATAGTGATGACCAACATTGGATAATGGCCCTGCTCCAATATCATCAAGATTATAGATTATATTATCTTTTGAAAAACTTCATTAAAGATCCTTTGGCATGTATAACCTTGAATGACACGAAATGACCAGAATCACATAGTCTCTATCATTTCAATTCAACAAAGCCTTCATGCGAACTACTTGTGTATGAAATATCATGCTTGCCTAGTGTAGATGTTCAATTGAATAAAAATTGCACTCTTGCAGGAGATAATGCATGACCCTCAGGTGGCAGCAGACGGTTTCACTTATGAAGGCAAGGCACTGCGTGGATGGTTGGCAAGCGGGCGGGAAACATCTCCCATGACCAATTTAAAGTTGACCCATCTGCATCTTACACCTAACCATGCACTTCGACATGCTATTCAAGACTGGCTTTGCCAGACTTGAAATCCCACGCATACATATGTTCATCTACTTAGTGTATAGATCTGTTCTGCTCCGGTTACATGTAGTCCCCAATCTATGCATAATATGTGTATGTATGTATAAATGGGTTTTCATTCCATGTATAGCATTCATCTCTGCTTGGATATACTAGCTGATTTATTAAATAATGTTGGTTATGCTTCAATATAAAATTTTTCGAAAAAACAAATATAAAAATGAAGGTGGCAACGAAAAGAAAAATCCATTACTCGAGGTGATATCCTGGGTGACTATCTAGATTTTAGCTGTTACTGTAATAGGAAATATCACTAAGAGTAGCCTGAACCATTAAACACTAGGAGAATTGGCAACGCCTGAAGTTGAACTATAGACGGAGTAGAAACTCGCTCAATTTGGTAATCTCTTAATTGTTTTAGTAAATCAGCTTTTGTGTTTTCATTAAGTAATATGGTGGTGCTACCTATTACTTGATGATCTTTCAGAAATGTTCCAGTAGCCGGGTCATTTAGCGAGCTTTGCTTGATAGAAAATTTGCACCTATTTTGGTTTGGCGTTCATTTGTTCGTAATTATGATTTTTATGGCACTGCCTGAAGGGATGGGATATCCATCACATGGACGCCCAAGTTTTGCGGAATGGATAGGGCGAATTTCAAAATTTTTCCCATCTTTGCAGGGAATCGAATTCCCTATATTTAGAAAAACATGTTTTCAATGATCAATCTTGAATCAAGTACCAAACCAGATCTGAACCAAAAGGAGTAGGAGTGAGGATGTACCTGATACAGAGAAGCAGTATCTCCCAATGGAGGTGTTCACACCCAAGGAATGATCCAAAATCTGCTCCCACTGAAGATGGCGCAGTATAGGATGGAGCAGAATCAGCAATGTTCTTCCAAAAGAACTTGACTCTTCGCAAGAATCAACTGGACGGCTTGTGAGTACAACTCTAACCAATCTTTTCCCAAAAGATTGGAATCAAGATCAGATCTTGATTTCTCCCAAGAACTGGAGATCGAACTGAAGGTGATGGTGGCGGTAGGAAGGAGGCGGCAAGAGAGAATTCGCAGGGTGCAGAAAACTCTTTTCTTGTGATTTTCAGCTCTGAAGAGAATTGAACATCAATCACTAACTGTTGCCGCCCCTTTCTCCTTTCATAATCTTAAAGGAATCAACTCCTAATCCCATTAGGAGTTGCTAATCCAAATTATATTTGGATTAAAAGTCCCTTTAAGTGATAAGGGATAACCCTTATCATATCTGTAGATCAGATCAGCCATCTCCTAATCTAATTAGGAGGCTTTCAGATCTAAATCTCATTTAGATCTTGGACTCTCTAAGTGGATAGGGTCTAGGCCCAATCCTATCAGCTGATCCAAATCAGAATTCGCCCATTTTAATTGACTGATCAAATCAGCCCAGTTCGAAATGGGCTTAAGGCCCATTTAAGGTTATGTACTCACTTAGCCTTCCAAACTGCTGCCCAGTTGGGCTTCCTTGTATGGCGTGGGACCCAAACATTGATCTACACATCAGCCACATGGGTTCAGCCCAGCCTTTGTTACAAGGCCTGGCTGAATACACTGTTATGGATAGTGCACCCCTTGAAACCCATCTTATGGGCTCTATGGGCCCAATACTTACCCTAAGTGGTCCCTGTGCCAAGCCACCTTGTAACACCCAGGGACTGTGGGCAGATGCAAGATTAGCCCATCAGGTATTATCCTCAATGGTCTTACACTTAACCTCTCAGCCCATAAAGATCAAACACTGCCCGACAAGCGAAGACCTCTCCCTCGACTGCAAGGAACAGTGTTGCACTCTTCGCTTACATGGATCCTGGGAATTAAAACCTTTTGCAAATTATTTCGAAACCATAACATATATAATATATATATATATATATATATATATATATATATATATATTATATAAATATATTTTGCAAAACAAAATCTCAACAACTGAAATCGGCTGCCAACAGTCTTGGTTTCCATCAGAGAGAGTGCATCCCCGATCATTACCTTTGTCCGACAAAGGGGCTGATCCTGTCACTATGATCACCCACTCAGATGAATTCTCGGACTGTCCCAACATACCCAGGTTTTGACCCCCACTAAGGATCTCACTGATTGGTACATCAAAGACAGTCCAATCCGACACCTAATGTAGTATCATAATTGAGTCTAGGGGTTAGGTGTAACTTTTCAGTTTTGCCCATCTATCTCCAAGGTCTAGGGCAATACTGGAAATCTGGTCCAGTTCAAAGGTTCTATCAATCCTACACTGCATGTGCTTCGGGTCTCACCCTGGTAGCTGAGACAAGCCACCCCAATAGTTGGTCGCACACCAGTGTCAGCCTTGGCAGGATAAATCTTCCCAGACTTACTCAATGGTTGTGAACATTCTAAATTAACACAAGTCTCATTAAGTGTCCAGTTTAATGGTATTACACAGAAACACACCACAAGAACATGAATCAAATGTGTACTTTATTCATTTACAATAAATTCATAATGTACATAATTCTGATTGAAACTAAGGACATACAACTGTCTAACACTGCCTCCTACCTAGATTTTCTCTCATATAACGTAAGGACAATTATCCATATAATTTTGTCTCCTACCTTATTCTTCTAAAATAAATAGCTTTCATTCTACTTGTATTCTATTTCTCATAACAGTGTCCATACTGCCAAACTAGACTGAAATTGACGGTAATGGGTGGTATGTGGTTTTGATTTGTCGGTAACAGGTCCAGACTGCCAGTCTGGTGTGGTTTAGAAAATTTAAAATTTTTGGTTTATGGTTTTGATTTGGCTTTCTGAATGTAATTTATATGACAGTAAGTTTTTTGGCTTCATGGGCTACATAATGGGATAGCTTATCCCCCATCCCCTTAACCCCCAACTCTGGTGGTAGTACAAAGATCCTACAAGCCGAGCCACCATCAGTTGGTAATAGGTTGCATTTGTTAACATTTTAATTTAATATTTCAATTATATTTATTATTTATTATTTTATACAGGTACGTATGTTATTTGGACTTTCTAATTGAGCTAAGCCTAGTATAATGGCCAAATGGTAATAGAAATCAGACTAAACTGTAATAAAACAGTCCGATCTGGGTTGGTTTCTATATATTAAAATAGTTAGTCTGGTTTTAAAATTTCAGGCTGTAATTTTGTGGTTTGGCCTGAGATTTTTTTCAAATCAAACCTGAACACCCCTAGATGGGATTACTTTCTATTTTACTTCTCACAAGTCAAACGAACAAGATAGTCAAATCAAACGGAAATGAGCCAGAATTTGCACTCAACTCATTTACACTCCCCTGCATATAGACCTGTGCAAATAAATAGAAATCCTCTGTGCACAATTTGTAAAATAAAAAAAAAAAGAAAGAATCTAATCAAGTAAAACTCCGTTGTTTTAATGTTTCATTGGGTACTGGACTGAAGTTAATTGTAGTGAGTACAAGGCAGACTCAAAGGGCTATCTATTAGATGGATAGTATCAGCTATAGAATGTCTACCTGGCACATTTAGGTTGATGGAGTTCCATCTCTACTACCATCGATTAAAAAATCAATATCATTTGGTCTTTTGAATTTAAAATAATGGCTAGAGATTATTGGGAAGTTGCAAGAAGATCATTTCAGATTTCATCTTGACAAAATCTATCCTCACAGCTCTTGCAGCTGTGCTGCCTGTGCATTAGGCTGTGTGGTTACAGTGCAAATTTATTTGCACTGATGCAAAACTATGGTACCCAATATTGATGGAACAATATTGGTGATTGAGAGACTTTATCACATGTTTAAAATAAGATTTCTTACATTGAAAATTTGAATGGGTATCTTAAATCTATTGACTTATTGAGAATGAACGTGACAAACCCAAGGTGGGTGTAGGTTTCACCTTTCACGTCGATAACTGAGAGTGGAACGAAGGATCCACCAAATGCATGCTGCTACCCTGCTATTGCTTGAAGGTCAATTTGAAATTAAGAAATCTTTTACGCATAATAATAAAAAAATAAAAAAGAAATAAAACAAATCTATTTGAACTTTAAAAGTAAGTGATTTTGAATTGAATCCAGGATGGGTACCGATCAAAATAGAATATATATATATATATATATATATATATATATATATATATGAAATTTTCAAACCTCAAACCTCAGCTACTTCAAAGTTGAAACCTCAAACCTCAGCTACTGAAGCATTTAGTGGCAGTGGGCAATCACAATCAGCTCAGTGGTGGAGAAAGAGCAGGCAACAGGCTGCACCTTGCACGTGACGTGAGGCCCACCGGGCACCAGCCATATATAATATAATAATATTAGGGTGCGTTTGGTTTGATTCCGTCCAGCGCCTCCATCTCTATGTTTCCGATCAAAATAATATTGTTTCAAGTCAATCAACAATGTATTTGCTCACTTTGGGCATTTACACTTACAGTGGAGTTGCAGTTCCCCCCAAATGAGTATCTTATACTTGATCTATAAATTATTGTTTCATAAGCAAAATGTCCATATATCATATATGTAATCTATTCTTCGCAGATCGCTTTGGCTGACACTGCAATAATTCAGTGGTTCGTATTTCCATTTGTTTAATAATATATGGTTATATATGGAGTTGCATGAAGGTCTTTAGCAGAATAGCTGCTGCTTTGGGACTTAATATATATATATATATATATGAATGAGGAGGTGTTGGCTTCTGAAAATTTTCTTTACTGAAATATCTCTCTTTTTGAATTTAGTTCATCTTTGTTGAAAGGGCATAAAATATAATTAAAATAATACCATTAAGTACATTCAATTACCTATCATTATGTCTCACATTTAAGTCATTAAATAAATCACATTCTCTCTCATTCAACATTTATAGTTTTGGCTATCATCATTAAATTTCACTAATAAATTCATACACAATAATTATTAATAGAATAAAATTTTATATTTTTAAAATAAGCATTGAAATTAAATCATACTTTTCATCTAAGTGGTGGGTAAGTCGTAGTTCAACCATTTGGGTCAAATGGATAATTTCATGATGTCATAAATAAATAATACAAATTTAGAAATATAAAAAATACTTTTGTTTATCATTATTAAATTCCACTAATAAATCCATACACAATAATTATTAATAGAATAAAATTTTATATTTCTAAAGTAAACCTAGAAATGAAATCATATTTTCCATCTAGGTCGTGGGTAAGTACTTCAACCATTTGGGTCAAATGGGTAATTTCATGATGTCATAAATAAATAATACAAATTTAGAAATATAAGAAATACAAAAAAATATAGAAAAAAAAAATTTGAAAAAAAATGGACACATTTCTATTATTATATATTTGACATATTAAAAAAACTATGATAAAATAAACATAATTTTATTAATGATGGACATCAAATATACAACTTAAAACCCATGGAAAATTAAACCATCTTCCTATCTAGGGGGTGTGTTAGTGGTTTAACTTTTTAGGTCAAATAGGTTAATCCATGATGTATAATTAAAAATAATTTTTTTAAAATAGAATAGTACAAAAAATACAAAACAATTTTGGGCACATCTATAATATTATATACTAATAATATAAATAAAAATAAGTATGATAAATAATAATTATTTTATCAATGATGTAAATGAAATGTAAAATTTAAAACCAGTTTGAAAAAGAAACCATTTTCATATCTAGATAGTATGTAGGTCAATGATCTAACATTCTGGGTAAAATGGGTCAACCTATGATGTAATAACTAACGAATATTAAAAATATACATACATACATACATACATACATACATACATACATACATACATACATACATACATACATACATACATACATACATACATACATACATACATACATACATACATACATATATAAACTCAAAGAAAAATATAAGCACTGTATAAATCATTTTAATACAATTCTATTGTTATATATTCACCATATTAAACAAAAATAAATGTAAAACTAAGAAATACTTTTATCAATGATAAAAATGGAATACATGATTTAAAATCAATCGAAAAAGCAAAATACATGATTTAAAATCAATCGAAAAAGCAAAATGGTTTTTCCATCCAAGTGATGGGTTAGTGGTTAAACTATCAATGTCAAATGGATGTTATTATTAAATAATAAAATACATAAAATTCTAGAAAATGTATAATTTTTTCGATACTTTTGGGTACATTAATTCTATAATATTATATATTCATCATATAAAAAAGTGTGATTAATGAGAATTGTTTTCATTAATGATAGAAATGAGATAAAAATTAGGATAAAAAATAAAGAGCATTAATGTTTAACACATGACCCCATTAACCATGTCAAATGGTTTAATAATTTAATTAGTTAGGTCATTGTAGGCAAGTGGTTTGGTAGGGATGCAAACAGACCATATCAGATTTGAATTATGGTATACTCAAATATGATATGATCCAAAGATTCGATTGGATCTCACAAATATTGATTTGAATCCAAATTCAAATCCAACCAAGATGTTAGATAATCGAATTTGATATGATTCGATTTCATTTTTTAAAAAAGTAAAAAATTATTAAAAGAGAAATAAAAATATAAAATTTGAAATAAAAAACAAAAAATATAAGTATTATTTCAACTATTTCCATCATATAAAAGCTTACAAAAATTCAATATAAATAACATATTTATAAATAAATAACAAATAACGTATATATTATATACAAATAAGATATATACTATACATATAAATAATTGACTTGACCATAATATTAAAAACCAATGTTCAAACAATATATTGGAATTGCTTTCCTCTTGGTAAATAAGTAATTTTTATTATATCAAAAATTAAATAATAAAAAATAAAAATATAGAAATTTTTATATTTTTTTTAAATCTAAACATACATTAATATTATATATTCTTCATGTTAAACAAAAATATGTTTGAAAAATGAGAATTATTGTTAGTAAAGATAGAAATGGCTAAAATATAAAAAATAATTAATTAATGCCTTAATCATAGTTCATTTTCCTGGTTAAATAGGTTAATGGTTCAACCAATAAGGTCCTTTAGTTAATGATTATTACCACATGCAAAAATAAATGCGGAAATAAGAATTACTTTTATTGATGATGAAAATGTAATACATGATTTAAAATCAACCAAAAAAGAAAAAATGGTTTTCCATCCAAGTGGTGGGTTGGTGGTTCAACTATCCATGTCAAATGGATCAACATATGATGTTATTATTAAATAATAAAATACATAAAATTCTAGAAAATATAAAAATTTGTAGATAATTTTGGGTACATTCTATAATATTATATATTCATCATATAAAAAGTGTGATTAGTGAGAATTATTTTCATTAATAATAGAAATGGGATAAAAATAAAGAGCATTAATGTCTAACACATGACCCCACTAACCATGTCAAATGGTTCAATGATTTAATTAGCTAGGTCATTGTAGGCAAGTGGTTTGGCAATGATGCAAATATATCGAATTAGGATTTGAATCAGGGTATATTTGAATCGATTGGATCCGAAGATCTGATCGGATCTCATAAATATTGATTCAAATCTGAATCCAATCAATATGTTGGATATCTAAATCTGATAGACCCGATTTAACTTAAAAAAATAATATGTTATTAAAAGAAAAAGAAAATATAATAATTGAAACAAAGAAAACAAAACATATAAGTATTTTTTCAACTATTTTCATCATATAAAAATTTACAAAAATGCAATAGAAATAACATATATATTATATATAAACGACATATATATACATATACATGATTTGACCACAATATTAAAACCAATATTCAGACAATATATTGGAATTGCATTTTCTCTTGGTAAATAAGTAATTTTTATTATCTCATAAATTAAATAATAAAAAATAAAAGTACAGAGTTTTTTTATAAATTTTATAGAAAAAATTGAACATGCATTAATATTATATGTTATTCATATTAAACAAAAATATGTTTGAAAAATAAGAATTGTTATTAGTAAAGATAGAAATGGCTAAAATACAAAGAAAAAAAATGAATTAATGTCTTAATCATGGTCCATTTTCTTGGTTAAATATGTTAATGGTTCAACCAATAAGGTCATTTGGTTGCTCTCTATTATCATCATCATCATTTGATATTGCCACATACAACGTGTGTACACTTTTACTAGTATAATAAAAAGCACGAATAACCTCAACAATATTTCTGGAATTTTCTAAGAATAAAACTTATTCATCCCTATTTAAATTTATTAATAAAAAATGAGGACAAATAGGGTAATGTTAAGATATTCAACGCATTCAATTCCCTCCCATTAAATCCAACATTTAAGGTATTAACTTGTATTCACTTTCATTTAATCATATATTTAAGTCATTTTTGTTTATTCTCATCACTAAATTCTATTAATTAAATCCATACATAATAAATTAATAATTCTAATAACATAAAGTTTATACTTTTAAATTCTATCTAGAAAAAATAGTGTTTTCATCTAGGTGGTGGTAAGAATTTAAACCATTTTGAGTCAAATGATCCAATTCATGTTGTCACAATTAAATAATAAAATTCAAAAACAGATATATGCACAAAATATATAAAAATTTAAAAAAATTAGAAACATTTTTAACATCATATATTTGACATATTAAACAATAATAAATATGATAAATAAAAAATATTTTTATTAATGATGAAAATAGAATGCAAAATTTAAAACAATTAGAAATAAATCTGTTATCCTATTATCTCTCATTAAATCTCATATCTAAGGTATATTCTCTCAATAAATCCTACATTCAAGACATATTTTTCTCATCACTAAATTCTAACAATTAAATCTACAACATTAATTTTAATAGTATAAAAATAAATATTTTGAAAAGTAATTTGAAAACAAAACCATTTTCTTCCCAACTAGTGGTGGGTAAGAAATTCAACCATTTAGGGTCAAATGGGTTAATAAATAATGCCATAATTAAATATTAAAATTAAAATAAATAAAATATATAACACAAAAAAAATTGGATATATCTCTAATATTGTATATTCATAATACTAAACAAAAATAAGTATAACTTGTAAGAATTATTTTTATTAATAATGAAAATGGAATTCCAAATTTAAAATCAACTTGATGTCATAGTCAAATAATAAAATTTTCAAAAATAGAAAATACAAAGAATCACAAAAATAAAAAATACAGAAATTTTGGCCCCATATCAAATGTTATATATTTATAAAAAATAAAATATTGGGTACATCTCTAATATTATACATTCATTATATTTAACAAAAATAAATATTATACATAAGAAATAATTTTATCAATGATGGAAATTGATGGAGGGTGATTTGACCCGACCCCTAGAAACGGTGACACGTGGACGTGACTCAACATAAGTAACAAATCAGCATCACAGCCTGACCGTGACTAAGTAACGATCCCGCAAGACAGCTCGCTACGCCACAACTCATAAGGTGAGCTCGTTACAGCGCGAGCTCGAGGACCCCTGATGTACTGAAAGGAAATACTCCAAGACAAGTCTACCCCAGCTCGCGAGCTAGGAAAACCAGCTCGCTCCAATACTTAGGCGGAAAAACTGCCCCAAAGGCAACCTTAAGAGGAATCACCTTGAAGTACCCTAGGACCTCGCTACAAGGTATCTCGTGACAAGATAGCTTGCTGCAAAGCAACTTGCTACTAAGCGATGCGGCGTTTTCAAGAAGCTTCTATCTGACAAAACCGTACCCATCAGATTGCACCACGTCTCTTGATCGACGGCACAGTCCTTGCCAGCCCGACAAGACTGCACCCACGTCTCTCGACAGATGGTAGCGTGTCTGCCCTTCTAGGACATGTCACTCATCCGATTGGGTAGTACTCTACAACGGTTACCTGCGCAGCCCTAGCAGATAATGGTTGCGATAGAGGCCCAGTGGAAGTTACGCCTGATTTGACAAGAACGCTCATATTTAAGAGCCCCCTAGTTGAAGGGAAAGGGCTCTCTCAAATATCTTGAGTATCTTATCTTGAATATCTTGAACTTTCTCTCGAGCTAATCTCGAATATTCAGTGATCTAGCGCGACCTGCACTCTTAGCCTTCTTTGCACTCTTTACTACTTTCTCCAACGTTCTAACTTAAGCATCAGAGTATTCCCACCAGGTAAATCCCCCAGGAATTCTTCACCGTCTTCTTCTCAGGTACCGTCCATCACCAGCTAGGAGACAGTCAGCCGCCAGGTAGGAGTACTCAGATTGCGCAGCATCATTTGGTGCTGTCTGTGGGAACGCTTCAAAAAAGCCTTCCTCTAAGTTTCTACATTTTCCTTTTGAGAACTTAGCATTCATGGCCTCTTCCAGCAACGTCGGACGAGGTGCCAACCAGAACGCTTCTGGGGAGCAACCCCAGCTCCCCACTGTCTGTATCAGACAGTTCACCGCTCCCCTCTCTGTGGACGGGATTCCCAGCTTGAACGTGCCCCTCACAGTGGCACCCGTGAACGCTCCACTCCCTTCCACGGTTGGAGCGATCTTTGCTGAACCTTCGGTTGTGCCCCTAGTGACCAACCAGAATCAGTTGGAAAACCTAGTGCAGTGCATGCAAGCCATGCAAGCTCGAATGCAGCAGTTCAAACTCTACCAGCAACAAGTGCTGCATTAGGTCTCTCAGTACCAGTATCAGCAGCAGTTCCCTCCCTTGCCTCAGGCCCAGCAGCCGCTTCCCCCTAGGCACCCGACCATAAAGCAAACCAAGCCCTCTCGCCGGAGCTAACGACCTCGTCGGGGAGAAGCCTCTCAGGCCCAGGATCTCTACAAGAGCCAAGTCTCTTCCCATGGCAGAAAGGAGAGGTCAGCCACCCCCGCCTCGTAGCCTGTGGGTAAGTCGGGGGCCTCCTAGCCAGCCAAGCCCGCATTGCCCCAGCACTCGCAGTTCGAGCTCCTGCTCACAGAAAATCCATTTGAGGTCCTAGCCGCAGACTACAGGCAGGGCCCTTCGGTTTAGAGCTACCACCAGCAATCCGAGCCCATCGAACTCGGTAACACTGAAGCAAGCAGCACCAATGTTGAACCGACAAAGCAGCAACGAAGACGTCGACAAACTCGCCGAACTGCTACTCGTGTCTTGCCCGAGCTCAAAGGTAAAGAGGAGGTGAGCTCAGGTGAAGTAAAAGTTACTCCTCTCCTCTCAATTCCTTCCCCACTGTCTCTAGAACTTCTTGCTGTCCCCATGCCAAGAGACTTCAAGCTCCCTCCACTAGACAAGTATGATGGATCATTCGATCCGAATGATCATGTGGACGCTTTTCAGTCCCAGATGCACCTAGTGAGAGCCAGTGAATCCTGCATGTGCGTGGCCTTCTCCACCACCTTCAAAGGGGTAGCCCGCACATGGTACCGAAACCTTATGCCCGGTTCGATAAGAAGTTGGGCGCAGTTCGTGCAAGTCTTCACCTCCCACTTTGTCACCAGCAAGAGGTGCCCAAGAACTCAAGAAAGCCTCCTCAGCATAGTGCAAAAGGAAGGGGAGTCCATTCGGAGTTACATCAAGCGGTTTAACGACGCTTGTTAGCAAATACCCAATCTGGACCCCGCGGTTCGTCTCACCGTGGCCAAACGAGGTATTACTCATAAGGAATTCAAGTGGCATGTGGTTGTCAATCAGCCCAAGACCGTGACCGAGTTCCTTAAGCTCACGGATTGGTTAATAGGGACGGAGGAAGAGATCAACTAGAAGGGCGAGCAAGCCCTTGAGAAAAGGAAAAGGGAACCAGAGCCCCCAACTCAGGGCGATAGCAAGAAGAAGAAGGACCAACCTCGGGGGGCAAAGACGAATCAGCCTTTTCGAGCTCCAGCAGAAGAAAGGGACTACACGCCCCTCAACGCGAAGCGGGCCGAGATCCTCATGGCGATCAAGGACGCCCCATATGTGAAGTGGCCACCTAGGATGAAGGCAGACCCTAATGTAAGGACTAAAAAATTGTATTGTAGTTTTCATAAAGACCACGATCACAGCACCGAGAATTGTAAAAATCTCCGCAACGAGATAGAAGAGCTCATCCATCACGGGTATCTGAGAAATTTTGTACAAAATAATAATAATAATAAAGTAGGTCGGCAGGGGGAGCAGAGTAGAGATGCTCCCAAATCCAGCAGGCAGGCAAAACAGCCACAAAAACAGCCCTCCGAAGAGAGACCAGTTCGGGGGACCATCCACGTGATAGTCGGAGGTTCGATTGTGGCGGGTTGCACCTCAGCTGCAGCTTGGGCATCAGCTCGCGAGGCCGCCAGGGAAGAGCAGAACTCCCCGAAGCAGCCAAGGATGGAAGACCCAATCTTCTTTACAGTAGATGATGCGTATGGGATCCACTACCCCCATGATGACGCGCTCATCATAAAGGTGAAGATCAATGACATTGAAGTCAGGTGTGTCCTCGTCGGCTCAGGCAGCTCAGCAGACATCCTCTTCAAAGCAGCCTTCGACCAACTTCATCTCCAAGAGAGCGACCTGAAGCCCGCGAACACTCCCCTGGTAGGCTTCAGCGGAGAGGAAATCAGGCCCCTGGGAAGGACTACAGTACCTGTGGAAGTTAGCACTTGGCCTAGCATAGTGAGGCTCAACCACGATTTCTTAGTGGTCGCAACCCCCTCCCCGTTTAATGCCATAGTAGGTCGGCCGATCACCCATGCCTTACGAGCTGTGATCTCCACTTACTACTTGGCCATGAAGTTCCCCACGGACTTCGGAATCGGGTTAGCGCAAGGTGACCAGCTTGAGTCTCGCAAATGGTACATCGCCACCCTTAAAGGGAAACCCAAGATGGCCAACGACCTCGAGCTGGAGTGACTTACGAAGTAGAGCGAGGAGCGAGCTGTGCCCACAGAAGAGACCGTCTCCATCCCGGCATTGACGGAGGACCCAACCCGAATGCTTCAGATCGGTGCTTCCATTGAGGAGCCTCTGCGATCTAAACTGGTATGCTTCTTACTTGAAAATTTAGATGTTTTTGCATGGTCCGCGGCAGAAATGCCCGGCATAGACCCCAGCATCATAACTCATAAGCTTAGTACTGATCCTGTAGTTAGGCCCGTTAGATAGAAGAAACGCAACCTAGCCCCCGAGTGATGGAGGGCAGTCGACGAGGAGGTCGGGAAGCTCCTTACAGCCGATTTCATCAAGGAAGTCCATTACTCGAGCTGGGTGGCCATCCCCATTCTGGTGAAAAAGGCTAATGGTAAATGGCGCATGTGCGTCCACTACACTGACCTGAACCGAACTTTCCCAAAGGACTGCTTCCCCCTTCTCAGGATCGACCGTCTAGTGGATGCAACCTCGGGGCATGAGTTGCTGAGCTTTCTAGATGCCTATTCGGGCTACAACCAGATCATGATGGACCTGGCTGATGAAGAAAATACTGCCTTCATAACCGAGCTTGGCCTGTATTGTTACAAGGTCATGCCCTTTGGGTTAAAAAATGCCGGGGCAACCTTTCAAAGACTTGTAAATAAGTTGTTCGAGCCATTGATTGGCCGAAAAATAGAGTGTTATGTAGACGACATGGTCGTCGAAATACTGCATAGATTTAACATGAAGTTGAACCTGAATAAGTGTGCCTTTGGTGTCACCTTGGGTAAGTTCCTGGGGTACATCGTTAACTAGTGCCGCATTGAGGCTAACCCGGACAAAGTAAAGGCCATCCTAGACATGAGACCACGCCGAAAAGTGAAGGAGGTTCAGAGGCTGAATGGCCGAATAGCTGCCCTGAGCCGCTTCATGTCCAAGTCGGCAGACCGCTGCCTACCTTTCTTTAAAGCAATTAAAAGCAAAGGGTTTGAACGGACCCAAGATTGCTAGCTCACATTCGACAAGCTCAAAAAATACCTCGCTAGCATACCAGTCTTAACCCAGCCCGAGGAGGGCAATGTTTTAGAGTTGTACCTCTCGGCAAGTGACGAAGTGGTCAGCTCGGTACTAATAAAAGAGGTAGATCGGGTCCAACGACCTATCCACTATGTTAGTAAGGTGTTGTAGGGAGCAGAGATGAGATATCCAGAGATAGAAAAGCCGGCCTACGCACTGGTTATCGCAGCCCGAAAGCTCCGTCCGTACTTCCAAGCTCACACTGTTGTCGTCCTCACCAACAAACCTCTGAGGCAAGTTCTACTCAAGCCCGAGGTCTCTGGTCGACTGACGAAGTGGGCCATTGAGCTCAGCGAGTATGACCTCCAATACAATCCATGAACTGCTATCAAGGCCCAAGCCTTAGCAGACTTCGTCGCGAAATGCATTTTCAGCTCCGAAGTCCCCAGGCTGGTTGAGCACGAGGCCCCCAATTCGGGCGAGCTGGAAGCTCCCAGGCCGGTTGAGTCCAAGCACCGTGAGGTAGAAACCAGTGCGGCATCTCTCCTAGTTAGGCCAAGTGCAAACTGGGATGAAGAGCCCTGGATCCTTCACGTAGATGGCTCCTCAAACCAGCAGGGTAGTAGAGCCGAAATCGTTCTCTATGGCCTAAGTGGCACAAAGTTGGAGTACGCCCTACACTTCGAATTTGCGACATCCAACAATGAAGCAGAGTATGAAGCGTTGATAGTCGGGCTAGCTCTAGCCAAAGAAGTGAAAGCCAAGCATATCATCGTCTGCAACAATTCCCAGCTCGTGGTCAATCAAGTTACAGGCGAATAAGAAACTCGCGAACCAACTATGATTGCCTACTAAGCCAAAGTGAGAGAGGCTCAGCTCAACTTCCAGTTACACTTCATCAGGCAAGTCCTGAGGTCGGAGAATGCTGAGGCCGACGCCCTATCCCGGTTAGCCAGCACCAGTGATAATACCATGAGAACCGGGTACAAAGAGAACCTGCCTCGGCCTAGCATTCTCGGGGGGGGCAAAGGAGGTCGCTCCTGTCGTTCAAGCATAGCAGAGCTGGATTGACCCGCTTGCGAGCTTCCTACTACACGGGATCCTCCCTGTATATCGCAATGTTGCCAGAAGGGTAGAGTGTCAAGCGGCCAAATACGTCATGATAGACGAACGACTGTACCAAAGATCCTATACGTTCCCCTACCTGCGCTGCTTGCGACCTTCCAAGGCCGAGCTCGTGCTCCGTGACACTCATGAGGGCCTGTGCGGCGGACACTTGGGGGCAGGGCCTTCACCCAAAAAGCGCTACGACAGGGGTACTACTGGCCAACAATGAAAGCAGATGCTATTGAGCTCATCAGAAAGTGTGACAAGTGCCAGAAGCACGCCAATATCCACCATCAGCCCGCTGCTGACCTCAAGTATCTCACTAGCCCATGGCCTTTCACACAATGGGGCATCGATATACTCGGACCGTTTCCAGCAACGACAGGCCAGAGGAAATTCTTAGTGGTAGTAGTGGATTATTTCACCAAGTGGGTAGAAGTTGAACCTCTCGTGACAATTACAGCTCGAAACGTACAAAACTTCTTTTGGAAAAATATAGTGTGCCGCTTCGGGTTACCTCAGGTACTGATTTATGATAACGGTAAGTAGTTTGAGGACATTAAATTCCAGAACTGGTGCCAAGACATGGGGATCCGACAGAACTTCACTTCAGTCGCACACCCTCAAGCAAACGGTCAAGCAGAAGTCACGAACAAAGTCATCCTCCGTGAACTGAAGGCACGACTAGACCGAGCTAAAGAACTATGGGCAGACGAGCTACCCAGTGTTCTATGGGCTTACCGAACCATAGAGAAGACCGCCACAGGAGAGACCCCCTTCAACCTCACCTACGACACATAAGCAGTCATCCCAGCCAAGATCGAGGTTCCCTCGCTACGACTAGAAGCGTATGACGAGAAGGCAAATGAAGACGAGCTATGTACCAACCTAGACCTACTCGACGAAGTAAGGGACCTTGCATATATCAGGACCGCAGCCTACCAGCAAAGAGTAGCTCGGTACTATAACGCTAGGGTCAAGAAGCGGAACCTCCGCGTTGGCGACCTGGTCCTTCGTAAAGTTATGGTACTTGAGCCCGGTGTTGGCAAGCTCGAACCGAATTGGGAAGGACCCTGCCGAGTGAAACGGGTGCTCGGGGAAGGAACATACGAGCTCGAAACCCTAGAAGGTAAACAAGTACCTCGGGCATGGAATATTGTCAACTTAAGGCAATATTACCTATAACTACTGAGTAGACCACGAGTCACTCCCAGAGCCTAAGGGACAAAATGCCGAGCTAACAAAGACATCAGCGCGATAAGACCCAGTCGCCTCTATGGCATGGACGAACTACTAAGTAGACCACGGGTCACTCTCAGAGCCTAAAGGTCAAAATGCCGAGCTAACGCAGACCTCGGCGCAATAAGACCCAGTCGCCTCCATGGCATGGGCGAACTCCAAGAGTGGACTATAAGTCACTCCCCTCAGCCTAAGGGCAAAAACGCCGAGCAAACTAAGACCTCAGCACTGTGGAAGACTTAACTGCTTCATTGGTAAAGGCAAAGTATTAAGTACCAGAGGCGTAGGCAGCTCGGGGTTGAACCCTATGAAGTGTAGCTCGTCTCAGTATACTGGTTGAACCCAACAAGGAACAACCTGTAAACATATAGTTCGGGCATACATGGTAACTACTTCGGGGTATACTATAAAAATACCTCAAGCACCAAGGGACATCTCGGGTTAACAACCACCGAAAAATCCTACTTCGGGTATGTAGCTCTAATAGCTCAAGTGATAAAATCACTTTGGCAGAAAGTAAAGAGCACACCATACTTTGCAGAAAAAGATAAAAATTCCATTACTAACTTATGTAAATAAAAAATCGGGCTTAACAGCCCGGGAAGAGTTCAACAAAAACAAATAAAAGTAAAATAGGGCCCAACCGCCCAAGAAAGAGATTTTAAAACCGGGTTCTAGCAACCGGGAACCACCAGAATTCGTTGAGAGAAGAAAAAACAGAAGAGCCTCCGGTCTCAGGGATCCACCGTCACCACCTCGTCCTCATCCTCCAGAGAGTCAGGCTCCTCCTCCTCCGCCAAGTCTGTCGTCTCAAGATCCAGGCCCTTCATTGTTATGCCGTCGAGATTGAGCCCAAAGAACTTCTTGCGGACCAACCAGCGGCAGAGCTTAAATCCAGAGTGGTAGGAGCTCAAGCCATACTCCACTTGGAGGTCGTGGTACTCCTAGGAGTCCTTAAAGTCCCACACCGCCTTAGCCCGCTCGGCCTCCACCATGGTGTCGAAGTTCCGAGTTTGGTCCTGAAGCGTGGACTCCAGGTATCGAACCTGCTGGCGAAGAAGCTCCATCTCCGCTGCCACCCTCGACGACTCCTCCCGGTAGCGAGCACTCTCCTCAGATAGTCGGGAGATCTGCGCCTCCTGGTCCCGGACGAGCAGCTCCTGGGCCTCGCTCCCCTTTTGAGCCTGAAGGACTTCACCTCGGGCCCGGTCAAGCTCACCCTGGAGCTTCTGCATGGTTGACCTCTGAGCATGAGCATCGCCGAAGTGAATGTTGGTCTGGAGGACCATGGCGTGGATGGCGGAGTTCACCTGCCAACAAGAGACTAAGGTCAGAAAAGAGAAAAGGAGAGAAAAGAAAGAAGAGAAAGGACACTTACCACCATGCAGTGAGCGGAGGCAAACCTGGCGAGCTCCTTGGGGTCCATCTCTCCCCAGCTGGCGACCTCCTCGTGGCAAATCGCCCTTCGGCTCTTTCGTGTAGCCACGATGTAGTCATTAACACCCTCCCGGTTCCCGGTAGGGAACTACGGGAAGGGGAAGGGGCGGGATGGCCCAGACGAAGGGAACTGCCCTTGCGCCGGGAGCTCGGGCTCTTCAGTGCCACCTTCCGTGGCAACTCCCTCGAATGGAACTGGTGGAACCTCAGGTGGTGGAGAAGTGAAGGCCGGGTCAGCAGACTCGAACTTAGTGCCCCCAGAAGTGGAAGCTCAGTCAGGACGCGACCTCTTTGCCTTACGCTTCTGGTTGCTGGACAAAATGTGGTGTGTGTCAACACTAGACATTATGGCTGCCAAAAATCACAAGGTAATAGTCTAGTAAAAAAAAATTACAACGCACTATGCGACCTAAAAGGTAACCTACCCGGGCTCAGGCCAGCCTGTGTGAGCTTTTCCTTGGTCAAGTAGTCCGACCAATGGAAGCCAACTGCTGCCCAGGACTGCAGCGTTTTCCTAACTTTGGGGTCCAACTCAACCCCTGAATCCAGGATGGCGGCCCTCTAGTGAGTTGGGAAGGGCCACCCTTCGGGGTTACGGACTATGAAATAGTCCCGCTTCCAGGTCGGGATCTTGTTCGGTAGCTCGTATAAGAGCTTGAAGCTGCGGCAGGGAGAAAAATAGTAGGAACACCTTTCTGGAGGCGCTCCGGGAGAAGCATTCTTAATGCACAGGATGGTGGAAAGAATGTCAAGGTTAAGGGGAAGACAATACTCATAAAGTAAAGAGATTCCCAACTACATTGCGAATGGAGTTGGGGTGAATCTGGTCAACAGTGACGTTGAAGTGATTCAAAACCTCCACTATTAGAGGGTGTAGAGGAAGACGGAGGCCAGTGATGAGCTGCTCCTGGAAAATCACTATCTCATCGGGACCGTGCTCCCAGGGATAGTTACCGGAAGGGAGACTATAGAAAAGATCTCTAGGGAGGTTAAATTGGAGAACTAAGGTCCTAAGTCTCTCCATCGACATGGAGGAGGGACCAAAGCTATCTGGCTCCCTGCCTCGAGAGGTAGAAACAGTTTCGCTATAAGCCTCCCGAGCTTCCATAGCCTGCCCCCAAGCTCCCCCTGAGCTCGGGGGGGCGTCATCTTGGTCGTCACCCCGGGAAAAGACGTGGTACAAATACCCAAACATACTGACAAAATGATGAGACTCACCAGGAAAGAGATGAACTGAAAAGACGGTGTGAACAGAAGAAGAGCTCGAGTAGCGAGATGAAGACGCGACCTCAGAATCCAAAAGTAAGGCAAGTTAGCGTAAAAGAAGTGAGGCCTAGGGCCCTCCTATTTATAGCCACTGTTCCCTCGAAACGACGACTCGGATTAAGACAGATTTGACGGTTCACAGTCGAGCTGACTGCATATCTTCTGAAACCAAAACGTGACTGGCTGCACGTCTATGCGACTTCCAGAGTTAAGAGCCGCTTCGGTGCGCTTTTTGGCATTCAAAAAGGTCCAGAGACCCCCTGACTTCTGCGCGCGTATTTAATGCGATCAGTCAATCAAGTTTGAAATTCGGGTCAAATCCACCCGTCACACTTCATGAACTCCTCACGCTAAGGTAGCACCCGTAGCCCGAGGAGTGGGGGGCAATTGATGGAGGGTGATTTGACCCGACCCCTTGAAATGGTGACACATGGATGTTACTCAGCACAAGTAACAACTCAGCACCACAGCCTGACCGCGACTAAGTAACGAGCCCGTAGGACAGCTCGCTACGTCACAGCTCGCCATAGGGTGAGCTCGAGGACCCCCAATGTACTGAAAGGGAATACTCCAAGACAAGTCCACCCCATCTCGCTCCAATACTTAGGCGGAAAAACTTCACCAAAGGCAACCTTAAGAGGAATCACCTCGAAGTACCCCTAGGACCTCGCTACAAGGTAGCTCGCGACAGAATAGCTCACTGCAAGGCAACTCGCTACTAAGCGACACGGCGTTTTCAGGAAGCTTCTATCAGACAAGATCATACCCGTCAGACTACACCACGTCTCCTGATCGACGGCACAGTCCCTGCCAGCCCGACAAGACTGCACCCACGTCTCTCAACAGATGGTGGCATGTCTGCCCTTCCGGGACGTGTCACTCATCCAATTGGGTAGTACTCTACAACGGTTACCTGTGCAGCCCTGGCAGATAACGGCTACGACAGAGGCCCAGTGGCGGTTACGCCTGATTTGACAAGAACGCTCATATTTAAGAGCCCCCTAGTTGAAGGGAAAGGGCTCTCTCGAATATCTTGAGTATCTTATCTTGAATATCTTGAACTTTCTCTCGAGCTAATCTTGAATCTTCAGTGATCTAGCGCGACTCGCACTCTTAGCCTTTGCACTCTTTACTGCTTTCTCCAGCGTTCTAACTTAAGCATCGGAGTATTCCCACCAGGCAAATCCTCCGGGAATTCTTCACCGTCTTCTTCTCAGGTACCGTCCGTCAGCAGTTAGGAGCCAGTCAACCGCCAGTTAGGAGTGCCCGGATTGCGCAGCATCAGAAATGTAATACAAAATTTAATGTTAACCTAGAAATCAAACTATTTTCCTTTTTGAGTGGTGGGTTAGTGGTTTGAATCCAATGGATTAAATCGATGATATGAAAGTTAAATAATAAATCTTTAATTATAAAAAGAACATATAAAAAATTATATATTAATTATTTCAAATAAAAATTAAGTTTGATAAGTAAAAATTATTTATATAATGTAGATGAAATATATAATTTAAAACTGATTTGAAAGTAAAGGTATTTTCTTATCTAGATGGTGGGTCAATGATTCAACTTTTCAAAGAAAATCATGATGTCATAATTAAATAATAAATATTTAAAAATAGAACAGCAAAATAAAAAACAGAATTTTGTAGAAAACATTTGGGAACATTTCTAATGTTATATATTCAACATATTAAATAAAATAATTGTTAAAATATTTTTTTTATTTATGACGGAAATGGAATAAAAAAACTAATAATAATATTAATAATAATAAAATAATAATTGTTATTGTAATTTAAATTTTCCATGTGCAAATGCATGTGCACATTCACTACAAATATTTAAGTTTATTTTTAATCATATTTTTGCTTTTTATTTTAATTTTCAATTTCTATCTACATTATGATATATCTAAAATTCAAGTAATTAATATAAAAAATATATTTTTTACGTGCAACACACGTGTTTAATTACTAGTACTACTTTAAAAAGTATGAATAACCCTTAAAAATTTATGGAATTTTAGTTGGAAAAATTTTGCCCTTTTGTGTTAATGCTTTCAGATTTGAACTTGAGGAAAAAATTTCTATTATTTAATATTATCGGGTCGGGCATATTTGGGAAAGCTTGAGCTTGCCTCGAAAAATAATCAAGCCTGATTTTTAGAGCCCAAGCCTGAACTTGTGGGCTTAAAATTTGTCCAAGGCCGATTTAAGACGGGTCAGGTCGGGCTGCCCGGCCCATGAACAGGTCTACCTACAATTGCTCCTTTGCCTTCTCTTGGGTTTCAAAAGAATTGACTTTGAATTTTATCAATCTTTTTGAGGGTACGTCCATTTGAACATCATTTGAAATAGAGGATTTACATTTTTGTTTATTTATTTATTTGCTCCATGGAGCTACACAACGGGGGTGGCCCATTACCAAAACCCAATTATAACCCCCAACCTAGGTGCAGGTGGGATTTGATTCCAAGTGTCTTTGCTATAACCACCAAGAGACCTTACTGGTTGGCCATTTGGCATCTTGTAAATAGAAAAACTACATTCAAAACTTATTTGATAAGGATCACTCTTTCATCTTTAAAAAGAGTTTTTAATTTCCAACCCTAGATTTTTTTCTTAACTTTAGTTGTAATGTTATTCAAAACCTTCTTATCAATTATGCCTTGAATAATTGGAGCACCCAAGTATTTTTCTTTGTTTCTTGATATTGGGATGCTCATAATCTTATAAATCAATTTTTAAACCCTATTTGGCAATTTTTTTTTAGAAAAAATTTGACTTTTTGAAAAGGATATTTCGGATGAGACCCTTTCAAACATCTTTAGATTGGTCAGAAACTGCTTATAAGCCAATGGAAAAGCTAACCCAAAAACCATAATCAAAATTATGGAGCTATACTCAAAATCCACATTTTAAAATCATTGAATAGTGACTATTGAACCTACTTTTAAAGACGATCAAATAACAATGATTTTGTTCAGTATTAATTAAAAGAGAAATACATCTAGTTAAACACTCCATGAAATTTCAATTACATATATATGTTAATAATACATAATATATTATATAATAATAAAATTAATAGCAAAAAAGTATTACATATATTAAATGTATAATATATTATATATTATATAATATATTATTAATAATATATAATTAATATGTTATAAAATACCTATCAAAGTCAGGCGTTATATAGGGTCGGCCTTGGGCTCAAGATCTAGGTCCGATGGTTAGGCCGGGCTCGAGCTTGGGCCTAGTAATTTTTTGTTTATAAAGAGGCAAAGCCCGACCTAAACCCGACCCATAAACAAGTCTAATTGTAGGACAAGAAAGGGCTTTACAATTTAATGACTTTTATTTTTGGGAAAATCATTAAAAAGCCCTGGAGTTTTTGAAAAATCTATAAGAAGTATTTTTCCCCTTTGTTTTAATGCTTTCAAATTTGAATTTGAAAGCAAATCAAGTATTTTGTTGATTGTACAAGAGGACAAAAATGGAATTCTTTTATGCTTCTTAGATAACTACACAATATGTTTGTTTTTTTATATAACTCACAACATGTCTAAATAGACATCTATAAATCAGAGAACTTAATGAGTTGTAATTGAAATTGCATGGAGTATATAGCTGGACAAATTTAACTACTCTAGACACTTGGAGGTACATGTTTATTTGTAGATGAATTACAATTTACTTTCTTTCTCTCTCTCTCTCTCTCTCTTATGAAGATATAAATTGTAAATTGAATACTATTTTTTATTTCATTTTATTCTCTCTCATTAAGTCTCATATTTAAGGTTAACTTCCATTCTCTCTCATCGAATCATATGTTTAATGTATTTTTATTTCTCATCATTAAATTTCACTAATTAAATTCGTGAGTAACAATTTTAATAGTATAAAAACTTATATATATTCAAAATCAACTTGGAAACAAAACTGGTTTTTAGGTATGATAAATAAAAAAAATTTTTATGAATAACAGAAATGGAATACAAAATTTAAAACTGCCTTAGTAATGAAACCACTATCATGTTTGTTAAATAATAGAAATGGAATACAAAAATTATAAAAAAAAAAAGAAAATTAATATCTATTCCATCACCCTACTAAACACATCAAATGATTCAATGGTTTGATTAACTAGGTTATCATGTTGTTGGCCAAGCTAATAATTTTTTAAAAATAAATAATTTGGTGGAAAATGAACCTTAAATCCTAATGAAGTAACTATTCAATTATTTTAATCGGTCTCTAGGCAAATAATAGTTCAATTAGCACAATAAATTAAAAATATTGATATAAGCTATAGAATAAGAAGATTTGACACAGTTCTTTAGATTAAAAAGACAATAAATAAGCTATATACCCTTCTCACACGTACACTGTGTTTACACTTTACACTGAAAAGTCAAAAGATCAGTTTCTGCGTTGAATTAAAAAGAAGTAAAAGATATACCCAACCAACCATTCACCTGAAATTTTCAAACCTCGGTGTCAGAATAGATTAACTATCTATGGTCCTCCACAAATAATAGAAGAGAGAGAGAGTTGTTTGGGGATAAGGAAAAAAATAAATAGAGATTTAAACAAGGAATATAACACTACCCTCTTCTGCAAATTTGGTCTTCCACAAATCACACGTACACTGTGTTTAAGCCTTATGGACCTTATCTGCAAATTTGGTCAGGGGAGCTGAGCAAATTAAAACACTACCCTCTTCCTATTGGACAAGTATCTGGGTTCCAATATGGTCCAGCCTCGACAACTTTCCGCGTTTTCAGTTCTCACCAAATGTTGATGAGAGGAACCCCTCCACTCTCTCTAATTCTATACCCTGAAATTCGAAAGCAGCTTCTCCTGAGCCGGGACATGGACAACACCCTCCCAAGTCCCAAGTAAATAAAAGGAAAAAACAAAAATAGCAAATGCAAGCCCCTACATCAACCTCACTGGACGGGCTAGAGTCGTTATATTGACTCTGCCGGATATTTAATTTATTTTTTTTTATTTAAACAAATACATCAACCTCTCCGGGTTGAGGTCCAGCCTAGCGGTCAAACCATGATAACCCGTCTGGCTGAATCGCGAAACTAGATCGTGTATTGGGGACGTGCGGACGTTACATAGGTTAAAAACTCCATGGGCGTCAAAACACGCGTTCAACCGATTTCAGCCTTGGGAGGCGTGCAACCAGTTTTCATGAGATCCATCGGATCGTGTTGATTTGGACCATTTAGGATCGACTACGGTGGCTATAAATAGGGGCCTTGGTATCCCCTTTGCTTTGTCCTGTTTTGGTTTTTGCAGATTGGAGCTTGCACATTTCTCCAAGTTGGTGGTTCTTGTCTAGTCTTCGAGGTCATTCCCCTTAGGTAAGTCGCCTTCCCTCGTTCATTGTATGTTTCTTTTTCTTCAATTCAGAATGTCTAGCGTCAGCACTAGTAGCTTGTTTGACACGAGTGGTGGGTCCACCGGGGCCGAGGTAAGCACTTTGGCACATAGTTCTGGGTCCAGCCCATCCGAAGTGGACACATCAGCACAAGAGCGCGAGGTCTTGGGGGCCAAATCACTTTGGTCCTTCTATCATGACGGCAGAGAAGCTCTAGGCACTAGCTGCTAACTACAAATTCCCCGAAGACCATGGTTGGACTATCCCCTTAGAAGGGTATCCTTGGGACCATGATCACAACGAGATCGTGGTCTTTGAAGAGCAATTAGTTGTCAAGCTACGCTTCCCACTCCACCCTTTCATTATCAAAGTCATCAAGTTCTTCAACATCGCCATCGCCATAGACCAACTCCATCCCAATTCAGTTCGAACCATTCTAGGGATCATTTTCCTCTTCCACAACTACGGTAGACCTTTGACCTTAGATATCTTCAGTTCGATCTGTTCTATCAAGAAAAAATCCCGCCAGCCTCCCTTCGGTAGAAAAACTTAGTTATTATATCTCCCCCCGACCTGAGTACAAAGTCCTGCATGATTACCCTAACAAGGTTCCAGCCTGAAGAGGCATTACTTCGTTGTCACTGTTGTTGGGTTGGCCGTTCCCGACACACTGGAGGACAGCCATTAGTGACCCTGGTGTTAAGTCAGATAGGAAGACGAGGAAGGAAATTCGTTCCTAGGTGCAGTTCGGTTTGAAGTTGGAAGACTTTCTGACCAAGGAGAAACTGGTTAAAGCTGGGCTGAGTCCCGAGTAGGTCGCCACTTCGGTACTGGGTACTTTTTTTCCTCGCAAGCATTATGCTGGACATTCTTGCTACCAACCTCTTCTCTAGGATGAAGAAGGGGAAGAAGAGAAAGAAGTCTTTGCATAGGCCTGCTGCTGAAACATTTGCTGAGCCCATCATTCCCAGAGGCACCGAGGACCCCCCAGTGATCATCTTGGTCGAGGAGTACCAAGGCAAGGAGATTCCGCGTCACTAGCCAAAGCCAGTCCGAGCTCCCACACCTCAGGTTGCCACTCTCGGAGTAGGCTCCTCTAACGAAGGCCTCAAGGTGGTTTCGAGTGTCATGAATGCCCGGACTAGTCTTCTTAAGAGCAGGGACGCGATCTTCGCCAAGGAGATCTCCAAGTACGTCGGGTTACCGGTCGGCCAACTCGCGGTGAAGGCTATTGGTAATTGTATAGTGGTATGTCTTCCTTTCGAAGCCTTCTCGTCATGTTTCTCTTCTCATTACTTAGAAAAATTTGCATCCTTCTTTTTCGCAGGTGAACTCCATGATCCATTCACTTGCCTAGCAGTCCGAGCAACATCTAAAGAGGGCATTGGCTGCCAAGGCAAAGATCAGTCACGCCGAGGCTGAAGTCATGGATTACCAAATGCGCATGACAGAGGTTGTCAACCATGCGTGAAAGCTAGAGGGCGAGGTGCATGCAGCGAAGGAGCTGAACCTGCAACTGTCGAAGGAAGCTGAGGACTCAAGAAAGGAGACCTCGGAGCTGAAGAGAGAGATCGAGGAACTGAAGGTTGCTCACGCCGAGCGCGAGGCCATTCTTCTCGATGGTATCAAGGATGTTGGGGCTGCCATAGTCGCCACATACAAAAGTTTGTCAGAGTACCATCAGATGATGGAGGAGGTTGATTCTGACACCTACCGCGGAGGCTTCAAGTTATGTAGGTGGTTGATGAAACGCGAGTTCCCCGAGCTCGACCTCGGAGCCATCACCACCATCGGAGTCACCCACGAAATGGCCTTAGAAGCTGACCAAGATCTAGACTCTGAGGAGGAGAGTGACGACGGACTCGACGAGGGAGCTGTGGAGAAAAGCTTGGATTCCATAGTCGGCAAGGTCACTGAGACTGATGAGGCTGTTGCAGCTACTGATGTGATGGAGGTGGAGCCGACCCTAGATCCCATGAATTTGGCAGAAGGTGGGGGCGAGGAGCCCCATGAAGACTGATGTTTTGCCTCTTTTCTTGGACCCCCCCCCCTCAACATCATGATGTATACCGAGCCTCCGAGCTCGGTCTAGTGGAACCTTTTCTCTTTCTTCTCTTTTTTTTATTGTACAAGAACTCTTCTTTTTATTACAAGGAAATGAAATACTTTCTTTTTTGTCACTTCGTGTACAATGAAATTGCAAAAATTTTCTAAGTATAGGTTACTCCGAGGTGTCGAGGTGTCGAGTTGTCGAACTAGGCACAGTTAGGGACAACCCGAGGTCAATATGAGCCGAGGTGAGCAGACACTATAGGGTATGTGCCCGACCTGCCTGCGCACCGATGAGGCGTGGGTTATGTTTGTCCATTGCCCATGCTTAGAAGCGACTGGGTCGAATTTTAACGCCAAGATCACTTATTAGCTCGACGCCGTGGGCCTTGGGTGTTGGGAGCGATTCATAGTCCACTCTCCATTGAGAGTCCTGACCAACTCACTGGTCTTGTAGACTTAATAAATTTTGTGGATGTCTTACTCTCAAGCTCATAGGTAGTACTTCCTCAAATTGTCAACGTTCCAAGCACGGGGAACCTTCATCCCTTCCAATGTCTCGAGCTCATACGTGCCTTCGCCGAAAACCCGTCTCACCCTTTACAATCCTTCCCAGCTTGGTCCGAGCTTACCCACATCGGGCTCAGGTACCATCACCTTCCGAAGTACTAGGTCGCCAACTCGGAACTAGCATTTCTTGCCCCAGGCATTGTAATACCAAGCTACCCGCTATTGATAACCGTAGTTCGGATGTAGGCCAAGTCACATACCTCTTCGATCAAGTCGAGGTTCGTCCATAATTCATCGTCGTTGGCCTCCTCGTCATATGCCTCAAGTCGCAGGGTCAGTATTTCAATCTTTGATGGGATGACGGCCTCCGTGCCGTATGTCAAATTGAACGGTGTCTCGCCTATTGCAATCTTGATGGTGGTTTTATAGGCCCAAAGGACACTAGGTAGCTCATCCACCCACAAACCTTTAGCTCACGCTAAGCAAGCTTTTAGTCCGCGGAGGATGGCCCTGTTTGTCACTTCAACCTGTCCATTTGCTTGCGGGTGTGCTACCTATGTGAAGTTCTGCTAGACCCCCATCTTGACACACTAGTTTTGGAACTTGATATCTTCGAACTGCTTTTTGTTGTTTGATATCAAGACCTTGGATAGTCCGAAGCGACACACTATGTTCTTCTAGAAGACGTTATGCACGTTTTGGGTTGTGATTGTCACTAATGGCTCAACTTCCACCCACTTCGTAAAGTAGTTCACTACCATGACCAAGAATCTCCTCTGCCCAATTGCCAGTGGGAATGGACCAAGGATATCTATTCCCCACTGGGCAAAGGGCCACGGGCTAGTTAAGTACTTCAGATCGGCAGCAGGCTGATGAAGGATGTTGGCATGCCTCTAGCAATTGTCACACTTCTTGACGAGGTCAAGTGCATCCACTTTCATTATGGGTACCCTTGCCTTAGCGCTTTTTGAGAGAGAGCCTTAACCCCTAGGTGTCCTCTATAGAGACCTTCGTTGATCTCGTGTAGTACCCGGTCTGCTTCTGAGGGCTGCAAGCAATGCAAGTAGGGGAGCGTGAAGGATCTTCTATACAGCCACTCGTCGATAAGGACATACAAAGCTGACTGACGCTCTACCCTCTAAGCTGCATTACGGTCTATTGGTAGGGTCTCGTGGAGCAAATAATCAACAAGCGAGTCGACCCAGCTCGGTTCTGCTTGCAACAAAGGAGCGACCTCTTCTCCCCCCCCCCTCAAAAAAAAAAAGCTAGGTCAAGGCAGGTCTTCTATGTACATCGTCCTCACCGTGTTGTCTCTCGTGCTTGCCAACTTTGATAGAGCGTTGGCCTTGGCATTCTCTGACCTCGATACTTGCCGGATGAACTAAGAAAGGAAGTTGGGTAGGAGTTCCCTCACCTTAGCCATGTAAGCCATCATGATAGGTTCCCAAGCCTCATACTCGTTGTTTACCTGGTTCATGACTAGCTAGGAATCACTGCATACCACGATGTGCTTCGCATCGACCTCCTTCGCTAAGTGCAGCCTAGTTATCAATGCCTCATATTCTGTCTCGTTGTTCAAAGCCTCGAATTCGAACCAGAGAGTGTACTCCACCTTCACCTCGCTTGGCCCATACAGTATGAGCCTAGCACCACTTTCTCGCTAATTAGACAAGCCGTCAACGTGGAGGATCCAGGGCTCCTCATCCTAGGTCGAGACTTCCCTAACCGGAACTGGTGCCGCACTGGTTGAAGCCTCTGACATGTTAGTTAGCTCAGCCACCTCAGGGGTTGGCATGCTAAATGTACATTCCGCGATGAAGTCCGCCAAGACTTAGGCTTGAATCTGGACATGGCTTGAACCGGATGTCGTACTCGCTCAACTCAATGGCCCACTTCGTCAATCTGCTTGAGACCTTGGGCTTCTGTAGGACGTTCCGCAGGGGTTTGTTGGTGAGGACGACGTTCATGTGAGCTTGGAAGTAAGGGTGTAGCTTCCAAGCTGCAATAACCAAGGCTTAGGCCAACTTCTTGGTGTCGGGATACCTTGCCTCAACTACCTGCAAATCTTTTCTTACATAGTGAACGGGCCATTGGACCTGGTCTACTTCTCTGATTAGTACCGAGTTGACCACCTCGTCACTCGTAGAGAGGTACAGTCTCATCTCGTCTCCTACTTCAAGTCAAGTTAAAGCCGATAGTGTACTTAGGTATTTCTTCAGCTTGTCAAACGCGAGTTGGCACTCGTCGGACCATTCAAAGTCATTCTTCTTAATTGCCTTGAAAAAGGGTAAGCACTGCCTTGCTGATTTAGACATAAACTGGTTTAAGGCAGCTACCCAACCAGTCAACCTTTGTACTTCCTTTACTTTCTGGGGTGGTCTCATGTCTAGTATGGCCTTTATTTTGTCCGGATTGGCCTCGATGCCACGTCGGTTCACTATGTAGCCAAGAAATTTGTCCGATGTGACCCCGAAGACACATTTGTTCAGGTTGAGCTTCATGTTATATTTCCCTAGAATTTGAAAAACAGAGTTTAAATCATTAAGAAAAGAATTTGAAAATCGGCCCTTCATGACCATGTCGTCTACATAACATTGAACTTTATTTCCAATCAAGGGTTCAAAAATTGTATTTACAAGGCGTTGGAAGGTCGTTCCAACATTTTTCAATCTGAAGGGCATTACTTTATAGCAGTACAACCCTAGTTTGGTTAAAAATGCGGTCTTGTCCTAGTCGACTAGGTCCATCCTAATCTGGTTGTAGCCAGAGTAAGCATCCATGGAGCTCAGCAACTCGTGCCCCGAGGTCACTTCTACCAAGTGATCTATTCTTGGAAGGGGAAAGCAGTCCTTCAAGCAAGCTCTGTTGAGCTCAGTGTAGTCGATGCACATGCGCCACTTTCCACGAGCACAGGGTTGGCTACCTAGCTCAGATACTAAACCTCTTTAGCGAAGTCTTCTACAAGGAGCTTCCTGACCTCCTCATCTACTACCCTCCATCGCTCCGGGGCAAGGTTCCGTTTTCTTTGTCTAATTGGCCTGACTAAGGGATCCACATTAAGTTTGTGAGTTATTATACTAAGGTCAATGCCGAGCATTTCTGCTGCTGACCAAGCAAAAACATCTAAATTATTAAGTAAGAAACTTACTAGTTGTGACCGAAGCGATTCGTTTAGATGAGCGCCGATCTGAAGGGTCTACTTCAGCTCGGCATCAGCGACCAGGACCTGGATTGTCTCCTCCATTAGGGCAACTCTCTCCTCTATGTGCTCGGGTTGGCTCTAGTTTGACGTCATCCGCCAATTTTGCCTTGCCCTTTAGTGCGGCTACGTAGCACTTGCGTGACTCAAGCTAGTCGCCTCGTACTACCCCTACTCCATAGCTCGCCGGGAACTTCATGAACAAGTAATAGGTCGACACCACTACATGTAGGGCATGCAAGATGGGTCGACCTAGGATCATGTTGTAAGGGGACGGAGTCATAAACACCAAGAACGTGTGCTCGAAGCATACCGAGTTGGGCCATGCTCCTACTGCAATTGGAACTGTAATTCGGCCAAGGGGCATCCTGTTCTTGGAGGCGTCATCATGGTTCACCTCGAAGTCATTAATCACCAACTTGACCATGGTTCACCAACACCCTCATGGTCAAGTTGGTGATTAACTCCCTGAGTCTACTAGTATCTGCTTCACCTCGAAGTCATTAATCACCAACTTGACCATGAGGGTGTCATCATGCGGATACTGAATCCCACTTGCATCATCCTTGGTAAAATAAATTGCCTCCTCCACTCGAGGTCGGTTTGGCAGGTTCTCATCTTCGTGCTCGAGCTCCCAAACTGACATCTTTCCCATTTTTGTGCTGCACCCCACAACGATTGACCCACCAGTGATCATATTGATCACCCCGTGGATCGGCCTATCCTCTGGTGGCATTGGTTGCCGAGGTGGTTGCTGGTCATTCCTTATACTCGGCTCGGGAGCTTCTCTTTGCTGGTTGGCTTTTCGGTCCGCTACCTCCCTGTCCTCATGTTTAATGAACTGCTTTAGATATCCACGGCGGATCAGCTCTTCAATCTCGTCCTTGAGGTTGCAACAACCTTCCGAACTGTGCCCAAAGTCGCGGTGGAAGTGACAGTACACATTAGGGTTTCTGGTTGTCGAGTCTCCTCGCATCTTGGGCAGCCACTTGACGTAGCCAGTATCCTTGATTGCCATCATAATTTCACCCCATTTTGCATTGAGGGGGGTGTAGCTAGACCTTTGGATTGGAGAGGTCCTAGATCGCCGACCTGATCTAGAACCCCGAGGTGGTGACTTCTTCGGAGATTTGCTTCGCTTGTGCGGGGACTTGCTTCTCTTTGGTGACTTGCTCTTCTGTCGCCGGTGCTTGTTGCTGCTAGTGCCTTCATCTCCTCTCTTTCTCTTCTCGCCTTGCTAGAGCTCTAACTTGGACCTGAGAGCTTCTTCCGCCTAGATGAACTTGTTAGTGTCATCGGGGAACTTCTCCATTGTCTTTGAAGGGTTCAACCCGAGATGCCAAGAGAATTCGATGTGGTGAACTCCCTTCTGGGCTGTAGTGAACTGCACAGCTCGATCGAGGTTGGGTACTTGCAAACACTCCGCATTGAACCTCCTGATGTAGCTCCTGATCGACTTGTTCTCCCACTAGACCACATTCAGAAAGTTCACTGCAGAGTTTGAGCACTTCTTACTTGTGATGAAATGGATGGTGAACAGGTTCACAAACTGCGACCAACTCTTGGTCGAGCTCGATGGTAGGTTCCTGTACCATGACCTGGCCGTGTCCCTGAATGTCGTCGAAAAGGCCACACATAGGCTTGCTTCATTTGGTCCGACGAGTAGCATTAAGGACTAGAAACTATCGACATGGTCGTTGGGGTAAGACTTCCCGTCATACGTCTCCAGTGAAGGTGTTTTGAATCCCTGTGGCCTTGGGTTCAAGAGAATCTCTGGTGCTAGGGGGAGGGCCAACTCTACAATACTGGAGCCAGTTGTGCAGCTACTAAGCTCACTTCCTCCCTTGTCTTGTTTGCTGCTGCCAGGGGGCTGCTCTTTGCTGATGTTTGGTGCACTCTACGACGGCATTGCTTCCTCGTGGCTTCGTGGTTGGTGCTGTTCACTTCTGTGTTGTCCGGCACCTCAACTCTTGTGCACTCCCGATCTTGAATGTTGTCATGAGGTGGGAGCTAGTTTCTGTTACTTGCATCCTCACGAACGCAAACTGGCTGTTGGCTGTTGCGGGGGACCGAGGGGTCTCGATGTGAGTCCATGCCTCTTGCCCTGAGCTGCTAATTGCTGACTTGATGCTCACGGCTCTCACGCCGTGAGTGTTGCTGCTGATCGGTCCTGGATTGTCGATTGTTCTGGGGCCGATCCTTTTGGTTTTCCCCCTGGGGGGTGGTGGTGTGCGCTGACCTGCTGCCTAGTCATGTGGTGGGGTTCGGCCCCGAGGAGGGGCTGGAACCCGAGATGACCCCGCACCCCAGGGAGGAGATCGGCGCACATTCTAATGCTGCTGGTTTTGATTCCTGTTCGAAGTCAAGTTCTAGTTCTGGTTCGGTTGAAGCAGTGGAAACTACTGTTGATAGAAATAGTACTATTGGAACTAGTGAATCTGTTGCATCTGTAGCTGCATCACCCTAACGCTCTGCACCAGTTCATGAAACTGTTGTGCACCTACCCCGGGAGGAATCACGGAGGGCTCTACGACCAAGGCGGTGGTGGTCACATGAGGTAAAGGGACGTTGAGGGGCTGTGTGCTAAATGCTTGGCTTGGTGTGGTCAACACTCCTGAGATAGTAAGTAGGATAGTGAACTGTCCGACCGATACCGAGGGGAATTTGGGATTGTACGGGATTTGCTCTTGCTCCCTAGTAATGGTCATTTCAATGCTCTTCCCAGTGTTGGTGGATAATGCCATTGGTGAGGTGCTAATGGTGTAATTACAGTAGAAAATTGACTTTATTGTCACGTATCTCACAACTGGATAGTAGTTTGGACATCGGTTGCTTGGTTCGCGAGTCGAGCTGCAAGAAGAGGAAAGCTCAGAGAACCTGGGGTGGCTAACCCGGCATGATCGCTCCGATGCTTAAGTCAGTATATGGTTGTGTAAGCGAGCTGAATGCTTGAGTGCAAGAGAGCTAGTAAGCAAATAACCGCACGTACCTTGGTCTCAAGGGCTGATGCCGTTATATAGATAGGCTGCCGTGTGACTCACGAAACTCCTCCGAGATCCTCGGCCCGTGCCGTTAGGAGTCCGTTCCGCCCTAAGAGGTGGATAATGTTCTAGTCGATAAGGCCTATCATGTCCGTCCGATCCAGGCGGGATGAAGATAAGTCCTACAGTCATGCAGTGTGATCCCAAAGAGCTCGGAGATAGGTGGCATACTTATAGAAATCTGACACGTGCCACCTCGGTAAGCTAGTCAATCCTGAGCTACTTGAACCTCGGTCCTTGCCAAAGTGCCCCGAGACACCCAAGGTGGCTTGGCCTCCCAAGGTGACAGGTGGTGCTGAGATGGCATCAAGCACTGAATCATAATTTAATCAACACATCACGTACACGTATCCTCTATTGCTTAAATCGGACCAAATCACCCCTCTTCAGATTTCTAATTCCATATGAAACAAATCCCTCGATTTTATCATAAGGGAACAAAAAAACTGGCAAAGACGTTATATTTGTTTTGAGCCTGAGGTTGAGAGTTGAGGGTCAGGAAAAGATCATCGTCTGGGAAAACTCTTCTTTACGGCCACGGGACAAACTAGAGTTGAGACTTGGGAGTTTTTAAAGTTACTTTGTTGCTTTATACAATTTTATTATTAATTAAAGATGAAAGAAATGGTCAGATTGAAATTTGCCAAGTAATAAAGTCACCGCTTGAGCTTGACTACTAATCCCAGTCTAGGATTCAAAATCCTCATGTTTCAACTTTCAAACCAACCACTTTCATTTTAACACAATTGATAATTTAGCTCTGATGACCTGAATCGAGTGAATTCTATTGTCCAAACTCACACTCCGGTTCACATTTTTGTTTTGAATCCAAATTGTTGAAACTCTTGATTGAATGGATCAACAGTTTGACTGAGTATGCTAACACCAAAAAGTGTAGGGCTTGGATCTGCTACACACGAGCTGTTCCCACATCTTATATCTACGATACATTGGGAATATCTCATTTATCATTCATGGAAGATGTTCCGAATACATGATGATGATGATCTATGACTAAGAATGTGGGAACAATTGGTGGATAATAGATCTGGAGTAAAGAGGGTAATACGGGCTAGTAACATCCAAAATCACAAATGCGATCACATGAAATCAAGTGTGGCTTAAATAATTTCATAATGTCAAAACTAACCTTTATAATAATATTCAAACCATTTTACCCTTTCTTTTCTTTTTACATGGAGGAGACTGTTAGATGTATGAAAAAAAGTGAGAAGTCCAATCACAGAAAGAAATCGAGACACTCAGTAACGTTTTATCTGGATCAATTCGTTGCTTCTGGACTGCTTTTCTCGATTCTACATCCATAGAAACTCCATCCCAATTCTCAGATCTCAAAAAGAAAGATCCAAGACAACTTTCGTTGTTTCTTTTCCTTCAACTATCTCTCTCAAAATTGCAAGAAAATAATAATTTAGAAGCAAGGCAACTTCTCCTCTGCTTCGTCTTTTCTGCAACATATCCCCTTCATCAATTTGAAATTGAAGGAGAAAAGCAGAAGAACCCATCTAAGTTTTACGAGAAAAAACCAAAATAAAAGTACCATTAATTAATTGGCACAGTTAATAACAGTTAGATCTGCTGCCACAGAGTGAACAACAAAAAATAAGGAGGAAAAGCCTGCTACTTTCTTGACTACGCCTAACTGTAACTATAACATGATCGAGAAGAAACAACAAATTTCTTCAATACAAATTAGAGAATAAAGCTTCCCATATCTCTGAAAACACCTCCACTATCACTTTATGATAATGAAAGGATTTCAACGATAGAAAGCACTGCAAAAGCTGCTCGAGATCCTTTGCTGCAAATATCGGCTTTTCTATGATCATCTCCACCATGGATGTCCTAAAATCACTGTAAGGATCGATAGAACTCTTCACTACTGCAAACCTTTCTTGTAATTTGCCCTAGGTGGAAAACGTGCAAAGACCCATATCAGAATTCCTGCTCACTGCTTTTTTTCATTGAGCTCCGGCGAGAATTCCTCTTGTTCAGGCGATGAGACTCGGAGGAATCAGAAGAGAAGCTCCAAGAAGAGAAGAACGTTTTCGTCTTGTCTTCTATTTCGTCGTCACAAGTGTTCTTTTCTCCAATGACGATGGGATTAAAAACATTTCTAATGGCAGCAAATGCTCACTGTTCCAGCGATATTTTCCCAATATAAAATGGTGAAAATCTTCATATGATGCTCCCGGGTGATGTTTTTTCCTTGATTTTAGCTTTTCCAGCCGTGTATTCGGATTATCAGCACTGGCAGGGAGAATTGTGCTCTACGGAAGGTTAGAATAGCGAATAGTGATTCATACTCACAAAGAAAGGTTATTGTAGTGGAGGTTATGTACGTTATCAGTTATTTACATCTTTTTAGCACCAAGTGACGGTAAATTAACACTTGAAATTTCGAGTACTGGATAGTCATTTTAAATGTTGGGATCAAATTGTCAATCAAGCCAAAGTATAAAGTAATGATTGGAAATTTTCCCTTTTTTTTATTAAACAATTTTAAAGTCTTCAAATGACTTAGTGCACTGTGCATAAGGATGGCAATTTTTCCGTCCTTGACGGATACCCGAGCTCCCTGACCCAATGGGGTCAGGTACTGGGAGTGCTTTGGCAGGGTCGGGGTTGGGGATGAGGCTAAAATTGAATTCTCGATCGGGTTTGGAGATGGGGATGGGAAATGCAATCCCTGCACCACCTCGGCCCCAATTAATATATATATATATTGATTAATAAATAAGAATTTCAATTAACAATTAATTAAACACAATTACACAAATTCTCAAGAATCTCTTGTCTCTCTTCTACTACCCCTGACAAACAAAGAAGAAAGAAAAGAGGTGGCGGCTAAAACTCAAAACCCTAGTACCCTATTCTTCTTCCATTCTTCCTTCTTTGTCTATCATCTTCAGACTTTAGTAATCAGTAGTCACCAATTGCCGTCGCCAGTCGGTACTCTCTCTCTCAGGTGAGGCAACGTCGTTGCCCGTTAGTAATTAGTAGTTGCCAATTGTTGTCGCCCGTTAGTACTCTCTCTCTCTTTCTCTCAACTCAGTGGTTTTGATTTCTGATTTTTGAAATCTTAAACAGATTATAGATGTGAGATGTTAAAGATATAAAACTTTGCAACTTGCAAGTCTAAAACTTTCTCTCGACTCAGTGCTTTTGATTTCTGATTTGTGTAATTAGGGAACTCAAAAGCAATCGGAGATTCGGGTCTTTGACGGGAAACTCATCCTCGTGGGGATTGGAGATGAAGGAACATTTCTTCCCCGATAGGGATCAAAAACGGAGATAGAGGATGATTTAGAAATCGGGGATGGAGAATGTAATCCCCACCCGTTGCCATTCCTAACTGTGCACCTGCACCCCCAATAGAGACCGGATCTGCTCCTCACACTGGGCGCCTCACACTGACCTCACAGGCACAGATCGGTCAATTATTAACAACCATTTATAGGTTACACTTGCACACTCCACACTCCACTAAGCTAAGCTCCAATGAAATATCATTTTGTGGATGTGAAATCTCGAATATCAGCTTTTCGTAGCAAAGCATTCATGATAGAAATATTCTTTATTACAAAATTACAATTTTCTTTGCCAGCATAGAATCAACATTAAATGGCTTGTACACCTCCTTTACAGTTCCCACCACCTGATACGTACAAGGCACTACTCTCTCTCTCTCTCTCTCCGCAGTTTAACCAGTATATTACAAAGGTGATCGGGAATTCAAAAATGGAAGAAAAAAAAATGACGTGGGTTTTCTGTGAATGTCTATAATTTCTGTTTGTGGATCTTATGTATCTGTATTTACACGCAGGACCGCCATATCCTTCCCTCCAAAGAAATAACAATGATAGAGATGTCGTCATGGTACCGACGGCGATCCCCCTGTGGTATTTCAAGCAATTCGTGGAAGTCCATACCTGCAGCAATTCACCAATGGATGAATGAATATCAAAATTCTAGTTTGTCACTCGCTATACATATATTTATTTCATTTTCCGCATCTTTATCGACTCTGAGCAAGAGATGAAGTTGGAAGTAAAGTAATTAATTACCAGCTTTCTTTGCTGCACGGAAAAGGGCTTCTTCCACAAGATGTTGTGCGGGATCCCCATCAGGCGATGAAGCAATGAAACGTTCAACTTGAGACACAGCTTCTTCATTGGTAAAGTATTGGTAGAGTCCGTCGGATGACAATATCAAAAATCTGTCTCTACTGCCCAGTCTATGGTGGTAGAGAGATGGAGTGCAGGTGATATAAGGGGATGTTCCTACATACTCTATTCTGAACATCTCCAGAAGTGCATTGTTCCATTTGGGCTGCCAGAAGGAAGAATTGAAATTGATTCAAATCTTAAATTTTAATGGGCAGAAAGAAAGAAATATTCCTTTGGTTATTCGTGTCCCATTCATTCGGGAAATAATGCGATCGAATACCTGTTTCAGAAATCCAGCCCCAAATGCTCGTGTAACCTTCAATGAGCCTTTCACGCGGTCACTTGTCACAGCTAAAGCATCATCTGGGTGTTCCTTCTTTATTCTCTGAACTTCCTGAATGGCAACAAGAAACAAGTTATGCTTTGCTACTAATAAATCTACACAGGTAACAAGCTAATAATATGGAAAAAAGAATGAGATAAGATCTGATGTCAACAGAGTTGCTAGCTAGACTACTGTTTAATTAAAGTGAGACGATTGGATTTTTTTCTTCTTCTTCTTCTTCTATTGTTTTCAAACTAAAAGGAAGCCGAAGGTGGAGGACTTTACCTCTTCGACACAGGTACTATGGTCCATGGTAAGCTGAATAGCAGCTAAGTTGGGTAAGGTGTCGCACCGATCACCGTCAAATGCTTCAAGATCATACAAAGTTTCCTCCTTGATTCGCTCCAGGTCCTGGCGAGCTTTTCCGAGGCAAAGGTCAGGCTCTGCTTTCTGAGCTAAGACCGCTCGACTGTCTCCCACATTCATCAAGTAGACATCTTCTCCCTTCATTAGCATCACCAATACACATGAACCCATCAACGCCAACTCTGGATTTTCCATTACCATCATATCCGCAACCTCTAAATAGGCTTCCTCCGTCTTCCTCAAAGCCTGAGAAAGAGCTTTCAAGACATCTGAGAGGTTAATGGTCGACGACCCTTGAGAACTGGAGCGTGTTAACTGTTCCTTCAACCTCCTATCAAGCTCCAATCTCTCTCTGTCCCATTTACACTTCCATCTCCTCTGACTCTCCTCCCACTTCTTGGTTGCCCCTTTAAACCTCTGCTTCGAGTTCCTGCCACGATTCCTCTTCGTATTCGTATTAAGATCCCCAGTAGCAGAGGAAAATGGATAACAATAATTCTCCGTCTCGACATACTGAAAACAATTTTCATCCATACGATTTGTTGTCCTTGTGTTATCAGAGTAACCGGACTGGCATGAACCATTTTCCAAATTAAGATCGGTGTCCACGGGAACAAGGTTGGTTGTGGCGGAGGAGGGGGTGGTGGTGGACGACGATTCATATTTGTCATCCCATAGCAACCCTTTGAGCTCCTTGTGGACAGCAGAATAGAGATTGGAGAGAAGATAATCAGGGGCATCAGGGCCATTAAATCCATCATAAATTCCGACGAAAACCCACCCGTGTTCCTCGGATATCACAACATGGACTCGATCTTCCCCAGCCTTCCCTTGAGCCCATTGAAGATTCTGGCTTTGAAAAGAGTAATCTTCATCCGAGCTCCCATCACTGCTCAAATTAGTGCTACTGACCACCGTGAGGTTTTCCCCGTTCTTGTCCGACCCAACAACCCAATCCGATTCCTTAACAGAGACGACCCCCTTTACCGGAGCAACCATAGCGTTCTTTCCAACGCGAGCGATCGTCTTCGTGATCTTCTGGCGGAGAACGCGAATTAAAGACTCCCTCTTGGATCTGGGTCTAAGCGCATAACCCCCGTGAGAGAAGCTCCTCTGGAATTGATCAAACCCCTTCTCCAGAGGACCCGAAAACATTCCACGATCAAGGGGCCCTGACATGAAGCCTCTCACGATCGGACCGGATAAGAATCCCCTCTCCAGCGGTCCAGAGCCCATAATTCCCCCGAAATTTCCGGACAATGGACCGGAATTCATCAAGTACCGGGGAACGGGTTGCAGGGGAATGGAAGCAAAGGAGGTAGAACCCTCAAAAGCGGCAGCTCGATCAATATTATCATAGGAATAGAGATCAACAAAAGCAGTAGAGAGAGGAGTAGACGTGTTGGCACTTACAGAAGCACCGGAGATGGAACGGAACGTGGTGGCCTCTTCAGAGTGAACCTTGGACGAGGAGAGACGAGAAGGATCGGGACGAACGTAACAGAAGGAGTGGCCAAGGCCTTCATCGAGAGGCTCTGATATAACGAGAGCTATGTCGTGACTGCGGCGAACTCCTCTGGCACCAGAGAAGCAGACGCCGAGCTTCCCACAACCGTTACCCATCAAAGAAAACCAATAAGAAATGGAATTTCAGGCGTTACAACCCCTAGAACCTATATATCATGGCCGATTTGACTTTTTGAGTGGGGATCTTGAAAATACTTTTTTTTTTAATTTATAAGTTAAGCTGTTAATATTTATATATTATTTTAATAAGGTTTTGGCGTTTTTCTTTCTGCGGAGGCGTTGACTAATTGATGTTTTCTTCCTTGCGAATGAAAAAAATCTGGTTTGTCAGTTGGGGTAAAGTGAAGCTAAAGGAAGGAGCAATAAATTTCGGTGGAAATTGGATTCAAACCAGAGCACCAAAATCCAACCCTCCTTAAAGGGAGTGCCAACGGATCCAGCCATTCGATTGGATTAGAGGTGGAAACCAGATCATCAATGAAAATCAAATTGACACGTGGCCACCGTAGCCAACTAGTCATGGATGATTAATTCGAGAGGCTAAAGCGTTTAGGTCCTGAAATAAACTTTTTTTTTTTGTTTTTGTCCTTTGTTTTTCTTGCCTAGAAGAACAATAGAGGGATTATTATTTTGGTTGCTTTTATGGTTATTTATTTATTTAGGGGGGTTGGTTCATTGCCATTGGTTGTGACTTAATAATAATAATAATACTAATAATGACCACCGCACCGCGTGAGCTTTTTGGAGTAATAAGACGGAAATACCCCTAGATCGGTTGACTAGAAGGGGAAGCCCTCCGCCCTCCGCCCTCAGTGTCAGTACAGAGTACGTGACCCCTCAGAAAGGCACGGATCCGCAGGCCCCTGGGCCAAACATTGACCTAACTGCGTTGACGGAAATTAAAAGTAAGACGGGTTACGGGTAGTAGTAGTAGACTAATGAGTGGTCGTGGTGGGGGTGGGTTCCCACTTCCCACTAATGAATTGAATTGGGAATTTGGTTTGGGGATGGAGGAGTTGGGCCCCCCACCGCCAGCCCAAACGACTACTATTAACTACACCACAGTTGCTACTTCCACTGCGCTTTTCTTTTTGTCTAATAAATAATACCATCGCTTTGCTCCCCAACTTTTTTTAACGTTTGAACCTGATCGCATATCGTCTAGACAGGACAGAAGATGATGATGACCGCGTTTGAAAGTTTGGACGGTCAAGATTCAATCCTATCTATATCCCCTACTTAATTGATTTATGAGGCTGACTCGACAACAAGGGTATTCCCCATTCCGTATTAGGTATGAGGAAGCAAGTAAATATTCCATACATATATGTATGGGTGCCTTGACATGCTGTAAAAGAAAACTAATCTTACGGTTGCAAACGTGGAAAGGCCTCAGCCCTCAGAGAGGGGGATATGATCCTCCTGCTCAGTGCTCACATTAATTTACTATGTACAGTTGCAGTTATAGTTGCATTAATGAGAGGGAGCTAACACACTTGACTTGTACAAATCCACTCCCTATCCCAAGTATGCAACCCACAAGCCACATCAGTCATAATAAAGTGAAACATGGAGCAATAATGCAATATAAAGTATTAAACGCAAGCCATGTGGCAGTTGAATTCGTCCATCCATTCATTCAATGACTCATCAAACAGCCAGACACAGAGAGAGAGGAGAGCAGAGATGACACTAATGTAGGATAGATATATAATTGCATCCAACACTAATGGATCGGATGGGGACAATGATGTCTCACACTTACCTCGTTTACGTATCTCATAAATATAACTCCTTATTATATTAACTATTCATGTAAAAGTTCTCATCAATACAATACACTCATGTATTTAATCAATAAAATATGTCAACATTGGGGAGAAATTTTCCTAAACCACCATCCATCTCCACAATCAATTTGCTCGACCTTTTTTTCTTCCCTTTTATTATATCTCCCACCAGGCACCAGCTCATACTTTTCACTATAGGTGTTTTTTGTTGTTTCTTATTTTAAGAGGGGATAAATTGGTCAACAACAAGATTTTAAGGACTTATGGAAAATATATTTACTTGTAAAAGTGATACCCATTTCTTAAGTGGATAAATAATTTTTTTATTTTGAGGGAAAATTGTCAATATTTGGATGGGACAAAATTGTCCATTTTAATAGTGGCTTTTTATGGCTAAAACAGTCATTGTTTTATTTACCTGTGAAAAAAAGAATATGAGTAAATAACCTCCCCTAACGCGAACAGGGCCAATATATGATTGCTAATATTAGGGCTGCAAATAAGTCCGTTTAGGCTATATTTGGAAACGATGCAAAAATGTGTGAATGCAAATATGTAGAGTATAAAACAATTCATATAAATTGCAAAGTTTGGTTAGTTTTGCATTGACAAATTTACCTTCTTACCAAACAGACTTTTAATCGAAAACAGATAACATAAGAATTCGTATTCAATTTATGAATCGTAATTTTGTAATTAACTGAACAAATAGAACTAGAATATTCATTGGCGGAGGTATGACATAAATGGGCCAAACGGGAATCTTTGGAAAAAGATCTTTTAGATCTCTTTCCTTTTTTTTTTTACAATTCACTAATATCGTAATTCTTTTTGTTACTACTCTAGATCGTATATTTTGTATTTGTATCTATTATGTTACCAAAATAGATTATCTTAAGCCACACATACATTGCGTTGATGCAAACACGAATTCCAATAAAGCATATACTTTTTTTTATCAAAAGCCCACTTGAATGCAAATTTACTTTTTTTTTATTGATGCACTTTTACATCTTATTATCAATGCAAATATGCGACGGTTCGTCATTTGTCAATACAAAAATGTAATGTTTCCAAATACAAGCAAAAGTGAAGCAGAATGCAAATTTACTCTAGACCGGGATTTACACTCCATATGCATTGTTTTCAAATGCATCATTAAGATCTAAATAGAATCTGAATTCGATTGGTAAGAGACGGTCTAATGAATCAAATTGAATTGGAAAAGTTGATTCATGTATTTAAAGGATCAAATTCAAATATACCGTGATTCGGTCCATTAGTTGTGAAATATTATATATTATTTATATATATTCTATATATTATTTGTATAACTATATATTATATATTATATATTTTAATATATTATTTATATTATGTGATCAAGCTTTTTTAGTACAATTTAAATTGAGCCCGATATCTGATAAAGTATTTGAATTTGAATTCAAATCAAAATCTTGAAAATACAATGGATTCGTTTGCAGCACTAGTTAATATATTATAGTTTAAACCTCCCTAGTCCCGTTATGTTTATATTAATATTATGACTTCCCTTCACTTCTCAAAATAGACTAATACATCCTTTATTGGATTATTCCATCAAACAAAAACCTCCCCTCCATCAAGATTGCATTAAAACCCAATTACATGTAACCTTAGGCTCAGTTTGAAAAGGAAACAAAGACAAATATGTACAGTATAAATTATTTATAAAACAATACAAAATACAAGGTTTTACACTCTACATATTTGAATTTGTACTCCTTTTAAACTGAGCCTTATGATCCATTCAGGAGTACAAATTATTGTAAATAAGTAGAGTGCAAAACCTTGTATTTTGTATTATTCTGTATGCATTTGTACTATACATATTTGTATTTGTGCTCCTTCCAAACTGAGCCTTAAGTGCTATTCAAAAATCCAAAATTTCCCTTCAGGGTTGCTTTAAATACTTTCTCTCGCAGACTCACTAGCAGAGAAGACTCCCCGGCATCCAATTGAGTGCTGCAAATATGGGCATTGTTTAGCAGAGAGAATCCTCTATATCAATTAGAGACTTCAGACTTCTCCTTGCCAACAATAGAGGGGCCATTGCCTTTTGGGAGTCACTGTCATTGCCAATGTAGAAGATATTTAGGTCTTGTTTTCTGTTTAGATTTTGTGAAAATCAAAATCAAAATAGTATAATATGAAAGTTATTAATGTGAGTTGATCGGATCATATTTTGTAGATTTCTAGTTAACCAGTCTCTTAACGTAAAGCGATCTGTACTATATGCGAAGATATTTATGCATCTTGGAATCTATGTAAGCAGTGTACTCAGCACAAGACAGAAAACAGGAGAAAAAACGCAAACGACAAATAAAAACAAAAAAAAAAGAAAACTAACACAAAGAAACAACAACCCATGCACTACGAGGGATCAAAACAAGAAGACAAAGCAGTCATCAGATGGACATCTAAGGCCTCCTAAATATAGCTCGGAGTCAGAGGAGAGCAGAACATAGATCCTCAACTTCAAGGCCTCTCAAACTAGCTGAGGCCAAAATATGAGTCGGCACACATACGCTTCCCTTCTAACAAATTGAAACTCAAAAGAGGAGCCACAGAGCTTACAAATGTCTTCAATAACAGGCGAGTAATCGAAGAACCTGCTTGAAGAGTTTTAACTGCAAACAACATTCACGAATTGCAAAAAGTTCGACATAAACTGGGGAGGCAGCTCTTCAAGCCCCCGCTTTACTCACAAAAAATGAAATCACAATCCAGTATAAAAACAAAACCAAAGCCACCTAAACCAAAATTTACAAAACTTCCATCTGTGTCTGTCTTAACAAAACCTGATTTTGGAAGCTGGGGAGACAATCCTATTGAGCCTTGTTGGGAGGCTTTCTTCACTTCCATCATCATCCTGTTGGCAAGAGTGATAGATTAGAGACATTAGGATTGAGACTAATATCATTAAAGATAAAAGTCATTTCTTGCTTTCCAAATATGCCATGACATAGTAGCAGAAAATTCTAATATTTTGATATTACCTCTCTCTTGCTTTGGGAATTGGGATATGATATTACCACAATGCTCCAACCACCACTTCCATTTTCCACCACCACCCAGCAATCAAGGCAAAGGATGGAGTATCATTAAAGAAAATATTTAAATTACAGTCAAACCAGGTAGCTCTGGCATGATCATAGTGTAACAAGGCATGGGTAATGGATTCAGCTTCCTTGTGACAGAGAGGATTGATTGTCCAAAGCCATCCCACAATGAGAGAGAGAACATCCAACACAGAAATACTATTCAAGCAACATTTCTAGATGAAAACTTTAATTTTTGGAGGGACTTTTAAGGCCCAAACATTTTTTCAATGCTTAGACTCCAACCTGCCAGAGTTGACTAAAAACTTTCCATTGAGGCCAGGAACCCACATCAGCCTGTCTGATCCTCCCAATGTTGGGATCCCTTAACTCCATGATTTTTGTGGATGTTAAGTCATCAAAATAAGTATGGATCTTACCAATACCCCAGGATTTGTTATGAGGATCAATCTAATCATCACTCACTCTCTTAACAGAGCAAGGATTCACTTGCGGCTCAAAAGCTTGAATTCAAGTAATCCCAGGCCAGTATCCAGGGATCCACCCAACATTAATGTTTAAATTCTCCCTATTTGACACCTTCCAACAATTACCCATCTTGAGTATATCTCTCCCTGCTCCAAGTCTTCTGAAACCCCAAGAGGAGTTTTGAGGGAGCGCTGGCCAATCAGAAATTCTTATTTTTCAAATATTCACTCGAAATAACTTTTAGCCCAAAGACTCGCTATTTGAGCAAAAGCTTCTGAGTTCTTGAAGCTAGGGCTGGTCATAAGAAATGCCCGACCCGACCAAACCGATAAACCCGAGTCGGTCGGGTTTTCATCTGTACCGGTCGTTTTCGGGTTGGGCACATACATAAACTGAAATTTCGGATCAGTTTCGGTTTTCTTGCATGAAAACCGAAATCAACCCGACCCGAACCGAACTAGTATTCTACTAGTTTGGTAGTTCCTATTTCCTAGTTTGAGTAGTTTCCTAATTCTTAATAGTCTTCTACTTTTAGACTTTTATTAGAACTAGAACTCTAGAAGGCCCATTAGGCAATTACAATTAGAATTCAATTAGATGTCCTTTTTTAGTTTTTTACCTATATTAGAATTTAGAAGGTTTCTAAATTTTTATTTTATTGATTTACCTATCTAGTTTTTTACTCTAGAAGGCCCATTATTGACATTTGTTTTTACATGAAGAATTTATTGATTTTATTCTTTACCTGAATTAAATTTAGATATATCTTGGACTCTTGAATATTAAATTATCAACTAATTCAGATTTTATTTGGCTTTGTACAGGAGCAAAACCGAAACCAACCCAAACCGACCCAACCCGATTCAAACCGACCAGGTCGGTTTGACCTGTCAGTGGGTCAGTTTCGGTTCCCACCTTAGCTAACCCGACCAAGTCGGGTCGGTTGGGAAAATCCTAAGAAACCGACCCAACCCAATCCGTAAACACCCCTACTTGAAGCCCACCCTATCTCAGTCTCAGCCAACCCAATAAATTTTCTTTTGATTCTCATTTTCACCCCCACAAAATTTACTTTGAGCTCTTGCAAGTAGATTTTGGAAGGACATATTTGTCTTTTTAACCATTTTGTTAGTATATATAACAACAAAAAGTATCTAATTAATGACTCCACCCCCTAGTTATATAAGCTTCATGGTCACTTTGACATGTCAGAAGAATATTGAATGGAGACCGATCCAAAATTGTCACCAACTATTGTGAAGATAATTAGTTAGTGGTGCCTATTGCATTGACTTCATATTTAAACTATATATGAATAACCAATTCCAAACCACCTCCCTCTCGCCCTTATAGGCTTAGTTCGGAAAGAATACAAATACATGAAAATAATATAAAATACAAGATTTTGCACTCTATCCCTTCCAAACTCAAGCCCTGAAAAAAAAAAATTATTGACTCCAGACTTCATCAGGTTAGAGTTTGTTTTGTTCAGTTCCAACTACCAATCTGGTCTAAACCTGACCCTCCAGTTAGCACTAACATTGAATCACCGAACTGACAATAACAGTATATTTACAAATAAACAACCTTATTATTATAACGTTTTGAGCTGTAAAACACATCTAAATCTTATCTGAAATTTGATCGAATCGAGGGGTCTTGGATTGGATTTGAGCTTTATGAGATTTTTTAAGTCAGATCCAAAATTAATCTTGATCTGTTTCATTATATTTGGTGCTTATATTATTCATATAAGATCCAAAATTATTAATAGGATCGGATCTTAATAGGATTAGATAGGATAAAACCCATATCACGCCCAATTACTCAATGGACGAAAGTTCCAAAACCCAATCATCAAATTATATAAATGGATCATCCAAATCCAAGATTGGACTTTCGAATTTCAGACTACATGGACAGTCCTTAGGCTTCGTAAAAAAAGTGACAATTAACTTCGAAAAGCGTGAATTTAAAAAGTGTGGAATTTTACATGACAATCGATATAAACTTTTACATGTGATGAGGCTTTACATCGATTTATAATGTTAAATTCCACTCCATCTAAATGCCAATAAATCTAAGTCAGGGTAGAGTTTTACGTTAATCTTGATTTACATTCATTCCAAATATCAACAAAATCGAACCAGCGTAAATATTTACATTGCTTCCAAACGCAGCTTAAAGATATTTCCTGCATCTACCCATGGGATTGCAACAATATCCTTAGACTGAACAAAGCATAAAAAAATCAATGAACCAAAAAAAAACAATTAGAGAAAATTTCTTCAAACAAAACCCTTTTTCTCCCCTTTCCCTCCCTTTATTCAAATCTCTGTCTATTTTTGTTTTTTAATTTATTATTATTAGAAAATATCTATGATATCAAAAAGACATAATATTGAAAGAGCTTTGACCAATCAAAACATCCCTATAAATTACCACAAATAATACCATCTGATTAGCCACCTCTTTTATCATACTGGCTGATTGGCTGTAAATTTTTCCGACATCATATCTGAATGAGATATAAGGGTAACTACATAATTTAACACTATACATCAACTCAAGCTAAGCATAAGGGATCAGTTTGTATAATTTATCTAAAATGTGGAGATAGATTTTTGGAGAGGTCAGACTTCAGGGTAGTTAAAAAACTACAGGGGAGGTTTAAGTAATTTACAACAAAATAGGCTGATTGGATTGGGTTTGGACCTTGCCCATTACATCTGCTACAATTACAAACAACTATATTCATGAACATATCTACATACAAATAATACATAGATATCATATTATAGAAATATTTTACCAGGAAAAAAACAGACAACTATATATTCCCTAACCTTAACCCAATCTTCATCTTAATGAACAATGGGCTGAGTTCAGGTTAGCCCGACTCAAGTTGCAGCAAAAGATCCATTAATTTTGCCAGTGGGTGGCTCCTTATTCTCGAGATATTAATTAAAAAAAAAAAAGTTTCTAATATATAATTATGTAATGATAATTATGGGTTGACCCACAATCCATCGTTATATGATCCATCAACTCTATAATAAATTTCTTTCTTATTTATTTAATTTTGGAAAGGCCATATTGTGGATTGAGACAGTGAGTGGGAACAATTGCACATAATTTTACCACCGTGAGCAGCTGAACCCCCAGCACCAGCAGTAGCAGTCGTCTATCACGGCATTATATCCCATCCACACTGTGGAGTGTGGACTACCACCTCTTAATCCTAGAAAGGGGCCCTAGCTGTTTGCTCGTGACTTTTTATTTTGTTTGGTCCTTGTTGGTATCATTGTTCTTTGGCCCAGTTCCCATATGTCTTTGTTGGCAGTTGAGTTGGGCCCAAAAGATAGTACAAAATGCCGTGAACTGCGTGCCCACATTATTTACGTCTTTTTCTATCTGTTCATGTTTACTTGCCGACTTGGAAATTGTATAAAAGCGTTCATGCCCACTACTACTCTCATTTTCGACTTAGAGCACACGTTTTCTTTATTTTAAGTTAAAAAAAAAAAAAAAAAAACTCGGCCAAGAGTGGTGGAGTTCTGTGCAAGAACTAACAAGGCAGATAATGATATCCCTTCCAACGTTGTTGGTAATTAACGTTTCTTCCATGGTCTATAAAGTTTTCTCTCTCATTTTTGAGGTTTTGTAAAATGACATCTGATTGTGCGTGATCTAGATGCTTCTAGCTGGAAGACAGTTCGGACGTCAGTGTTTAACTGGTCAATCAAACTATAAGAGAAAGGATCAGAGAATCCATGGTGGCTAATCCGGTAAGGTCACTCCAATGCTTAAGTTAGTACTTGCTTAGTAGATTGCGAGCTGGAAATCAGTAATCTTGAGAGCTAGAATGCACTTAATCGCGCGTACCTTGTGTCACTGAGGTAGATGCCCTTATATAGGCGTTGTTTGGCGTGGGCATCACTCATTGTGTTCGAGGTCTTCGGGAAGACGTGCCTAATCGACCCGATGTCCTTGAAGGTAGCCATACATGTAGACCAATCTTCGCGCCTTGTTCGGTTTCCTCCAGAACATTCGATATGGGGGCCAACTTCCGAAAAGCCTGGGAGTGTCAGGATATGCACGCTGAATTGGTCGATAAGCACATCTCGCAGATCGCCACCTAGACCTCAATCAAGTCGGCAAGCCCTCAAGGGAGGTCACTCCTCATCAAGGTCACTTCGACTGTACTAACGAAATGCCACAGATCAGCCCTTGAATGAGGTGCTACAAGCCGCTCAGAGTTGTGGATGAGGTCATTAGCTAGATTTTCGCCAAGTCTGCAATGGTGGCAGGTCATCAGGTTGGACTCCACCTCTTTGGTTAAGACAAATCATCGCCTAGATGGTGTCGAGGTATCATCCAACTATTCTGAGATGCTATGTGTCATAATGCCATTGGAAGACTAAATCCGCCCTCATCAACATTCTTTCACATTATCGTTAATGAAAGGATGAACTAAGTTTTCTCTCATTTTTCCAATAAAAATACTAAGGTTTAGACTTTCTATTTGGGTTAGAATCAATTTTATATCAAAAAATTGCGTGCAATTAAATCTGGTTTTATTTCCTTCCTGGATCAAACCCTTAGTGGACGAGTTAAATGTGGAATTTTTAACTACATTTCAAACTTCTGAAGAACACATTCTTGGCTCTAAGTCAGGCAGATTTGACCTGTTTTATATTTTCCATTCTCACACTTCATTTGATGGGCGGATTGTTTGGTGCGCTTTCCCATTTCTCATCTTAAACGCGACAAATAAATTTGAAACTAGAAAAAAAGATAATAATAATCTTCCACTCCATGTATTAATCCTCGACTCTATTCATTGGAAAAATTGGTCTAAAGCAATTTCTTTTATTGTTATTGTTGCTATTCTTTATCGTATTACTCATGTCATGACAACAACAACAGGGTTAGTCCGTCACCAAAGCTTAAAACTGAAGGCCGGATTTGATCCCAATCCCAAGTCTCCCCAACAACCAGTCAGATGGAGATAGGAGAGCTTACCAAAGAAGCCAAGCCAGTTGGCACATTTGCCTAAAGCACTTTGCTTCTGTATGGGAACACTTCAAAATACCCATTTAGTCAAATAAATACTTATTTTAAGTGGTGGGATCATATAATAAATGGAAAATAAACAATTATTCATATTTGTCAAAAATATGCAAAATAAATGCTTATTTTTAAAATAAACTAGAATTGAGTGGCTTTTTTAAGAGCTTATTCAAAAAGTTTTTTTTTTTTTTTAAAATAAAACCATCCCCCAAATTTTGTTTATTTTCCAATGATTGTCCTCATCTTCAAAAGATGATCGCTATTCACTTTTCCTCCAACAGAGATCTAAACCAGTGGTGGCGATCAAACACCCTTCCATAGAACCATTCCTTGCTCCACCGTGTTTGATTCCGTAAGTATTTATTGAAAAAATACTGTTATCGTGCATAAAACCATTGCTTAATTTCAAGTTTCAACGTTTATCAAATAAATACTAAAAAACATACACTTCGGTTTATGTGCATGAAGCATTTGGAGATCATCAAGTTCTTATTTCCCCCACCCCTAGGGCACTCGATCGGAACCACAGATCGGCCCCTAGAAGTTCCGACGGGTGTTACTTGAAACACCCATAAAAGGTCCAACCATAAAAAAAGCAATAAATATTTAAAGTAATATTTTCTTTTTCTAACTTTCTCTTAGAGTAAATGACAAACACCCCCCCCCCTATACTAAGGGTTTGTGACAAATACCTCCCTGAACTTTGTTTGTTTTGCGACAAAGACCTCCCAGTACTATGAGCGTGAGACAAAAACCCCTTCCATTGAAGTCTGCCGTTGCAATATTTTACCCAAAATATTGTCTAAAGGTTAAAGTTCAGAGGGTCTTTGTCGCAAAAAATACTACAGGGGGACTTTGTCGCAAAAAGAAAGTTCAGAGGGTCTTTATAATTTACCCAAAATTATAATTAAAACAAAAGACTTCATCTCTTCTGCACTGCACTACGCACGTTAGCGACAATACTCTGCTAGAAAGAATTTCATTCCTTTGTGTGTGTCCCGGTGTCCGTGCGTGCGTGTGGGTGGTCTCCCGCTCACAACTCTCCACCTCTTTTTCTTCTTCATCATCTCCTTCTCCACGGAAATAAGGGAAACAGGAGCTTTTCCTTTGATTGAGGGGCAATTCCGTCATATTCTCCAATAAGTTCTCCTTTCCCAACATTTTCGATCGTCTGCTTTTCTCCTTCGATCGTATTTCGATACACATTGTCTATTCTGCTCTCGCCTCTGAGCTGTAGCCCGTAGGTTCCATGGTTGAAACGAACCGAACCTCCCAAATGTGAAAGAAAAAGTAAAAAAGACTCGAATTCAAAGGTGTCATCTTTTTCTTCAGTCCTTACTGTAGAGCAAAAAAAAGCGACAAAGAAAAGGATATTCAGATTATTAACTAGAAAAAGAAGAAGAAGAAAACTGGAAAACAAAAAAACAAAAGGAACTCCACTTGCAGTTGCAGGCAGGCTTCTAACTTCTTCATTGGTTTGTTAGGGATTGCAGTACAACAAATCTATCATCATTCGTAAAGGAAGCCAGAGATAAAATCATAAAACTGAAGTTCGTAAAAGGAAAATTTTTCAACGGATTTAATGCAATTTACAGCTACGTTCCATCTTAACCAAAGAGGGAAATTTTGGTATTTTTGTTATTTCAACAAAACGAACCCAAATAGTATCTCCCCTCTACCTAAAATGTAAAAACAAATCAATACCTCCCATCCCTCACCCAAAAAAAAATTTTGTTGCTTTGCAACTAAGTACATTTTCCCGAATAGGAATAAATAAATAAAACCATAAACTGAAAGGACTAAAAACCAGAAGGAAATTGGAACAGAAAGAAAAAAAAAAAAAAAAAAAAAGAAATTTTAAGAGAAAAATTAACAAAAAATAATCATACCACCAAGTACAATGGTATACAAGACAGAGCAACAGCAACAACAACGACGGTGCTGCGTACGCCGGTAACGGCTACACTCGATCGGAACTCCTGGCTAAAACCCGGATGCGTCGATGGGCTCTCAAGACCGGGTGAATTCTCTGGAGAGAAGGAAATCTCCGGAGGCGGAGACCCAACCCTTGCATTAGCAGAGCCATACCTCGTCGACCCAAGGATTTGCTTCCCAAAAATCTCCCTCGGCAACAAAACCCTCGAAACAGCAAAAATAGAAACTGGATTCTGATCAAAAACAGTCTGGGTTATGGACGCTTGAACGATGCCCGTGTCAATCGCAACGGACCCATTAACCCTCGTAATATTCAATGTGAATGTCCCGGCACCCATGGCTTCCGTCGCCAAAGTCGGCTGAACAGGATTAACAATCGACTCAAGAGAACCCAACGGATAGTAAGAATGCAGAACGTGGAACTTCAAGACGACGGCTTTTCTCTCGGCCGGCAAGGACTGTAACCTCTCCGTGGTCGAAAGATCAGCAAACGCATCGTCAGTTGGAATGAACATCGTTATACCCGCCCCACCTTCATCCGCCTCGAATTCCTCTGCCACGCCCGACGCTGTTAGCATCGACGCCGCGACATTAAAATTATGCCCGTCGATCAAAACCCTAGTGATGTTCAGCCCAGGCGGTGGCCGATTTTCCGATGCCATTAAATTGAATCCATAAGGGACAAGGAGGGTATTAATGGAAAAGATGCTGACATTGTAAGGAAGGGTCTTGATCAGAGAGAGGATGGTGGCATTTAACGGAGAGTAAGCGACAGGAGAGCGGATGTAGACGGTGCCGTCAAGGGGGTTACGCGTGATGTTAACGGCGCCAAAGTTGTTGGTTGCCCGGCCGGTGGTTTGGTAGAGCGTCGTGACAAGCTTCCCGGAGGGGGGAATCTGGCGGAAATCCGGCCAGGAGAGGTACTGGAGGAGGACGTGGTACCGTATAACATCGGCAAGGTTAGCGGGAGAGGATCTACGAGTCAGATCGGATGAGGAGCTAAGGAAGTGGTTGGGGACGGCGAGGAGAGTGAGAGATGACCGGTCGGTCAGATCTTGGGCGACGGAAGTGGTAGTGAGGAGGTTGTTGAAGTCTGAGAGATCAGGGTAAGCAGAGAGAAGGGTTGTGATGTCGAGAGCGACAATGAGGGAAGACGGGGAGAGAAACAGGTAGGAGAGAATGGAAAGGGAAAAATGGGAAATGGTGAATTTGGCCATTCTTTTCCTCTGAGGATTTGAGAGTGTAGAGTTTATGTGTGAATGAGGTGTCTGTCTGCCCGTCCTGTCTGGTGAGGGAGGGGAGAGAGTGTAGAGCAGAGTCAGACTCAGAGGATTGATTTTTTTTTTTTTTCTTTTTCCTTTTGTCAAAAAAAGGATTGAATGTGAGGTGATGATGCATGATTGATTGCGGGAAATGTCCCAACGCCCTTGTTTATTATATTAATTAAATTTTGAGTAATAAAAATAACAAAAAATCCTTAAATCTTCCCGTGAGGTTTTTATTTTTTATTTTTTAATACATGCTAAAAGCCTAAAACCTTCCCTTAGTTCTTATTCTTGATGTTGTCTGTTGGAACGAGCGAAATATCAAATCTGCCCTTGTTGGGGTTGGGTTTAGAGTAAATTATAGGTAGTCACCCTCCTATTCCTGTACACAAACACTTCATCCCGCTATTACCACCTACCTTGGAGACTTGTTAATGTGTTGCCACACGCTGAATTGATAAACTTGCTTTGTAACCTTTTTAGACCACAAACGTGGTTCTTATGCCCCTAATTTTCTTCCTACGTGTAATGGTGGAAGATATATGGCAATGGAATTGCCTATAGGCTTCTTTATAAAGAAATGAGGAAAATAATCATTTTAAAGCAATAATTTGTTAAATACATTTATAAGTGGGTGTTTGGCATCAATCAAAGTGGTGTTTCAAATAATGTCCTTTTATTTGGTATCATTTAAAAAAAAAAAAAAAAAAACGTTGCTCCATACATACCACGCTTTGGAAATTAGGAAAATGTGGTTGGGAGCAATGCCAAATTCAATGTTTTCTAAGAAAACGATGCATTGCTGCTAGCAAGGCAATGATGTGGCATCAATATGACATCATCCTAGAAATTGGATAATATAGATCGATGTTGAAAATGTTGCCGCCGGCACTGGTATCAAACAAAATCAGTGTTGTTTTCTTAGAAAACGCCTATATGACAACACATATTCCAAATAAAAAATAAGCACCATTCGGTGTTTACAACTTATAACTCCACATGCCCAACACCATTTTTATGGGAAAACGGTGTGATGTTCCCAACACCAATGCCAAACACCTACTAAATCAATTGTTTTAAAGGTGATGTCATGATGAATTTTGTTGAAAAGGAAAATAAAACCGAGAGAAATAGTTTGAATCAGGATTTTAGAAAAACTAAGGAACGCTTGTCAATATGTGACCAGTTATGTATTCTAAAAAAACATTTCTCTCCCTCTTTGCCTGGCAACAGGGCAGGGATTATATTTCCCCTTCCCGACTCTGATTTTGAAATAAATTTTCATTCCCAACTTTAATCCCTGTTAGGGATAAAAGCTGTCCTCCATCCCTGATTCTCTAGGGATGGGTCCCCGAAATTTTTTAGTAATGCCTCAACCCAACCCCTTGTTTTCCAATTCACACATTCATCCATGGTTTTTAAAATCGAATTGGTGATTGAACCGGTCAGGGGTCCGGTTACCGGTTCGAACGATCCGACAGTTTGACCTGAACGACCGGCCCATTTAAAAAATGGTCAAAACCGTTCGAACGGTTCAAACAATTAACTAGTCGGCTCAGCAGTTTACTGACCAAAATCAACGGTTTTGAGGAAAAAAAGCGGGTTTGGGGAAAAACGGAACCGGTCAAGTGACCAATTCCTGGTTTTTCCGGTCCAACCGTCTGGTCCGGTGTTGAAAACCATGCATTCATCCAATGTCTCTGAATAGAAATACCATGTTTTTTAGGAGGTGTGGTCAAGATCCTGCAACAAGGAATGGATGTCGAATGAACCTTCATTTCAATTAGATATACCTTGTGTCTCTAGGGCTAGAAGCTAGAGCTTGAGGAATGAATCCCCACACAATACGGGACGGATTCTTATGAATTTCCAGAAACCTGATCAGGCTCCGCAAATATGGAAATATTTTTAGGAAAAAGGATGTTCCCTTCCCCCATCAAAATTCATATGCATTGCAGGCTTAGTAATACAGAGAATGTCATTCCCTTCTTCCGATTTTTATTATATGAGAATGCAGGGATTTTGCGTTGAGTCTGCACAACAGTGCCTCTTCACTTGGGACTATCTGCTGTCCTGTTAACTGTATATATGAACAAAGTTGAATATCTGAACCAATGAAAGAGAACATCGCTCACTTCCCCTTTACAATAGAAAGCAAGCAGCAAGTAAACAACTAAACATGATGATTTTGTCATTCACCAGTGACCATTTGATGAGCCACTCTAAGTAGTAAGTAGGTCATGTTAAAAAACAAATAGTTCTAACAAAAACAAAAACAAAAATAAAAATAAAAATAAAAACGCCACCCAAACCCATCATATTTACATAGTTGACTTGAAAGAAAGGTTAAAAATATCGATATGTCCGATACACTGGTAGGGGCATATCAGGTGAATCAATACCTTACTTTTTACTTCTTCTTTTTTCCGAAACCAGTTAGGGGGGCGGTTTAGGGCTCCTCCACCCGCTGAACCGGTCAGACCCTCGATACACCCACTGTAAGGGCATATCGGAGGGGTCCCGGAACAATACGTATCGGCCAATACGAGCCGATACATGTCGATACTTTGAACCTTGCTTGAAAGTTGGCCCTTTTCTATTTCATTTTGGTTGCATTTCATGAAATGGCAGCAAGCAAAAAACCAAAGAGAAACTTAGGCTGTCAATGTTTCACAGATTGGACTGTCAATAGATCTCATTGGTGTGCTGGTTTGTTCCAGAATTGATACAATCAAATCCCGCAACCAACACTTTGGGGTAATAGGGGGAAATTGTTAATGGTGCAAAGCACGGATTACAAAAAACAAAAAATGTTCATCCAGCACCAATACTGAGTCTGTCGGAGTTGGAGTTTGAGAGAGAACCCCGTTGACACTTGACAGTCAAATTTAAACACCAAAATTTTTGACGAGAGGAAAGACTAAAGAGAGAGGTGAAAAGGACTTGTGAAAGAATCACGCTCCTTTTAACTGTGACTCCCTTGCAAACTCTGCATACCGGATCCATTGATCACAACACATCGCTGGCCACGCACATCCAGCTATATATCGAGGTTTTAAAGTACAACCAATGTTCAATCCAAACTCGTATAATGGGAACATCTCCATATAAATTTAACTAAATGTAGAGATATTCCCAATGTATAGATGGCTTGCAGGAGATCCGGGCTCCGATGCCATGGGTCCACGCTTTTAGGTAGGTCGCAAGAGTATGCCGCCAACAGAAGATTTTAATTTATTATATGTCGCATGTTGTGGGGAGAGTTTAATGTGAATTAAGATACAGCCTCTATCTCTCGACTAAGAAACGTCAAGCCGGCATGGAGAGATAAGGTACAATAGTACTTCTCCACTTCAAAAGCCCTAATGCATTTGGGGGTGGGGGACTAGCTTGCACACAGACATAGTTGCATCTCACCTGTCCAAAATTTGTCATTCAAATTGACCTCTCCCTTCCTAAAAAGTAAATCCAGAGAATCAAATTTTGGCAAAAGTAAGTTCAACTGTTTAATAAGGCTACAAAATACAAATTACCCATGTAAAACATCAAACCTGACGACCAAGTAAAACCCATTCTCTCATGAAGCAAGGCTTTACTTGTCAATCAGGGAACCCAAAGACACCAAGGTTAATGCTTTCCTTCTCCAACTTTGTATTGCTTTGAGGATACTGCCGAGATAAATATAGGTTCTACTTCAAAATGAACAAACTCAGGTAGATATTTTCCACATATAGGTCCTGTACCCGATAGACACGAGGCAAAGCTCCCAAAGCATGTTGGGAATGCTTAGCGGATTCACTTTCGATCCAGGGATCTCGGACCAGTTTACAGATATCTCTATCATACGGATGCCAAAATGTTTACACAAGTAGACTAACTCAACATCAAAGCACCACCTGCATATGATAGATGTAGTAAGTTCACAATCTCAATCAAATAAATCATAAAGCAGAAAACACATACAGATAGCAACTTTGTTGCAAAAACCTGAAGAGAAAAAGGAAAAAGAAAAAAGAAAAAAGAAAAATACGCTAGGGTAACCAGACATGTTCTGTTAATTCTACTTTCTTCCAAGTAGCTGTAAGCAGTGATTTCAGTCATATGGCATACAGGAATTTCCTGTACCTGAAGCATGTCACCAACCTTAACGCATGAAGCACAAACCTCATGAGCATACTATTTTCTTCATAAACAAATAAACAATAATCTTACTATATAAACTATTGACCAATATGGTTATGGGAAATATTTGGCTCCCACCAGGTCGCAGGTACTCCACCTATGACCAGTGGATGTTGAAGCCACATCATCCAACATTTTAAAATTTTCAACACAAGAAAGTGTGGCTTTAACATCCACCAGTTGTAGGCAGAAGTACCTACCACCGGATAAGAGCTAAATATTTCACTATGGTTCTTAACTTCTTATCTCACTCCATCATTACCAAGGTTTTAAACAGCTAATATGAGTAGAAGTTGAATTAGGGCATTTTCAAGCAATGTTCTTGCCATATCTGGTAACACAAGATGTGGCCGGTTGTCAATATGGCAAGTTTGCAGAACCCTTTTCAATCAAAAGGAATGGTCAAGTGGACAAGAGAGTTTGTTCAGATGATGGCAGCTCTCACAAATATACCTATTGCTAGATAATTGGTCCAAGGTTCAAAGTATCGACACGTATCGGCCAATATGTATCATGCAGATGGCTTCCCGATACGCCCCTCCAGGGGTTGTATCAGGTCAGACACTGGTTCAGAGGGTAGCCAGGCCTTAAACCGACCACTCTGAACCGGTTTCAAAAAAAATAAATAAAACCTAAAAAAAGGTACCAATACAGGTCGATACGCCTTTTGAACCTTGAATTGGCCATTCTCAACCTAACCATTGAAGACAACTCTGCAAATGCTTTAAAATGGTTAGAGAAAAAGGAAGGCAGCCCATGGAGACTTGATCATTTTTTGGCAGTGGCTAGAGATTTATTGGATCTCATGAATGCAAACTTGCTCTAGATTCCAAGGGATCTAAACTCAGTAGCAGATGGCCTAGAAAAGCGTGGTGCCCATTTGGATGATTTAATTTTTTTTTTGGTATTTGGTGATACACACCACACTTATAATCCCTAAAATCGGTGGTCGCAGTAATCGAATCCACGTCTATGGAGTGAACCAGCTAACATACCAACTGAGCCACCCTTCAGTTGGCTCCATAAATTTATATTTGACAATGGTACTTTGAAGAGCTCTAACACTTTCTACTACGTATTTATATAACCATGTGAAGTCAGAAGCTTCCCTACCACATAAAGGAATCTTGTTGCCTGCCCAGTCTGCTCAGATAAAGAACTCTCTGTATTGGCAATATACTGAACCTTGCAGTTCACATCAACCTATTCCAACCCTGGGTTCGTGCTTTTGTTCAATTAATAACATCCCTCTATTTTTTAATTTAAAACTTTCTCATAAAAGATACATTCGTTATTTAGAAAAGCTCACTTAACAACCCTACTAGCAAACCCACTCTCTACACGTCTGTGTGTAATCTATGCTACATCGACAAATTGGAAGGATATGATCTGCCTTATGGCCTTTGAAATCATGATAATTACTCAACTTTTGGGGTCTACTTGATACATTTTTTATCTATTCTAACTCCATTATGAAGCACTTAATTCATATATGAATATTTTTATTTTACAATGTAAATTATATATTTTATGTATACCTTTTTGTACCTCCACAAACTTATATTCCCGTGGCCCTTCTTTTAAACCTTCACAACAACTGTGACAGAATGGTGCTTACATTAATTTTGAAAACTTAGATCCTATAAGGCCTTTTAGTCATAATTAATGACTGCTTTTTTATTCCCCTGTTTCTTAACTATTTTTATTTTTTTAAGAAAGGAAAATTTATGGATTTAGTTTCCTGAAACTTCTGCAGCACATCAGCAACACTGCAAATAGCTACTTCCATTGACCAAATTTTCTAGTTAGACAAATATGTAGAAGCAACTCTCTACATGTTAAGTTGACAGAATAGAAAGATCCTCTTTTTAAGAGATATGGTCTGTGTCAAATTGTTGACAGAAATGAAATATTTCTATTTGCCTGCTATAGATTCAGATTAGGCATGATCAAACTTTCAAGTTTCATTGCAGTTTAGCAATTTATAAAATTTCACACGATTTACCATCCAGATTATAGAAAACACAAAATCTCTCCAGAGGGTAAGAGCGAAACATAGGTATCAATTGAAGTCATTGTGTTAAGTTTTATCCATGGTTCAGGTCAAGGTTTAAAATTTTGATACGTAACAGGCCGTATCGGCCGATACGTATCGTATTGGGGGCTTCCCGATATGCCCCTACAGGGGGTGTTTTGGGGTTTAACCTCGTTCAGGGGATAGACAGGCCTTAAACCGACCCCCCTCTGAACCAGGTTTAAAAAAAAACTAAAAAAATAGGAGAAATGAGCCTCGGTACAGACCGATACGCCCCTACCGGCGTATCAGCCATATCGATATTTTGAACCTTGGTTCAGGTGAATATATGTACAGCTGCATCATTTATTAAATGGAAAACTTGTTGAGATTTAGTATGATTCAGTTATACTCAAGCAACAGATAAAGTAAACAAGAAACGCCCAAGCATATTTCAAAATGGAAGAAAAACCCAGTCCACATCAGTATGTAAATTCTTAAAGATACCTTTTCAAACGGATGTTCGAGAAAAGTTTCCTCGCTGCTGCCCTAGTAAACATCTTAAAGCCACACTGCAATACATGCAATGAGTTCATGTCAAGGAAAACAATAGAATAAGCACCTCAGAGTCTGCCTGTTGGCTTCAACTAAGAATTAAACATCATTGGGAACCAGTTCTATTTTTACCAATGTGGTTAGGTAATAACTAGTTTTTTGGGCCTCTCAAGTTGATTTAATGGCTAGCTGGTGCCAAGGCACTGATTAGTTGATGAGAAAAAGAAATTTTCTAAATTTAAGATACTGATGCAATCTCATAAATAAGTTAATGTAGATTTGCAAGAAAAGAATGATATTGAGGAGAAAGAAACGCTAGAATTTTCCAAGATAAAGAGAGGTCCTTTACAGAAGTGAAGGAATGTATCTTAACCAGGACTATCCATTGGTTGAAATCCTTGGCTTCTTTCAGCTCTTTTTCATTTGATGACATCTGGAGAAATTAGGCCACAGTTGCACACACTCCGGTTAGGAAAACCAGAGCCACTATAGTTTGGGTAACTCCCCCAGAAGGTTTTTTTAAACTGAATTTTGACGGAAGCAGCCAGGGTAACCCAGGACCATCTGGCATTGGAGGAGTATTGAGAAATGAAAATGGCAACATCATATCCTTATTCTCAGGCCCGATAGGGATAGGGGACTCTACAAGAGCTGAGATATTGGCTGCAGTACAGGAAATTCAGATTGCTAATCAACTAGGAGTGGAGAACCTATCGATTGAAGGGGATTCTAAGGTGATTATAGGCTGGCAGTCAAATCCAGACTCAGTTGTTTGGAGTTATATCTCATCAAAAAAGTTAAATGTTTAACAAGGCACATAACATGTAGATATCAGTGGGTGGGTAGGGAGGCAAATGCTTTGGCTGACCATCTTGCTAAACAGGGGTCTACTAGGGACCATTTATTCTGGGCAGCATTGTAATTTTATTTCTGATCTTTTGTAACGGTTAGGGGAGGCTGCATCTCGTGCCACTCCAAGGGATTCTTGTAAAATCTTATTCCTATTGTTTAATGAAATCATTTTCAATTATCAAAAAAAAAAAAAAACATTTAGTTTACAGTCTCTGTTTTGCAAACATAAAAAAAGTTAGGCCTATCCTAGATAGGGAATTGCAGCCTTTGTTTTCCAAAGAGAAAGTTGCAGCCTTTTATTTGATTCCCCCTTTGTTTATGGCAACTCGATACCAACACACCACTCATCAGAAGAAAAAAGAACCCCACTACTACCTTATTTTTTGTTTTATATCTTTTTTTTTATTTTATGTGCCAACAGCCAGTCATGTTCCATCACAACTATGCAAATAATTGAAGATAAAAATAAACAAATGAAGCTCTGAAATGACTTTGTGATTGACTGGGATAACAAGTCAACTTACTTGATGCTTAGTTGTCTTATGCAACTGTATCATGAATACTGACCAACTAGTTAGTAATTGATTGATGACTAGTTGACATTTTAGTAACACTGTCGGGAACATGCACAGTTAAGTACCTGTGTATCACGAATTCCTCGACCAGCAGTCAAGAGAACTACAGCATGGAAGCCCTTCATAAGAAAATTCCGATACCACTTCCGCTGAAACATTAAGTGAACACCTCTTCTAAGAAAAAGAATTGAAAGGTAAATAAAAAAAGATGTATATAGGGAAATAAATGAAATTAATGACTAAACTGTAGCCAGAGCCTTCTCCTCAAGATGTGCACGAGAACCAAATGCAACAATTGGAATATCAGAGATTCTTGAAACCGAACCACTATCCACACCATCTCTAAGCTTAAGTTCATTTTTAGCTTCTCTACGTATCTGAGATAAGAAATATCAGAAAGTCTTTCTATAAACTGCAAAAATTTTGATGTGATAACTGAAACAGTAGATGTTGAAAAAGCAAGTTAATAATGTAGATGCCATCGTTGATACTGACTTGGTTTTCAAGCTTTTCTAGGTCATTAATCTTAGTTGCCCCATCAGCATCAAGCATTAGAAGTAGCTCACCACGTGAATGGAGCATTCCCTGTTTCACAATGCTTCCAAAGAAGTGAATGGCCTCAATCAATCAGTGTCATATGTGATGGAAAAAAGGGGACACACATGAGGGATTATCTGTCCCTAATTATGTATCAGTGGGGTATTTACAGATGGACTCACTCTTCTTATAGCTTCTCCTTTTCCATGGTTCCTTCCAAGAAGAATGACCCTCACATTTTCTATCGTGTACCTTCTTACAAAGCCAAAAGCTACTCTCTTTGTCCCATCAACACTCCCATCATCAACTATCACCACCTGTTCAGGAATTCATCCATTTATTTAGACGCCAAAAATGTTACAGGAAATTTTAGAAACAGAAATATTTCCTACATGGCCCCAGATAGAGGCAAACGAAGTAACATATGTGCATCTGAACCACAAACCGAGGACCTTCAAACTATTAAAAGAAACTAAAATTCTAAATACACAACAAGTCATAAACTTGAGAATAAACTGAACTGCATGTTCCAAGAGAATTGGCTCAGATCAGTGATGAAGAAGCTCCTTATCAATGCAACAGTAAGACAATTAGATGCATTTAAAGTTGAAGGTTATAAAAGGAAAAGAGAATGCCAAAAGAACATGGATTCAGGTAGTCAGGAAAGATCCCTTAACACAATTTTTTGGAAAGAAGATATGACCTAAATTTAGCCAATGCTAAGGAACAACATTCCCATTGTAAATTCCACCGAGGAATAATGCAGATAATAACAACGCTTTTAGGATCTCATATCTATCTGCTTACTGAATCACATAAAAGTAATAGATAAGATATGTTGCCGAATGCCATAAGGAGAACCCTACATCAATTCACCAATAAAAGATCCCCTCAGAGTGGAACTTCACTTGCCCCTTATGCAGGATAGATTTGATTTATTTTCATGGAATAGAATATAAAAAGAAACATCCTTATCTGAATGTCATTGTTAATACTATATAATAAATCATTTTATCAAATAAGAAATCATACTGTAAAATAATATCATGCAAGTTTAAGTTTAAGCTTGAGATTTAATTCCCTCAGAAGACTTGCCTCATAAGAAAATGACTTGTCCTTTGCAGCACGTTGTTGAAGATAACTACAAAATAAAGACCCAATAATCATTATTTGTAACTTCACTACAAAGAACATGTATATAATTATTTAACAATGTGAAAGAGAAGAACATTTGTGTTCTACTAAAAGAAGTAGGATGGGGATGCAGTTAAAAGAAGGAACATATTGCACCATATCAGTAAAGATCCACATCAAAGAAATCTACATACTGAAGGACACATCTAAAGATTATATTAGCTTTTGTTTCTCACAAGAATAAGATAATTTTTCAAATTCTATTTTCTGATTCTTTTCTACTTACCTACTATTCAGGGTTCTTTATTTTCTTTTCCTTGATCTGTACCATAGTTGTCAAGGCAACGCCTAGGTGGGCGCCTAGGCAATAAGGTGCTCATGGAGGGCCTCCTTGCTTAATCACCAAGGTATTTTTTACATGGTGCTTTCGGATACTTTTATATTTTTAACTTTAAGATTATAATAATAAAATAGACATTACTAAACTAAACTAGATCTGTCTTCTCCATGAACAGATCTAAAGCACCAGGGCCGGATGGTTTCACAATGGCTTTCTTTCAAGATTGTTGGGACATAATCAAGGAAGACTTGATTGAGGTCTTCAAGGAATTCGAGGATAATTCAGTGATTAGTCGTGGAGTTAACCTTTTTTAGCCTTAATTCCCAAGAAGAAAGAGGCCAAGCATCCAAAAGACTTTCGACCTATTAGTTTGGTGACTAGTGTATACAAGGTTGTGGCTAAGGTCTTATCTTTGAGGATTAAAAAGGTGCTTCCTTGTCTTATCAGCCAAGCCCAAGGAGCTTTTGTTCAGGGGAGACAAATAGTAGATCAAATCCTAATAGCAAATGAATGTGTGGAGGAGATGAGGAGATCGGGTCGTAAAGGTTATGTTTGTAAACTAGATCTTGAAAAGGCTTACGACCTAGTGGATTGGGGATTCTTATTACTTGTGCTAAGGAAGTGTTGGTTTGGGGATAGATGATGCAAATGGATAAACGGTTGCCTTTCCTCTTGCCATTACTCCATCCTAATCAATGGGGTAGTTAACGATTTCTTCCCAGCTAGCAGGGGTCTGAGACAATGTGATCCCATGTCACATTTCCTATTCACTTTAGTTGCTGATGCTTTTAGTAGACTTCTCTCAGAAGTGGATAGGGCTGGATCCTTAAGAGGGTGGAGAATAGGTAGACATAGAGTTTCAGTAACCCATCTTCAATTTGCAGACGACATAATAATCTTTTGTGAAGGTTGTGATCTGATGGAGGTAAGAAATCTGAAGGATTTGATAATTCACTTTGAGAGGGCCTCAAATTTGAAGATAAATTTTGAAAAAAGTTGTGTTGTGGGAATAAATTTGAGTAGAGAGGAGATGGAGTTTATAGCAGCCTCGTTAGATTGCACTTGGTCTCAGTGGCCTCTATCCTATCTAGGACTTACCTTAGGCGCAAATCCAAAGGAAAGTAGGTTCTGGAACCCGGTGGTGGAAAAGTTAGAAAAAAGATTGACAACTTGGAAGAGAAACTATATTTCCATAGGGGGTAAAGTTACTCCGATTAAAGAAACTCTAGCCAACTTGCCTTTATACTTCCTGTCAGTCTTTAGAATTCCTAAAAGGGAAGCAAAGAGGTTGGAAAAACCGATGAAGGACTTCTTATGGGAACCTGGGGAAGAGAAAAAAGATCATTTGATTAGGTGGGAGGTGGTGAGTATAAGCAAAAATGGAGGCCTAGGCTTAGGGAATGTGGTGAGTAAGAATGAAGCTCTTTTAGGTAAGTGGCCTTGAAGGTGTCCCTTGGAGAGGGAGAGGTTGTGGCATGAAGTAGTGAAGAGTATCCATGGTTGTTCTGAATCAGGTTGGGACGCGGAGGTATCCTGAAGGGCTTCGCTTACAACACCTTGGAAGGCTATTTATGGCATTCTCCCGAAGTTCCTCAGATTTGTAAGGTATGATGCTTGTTCTGGAAACTCCATTCTTTTTTGGGAAGATATTTGGGTGAGCACTCAACCCCTAAAAGACCGCTTCCTTCTCTATTCCATCTCCCTCTTTAAAAAGAAACCAATTTCATGGTTTCTTCCCCCCCCCTCCCCCAATTCGCCCTTTGGATTTAAATTGGAATTTTGGGTTTCCAAGAGGGTTAAGGGATGAAGAACTTCTTTGTGTTTCAGAGCTCTTGTTGCTTCTAGACCCAGTATGCTTGGACCCCCCTAACCTGGACAAAAGGGTTTGGTCTCTAACCTCGGTTGGCTCCTTCGCTTGTGCTTCTTTCTTTAAAGCCTCCTGCTCCAATCCCTCCTCTCAGGTGTTCCCTGTTAAAGAGGTCTGGTCAAGGCCAATTCCTCCTAAAATAGCAGTGTTCTGTTGGGTAGCCTACTTGGGTAAGATCAATACAGTGGAAAACTTGCAAAAGAAGAAACCTTACTTGTGTTTGTCCCCAAATTGGTGCTTCTTGTGTAAAGTGAAGGGTGAGGATTGTAACCATTTACTGATATCGTGCTCTTTTGCTGCCAATATTTAGAACTGGGTTGTTGCACTATTTGGGTGCAGGTGGAACTTGCCCTTCGAAGTAAAGGTACTGTTCATTCCGGCTGCCTTTGGGAGATTGACAAAAAGAGGGAAGCTAATGTGGAAATGTATCAGAGCCTCTACCTTGTGGACTTTATGGGAGGAGAGAAATGCTAGAATATTTCAAGAAAAGGAAAGAAGTCTTGCTGAAATTAAGGAATGCATAATGACAAGGACAGTCTCGTGGCTAAAATCTTCAGACTTGTTGGCAGATTACTCGTTTGATGACTTAAGGAGAAACTGGGCAGCAGTGGCTTCTACAGTCTCCACAAGGAACAACTCACAAGCTTAATGGGAATCCCCACCGGATGGAGTGGTAAAACTGAATTTTGATGGTAGCTGCCAAGGTAACCCAGGGCCATCTGGAATAGGAGGGATTCCGAGAGACAAAGATAGCAACATGTTGTCTTTATTTTCTGGACCAGTAGGTGTTGGTGATTCTGTAAGGGCAGAGATACTAGAAGCGGTACAAGGTATACAGATGGCCAGTCAACTTGGAGTGAATAATTTGATAGTAGAAGGGGATTCCAAGGTAGTAGTGGGCTGGTTGACAAGTCCAGAGACAGCTTGTTGGGGCTACAGGGATCTGTTAAAGAAAGTTAAATGGCTGACAAGGAATATGTCAGTCAGGTTTCAGTGGGTCAGCAGATCAGCAAATGCAATGGCTGATTCTTTGGCCAAGCAAGGGGTGTCGAGGGGAGATCTGTTTTGGGCCACTTTGTAACTGTGTTTCAGGCTTGTGTTTGTTTAGTGTTTATGATTCAGTCCTAGGGGGAGGTAACACCTCGTGCCTCTTTCTAGGCTGAATGTACTACTTTTTTTTGAATTAATAAAACTACTCTCATTTATCAAAAAACTAAACTAGTCAGTTTTAAGTTAAAATACTAGAGGAGTTGAAGAAGACAAGAAAAGAATTCTCACGGAGTTAGAGGAGTTTGATATTAGAGAACAAAATGGGACCCTTGATGCTTTAAACAGAAATAGAAGAGCAGATTTGGGAAAGGAATGGGAACAGCTGGTCAGAAGAGAAGAAATTTACTGGAGACAAAGATCAAGAGTGAGATGGCTGAAAGAAGACAATAATTCCAGATTCTTTCACACTTATGCTTCGGGAAGGAGTAGGAAGAATTTCATCTCTAAGCTGAAACTGAACCAGAGGGAAGTGGAGAATCCTGAGGAAATTGTGGAAGACTTCCTTTCCTTCTTCAAAAACCTCTACTCCAAGGATAGTAATAACCAATTTACATTGAACAGATGGGAAGGCACAACTCTATCAGCTGAAAAGAGGGTTTGGTTATAAAGAAACTTTGAAGAGGAAGAAGTTAAAATGGCTGCCTTCAGCATGGATGGAGATAAGGCTCCAGGGCTGGATGGTTTCCCCATTTTTTTCTTTCAGCAATGTTGGGAAATAGTAAAGTCAGATCTCATGGATTTTTTCAGGGACTTCCACTCTTCTGCCATTGTTAACAAAGGCCTAAATTCAACCTTTCTTTGCCTCATCCCAAAGAAAGAGGGAGTCTTGGAAGTTAAAGACTTTAGACCAATAAGTTTGATAGGGAGCATCTATAAAATTTTGGCGAAGGTTTTGGCCAAAATACTTAAAGAAGTCCTAGAAGATCTAATTTCCCCAAACCAATTTGCTTTTGTAAAAGGGAGACAAATTGTGGACAGCATTCTAATTGCAAATGAGCGTGTGGAAAACAGAAAATCTTCTGGAAACCCGGGGGTCCTCGTGAAACTAGATCTGGAAAAGGCGTAGGATAAAGTGGATTGGGATTGTATTTTAGATTGCTTAAAGATGAGAGGCTTTGGTAGAAAATAGATCAGGTGGATTAAAGGTTGTATTGGTTCTTGGTTTTCAGTGTTGATAAATGGTGAAGCGAAAGGCTACTAGGGGTCTCAGACAAGGTTGCCCACTTTCCCCCTTTCTATTCACTTTGGTGATAGACATCTTTAACTATCTATTGGATAAGGCTATTCTCCTTAACTTGGTGAAAGGATTTGAAGTGAGAAGGGACAAGATTCACATTTCACATTTACAATTTGCTGATGACATAATTTTGTTCTTGGATGCCTCCATAACCAACATCACAAACACTAAAAGGATAATTGAATGTTTTGAACTTATCACTGGTTTGAGGGTTAACTTTTGCAAAAGTAGTATAGTAGCTCTTAACTCAATGGAAGTGGAACTCCTAGAAAGCTTCAAATCTTTGTTGGGGTGCAAAGAGGAGAATCTTCCTATTTCCAATCTTGGGATGCCTCTTGGAGGGAATCCAAAATTTCTCAACTTCTGGAGACCAGTGGTGGAGAAATGTGAGAAGAAACTATCAACTTGGAAGAAGTGTTATCTCTCAAAAGGGGGAAGGCTTACTCTCTTGAAGGCCCCTTTAGCAAATTTGCCAATCTACTTCCTTTCAGTCTTCTAGATTCCAACCAAAGTCAGAAATCAGATTGAGAAGCTTCAAAGGAACTTTCTTTGGGAAGGAGGTAGGGAAAAGAGAAGCCACTTAGTCAGTTGGAAACAAGTATGCAAGCCTACAGAGGAAGGTGGTTTGGGAATTGGGCACTTAAAAGAGAAAAATTCTTCTCTCTTAGGTAAATGGTTATGGAGGTTCCCTAAAAAACCCAACGCTCTTTGGATAGCTGTCATTTCAAGCAAATACGGATCAAATGTAAATGGGTGGGATAGCAATCTCCATTTGAACAGGATAAAGTCCACAAATCCTTGGAAAGGTATCATCTCCACCCATGCTTCTTTCTTTCCTTTTATAAGATATAAACTGGGAAATGGCTCTAAAATAAAATTCTGGAAAGACCTTTGGTAGGGGGAAACTACCCTTGCAGCCTCTTTCCCTAGACTTTTTAACCTTACCCTTGACCAAGAAGCCACTATTTCTTCCTGCCATCCAAACCAAACCGCTAGAACACCCTAAACCTTCGACTCAGAAGACCCCTAAGGGATTCAGAGATTTCTGAAATAGACTTAATTCAGACCTTTAAAGAAGCCTACATCTCCCCCTCCTGATCTGACACCCGAATCTGGACCCTGCACCCTACTGGCAAATTCTCTTCTAAGTCTATGCTCAGGGTTTTGATTGCTGATGAACAACATTCCTTCTTTCCTTATAAGAAGATCTGGTGTAGTCACATCCCTTCAAGAGTTTGTTTCTTTGTCTGGGAAGCATGTCTCCAGAAATTAAATATTTGTGATCTCTTGCAGAAAAAAATTTTGGGAAGACTGTCCATCTCTCCTCATAATTGCATTTTATGCTTCAGTGAAGATGAATCAGCAGATCACATTTTTCTTCACTGCAAATTCACCCAAAAGATTTGGTTCCATTTCTTAAAAATGGCAGGTTACAGCTGAGTTATACCAAAGCACATTATGGACTCTTTGCATCAATGGCAAGGAAAAGGGTTAAGTAAAAGGGGTAAAGTTTATTGGCAATCAGTGCTACATGCAGTGTTGTGGGGAGTTTGGGACGAAAAAAAAAAAAGTTAAAATACTAGTTTCTTTTTATTATTGTTCTCATATGTTAGGGTTCAATCAACATGTATACTGATGTGGACGCATATTGAGAGCAGCAGCAGCAATGATCCGGTGTTCTCATCCTATCCAATTCGGCAGCAACAGTCTTATCCATTCGGCAGATTAGATTAGACTATCTTGTTATTCCTATCTTATCTTATTAAGTTAGTAGATTAGATTATCTTATTTTATTAGATTAGGATTAAGAGAGACTTATCTTATCTTATCTTATCAGTTCAGTAGGATAGATTAAGGGAGTCTTATCTTATCTTATCTTATCAGTTCAATAGGATAGATTAAGGGAGTCTTATCTTATCAGTTCAGTAGGATAGATTAGTAGGGAGTCTTCCTAATTAGCAAGGAGTCTTCCTAAAAGTAGGACTCTTATCTCTTGTAATCTCCTATTTAAGGAGCTGAGAATATTGAATAAAGGCATCAATAATTTCAGTCAAGAAGAGAGTAAGGAGAGTTAGGTGATCTCTTGGACAAATTACCATTAGGGCGGCCAAGATAGGTTCATCAAGAGCAAGGAGGAACAAGGGAAAACAGGAGGTTTTCCCCGTGGACCGACCCGTGACGAGATCCGATTTGCGAGCCCATAACATTTTGGTATCAGAGCAAGGCGTCATGGGTGATCGGGAGTAGCTATCGTCCAGGGTCCACGAACTCGAGCACCGGCTCATGGAGACCAGCTCGGAAGTACGGGAACGAAGTCAGGGAGCTACGGCATCTGATGGAGTTATTCCTTTCTAGCAAGGAGAGGAACACAAAAGGGGAGGCAGCCACTAGTGGTCGCCGACCGGATCTGTCGGAGTCTTCCGGCGAGCAGCAGATCGTCAACCAGGGGGCCGCGGTCATTCCCAAGTACAGCAGGTTGGAATTTCCGTCGTACAACGGCAGCGGAGATCCCTTGGGTTGGCTGTACCGGTGCGAGCAATTTTTTCGCAATCAACAAACAGACGACCGAGACAAGGTAAGCCTAGCCGCCTTTCACCTAACGGAGGAAGTGCAACTCTAGTTCTATCGATTGGAACAGGAAGAACCCGGGCTCAGTTGGACCCAGTTCAAATCCTACTGCCTTCTTAGGTTTGGGCCCCCACTGACAAGCAACCCCTTAGGTGAACTGATCAACCTCAAACAGACGGGAACGGTGGCTGAATACCAGCGCCAATTCCAGACCCTCCTTGCTAGAGCAGCTTCGGTACGACCGGACCAACAGGTAGACATGTTCACCGCAGGGTTAGCAGAACCCTTGAGGGTGGATGTGGAGATGCAACACCCCCCCAACCTGGTCACAGCCATGAATATAGGGCGAAACCTTTAGTATGGGGCGGCCTCCATCAGCATGGGCATCCCCGGAACCACTCGGAATGGCTCCATATTCAACAGCCAGCCAAGAACGGAAGCCACAGACGAGTAACAGTTCCAGATCAGCATCCAGTGTGGGGAGCAGCGACGTTGCACCCCCTATTAAGCACTTGTCCAGGGCTGACATGGCGGAACGCAGGGCGAGGGGACAATGTTTTAATTGTGATGAACTCTACTCAGCAGGGCACAAGTGCAAGAGACTTTTTTGCCTCCTGGTGAAACAAGAGGAAGATGAGGATGAACCCTCTTCATTGGAACCCGATCCAGGAGGGCAAAGTCACTCCACCTATCCGGGATTCCTTTGACTGTGTTTTAAGACACCCATCTTGAATTCGAGCTTGAGGACAAACTCGTAGTCCAGGAAGGGAGTAATGATGTGGACGCGTATTGGGAGCAGCAGCAGCAATGATCTGGTATTCTCATCCTATCCAATTCGGCAACAACAGTCTTATCCATTCGGCATATTAGATTAGACTATCTTGTTATTCCTATCTTATTAAGTTAGTAGATTAGATTATCTTATTTTATTAGATTAGGATTAAGAGAGACTTATCTTATCTTATCTTATCAGTTCAGTAGGATAGATTAAGGGAGTCTTATCTTATCTTATCTTATCAGTTCAGTAGGATAGATTAAGAGAGTCTTAATCTACTAGTGGAAAGTAGACCGCAACTACAGGTAGCCGTCGCAAATGGAGAGAGAGTTCACAGCCCTGGAATCTGTAAGAACATCCAAATACAAGTCGAATCTGAACCCTTCTCTGCTGATTTACTTGTGCTACCCTTGGACGAGTTTGATATAGTGCTTGGAGTTAAGTGGTTGATTACTCTAGGCCCTATCCTATGGGATTTCAGCGCCCTAACAATGTCCTTCCACCTGAATGGAAAACAAGTTACTTGGCAGGGAACCAAAGTGAAGGCAAAGAAACCACAAGTGCATACACTCCAAGGCGAAATTATGCACACAGCAAATATGGAAAGACTCCTCACCGACTTCTCGGATATATTTCAAGAACCCAAGGGACTTCCACCTGCCCGATCGTGTGACCATCGGATTCCTCTGATAACAGGTTCAAAACCGGTCGTCGTTCGGCCGTATCGCTACCCACATCTGCAAAAGGACGAGATAGAGAAGCAGTGTGCAGACATGATGAAACAAGGGATCATCCGCCCCAGCCGCTCCCCCTTCTCTTCGTCGGTTTTATTGGTACCGAAGCAAGACAATACTTGGAGGTTTTGTGTGGATTACAGAGAACTCAACAACAGAACCGTCAAGGACAAATTCCCGATTCCCGTGGTAGACGAACTACTGGATGAGCTCCACGGATCTCAGTACTTCTCGAAGCCAGATCTCAGATCGGGATATTTTCAGGTCCGGATGGCCCCCGAGGATGTGGAGAAAACAGCCTTCCGAACACATCATGGTCACTTCGAATTTCTAGTTATGCCGTTCGGTCTCACCAACACCCCATCCACATTTCAGTCACTGATGAACGAGGTATTTCGGCCCCACCTTTGCAGATTCGTCCTAGTATTCTTTGACGACATCTTAGTCTACAGTAAATCATGGGTTGAGCACGTACATCACCTACGGACTGTTTTGGAACTACTGCACCAACACAAGCTCTTTCTGAAGCGGCCCAAATGTTCTTTTGGGGAGCGCCAGGTTCTTTATCTGGGACATATAATCAGTGGGCAAGGTGTCACAGTGGATGGCTCCAAAATCCAAGCAATTCAAGATTGGCCCAAACCTCAATCCGCCAAAGCTCTCCGCGGGTTCCTAGGACTGACCAGGTACTACCGCAAGTTTGTGCAAAATTATGGATTATTGGCTGCCCCATTAACCAATATGCTAAAGAAGAACGCATTCCAGTGGGATGAAGCAGCTGACGCCGCCTTCGCAAACTTAAGGGATGCCCTCTCCTCCACCCCCATGCTGCAGTTACCAAATTTTGACCTGGAGTTTACGGTCGAATGCGATGCATCCAATATAGGTATTGGAGCAGTACTACAACAACAAGGACACCCAATAGCCTTCTTTAGCCGCAAACTGGCTGACCGGCATCTAAAGCTACCGGCCTACGAGCGCGAGTTGATTGGACTAGCTAAGGTCGTACAACACTGGAGGCCATACTTGTGAGGAAGATCCTTCGTCGTCAAGACAGATCACTATAGCCTCAAGTATCTACTGGAGCAGCAGCTTACCACTCCGCCTCAACAGCACTGGGCGAGCAAACTGCTCAGGTTTGATTTCCGGGTAGACTACAAGGCGGGGTCCTTAAATCGGGCCGCAGATGCCCTGTCCAGACGTGACGAAGATGCTATGCTCCTTTGTGCAATTTCTCGGCCCCGCATCACCCTGTTAGAAAGCATTAGAAGCACGCTGCCCCAATCACCGGAATGGAAGGACCTTGTTCAAAAAATACAGTCCAGAACGACCAACCTGAATTGGTCCATTCACGACGGGCTGGTACTATACAAAGGACGGATATATCTCCCAGCCAACTGTTCCTTAATTCCCTCCGTCATCTCCAGCATACATAGCTCCACACATGTAGGCATTCAGAAGACATTGCATCGCGTCCAAGCCAATTTCCATTGGCCTAGTATGAGGACTTCGGTTCGGGACTTCATCCAGAATTGCTCCACGTGCCAACAACAAAAATGGGAAAACCTGCACCCGGCAGACCTTCTCCAGCCTCTTTCACTCCCAACACAAATCTGGGCTGATATCTCTATGGACTTCATTGAGGGCCTACCCAAGGTCGGCGGAAAATCGGTCTTATTCATGGTGGTGGATCGCTTTTCCAAGTATGCTCATTTCATTCCCCTGTCCCACCAGTATAGCGCGGTTTCAGTTGCCCACGTCTTCTTTACACATTTTCCGTTTGCATGGGCTACCCGAATCCATCGTCAGTGACAGGGACCCAGTTTTTACTAGCACCTTCTGGAAGGAGCTGTTTCGGTTGCAGGGTACAACCCTAGCCTTTTCCTCCGCCTACCACGCTCAGACAGACGGGCAAACAGAGGTGGTAAACCATACAATAGAGATGTATCTCCGTTGTTTTGTGGGTGACCAGCCACGGCGTTGGGTGAATTGGCTTCCTTGGGCCGAATACTGTTACAACATGGCCTATCATTCTTCTCTTGAAATGACACCATTTCGGGTCGTCTATGGTCGGGACCCACCCTGCCTATTGTCCTACGAACCCGGTTCGACGCGGTTGGAAGAGATTGATCGTGGCCTACAAGACCGCGATGCCCTCCTATCCGAAGTCTCTCTCCGCTTACAGCAAGCACAGGCACACATGAAGAATGCCTATGATCAGCACCACCGGGAATTAACTCTCGAACCAGGACAACTCGTGTGGTTGAAGCTCCAGCCCTATCGGCAACACTCCCTCAGACGCAGAGCTCCCCCTAAACTAGCTCCCAAATTTTACGGGCCTTCAAGGTTTTATGGCGGATCGGGAAAGTTGCATACAGCTCGAACTGCCAGAGCACAGCAAACTCCATGATACCTTCCATGTGTCCTTGTTCAAGCCATTTACAGGTACTCCTCCTGATAAGGTACCTCCCCTACCACCCTTAAAGAACGGCAGACTCATTCTCCAGCCTCGAGCTCTTGTTCAATCTCGAGTCAATTGGGGTATTCTCGAAGTCCTAGTGGAATGGGACGACCTACCATCAGCCGAGGCCACCTGGATCCCCTGGACTGATCTTCAAGACGCATACCCAGATCTCGAGCTTGGGGACAAGCTCGTTGCCCAAGAGGGGTGTAATGTTGTGGATGCGTTCGTGGGGAGGGCGTACCGCCGCCGGCAGCAGCAGTGAAGAGGGTCCCACATGGCAGCAGCTTATCTTATCCTTAGCAATCTCTCTTATCTGTTCTTACTTTATCTATTAGAAGAATAGTAGGAGTTTGATTTATCTTAGGGAAGCCTTATCCTTCCCAAGTAGGAGTCTTATCTATAAGCAGTCGAATTCAACAAGGAGTCTTCCAACAAGGAGGACTCTCACCTCTTGTAATCTCCTATTTAAGGAGCTTCGATTTGAGAGTAATGGTATCCAATTTTCATTCAAGAAAAGAGTTGAGGAGAGTTAGGGTGACGAGATCCTCTTGTAATCTCACCTATAATCTCCTATTTATAGGGTCTGCACGCAAAGGGAGGGGCAAGGGGAAGCTAGAGGTCCTCCCCGTGGACCGACCCATGACGAGATCCTACGCCCGGGCCCACAACATTTTTAAAACGTTATGGGCCCGCGAATAGGATCTCGTCACGGGTTGGTCCACGGGGAAAACCTCCTGTTTTCCCTTGTTCCTCCCTGCTCTTGATGAACCTATCTTGGCCGCCCTAATGGTGATTTGTCCAAGAGATCACCTAACTCTCCTTACTCTCTTCTTGACTGGAATTTTCGATGCCTTTATTCAATATTCTCAGCTCCTTAAATAAGAGATTACAAGAGACAAGAGTCCTACTTTTAGGAAGACTCCTTGCTAATTAGGAAGACTCCCTACTAATCTATCCTACTGAACTGATAAGATAAGACTCCCTTAATCTATCCTACTGAACTGATAAGATAAGATAAGATAAGACTCCTTTAATCTATCCTACTGAACTGATAAGATAAGATAAGTCTCTCTTAATCCTAATCTAATAAAATAAGATAATCTAATCTACTGACTTAATAAGATAAGATAGGAATAACAAGATAGTCTAATATAATCTGCCGGATGGATAAGACTGTTGCTGCCAAATTGGATAGGATGAGAACACCGGATCATTGCTGCTGCTGCTCCCAATACGCGTCCACATCATTACTCCCCTCCTGGACTACGAGCCTGTCCTCAAGCTCGAATTCAGGATGGGTGTCTTGAAACACAATCAAAGGAATCCCGGATAGGTGGAATGACTTTGCCCTCCTGGATCGGGTTCCAATGAAGAGGGTTCATCCTCATCTTCCTCTTGTTTCACCAGGAGGCAGAAAAGTCTCTTGCACTTGTGCCCTACTGAGTAGAGTTCATCACAAATAAAACATTGTCCCCTCGCCCTGCGTTCCGCCATCTCAACCCTGGACAAGTGCTTAATAGGGGGTGCAACGACGCTGCTCCCCACACTGGATGCTGATCTGGAACTGTTGCTCGTCTGTGGCTTCCGTTCTTGGCTAGCTGCTGAATATGGAGCCATTCCGAGTGGTTCCGGGGATGCCCATGCTGATGGAGGCCGCCCCATACTGAAGGTTCCGCGGCTGAGTTGTAGCTTGCGTTTGAAGGCGCGAGCTATATTCATGGTTGTGACCAGGTTGGGGGGGTGTTGCATCTCCACATCCACCCTCAAGGGTTCTGCTAACCCTGCGGTGAATATGTCTACCTACTGGTCCGGTCGTACCGAAGCTGCTCTAGCAAGGAGGGTCTGGAATTGGCGCTGGTATTCAGCCACCATTCCCGTCTGTTTGAGGTTGATCAGTTCACCTAAGGGGTTGCTTGTCAATGGGGGCCCAAACCTAAGAAGGCAGTAGGATTTGAACTGGGTCCAACTGAGTCTGGGTTCTTCCTGTTCCAATCGATAGAACCAGAGTTGCGCTTCCTCCGTTAGGTGAAAGGCAGGTAGGCTTACCTTGTCTCGGTTGTTTGTCCGTTGATTGCGAAAAAACTGCTCGCACCGGTACAGCCAACCCAAGGGATCTCCGTTGCCGTTGTACGACGGAAATTCCAACCTGCTGTACTTGGGAATGACCGCGGCCCCCTGGTTGACAATCTGCTGCTCGCCGGAAGACTCCGACAGATCCGGTCGGCGGCCGCTAGTGGCTGCCTCCCCTTTTGTGTTCCTCTCCTTGCTAGAAAGGAATAACTCCATCAGACGCCGTAGCTCCCTGACTTCGTCCTTGATTTCCCGTACTTCCAAGCTGGCCTCCACGAGCCGGTGCTCGAGTTCGTGGACCCTGGACGACAGCTGCTCCCGATCACCCATGACGCCTTGCTCTGATACCAAAATGTTATGGGCCTGCGAATAGGATCTCGTCACGGGTCGGTCCACGGGGAAAACCTCATGTTTTCCCTTGTTCCTCCCTGCTCTTGATGAACCTATCTTGGCCGCCCTAATGGTGATTTGTCCAAGAGATCACCTAACTCTCCTTCCTCTCTTCTTGACTAAAATTTTCGATGCCTTTATTCAATATTCTCAGCTCCTTAAATAGGAGATTACAAGAGATAAGAGTCCTACTTTTAGGAAGACTCCTTGCTAGTTAGAAAGACTCCTTGCTAATTAGGAAGACTCCCTACTAATCTATCCTACTGAACCGATAAGATAAGACTCCCTTAATCTATCCTACTGAACTGATAAGATAAGATAAGACTCCCTTAATCAATCCTACTGAACTGATAAGATAAGATAAGATAAGTTTTCTTAATCCTAATCTAATAAAATAAGATAATCTAATCTACTAACTTAATAAGATAAGATAGGAATAACAAGATAGTCTAATCTAATCTTTTTTTTTATCAATAACACTTTCATTAATCATCAGTAGAAAATTTACAGGAGGAAGACAAACACACTTATCTTCCAAGAGTCACTAAGAGCCTCATAAAAGAAAGAAAAAGAAGAAAAAGAGAAAAAGAATACACTAAAATTACAGCTTAGCCCAAAACAGTGAATCCCTTTCTGCCCCTTGTTTAGCTAAACCGTCAGCTAGGGAATTAGCCGATCTTTTAACCCAACATGTCTTAACTTCCATCTCCCGCACCAGCCACATGAATTTCCTCCTCTCATTGTTATACTTCCATAAACCATTTTGATCTTTAGTCAACCATCCTATCACCACCTCTGAATCCCCTTCAATTATGAATTTCTTGATGTTCAACTCCTTACCTTTCCGGACTCCTTCCATAACTACAAGGATCTCAGCTCTAAGGGAGTCACCCACTACAATTGGGCCTGAGAAACATGGCAGAGATGACCCCATTTTCGTCCCTAAAAACACCTCCAATCCCCGATTGCCCCGGATTTCCCCTACTGCATCCATCAAAGTTTAATTTCAAGAATCCTCTAGGTGGGGGAGTCCAAACCACTTTCATTACTGACTTGGTCTGTGTGCAATTTGTAATTTCACCCCACTTCCTCAACATGTCATCCACAGTGTAATCTGTGAATAGTTCCAAATATTTCAGCCACTGTATTGCCCTAATATGTATGATAGCCTTCAGATCTGCTGCTCCTCTTTGGGGTTTCTGAGAATATCCTGGATAGTCTAATCTAATCTGTCGAATGGATAAAACTGTTGCTGCCGAATTGGATAGGATGAGAACACCGGATCATTGCTGTTGCTGCTCCCACTACGCGTCCACATCATATACTGCCTTGAACACTTCGAAACTTGAACTGATAAGCATGGAAGAACACAGTTTTACCCAATCAACACATATTGATTATTTTCGTCATCATTTCTTCTTCTTCATTTACCCTTTCTTTTCTTTTCTTTTTTTCCTAGGACAAAAATAGAGACCCAACTCCTCTATTTTCTGAAATTTCTTTTCTTTCTTCCATTTTTTCATGACTATGTTTATTCCTATGTTTCAAATGAAACCTATACATTTTTTATGAAGATTATAGACAATTAATAGCAAAAGATGGTTGTTGCTTGCTATGGAACCTAAGTAATTACCCTAGGATTCATGGTTTTTATTCAAAAAACCCATCACCTAGGCAACTAGGAGACAATTAATAGTGAAAGACGGGTTTTATTCAAAAAAAAACCCATCACCTAGCCTCACCTCGACACTTTGAGAACTATGCCTCTAGGGTCTACTACCTTACTTTGACAATCAAGAAATACAAAAATAGATTAACATGTGGAGCAATGAGTTCGCATAGCCACAACACTTTTTTTGACCCTCCAATAAAACATGACATGCTATCAACCAAACAAAAAACCAAATCACCCAATGAGTGCTTGCTTGGGCAATTTGATTTTGATGTGTTCACATGGTCACAACATTTAGTTACAATCCTCTAATAAAACATAAACATGCCACTAATTAAATGAAAAACCAATTTATCCAATGAGTGCACCCTAAATGACACACTAACAACCCAATAACATATGAAAAAATAGAGATTGCCTCTAAGACCTACTAACTGATCATAATAATTCAGAAATACTAGAGTAGCCTAACATGTTGAATGATGAGTTCACACGACCACAACACTTTCATACAACCCTCCTATGAAACACAAGCATGCTATTAATCAAATGAAAAACCAAATCACAGTATGAGTACATGCTTGGGTGATTTGGTTTCAATGAGTTCACATGGTCATAACACTTTCTTGCAACCCTACAATAAAAGCAGACATGCTAATAATCAAATCACCCAATGAGTACATGCCTTCTTCCTACCCCAAATGATGCAAAAATAACCCACTAGCATATGAAAAAACAGAGACTACCTCTAAGGTCTACTATCTTACTATGACAATCAAAAAATGCCAAGGTAGCCTAACATGTGTTGTGATGTGTCCACATGATCACAATACTTTCTTGTGAGTTGTGACATTCTAATAGAAAACTAAAATGCCATCAAAATATCAATCAAAAGAAAAACCAAATCACCCAATGAGTGTATGCCTGGGTGATTTGATTTTGATGAATTCACGAGGTCACAATACTTTATTATGACCCTCCAATAAGTCACAAACATGCTAATAATTTTTTTTTTTTTTTGAGATGAAAGATAAAAGATTTCATTAAACAAGAAAGGGTCTAATAATCAAATTTAAAACCAAATCACCTTGTGAGTGCATGCCTAGGTGATTTGGTTTCAATTAGTCCACATGGCCACAACACTTTTTTCCACAGCCATCCAATAAAACATATACATTCTATCAACCAAATGAAAGACAAAATTACCCAATGTGTGCACTCTTGTTGCTACCCGAAGTGATACATGAACTACCCACTATCATATGATAAAATAGAGACTACCTCGGTGATCTACTACCTTCTTAGGAATACCAAAAGAATACAAAGGTTGCCTAACATGTAGAGCGATGAGTTCACATAATCTTAACACTTTATTGTGGCCTCTGAAAAAACCCAAACATTCTATAAGTCAAAAGGATAAACCAAATCATCCAATGAGTGCATGGTGATTTGGTTTTCATGAGATCATATAGTCACAACAGTTTCTTGTGACCATCCAATGAAACACAAACATGCTGCTATCAGTAAAATGAAAAACCAAATAACCCAGCAGAGGCATGTCTGTTATTGCTACACCAAATGATAGAAGAACAACCCACTATCATATAAAATAGAGACTACCTCTAGAATATACTATCTAACTATGACAATAAGGTAATACCAAGGTAGCTTAACATGTAGAGTAATGCCTAGGCGATAAAGCACTCATGGAGGGTTGCCTCACTTAATTGGCAAGATATTTTACATGGCACTCTTGGATACTTTTATGTTCTTAACTTTCTAAAATTACAAAAATAAAAGAAACATTAAACTAAATGATTCAGTTTGAGTTAAAATATTAGTTTCCTTTTATTATTTTTCTTATTTGTTAGGGTTCAACCAAGATGTATACTATCTTGAACCCTCAAAGGCATCAAAGTTGAACCAATAATCATGGAAGAACTTAAAATTTTGTTCAATCAACACATATTATTTTTTTCTTCCTTTCTTTCCTTTTCTTCTTCTCCTAGGACAAAAATAGAGGTTCACCCCCTCTATTTTCTGAAATTTCTTTTCTTTCTTTCATTTCTTCATGAATATGTTGATTTTCTATGTTTTAAATGAAGTTTAGACATTTTTATGAAGATTAAAGACATTTGAAAGATGGCTGTTGCTTGCTATGGAACCTAGGGAGTTACCCTAGGATTCATGGTTTTTATTCAAAAAAATCCCATCCGATCACCTAGGCAAGGCCCAGGTGCTTGCCTTGGCAACTAGGCAACAAGGCATGCCCCCCCCCCCATCGCCTAGCCTTGCCTCAGCACCTTGAAAACTATGATCTATATTGAGTCATCTGTTGGACAGGTTTCAATTTGTTTGAGATTGTTCTTGAGTTATTTGAGTCCTAGAAGCAGAACCACTTAGACAATAAGGTGTCCTGGTTAATTTTGGGTGTCTCGGCAAGTTAAAATCCTTCCACATGATACCTGTGTGGACCCAAGCTAGATGTACCATGTGGGGGTTTGTTCCAAGTCAAATTTTAGTTCTTTCAGAAGTAGGAGAGCTAAATAAGTCAGGCCATGTTCCTCATTTTTCCTTTAGGCTCAGTTTAGGAACAGCGCAAATACAAATATGTTCAGTGCAAAACCTTGTATACGGTATTTCTAGACCTTGTACTTGCACTTGTCCCAAACTGAAACTTATGTGTAAGGTTCTCTTTATACAGTTCTTTTATTGATGTTTCTCTTTATACAGTTAATAGAAGTTCTTACCTCTGTTGCTTATTGTTGGAGAGATTCAATATCCTGCGCTGCAATTTCTTAGTTCTTTTAACTCTCTAAACAAGATGTCAACTAGGTTTTGGCATGTTTAGAATGAGAAAACCAAAGAACTAAATAATTTTGCACTCTTTCCAAACTGAGCCTTATGTGTAAGGTTCTCTTTATATAGTTTTTTTATTGGTGGTTCTTGTTATATAGTTAATAGAAGTTCTTACCTCTTTTCTTACCGGATAGATTCAACATCCTGGTGTACAATTTCTTAGTCCTTTAACTCTCTAAGCAAGGTGTCAACTAGGCTTTGGGTGTTTAAAATGAGAAAACCAAAGAAATAAATAATTTTGGGCATTAACCCTTTCTTATTAACAATTTGAGAATCAACCCATTATTACCTGTAAATGCAAAAACAAATGATTAAACGATCATCACATCAAATGGCATAAAACAGATTTACGAATAACTAACATTTGTACGTACTTGTGTAAGAGCACATGCTATGCACGTGTGCAGATAAGTATTAGCATACATGATGCATGGTATTTGGATTTAACTTTTATGAAATGCATGGAACCCAAGGCAAGTGTCCACTTTATATAGTATGGATATGGCACCTTTCATATTAAATATATGTGCATACATTATCTATATTATCTTTGGCCCATAGCTTCTTTTGAGGTTGTTGGCCACCCTACCTCCCTTCCTACTCCTTCAAACCCCTAGTCCCGTTGCTTTAATTGCTTTCCTCTTCAGCAGAATCTATCTCATGGTCCTTTTTTCCTTTATTTATTTATTTATTTTTTGTTAACATAAATACCCTTTTACGTATCTTCCTCACATGCCTATAGAACAATTCAAGCCAATCAATTTATTGCATTAGCATAACAAGTAGTTTAGAATATAAGTGTAGCAATGTATCTTTAACAAAAAGATAAGGTAATACATAAAAGAAAATATGTTGATCACTTTGACTGTCCATGGCCTTATCACAAGGTGTGAGTGTGATCTTGTCATCCCCAGGCAACAGTCCTCGGTGCATCACTTTCATTAGGCATAAGCCTAGGTGACTGCCTAGCATTGTGTAGGTGACACCTTAAATGAATAATGGGGGGGGGGAAGAGAGAGAGAAATAATGCTGATGGTAGTAATTAGTAAGGACTTACTTCATGGTCTCACTGAGAGCACCAGGAAGCCTGTGCTCTTCATTATATGCAGGAATTATCAAAGATATGTACTTCTCAGCAGGATCGAAGATTGAAGGGCTGGGAACCTGGAACAAATGTATCCAGCATAATTATTACTTTAAAAAAAACAATTTCATACAAGATTTTGATTATGCTTGACTAACAAATCAACTAACTTCACATGGTGCAATGGCATAAGGCCCCCATGGCTTAGTTATGATAATATTTTTTTATAGGAAACAGTAACTTTATTAATTATGAGAATTATAGAATTACAACTGCCACCTTCAAAAAAGTTGACCCCTCATAGGATAAGCAAATTATAAGCATGCCCAAAATAAAGTCTCCCCATTGACCCCTTGCTTTGCTGTTCTCCTAACCCAGTTAAACTGTGCTCCTAACTCCCATGTCAAATTCATTATTTCCCTTATATGCTGTCTAAGGGGCCAAGCGTCCAAATTCCTTGTTTCCAGCCTATGACTAATCTTGAATCCCCTTCCACTTCTAACTGTTGGAGGCCCAACTGTTTAGCCAACCGCCCTTGAAGAAGCGCCATTACTTCTGCTCTTAATGAGTCACCCACCCCTAAAGGGCCACACAAAAGGGCCAAAATTCTTCCTTCCGTATCTCTAATCACACCCTCGATTCCAGAAGGACCAGGGTTTCCCATAGAAACTGCCATCAAAGTTCAGTTTCATAGAAAAAAAAAGTGAAGGTGGGGTCCACTCCTCATTAACAATAGTAGGAGGGATGGAAGAGCCTGCTACTATGTTCCAACCTCTAAGCAAGTCATCTGCAGAAAAATCCTTGAAGAGGTCCATAGTTGAAGTAGTTATGATAATATATGATTTTAGCCTTTTTCTTCAATTGTTAATTCTCATTTATAATAAAAATAATAATGTGGTATGGTATAAAGGTGATGTTTCATGTACCCCTGCTTGAACCTATACAAAGATATGTACGTACTCTGAATATTTTTATCAGCAAAATTGCACAAGCAAAGGAACCTTTTTTGTCAGTTACACACACAAGTTCTAAATCAGCTTCTCAACTTAACATCAAATATTCAGATAATTTTGTCAACAAGACGGGTTTGAAATAAATATTGCACCCCAATCACATATTACTACAATATGTTGTTGTAAGGCCAGCAATGTTTATGGAGCAAAGTGTTAGGCAGTAGAGTGAGCATGGGTCAGTTTGGTCCAGTTCCAAGGCAGAAGCTGGAACCTACCCTGTAGAGGTTGGTTCCAGGTTTTTGGAACCAGAACCTAACCTGTCAAGATCAGTTCCGAGGTTGATTCTGGCCTTGGCGATTCCAAGGTCAGTTCCAAGGTCATATGCTGTTTTTTTTCTTTCTTTCAAAGCTTTGACCTTGGATAACAATCTATCATAAACATTCCACATTTCAAATCCATATAGTCATTCAATCTAAAAGAAAATAAAACATAAGAATATCACATAATCATTACTAATCCATAATCAACCTTTATACACATTCCACAATTTAGTTGAATGAAATCTCAATGCAAATAGAATACAATCCACAATCAACCCAAACAATACAACAAAATTAATACATAACCCATCATTCAAACCCATACCTAAGTTCAAATTACACCCAAGGATCAAAATATTGAGTGCATCATATCTGTATCAGTGGTCATGGAGACACATGGATACACCTGGTGGGATTCAAAGTTTTGGATGATAGAAGGCGCCCCTCCAGGCTGATAAAATTAAAGATTAAAAAAACAAGAAAAAGTGTATCAGTCTTATCAATATGCACCAATAACCCCCCAGGTGTATCGATATTTTGATCCTTGATTACACCCAGGCATGTTCCACCAAGGCCAGTTCTTCAGGTTGGTTCAGGTAAGGTAAACACCCGGACCCTGGAACCAACCTAGGTGGTGGTCAGATCCAAGAATTTGGACTGGGCCCTACCCAAGAACCGAACTAGGGGTGGACCAAAAAGGAAATAGGTTGAAGTAATAAGAAATGATTTAATCACTCATAATTTAACTATGGATATGACACTGAACAGAATGGAATAGCAGAACAAGATTCATGTAGCCAATCCCATATAGCTAGGTTCAAGCAGAAGGGTTAGAACAGAGAAAAGGTATAATAGGCAATCCATTACAGGTCCATACTCAATTACATCATTTGTCATGCATAGGCAGCAAGTGGACTCCATCCTATGAGAAAGCTGACATGTTGGAAGGTTTGACATCATTAGCGACAAGCTTCCTCCTTTGTAACTTGTAGGGGTTCGTCCCCTGCTTTGTACATCTTCTCATGTACCCCCCCCCCCCCCCCATCTTAATGAATTCTGGTTAAATTTTCTCAAAAAAAATATCTAATTAAACTTTCTTTTTTCTTTCTTTTTCATCTTTTTCGTCCACTATTTATATGCTAGGCATAAGATCCTGTACTCTTATTAGCATAAGGAGAGTACTCAAGCAAGCATAAACTGCAAAACAAGTATGCCTGATGAGAAATGGATGCATACAGTAGCAAGCAACAACTTTTTCATCCAAGCACCATGAATCAAAAGTATAGTTTTCATCCATATATACATTTTTAGTAACTTGATAATTTTAATTCTATGAAGTGGCAAACTACTCAACCAAAGACTATCTGCCAATACTGCAGAATAATGTTTACCTGTGCAAATATACCATACTAGGAGTACCAAAAGTCCAATAAAAAAATACCACATTAGGGGCCATTGCTTGGTGTGATGGTAAAACCTCAGGCTGACAAGCATGACAATGCAGGTTCGAGCCTAAGACCAACCACTTTGTGCAAAAAAATGCCAAAGGTTAGGTTTCTACCAGTCCACCCCCTCCCAAGACCCTAGATAACTGGGACTAAAATTGGGTACTGGCCTTATTTGTACAATTATACCATATTACAAGATTTAACAGGGTCAGCATATTTGAGACCCCATGCTCATCTCTGATAACCTCTTCCAAAGTTATGCTTCAGATTTAGCATACACTTGCTCCTCGCATTCTTTTCAAGTGCATGTATTGAACTTTTTCCAATAGCAAACTTTGCAAAATATCTACCTTGGGAGGTTGGGTCAATGGTAGAGTTGCTTCAGATATTGCAAAATGCTAACATAAACAGGATCCAGCAGGATAACAGGATATGGACAGGGATGGTTCCAAGACTTTCTCAGTGAAGTCTTTCTACAGGGAGCTGTCTCAGAGAAGTGATAGTAGTTTCACTTGGTCAAGGATTTGGTGCTCTTTAATCCCCTCAAAGGCTCTTTTCTGCTTTGGGAGGCAGTACAAAACATGTATCTCACTAGTCACTACTGAAAACTTATTGAAAAGATGAGTGACAGTGGACAACCCAAATTGTCTTTTGTGATAGCTGTATAGAGACAACTGATCACCTTTTCTCTTCATTGCAAATATGCTGGTGGGGTATGGGCAAAAGTTTTGGGTTTGTTTGGGATTCAAACATATTTCCCAGAAACTTCGATTGATTTTTTGAAAGCTTGGCAATCTGGAGGCTTGAGTTGAAAGGGAAGAATTTTGTTGAAGTTGGATTCTGATGCAGATGTTTGGGCCATTTGGGGTGTGAGGAATGCTTGTATATTTGATAATAAGAGTAATGAGGAGACAGTGATGATTAAGAAAATTATTGGGATGTTGTCGTCTTGGGCTGCTTTGCACAAACTGTTGGAGACCATACAACTTTTTTTTTTTGATACTTTATTTTTTGTAAGAAAGAAGCAAAACGGGTGTGCAGATTTTTGTATATTCCCATTGTACAGATCCTTGGCGTACATGGGCTCTTTTTCTTCATATTAATACAATTTTATACTTCATCTTTTTCTCAAAAACAAAACAAAAACAAAAAAATATCTACCTTGCACAACAATATTCCCGTTGAGAATCCATGAAAATACCCAGTTTATGTTTAAATGTATGTGAATTTCCGCACGCAATGGCAGTGGATCACGTAAGAAAGAAACAAACAGAATTTGCGATAGTATATAGCAAAAGACAATCAAAACGGAACCCTAATTCGTAAAGACCCAGTATTATAATTGCAAAGAGACCAGAATTGACTGGAGTTGTTATGTTCTTCAAAAGAAAAGCAATTACCTGTTTCAGAGAATTAGGGTCCTCGAAAATAGGATGTGCATCGTCGGCGCTACTGAGATTGAGAAGGGTAGTACCAGTAAGTAAGAAGAACAACAAATGGAGACAAATTTCGAGATGAAGACTTACATGTGACTGCATCTTCTTCTAAAAGCCACGATGATGACTGCCAATGGTAAGCCTAAAGTAAGAATCAGAGCTACCAGGACGAGGAGTTCGGCGATCGTCCATAGCCACTCCATGATTTTTTACGTCATGGCGCCGCAATACTGAACTATATGGTATGAAGAGCTAGATGTTGCTTGACCTTTCGATCTAAATTGTAAATAAACTTCCATCGAAACATCAGTCATCAGGCCCGTCTAGCTCAGTCGGTAGAGCGCAAGGCTCTTAACCTTGTGGTCGTGGGTTCGAGCCCCACGGTGGGCGTTTTTCATTTATTTTTTATTCTAATGTCTGGTATTCCTCGTTTTTTAAGATTGAAGAAAGAAAAGTTTAGTTTTGAATTCTTATGAGAGCATTTTGCCATCTAATATCTAAATTTTGAATTTTTCCTATCTTTTTTCTTTTCATTACAATAAAAGAAAGGGAAAAAGGTTTCATAAAAGTTCAAAACTAATGGAATGCTAACAATGGTGCTAGGATCACTGTCCTAAAAGTAGTAATCATGTTCATCAAAATTCAACAATGGTGATGATCATGATGACTACGATGATATTGATGATGATGATGGTGATGATTGTTTTCGTTAGGGCCAGGCCTATTGGCCCATGAACAAGTCCAATCAGGGCTACAAATGGAATCTAAATATACCTTGATCTAACTTTTAGATGTATTTTTGTTTGGGATCCATAAGATGAAAATTGATGGGTTAATGAGCTGAAAACATTGATACTTAATAAGATTTTAGTTATAAAGTCAATTGAGGTAAAGTGGATTAATTCTTTTTCCTTTTTCTTTTTTTCTTGAAGGGGCTACACAATAGGGTATGATCTAGGTCTCTGCCACAATGGTCAAAGATTCTACCAATCAGTCACCATTAGTTGAGCCCCCAATTAATATTTGAATCTGACCCAAATAGATGCATCTACAAGATAAAGGGATTGAATTGGTTTGGTCTATATTACAATAGACGGGATATAAAACAACTTGAAAGGATAGAGTTAGGAATGAAACTATCCGTAAAAACCTATAAGTAGGTCGAGTGGGTGATAAAATGATAGAGAATAGACTAAGATGAGATGGTCATGTACATAGAAGACCATCAACTATATCAATTATAAGTGATTTGTTACACATTGAAAGGATTAGAAGAGGTTGGGGTAGACCAAAAAAGACATGGATAGAAGTAGTAATAAATGATCTAATCATTAATAATTTAAGAGTGGATATTGATTTAAATAAAATAGATTGGCAAAATAGGATTCATGTAGCCAATCCCATATATTTAGAATAAGGCATGGATGATGATGATAATGATCAAATAAGGAAGAAATTGAAGCTATAACTTTTCAAATATAACATTGGGTCTTTTTTGGATGTTAGAACTAAGAATACCTTTCCATGGAGTCTTTTTAAGTTTGAAGTTTTGTTTCTTCTTTTCATTCTGGTGGCTAAGTGTTACAAGGCCACGTGTGGTCCATGCATGGTGATGAAGGATGATTTGACCCGACCTATGAAATGATGACAAGTGGACTTGACTCAGCATGGGCAACAGCTCAGCATCGTAACCTGACCACGGCTAAGTAACGAGCCCATAAAGCAACTCGCTATATCATAGTTCGTTGTAGAAGTTCACTACAACACGAGATTCGGGTTCCCCGAGCTACCCAGAAGGGGATACTCCAAGACTGCCTTAGCTCACGTACTAGGGAAACCAGCTCGCTCCGGCCCCCAAGCGGATAAGACCCTAGAGAACAATCTTATTAAGGGCAACCCTGAAGTATTCCCAAGCTCGCTACAAAGTAGCTCGCGAGTAAGCGGCGCGGACGTTTCTCAGGAAGCTTCTAACTGACATACCATACCGATCAGTCTGCGCCACGTCTCTTAACTGACGGCGCAGTCCCTGTCCTTTCGACAGTCTGCACCCACGTCTCTCAGCAGGCGGAAGCGTGCCTGCCCCTTTAAGACGTGTCACTCATCCAAGCGAGAGGTACGTTGCAACGATCACCTGAGCAGCCCTGGCAGGTAACGGCTACGGCAGGGGCCCAGTGGCGGTTACACTCGATTTGACAGTAATTTCCCTGTAAAAGCCCTTGAGGCAAAAGAGAAGGGCTCTCTCTTAGACTTTTGAATACTTCCGCATTTATATACTCAACCTGAGTCTTGGCTTGCTCGCGAACTAATATCTCGAGCACATTGAAAAAGCGCGACCTACACTCTTAGCTTTTGCACTCTCTTTCTTCTCCTTCCCCAATGTTCTGACTTAAGCTTCGGAGTATTCCCACCAGGTAAATCCCTACGAATCCTTCTTTCTATCTTCTCAAGTGCCATCCGTTGCCAATAAGGAGCCAGTCAGCAGCCAGCTAGGAGTGCCCGGATCGTGCTACATCATTTGGCGCCGTCTGTGGGAATCGCTTCTAAAAGCCTTCCTTCAAGCTTTTACAGCACTTCTCTTCCAAAAAACTTAGCATTCTTCATGGCTTCTTCTAGCAATGTCGGACGAGGCAACAGCTAGAACGCTAGTGGGGAGCAGCCCCAGCTTCCTACTGTCTGCATTGGATAGTTTACCATCTCCCTCATCGTGGACGGAGTCCCCAGCCTGAATGTGCCTATTACAGTGGCACCCGCCATTGCTCCGCTCCCTTCTATCGTAGGAGCAACCCCTACTGAACCATCGGTTGTGCCCCCAGCGGCCAACCCGAACCAATTGGAGGACTTGGTGCAATGCATGCGGGCCATGTAGGCTCAAATGCAACAGTTCCAACAGTTTCAACTCTACCAACAGCAAGTGCAGCACCAGGTCTCCCAGTACCAGTACCAGCAACAGTTTTCCTCTCTACCTCAGGCCCAGGTGTCGCTTCCACCTCGGCACCCACCCACGAAGTAGGCCAAACCAACCCGTCGGAGTGAGCGGCCTCATCGGGAAGAAGCCTCCCAAGTCCAAGATCCAGCCAAAAGCCACGCCTCTTCTCGTGGCAAGAAAGAGAAGCCGGCTACCGTCTCGGCACCCGCCTTGCAGTCGGTGGGCGGGTCAGGGGCCTCTCACCCAACAAAGCCCATGTCACCACAACCTTCGCAGTTCGAGCTCCCATTAGCAGACAACCCGTTCGAGGTCCTAGCAGCAGGCTACAGACAGGGCCCTTCGGTCCAGAGCCATCACCAACAGTCCGAGCCCATTGAGCTCGGCAACACCGAGGCATCGAGCACTAATGCCAAACCAGCAAAGCAACAACGGAGGCGCTGACGAGCTCGCCGAACTGCTTCCAGAGCCTCTCCTGAGCTCAAAGTAAAGGAGGAGGTGTGCTCAACTGAAGTGAAAACTACCCCCCTCCTCTCGGTTCCTTCCCCATTATCTCCAGAACTCCTTGTTGTCCCCATGCCAAAGGATTTCAAGCTCCCCCCTCGGGACAAGTATGATGGGTCTTTCGATCCAAATGACCATGTGGACGCTTTCTAGTCCCAGATGCACCTGGCATGGGCTAGCAAGTCCTGCATGTGCATGGCCTTTTCCACTACTTTCAAAGGAGTGGCCCGCACCTGGTACCGGAACCTCGCACCAAGGTCAATAAGAAGTTGGGCGCAGTTCGTGCAGGTCTTCGTCTCTCACTTCGTCACCAACAAGAGGTGCCCGCGAACCCAAGAGAGCCTCCTCAGCATAGTGCAGAAAGAAGGTGAGTCCATCCGGTGCTACATCAAGCGGTTCAATGACGCTTGTTTGCAGATACCCGACCTGAACTCTGCAGTTTGCCTCACGGAAGCCAAGCGAGGTATCGCTCATAAGGAGTTCAAGTGGCACGTAGTTGTCAACCAACCCAAAACCGTGACCGAGTTCCTTAAGCTCGCGGATAGGTTTATTGGGACTGAGGAGGAGATCAACCAGAAGGGCGAACAAGCCCCAGAAAAAAGAAAGAGAGAATCAGAACCCCAGTCTCAAGGCGACAACAGGAAGAAGAAGGACATAACTCGGGGGGCGAGGCCAGTCCAGCCCTCCCGAGCCCCAGCAGCAAAAAGGGACTACACGCCCCTCAATACCAAACGGGCTGAGATCCTCATGGCAATCAAGGACGCCTCGTATGTAAAGTGGCCACCTCGGCTGAAGGCCGACCCTAGCACCCGGAATAAAAATTTGTATTGTAGTTTCCATAAAGATCACGGTCATAGTACCGAGAGTTGTAAAAACCTCCGCGATGAGATAGAAGAGCTCATCCATCGCGGATATTTACAAAAATTTGTACAAAATAATAATAGTAATAATAATAATAAAGCAGGTCGACAGGGGGAGCAAGGTAGAGACGCCCCCGAATCTAGTCAATAGGCGGAGCAACCGTAGAAGCAGCCCCCTCGAAGAGAGACCAGTTCGGAGGATCATCCATGTCATAGTCGGAGGATCGATTGTCGTGGGTTGCACTTTAGCAGCAGCTCACGCGTCAGCTCGTGAGTCCAGTAGGGAAGAGCAGAATCCTCCAAAGCAGCCAAGGACAGAAGACCCCATCTTCTTCTTAGAGGACGATGCGCGCGGGGTCCACTACCCTCATGACGATGCGCTCGTCATAAAGATGAGAGTCAACGACTTGAAGTCAAGTGAGTCCTTGTTGATTCAGACAGTTCGGCGGATATTCTCTTCAAAGCGACTTTCAACAAACTCTAGCTTCAGGAGAGCGACCTAAAGCCCACAAACACTCCCCTGGTTGGCTTCAGCGGAGAGGAAGTTCGGCCCCTTGGAAGAGTGACAGTACCTGTGTAAGTCGGCACCTGGCCTAGCGTTGTAAGGCTCAACCACGACTTCTTGGTGGTCGCGACCTCCTCTCCATACAACGCCATAGTAGGTCGGCCGATTACCCATGCCTTACGAGTTGTGGTGTCCACCTACTACTTGGCCATGAAGTTCCCTACGGACTTCGGTATCGGGGTAGCGAGGGGTGACCGGCTTGAGTCCCGCAAGTACTATGTTGTCGCCCTCAAGTGAAAAGCAAAGGTGGCCGACGGCCTCGAGCTGGAGCGACCTGTGGAGCAGAGCGAGGAACGAGTTGCGCCCACGGAGGAGACTGTCTCCATTCCGACCTCGGCAGAGAACCCTACCCAGATGCTTCAAATCGGCGCTTCCGTCGAGGAGCCCCTGCGGTCCGAACTGGTACATTTTTTACTTAAGAATTTAGATGTTTTTGCTTGGTCCGCGACGGAAAAACCCGGTATAGACCCCGACATTATAACTCATAAGCTCAATACTGATCCTGTAGTTAGAACCGTTATGCAAAAGAAACGCAACCTAGCCCCAGAGCAGTGGAGGGCAGTCGACAAGGAGGTCGGGAAGCTCCTCGTAGCCGATTTTATCAGGGAAGTCCATTACCCGAGCTCGGTGGCCAACCCCGTTCTGGTGAAAAAGGCTAACGGTAAATGGCGCATGTGCGTCGACTACACCGACCTGAACCGAGCTTGCCCAAAGGACTGCTTCCCACACTCCAGGATTGACCGCCTAGTGGACGCGACCTCGGGGCATGAGTTGCTAAGCTTTCTAGACGCCTACTCGAGCTACAATCAGATCAGGATGAACCCAGTAGACGAGGAGAAAACTACTTTCATAACCGAGCTCGGCCTGTACTGTTACAAGGTCATGCCCTTCGGGTTAAAAAATGTTGGGGCGACCTTCCAAAGACTTGTAAATAAACTGTTCAAGCCATTAATTGGCCAAAAGGTAGAATGTTATGTAGACGACATGGTTGTCAAAACCCAACTTTCTTGTGATTTAGTACAAGACTTGAATTTAGTTTTTGAGATTCTGCGTAAATTCAATATGAAGTTGAACCCGAACAAGTGCGTCTTTGGAGTCGCCTCAGGTAAATTCTTAGGGTATATTGTGAACCGACGCGGCATCGAGGCCAATCCAGACAAGATAAAGGCCATCTTAGATATGAGACCACCCCGGAAAGTGAAGGAGGTTCAGAGGTTGAACGGCAGGATAGCCGCTCTGAGCTGCTTCATGTCCAAATTGGCAGACCGCTGCCTGTCTTTCTTTAAGGCAATAAAAGCAAAGGGTTCGAATGGACCCAAGATTGTCAGCTCGCGTTCGACGAGCTTAAAAGGTACCTCGCCAGTATTCTGGTTTTAACCCGACCCGAAGAGGGCGACGTTTTAGAACTGTACCTCTCAGCCAGTGACGAAGTGGTCAGCTCGGTACTAATAAAGGAAGTAGATCGGGTCCAATAGCCTATCTACTACGTTAGTAAAGTGTTGTAGGGGGCAGAGACAAGGTATCCAGAGATAGAAAAATTGGCCTACGCACTGGTTATCGCAGCTCGGAAGCTCCGCCCGTACTTCCAAGCTCATACTGTTGTCGTCCTCACCAACAAACCTCTGAGGCAAGTCTTACTCAAGCCCGAGGTCTCCAGTCGACTGACGAAGTGGTCCGTTGAGCTCAGCGAGTATGATCTCCAATATAAGCCGTGAACTGCTATCAAAGCCCAAGCCTTAGCGGATTTTGTTGCAGAATGCACTTTCAGCTCCGAAATCCCCAGGCCGGTTGAGCCCGAGGCCCCTAGCTTGGGCGAGCCCGGAGCTCCTAGGCCGGTCGAGTCTGAGCACCGTGAGCTTGCAGCCAGTGTGGCACCTCTCCCAGTTAGGCCGAGCGCGAACTGGGATGAGGAGCCCTGGATCCTTCATGTAGATGGCTCCTCGAACCAGCAGGGCGGCGGGGCCGGAATAGTCCTACATGGCCCAAGCGGCACAAAGTTGGAGTATGCACTACGTTTCAAGTTCGCGGCATCCAACAATGAAGCAGAGTATGAAGCGTTGATAGCCGGGCTAGCTCTAGCCAAAGAAATGAAAGTCAAGCACATTATCATCTGCAGCGACTCCCAGCTCGTGGTCAATCAGGTCACAAGGGAATACAAAGCTCGCAAACCGACCATGATTGCTTACTTGGCCAAAGTATGGGAGGCCCTGCTCAACTTCCAGTCATACTTCATCAGGCAAATCCCAAGGTCGGAGAATGCTGAGGCCGACGCCCTGTCCCGGTTGGCCAGCACCAGTGATAACACCATAAGGACCATGTGCATAGAGAACCTGCCTCGGCCTAGCATTCTCGGAGGGGCAGAGGAGGTCGCTCCCGTCGTTCAAGTAGAGACGAGCTGGATCGATCCGCTCGCGAGCTTCCTGCTACACGGGACCCTCCTTCCAGATCGCAACGCCGCCAGAAGGGTAGAGCGTCAGGCGGCCAAATACGTCATAATAGACGAACGGCTATACCAAAGATCCTACACGCTCACCTACCTGCGCTGCCTACGACCTTCCGAAGCCGAGCTTATACTACGCGACACTCATGAAGGCCTGTGCGGCGGACACTTGGGGGCAGGGGCCTCACCCAAAAAGCAGTACGACAAGGGTACTACTGGCCGACAATGAAAGCAGATGCCACCGAACTCGTCAAAAAATGCGACAAGTGCCAGAAGCACGCCAACATCCATCATCAGCCCGCTGTCGACCTCAAATACCTCACCAGCCCGTGGCCTTTTGCACAATGGGGTATTGACATACTTGGGTCGTTCCCACCAGTGAAAGGCCAGAAGAAGTTCCTAGTGGTAGCAATGGATTATTTCACCAAGTGGGTAGAAGTTGAACCTCTTGTAGCAATCATAGCCCGAAACGTCCAGAACTTCTTTTGAAAGAACATAGTGTGCCGCTTTGGTTTACCTCAGGTGCTAATCTCTGACAACGACAAGCAGTTCGAGGACTTAGAATTCCAAAACTGGTGCCAAGACATGGGGTTATGGTAGAACTTCACTTCGGTCGCACACCCTCAAGCGAACGGTCAAGCGGAGGTTACGAACAGAGCTATTCTCCGCGGACTGAAAGCGCGCCTAGATCGAGCTAAAGGACTGTGGGCAGACGAGCTACCCAACGTTTTATGGGCCTACCGAACCACAGAGAAGACCGCCACGAGAGAAACTACCTTCAACCTCACCTATGGCATCGAAGTAGTCATCCCAGTCGAAATTGTGATTCCCTCGTTATGACTAGAAGCCTACGACGTTAAGGCAAATGAAGATGAGCTACGTACCAACCTCGACCTACTCGACGAATTAAGGGACCTCGCATATATCAGGACTGCAGCTTACCAACAAAGAGTAGCCCAGTACTATAACGCCAGGGTCAAGAAACGGAACCTCCGCGTTGGCGACCTAGTCCTTTGGAAGGTTATGGTACCTGAGCCCGGCGTTGGCAAGCTCGGACCGAATTGGGAAGGACTCTACCAAGTGAAACTTGTCCTCGGGGAAAGAACGCACGAGCTTGAGACCCTCGAAGGGAAACTAATACCTCGGGCATGGAATATCGTCAACTTAAGGCGATATTACCTGTAACTACTGAGTAGACCACGAGTCACTCCCAGAGCCTAAGGGCAAAAAAAAAAAAAAAAAACCGAGCTAACACGACCTCGGCACAATGAGACCCAGTTGCCTCTATGGCATGGGCGAACTACTGAGTAGACCATGAGTCACTCTCTGGCCTAACACGACCCCGGCGCAACAAGACCCAATCGCCTCCACGGCATGGGAAAACTTCAGAGGCAGATTGTCACCCCCTCAACCTAAGGGTTAAAACACCGAGCTAACAAAGACCTCGGGATCACAAAAGACTCAGTCACCTCAGTGGCAAAGGCAACGTATGAAATATCAGAGGCGTAAGCAGCTCTGGTTTTAGCCTCACCAAGCATAGCTCGTCTCAGTACGTTGGTTGAATTAAGGAATCACCGACAAGCGTATAATTCAGGCCTACATGGTAATCACTTCACGAAATATCATAGAGATGCCTTAAATGGTAAGGGACAGCTCGGGATAACGACTACCGAAAAGTCCTACTTCGAGTATGCAGTGCTAACAGCTCGGGCGGTGAGATCGCTTTGGCAAAAAATAAAGAGAGCACGCCATACTTTGAACAAAAAAGGGGAATTCATTACTGTCTCGAAAAAAAAATGATGACGAGAAGAAAGGAAAAAGCAACAACCGAGCTAAAAAGCCCAAAAAGTCTGGTAAAAGGGCACAACCGCCCAACAAAAGATCGTGTCAAGACCGGGTTTATGGCACCCGAGAGATACCAGAAGTAGTAAGAGATGATCAAATGCTGCCAAAGCCTCAGGAATCCGCCTCCTCCTCCTCATCCTCCAGAGAGTCTGACTCCTCTTCCTCCGCCTGGTCCGCTGTCTCGGGAGACAGGCCCTTCATAGTGATGCCGTCGAGGTTGAGCCCAGAGAATTTCTTCCGGACCAACCACCGGCAGAGCTTGAACCCGGAGCGGTACGAACTTGAGCCATACTCTACCTGGAGGTCATGATATTCCTGGGAATCTTTGAAGTCCCAGACCGCCTTCTCTCGCTCGGCCTCCACCATGTTGTCGAAGTTTCGAGTTCAGTACAGAAGAGTGGACTCCAAGTCCCGAACCTGTTGGCGAAGGAGCTCCCTCTCCGCTGCCAGCCTTGATGACTCCTCCCTGTAGCGTGCGCTCTCTTTAGAAAGCCTGGCAATCTGTGCCTCCTGGTCTCGGACGAGCAGCTCCTGGGACTTACTCCCCTTGCGAGTGTGAAGGAGCTCACCCCGAGTCCGGTCAAGCTCGCCCTGAAGCTTCTGGATGTTGACCTTCTGGTTATGAGCGTCGCAGGAGTGGACATGCGTCTGGAGGGCCATGGCGTGTATGGCGGTGTTTACCTGCCAACAAGAGACTGGAGTCAAAGGACAGCAAAAAAGAAAATGAGGACAAAGGAGGATAGAAGGACCACGTACCACTATACAGTGAGAAGCGGCAAGCGCGGCAAGATCCCCAGGCTCCATCGCTCCCCACTTTGCAGCCTCCTCGTTGCAGATCGCTCTCTGGCTCCTCTTACGAGCCACGACAAAGTCGTTTACGCCCTGCCAGTTCCCCATTGGGAGCTGCGGATAGGGAAATGACCGAGAAGAACCCGAGGGGACTACCTCTTGCTGCGGGAGCTCGCCCTCCTCGAGGCTAGCCCCGTCGGCACCCCCTTTGGATGGAGGTGATAGACTTCGGGCGGCGGAGAGGTGAAGCCCGGCTCAGCAGACCTGAACTCAGTACCCCTAGAGGGGGGAGTCTGGTCGGGGCATGACCTCTTTACTTTGCGCCTCTGGTTGCTTGACAGAAGACGACACGAATCAACACCAGACATGATGGCTGCCAAGAAGAAACCATAAGGTATTAGTTCGGTAAGAATAAAGTATATGTATATACACAACATTGTGACAAGGTACTACGCGACCTAAAGAGGCAACCTACCCAGGCTCAGGCCGGCCTGCACGAGCTTCTCCTCGGTCAAGTAATCCGAACAGAGGAAGCCAACTGATGCCCAGGACAGCATCGTTTTTTGAGTATCAGGGTCCAGCTCGACCCCGGAGTCATGAATGGCGCCCCTCCAAGAAGTAGGGAAGGGCCACCCCTCAGGGTTGCGGACCAAAAAATAATCCCGCTTCCAGGCGGGAATTTTATTCGGAAGCTCATATAAGAGCTTGTAACCACGGCGGGGAGAGAAGTAGTAGAGACACCTCTCCGGTAGAGCCCCGGGAGTGGCATTTTTTATACAGAGGATAGCAGAAAAATGTCGAGGTTCAAAGGAAGACAGTGTTCACAACACAAGGATATAGTCCCAACCATGTTTCAAATGACATTGGGATGAAGTTGATCGATAGTGATGTTGAAGTGGTTTAGCACTTCCACTATCAAGGGGTGCAGGGGGAGACGCAGGCCAGCCTCGAGCTGCTCCTGATAGATAACTATCTCGTTGGGACCATGCTCCCACGGAAAGTTACCGGTGGGAAGGCAATAAACAAGGTCCCTGGGGAGGTGGAAATAGTTGATTAAAGACCTAAGCCTCCCCTCTGTCATAGAGGAAGGGCCGAAAGTATCGGGCTCCCTTCCCTGGGAAGTGGAGTCTCCGTCGCCGGAGGTCTCCCGGGCCCCCGGGGAGCATCATCACCCTGGCCACCGCCCTGGTGGCGACTATGGTACGGGTACCCTGACGTGACTGAGTGATCGAGACTCACCGAAAAGGACGGGATGAAGTAAAGTGAGGAACTTGAGTAGACTTGACAGATGCGCGACCTCAGAATCCGAAGACAGCAAGATGGCATGAGAGAGTGAGACCTAAAGGGCCCTCCTATTTATATACTCCGCACCTCCAAATCAACGGCCCGGATTAAGGCAGATCGGACGGTTCGCAGGTGTGCTGACCGCACGCCTTCTGAAACTGAAAAGCGATTGATTGCACGTCTCCCATGATTGAGGTAATGACGACTGCACGACATCCGGAGTTAAAAGCCACCTTAGCACATTTTTGGAATACGAAAGGTCAGAAAATCTCCCGATTCCCGCGAACGCATTTAATGTGAGCAATCAATCAAGTTTGAATTTCGGTCAAATCAGTCCATCATACTTCATGAACTCCTTGCACTAAGGCAACACTCTTAGCTCGAGGAGTGGGGGGGGGCAATTGATGGAGGATGATTTGACCTGACCTATGAAATGATGACACGTGGACCTGACTCCGCATGGGCAACAGCTCAACATCGTAGCTCGACAACGGCTAAGTAACGAGCCCATAAAGCAACTCACTATATCATAGTTCGCTGTAGAAGTTCACTACAACACGAGCTCCGGGTTCCCTGAGCTACCCAGAAGGGGATACTCCAAGACTGCCTTAGCTCGCGTACTAGGGAAACCAGCTCGCTCCAGCCCCCGAGCGGATAAGACCCCAGAGAACAACCTTAGTATGGGCAACCCCGAAGTAATCCCAAGCTCGCTACAAAGTAGCTCGCGAGTAAGCGGCGCGGACGTTTCTCAGGAAGCTTCTACCTGACATACCGTACTGATCAGTTTGCGCCACGTCTCTTAACTGACGGTGCAGTCCCTGTCCTTTCGACAGTCTGCACCCATGTCACTCATCCAAGCGAGAGGTACGTTGCAACGATCACCTGAGCAGCCCTGGCAGGTAACGGCTGCGGCAGGGGCCCAGTGGCGGTTACACTCGATTTGACAGTAATTCCCCTATAAAAGCCCTTGAGGCAAAAGCGAAGGGCTCTCTCTCAGACTTTTGAATACTTCCGCATTCATATACTCAACCTGAGTCTTGGCTTGCTCGCGAGCTAATCTCTCGAGCACATTGAAAAAGCGCGACCTACACTCTTAGCTTTTGCACTCTCTTTCTTTTCCTTCCCCAATGTTCTGACCTAAGCTTCGGAGTATTCCCACCGGGTAAATCCCTGGGAATCCTTCTTTCCATCTTCTCAGGTGCCGTCCGTTACCAACAAGGAGCCAGTCAGCAGCCAAGTAAGAATGCTCGGATCGTGCCACATCACATGGTATGAAAGACCAATTCAAATCCTAGTGAAATAGTGGAGTTATCTTTACTTAACTACCTAGTTGTTATCCAGTTTATCTTCTTGTAGCTATTATCTCTTTTGGTTACTCATTTATAGGAGTTTGTTATTGTAATTAGTTTAAATTTCCTTCCCTATAGCAATGAAGGTATCTCATTGTTCCGTTGATTCAAACCTTATCATTGGGAGTTGTGGGTTGCCTCGAACTAACCCAACTCTAGTCTGCCTTCTAGTAACAAGATAGGGAAGCACAAGAAATCTGTTATTAAGAAAGGCTCACCGGTCATCCATTCCGGCTAGTCTTCTCTCCTCAACAGACCCATCACATGATCAATCTCACAGGCCTATAACACGTTGGTATCAGAGCCAGCCATGAACCTAGGGTGCAAACAGAGGTTCTCTCAGATCAAAGGGGAGATGGGGACATTAGTGACAGGCCATGAGCAGCTGATGGAGCGTATGACTCGCATGTTTGATCAATTGAACTCCATATTTGACAAGCCGGAAGCAACGAAGGGAAAACAGGTGGGGGAGTCATCTTGCTTACAACGTCGTTCAACAGTTGAGAGGACAGATGGGTCCAACTCTTCCTCTGCCTCGTTCTCTAGGAGTTTAAAGCTTTGAGTTCTCGCGTTACAATGGATCGGATGATCCCGCTAGCTGGTTATGTCGAGCAAAACAAATTTTTCTATGGCACGGAGTAGTAGATGCTGAAAGAGTTGTCACAACCTCCATCCATTTAGAAGGAGATGCACAACTCTGGTTTCAATACCTGAAGCAAGAACGAGAAGACTTTACATGGGAAGATTTCAAGAAAGAGATGCATATGCAATACAATCCCATCCAATACCAGGATTTTTTTTGGGGATCTCACTAAACTACACCAAGCTGGTTCAGTGAGGGATTACCAAACTCAGTTTGAAAGACTACTGACTAGAGTGGAACGACTCACCCCTGAACAACGAGTTGTTTTTATCAATGGTTTAAAAGAAAACATCAAGGCAGAGGTCTTAGCAGCCCGACCTACTAGCTTATCATCTGCAATTGGGTTGGCACATCTATATGAAGCAAGGAATGCGGCTCTTCGACGAATGGTGATAGTTGATTCTAGGCCAAACGCCAATAGCAAGGAAGTCCATATGGCAACTTCACCCCTTTCTGTGAAGAGATTGACCCCGTTGAGTTGAAAGAACGTAGAGACAAGGGCCTCTGCTATAATTGCAATGACAAATTCAGCCCTGAGCATAGATGCAAGAAACTCTTTGTCATTGAAGGTTGTTGGGAGGAAGAGGATGGTGATGTGAAAATGGAGATTGAAGACAACAATGATCCATTAACCCTTACATTCCACTCAATGGCAAGTAACACCGGTAAAATCATGAAGGTACATGCTTGTAATAATTCCAATGAGGTGGTGGCACTGATAGATTCAAGAAACACCCATAATTTTATAAGCCCAAATCTGTCAAAGGAGGTGGACCTGCAGCCCAGTACAGGAGGCCAGTTCAAGGTGAAAGTAGCCAATGGTCAAACCCTAACCATCCTCGGAAAGTGCCGAAATGTTATGGTTAAATTACAAGGGATTGCTTTGCTAATTGATTTTTATATACTTCCCTTAGATGGGTATGAAATGGTGCTAGGAACCCAGTGGTTGTCCAAGTTGGGCCCAATTCTTTGGGATTTCCACTAGTTATGTATGACATTTTATGTGGATGGCCAAGAAATCTCACTCCAAGGAATTTCCCCACTTATTGATGAGATTGCAGGTGACAAAGATGTAAAGAAGGCTTGCCAATGTGTGATGTTATAGCCATGCACAGTGGGAAGCTCCTTACCTTTCGAAGCCAACTTCCATGTCTCCCTCATTACAGCAAATCCTAGACAGCTTTGGTGATATATTTGAGGAGCCCGAAAGCTTACTACCTCCTAGGGCCCATGACCATAAAATAAATACAATACCAGGAAAGGACCTGTTTGCGTCAAGCCATATGGTTACCCGTATTATCAAAAGACAAAAATTGAGAAAATAGTAAAAGAATTATTAACATGATGGTACTTGGGGCATGTGCATCGACTATCAAGCCTTAAATCAGATCTCAATCGAAGATAAGTTCCCGATAACCACTGCTGATGAATTGCATGGTGCATGTTACTTTTCTAAGATTGATCTCTGTTCAGGGTATTCATTGTGCACCAAGGGCACTATGAATTCTTGTAATGCCCTTCGGGCTTACAAACACCCCTTCCACATCCACATTTCAATCCCTTATGAACGAAGTATTTAGAAGGTGCTTACGAAAGTTTATTTTAGCATTTTTTGATAACATACTTGTGTATAGCCATGCTTGGGATGAACACTTAACCATTCAAAGCATGTTTTATCTATTCTATGGGCTCACAAGTTGCATGTCAAAAAAGAAAGATGTATTTTTGGATAGAAACAGGTGAAGTATTTGGGGCATATCATCAATGAAAAGGGAGTTGAAGTTGACCCAGAAAAAATCAACATCATGCTACAGTGGCCCAAGCCCACTTCCCCTAAAGTTCTTCGTGGGTTCCTCAGGCTTACAGGCTACTATCGGAAGTTGTTTATTGAAGGCTATGGCAAGATTGCAAGACCATTAACACAAATGTTGAAAAAGAATGCCTTTACTTGGTCACTAGCCGCTGAGAAGGCCTTCAATGAACTCAAGTTCTCCCATATTTCACACAACCATTCTTTGTAGAATGTGATGCTTCTGGAACGGGTATAGGGCTGTATTAATGAAGAACAGGACGCCCATCTCATACATCAGTCAAGCACTCCATGGGAAGAACTCCCTTTCTACATATGAGAAGGAAGTATTAGCACTTGTTATGGCTGTCCAAAAGTGGCGATATTACCTCTTGGGACTCCACTTCACAGTTCGGACTGATCAACGGAGCATTAAATACTTGTGGGAGTAGCGCCTAACCACTACAGCCCAACAATGTTGGCTCTACAAGTTAATGAGGTTTCGCTTCAACATTGAGTACAAAACAGAGTTGAGAATAGAGCCGCTAATGCCTTATAAAGACGAGATGAAATTGAAATCGAGGTTGATCCAACTACAGCAGATTCACTCATGGCTTCCTCTCAACCGGTACCTCCTTGGGTGCAAGCTATTCAAGAAGAATAGAGCATGAGTCCACAAGCGTAATGCCTAATCTAGTTATGTCATGATGATGATGCAGTTGGGCCTTGGAAAATATTCAAATGGGATATTATATTTTAAAAGACCGAATATATGTACCTGATGACTCAGCTATGATAAAAGACATCCTAGATCAATTCCATGGCTCCACTCACGAGGGATACATCAAAACTATGCACCGACTCAAGGTTGTCTTCTATTGGAGAGGGATGAAGGCCCACGTGGAAAAGCACATTAGAGAATGCCAAGTATGTCAGAATAATAAACAAGAACAACGCAGGCCCATTGGGCTATTATAGCCTTACCTATACCAAAAGGTGTCTCTATGGACTTCATAGAGGGGTTGCCTAAACCCCATGGGAAGAGCACTAGAAAATTCTAGTGGTAGTGGACTGTTTGAGCAAGTATGCACATTTCATTTCTCTTTTTCATTCATATACAGCCCAAGGAGTACCCCAGTTCAGTTGTATTTTGATCACATCTTCAAACTCCATGGCATGCCCCATTCCATAGTATGTGATCGGGATGCCACATTTATTAGTCATTTTTGAAAAAGTTGTTTCAGCTTTATGGTACCATCCCAAACAGATGAACAAACTGACGTAACCAATCACACCTTTGAGATGTATTTACAATGTTTTGTGGACTCACAACCCAACACATGGGTCAAATGGCTTGCATGAGCCGAATTCTGCTATAATACTAGCTATCATACAGCCATCAAACGATCACCATTTGACGCTATATACGAAAGACCAGCCCCCACTCTAATTCCCTACACATGGCACAACTATCGATGCTTCAGTAGAGGAAGCATTACTAGAACGGGGCACTGCAGTTCATGAGCTTCAAAAACATCTCAAGGTAGCCCATGTTAGAATGGAAAGAATTCATGAAAAGGGGCATCAGGATCAACAATTTGAAGTGGGGGAATGGGTATTTATGTAAAACTCCATCCCTATAGGCAAATTTCAGTAGCAAGGCGCCGCAACTTAATGTTCAGCCCCAAGTAACTTTTCGGCCCTACTTGATTTTGGAACACATAGAGCCTGTTGCCTACTGGATCCAAAATTCACGATTGTCTTTCATATTTCATTGCTGAAATGACATCATGGTCCCTTGACAGAACTTCAGCCTAACTTGCCAGATGATGTCTCTCCACTAGCTTATCATCCATATCCTCAAGCTATTCTTGATCAACGAAATCGTAAAGGAATTCTTGAAATCTTAATCCATTGGAAAGGCTTATCTCTAGCCGACGCAACGTGGGAACCTCTGAAGGATATGAAGCAGTAGCTTCCAGACGTGGCCCTTGAGGACAAGGGGCTTGCTTAGTGAGGGGGAGCTGTTACAAGGCCACGTGTGGTCCATGCATGATATGAAAGACCAATTCAAATCCTAGTGAAGTAGTGGAGTTATCTTTACTTAACTACCTACTTGTTATCCAGTTATCTTCTTGTTGCTATTATCTCTTTCGGTTACTCATTCATAGGAGTTTGTTATTGTAATTAGTTTAAATTCGCTTCCCTACAGTAATGAAGGTATCTCATTATTCCGTTGATTCAAACATTATCCTTGGGAGGTGTGGGTTGCCTCGAACTAACCCAACTCTAGTCTATCTTCCAGTAACAAGATAGGGAAGCACAAGAAGTCTATTATTGAGAAGGCTCATCAGTCATCCATTCCGGCCAGTCTTCTCTCCTTAGCAGACCCATTACACGATCAGTCTCACGAGCCTATAACACTAAGATATCACTGTTCATAATGATTTATTATGGGGAGAGCACACAAGTTTACCTCATATGATATTTTTGAGATTAAAGCGGTTGCTTTCAAGGAAGGTTTGTTGGTGGCTTCCCTATTGGATCTATCTTCTTTTCAGATAGAGGGCGATGCTCGTTCTATTGTCAAGCTATGGTTGGATGGCTCTCTCCATCCTCCCTGATGATTCCACACTGTCATTGTAGACTGCAGAACTCTGTTGCATGAGTTCACCCAAGCATAAATCACTTTTGTCTCTTAGATCCTCAAATGAAGCAGCATGTGTCTTGATCAGCATGGTTGCTCAATTCTTTCTTGTTTCACTTGGTCTATTTGTCCAAATTTAATGATCTCTACTCTTTAAAAGGTCATGACTTGTCCTAGTTTGTTGTTGAATGAAAAATGACCTTTTTTGGATTAAAAACAAAGTTCTTAATTAGTATTTGGGGTGAAATAAAGTAAAATAACATTTTTTTTTCGAGCTTTTTACACTATCATGATAGGGATGTTAGTGGGTCGGGTTAAGTGGAAAACCCACATTGACATAAATCCATGCCAAACCTAATCCTCAGACATTGCAACATTGAGTATAGATGTTCTATATATTGAATGGGTTGGATCAGGTTCAATATTTCATCTTTGTTTTGGTTGGATTTGGTTTTGGGTTATAGTTGAGCCCAACCTTACCTTAGGCAATCCCTTAACATGCTTACTCCTGAATGGTTAATATGACTTTTAGGAGTTCGGCTTTAGTTAGGGCAAGGCCATTCGAGCAATTTTTACAGCTTTGCATTGAGAATATCTCCATGCTTATCCGTTTTATTTCATGGGGAGATGTTCCCAATGCAAGGTTGCAAAAGGCTATTGGAATGGTGTGAGCACAGATTTGCCTTGATAGAAGCCAACCTAGACTTTTAGGCTATATTTGGTTGTAGTGCAATAGGTTCTATACTTTTTATCACATTTACAATCATTGCAAATTGCAAGTTTGGCATCCAAAAAACTGATAAAAAATTTGCACCACCTTTCACCTTAATTCTCTCTCATATAAAAGTGGGAACCACATCGTCTAGCTTCTTTTATCTCACTCATGAACAAATAACCCTCCTGCTAACTCCATTCTCTTGCACATAAAGTGGAGATAATGAATTCTAGCGAGATTCGATCCCAAATCTCCCCTACAACCAACAGGAGACCTTACCAACCAGCTGGTTGGCATGTTGCTGATTGCGTTTTTGTCTAAAACGGCATACGAAGGTTCAACGATAAACATGTAGTGATGAGGGATGACTGAAGTCTGTACACAAAACTATGATGTCTGGAACTGGAAGCGGCAACAATTGTTGTGGTTGTGGTTGAGTCGGCAGCACAACAATCCCTTGTTACGGGGGGCACGAATAGTAAGCTCGCATCGTCTGCTTCAGTGTTGCAGAAAATTTTCTACAATGGCGAATGAGAAAAGGCCACATCACTCTCCCATATTTAATCACAACTTAACGGAGCCTGGATCTGGATTCCAAAAAAAAATTAAAATTTTTTTAATCCTTCCTTCTCCCCCCACTTCACTATCTCTCCCCCTCATCCGTTCTCTTTCAAGTTTCAACCCAAACTATTGCTACTGTAATTGGCGGCAGTCTGAGGACCATCAACATTTCAAACTCTCCCCTCTTGTTTTTCTCTTAAGATTCTCTCTCTTCCCTTTTTTATTTTTCTTTCCCCCGCTTTTCTCTCTCCCTCCTCCTTCGTTCTCCTTCAACCACAACTGTCACCACCAAAAATGATACTATCACCAATGGTGCCTCAATGTCTCTCTTCAATTTTACAACATTCACCTTAACTGCCTTTCCAAGTTCCTCTTTCTTTACTATCTCTTCCCCTCCTCCGTATCTTCTGATTTCACATAAGAAATTCTAAGTTGGCCAAAAAAAAGTAGAAAGACCCTCTTCCCTATCTTTTGCATAACCTGTAGTTAGGTACAAAGACCCTCTTTGTTAATTGTCGCCCATTTATTTATGGGAAAAGTACGGATAGACCCAATGCAGATTTATAATTTCCACTGGAGAGCTATAAACATTCAAAATGTCAACAAACTACACTCTATGCATCAATGCCCGCCCGTGAATTGGCATCAATTCCAAGCTAACACCTATCCCAATAGGACTTTTTTTTAGTACCCCAACAGTACTTTGGGCTAACAAATTCTGACCCTGAGTTGAACCTTCATTCTCCCTTTATTTATTACTTGGGGAGTCAATTAAACTTTTTCCCAAGTTCCTCGTTCCCCATTAAGAATCCAATTCTCTAACAGCTTTTCAAAGTTCCCTGAACTCATCATTCCTCTTCTATACAAAGCATTCAACTCGATGGCTGAAAATATGCATATCATTGGAATCATCACCTCCATCAACAGATTTTCTTGACTTCTTCACCTCAAATCTCAGAGAAAAAGACAACAAAATATTAAGAGGGTGTTTGGTTTCGTTTACGTTTATTGATGGTGCCAAATAAGCGTCACTTCAGCATTTTCTCTCTCTTGCTCTTCTGCATGCATCGAAAGTGAAAAAAAGTCAACTTTGGTTTATGTGCCTGCCAGCCATTTGTGGAAGTTATTTCTTAAAGCTTCCACAAACGGCCAGGCGTGTTTTCACTGTTACGCTGATGTGGAGCCTGGTGGCGCCTATTTGTCATAAACAATTGTAATTATTGCATTTCTCGATTTTACCAGCAAATAAAGTACAAACGCTTATTCAATAAACATAAATGGAACCAAACACATACTAAGTTAAAGTAGAATGAAGGGGCAGAGATAGAGAACTATTTTAAGAGAAGCAGGGAGGCAAGGTAGGATTAAAAGATTTAATTTTTTTGGAATACTGACTCCCTTTAACGGTTTGGGCTCATGTTTGTTAAATTATGATTAAATAAATAAGGGAGGTCATAGATTAGCCTGTTCGTTAAATTACGGTTTGGGCTCCTGTTCGTTAAATTATGAACGGCTTGGGCTCCTATTTGTTAAATTATGAAAGATTTGGGCTCCTGTTCGTTAAATTTTGCAAAGTTGATGCAGACAATGTGAGGTCATAGATTAGCCTTAGGCCATGTTTAGTTCACTTCTCTGGGCCTCATTCTCTTAATTTTTGCTCATTCTAGTCAAGAATGGGCAAGAATGAATAACATTAGAGTGTTTGGTTACAAAATTCTTGCCAACAACCACATTCTTTTTAGAATGAAAAGCCAACCCCATGGCACAAAAATTGACTAGCTTGCAACATGAAAATTAATCATGCCCCATCTTGTTCATTTCATTCTTTAAGGAAACTCTACCTAAAACTGTTGTCATAGATGTTTACTTTTGCGAAAGCATTTTTAAAAAAGTACTTTTAAGAAAACACTTTTATAAAAGTACTTTTACGAAAGCACTTTTCTAAAGCTACTTTTACATAAAAGCACTTTTATGAAAGCACCATTTTTTTTTGAAGAATGAAAATGAGTAACATAGGACACTTGTTAGTTTGGAAAGAATTCATTTTTAGGAAATAAGTGCTTGGTTCCTAACAATATTTTCTCATTCTACCTATTTTTACCCATTCTTTTCCATTTTAAAATTTCATCTTGGGTAACAATGAGAAAGAATATGAATTGAACCGGTTGCCACCTGGATTGGCCGAGGGCAACAAGGTAAAAATACTCCTGAGCTTTAAAGGTTGTTCGAAGGCTTTGAGGGGTTCAGAGGTGTGTCGAGGCTGAGAGTCGTAGGCCAAGGTGGATCGTCTCTGAGTACTGTAGAAGCCGAAGGTTGTCGGTTAAGTGGTAAAGTCCCTGGTAGTCTGAGGTTCTGCAAGACAGTAGATGTTAGAGGCCCTGGGTGAGAACCCGAGGTAGAGACTCCGATGGCCAAGTTAGTACGGGGGTTAAGGAGAGGGATCTAGTGCAGACGAGGGCTCTGAAGAGGGTGCTCATACGCACTAGGCTCCCAGGAGGTAAGGTCCTTCACTTATGTTTTTAGTTAGAACCGGTATTCCAGAATCCTTTACCTGGAGGGGGTACCCCATATTTATACTTGAACTGCCTGGAGGTTGGTGGAGATGGACACCCCTGATGAGCTCCATATGAGGGCGGTCAGCGGGGATGTTGGGGCACTTCGCTATTGTCTCTGTACAAGGGGAGCAGGGTAGCCCTCACCATGTTGGACCGGGACCCTGGCTGGTGTCCGTGGGCTGGGCCCTCCAGCCCATAATGGGCTGGGCTAGGTTACCCTATATCACTTGCCCCCCACTCCCGAGGTCGAGCGGAGACTTTGGCTTCGGCCAAGGGGAGTAGCAATGGTGGGCACCGGTGGGCCTAGCGACTAAGGGGTACCCAGCAATGGCATCGAATTTCTTGTGCCTTCGTTTGGTTTGTCTTTCGTGAGTGGGGGACAAGGTTGCGAGCACGCTTTGATCTTCTGCGAAGGTTAAGCGACAGGGCCTCGGGAGAGTTGAGCCCATGCCTTCTCGTACTAGCGGCTCGAAGGTGCATGCGGCGCTGGCGTCTCAGGCTGGCGCATAGGGACCGTGCCCAGCATGGATTTGAAGGCCAGGTGGGACTCCCATGTGCAGAACGGATTTGAGTCATTGCTTGGGCATCGTTTTGTCTTCTGAGATTGGGAGCCGAGTGGCGCACTATGGTTGGGTTGTGGAAGTGGAGGTTTCTTGTCCATTGGATAAAGTGAGATCTAGGTCATTCATTCTTCTTTAAATAAAGGCCTTAGTGCCGATTTTTCTCCATCATTTGTCTCTAGGCAACCTCGCATTTGAGTGAACTACTGCTCCTAGACCTTCGATTTTCCAGCACACCTCATCTTCCTCCTTCCCTTCATCTTTTGGTAATTCTTTTCACCATGTCTCATTCTGATTCTGGCCTGGAGTGCTGTGAGCTTCTGATTGGTTTGGAAGGGAGTTCTCCTTCGACTTCATCCCCTTCTTCCCCAGGTTCCTTGGTAGCCATCCCCCCTTGGCGGGAGGTAATGGTGGTAAAGGAGAGGATAGCCTCTAGGGGTGCTGAAGGCAACCGTCGAGATGGTGACCCTCCCTGTGAGAGCACTACATCAGTGTTGTCGAAAGGGGTCCCCCCAAGCCGAGGGGGAGGAGACCCCAGATCTCGCCCCAGGGATGTGGCCAGAAGTGCTACCCAAGGGGCGGCTAGGGTTGGCCTTCCGCATTCGGAGTTCGATAGTTATCTAGACGTGAATCAGATTAAGTCCTTGGCTAGGCAATACTTCATACCTCGGACTTACACCATTAAGGTGCCCAGTGTAGGTGATTGGCTGTGGACTCTTGAGGGGGAGATCTACGTCTACCAACACTTCCTCCAGTTCGGCCTTAGATTGCCCCTTCACTCTCTGATCTTTGAGTTGTTGAGGTGGTATGGGATCACCCTCAACTAATTAGTACCCAACGCTCTTAGGACCATGGTCACCATGCTGGTGGGGGCTTAGCTTCAGGGGGTGGAGCTGGTGTCGAAGCTTTTCCGAGCTATGTTCATACTGAGGAAGTATACTTCTGAGGCTGGTATGTACTATTTTCAACCCTATAGGATTAAGCCCATAGACAACCCTTCGTTTGTCTACAATTGGAAGAGTAAATTCTTCTTCCTATCTTGCCCTGAGAGTTGATCTTTCAAGTCGGGATAGGGAGAGGTTTGTTTGACGGTGGGGAAGAGTGCCCCCCTGCTTTGGGACGAGGAAGCTACTGATCTAGCTCACCTACTCGTGCTAGGGAGAGTCTGAGCCCAGCCCTTGGTGGAGGAGGAGCTCCTACTGGTGTTCGCGGGGCTTAATCCTGCTCCCCTCGGTAGGAGAGGTGTTGTAGTTTTTTTTTAACACGTTTCCTTTGTCTTCGACTTGCTGTACTGATACCTTCTTGTTTATTTACAGAGGTACCCATGGACGCCAAGAAGCTCCTGGTATAGAAGTCGCGGGCCAAGCAGAGGGTTTAGTTCCAGAAGAAGGCCAGAGAGCAAACTCTAATGGGCTCGGTCGAGGAGAAGCCTGTAACGAACGACCGGGTTCCCGCTCCTCCACTGAAGGGAAACACACAACAAGTCCTTGTCAACCAAGGGGACAAGGGCAAGAGGCCAGCGGTCGAAGATGATAGGAAGCCAGCAGCCGAAGGCAACAAGAGGCCGACAGATCATGCGAAGGGGTTGAAGCCGGTCAAACAAGGTCGGTTCCTCGGTGGAGGCTGGGAAGAAGAGGCTAGCCGAGGGGACACCGAAGGGGCAGCCACTGACGAAGTTGGCTCATCAAGAGCGCCGTGCTGGGGGTGCTACACTGAAGAAGCCCCTTACAAAGGGGCACCCTGGGGGGACCGCATCTACCCTCACTTCCTTGCAAGGGACTGCCGAAGAGGCCGGGAAGCCCATGAAAGTTTTCAACCCCTAGTGGCCCGTCCATGAGGGGGATTCTATTATAGAGAAGGGGGTCGGGAAGGCCTTGATGAGCGGGGCGATTCTGCCGAGGGATCGCTTCGAGATGATGCAGAGCGACCCCCAGTTCGTTTACAATGAGGAGCTCTACCACGTGGCTGAGGTACGTTCCTTGCCCTTTTCTCTTTGTGATTTCCCCCCTTTTTTTGTTTTGGCATTACTGATGCACTTAATGCAAGTCTACCGCCACTTCGTTAGCCTAAGAGATCAAATGAGCCTCACCTTGGGGCGCTTGGAGAAGCTCTAGGTGAAGGCTGCCAACGCCGAGATCAGTCGAGACAAGTTTAAGGCTGCCCACAAGGATGAGCAACAGCTCCGGGTGACCCTGGAGGATGACCTAAAGGCTGTGAAGGCTTGCCTCAACAAGCTACAGGAGGCGCTGAAAGACATTTGAGGAGGAGAAGGCTCATCTTGACAGCCTCTCCATAGAGTCCAGTTGGAGGGCGAAGAGGGCCGAGGAACGAGTAGTCGAGGCGGACAAGTGGGTGGCTGAGGCTGAGTAACGAGCGGTCAAGGCGAACAGGCGGACGTGGTCAAAGTGGTGGAGGCTTTCAAGCGGTCTGCCGAGTACCAGCATGCCCTCGCCAAGTATGCTTCTACGAGCTACTTGCACAGGATCGAGGACACTAAGAGGGTCGTCCAGCAAGTGATGCCCAAGTTCAATGTTGACGGGCTAAAGGTGATCCCCGACTCTCCTTCGGCTTAGGTTGCGATTGTTGATGAGGCTGCCAAAGGCGTCGAGGTCTCTGCTCCCCTTGTTCGCCCGGTGGAAATGCTTAGTGGGGCTCTTCTGGACTTCTCTACTTTTTCTCTCTTTTATTCTGTGATTGTAAATGTGTTCGGCTTAAGAGGCCATAAAACTTTTTGTAAAGGCTCAATACTTGAAGTTATTGAAAAAATCATGCATTCTTTTTATACACTGTGCTCTTTTTGTCCTATGCATTGTGTTCTCCCTTTCTTTCTTCTTTCTTTTTTTCTTCGCCGAAGGATCCCTGCCCCTTCCAACAATGAGACTATAGGGCACACACAAAAAGTAGCTTGTACTGGCTCGTTATACGTACACCTTAGGTTGTTAGGAGGGAGAGGCCGAGGTAAAGCTGCACAACCGAAGTGCGGCTCACCTGGTCTAATTCCTTCTAAGTGTTCACTTAGGCAAGGCCGAGGTGGCCTACTGAAATGTGGAGGAGAGGCCGAGGCAGAGCTGAAGCTTGCCTGGCTCCCTTCCTCCCGTGGTTTCTTAGGCAAAGTTGAGATGACGCTCTAAGGAGGTCGAGGTCTTGGGCCGTGGCGAATTGCCAATTTAGTTGGGGTTGCTGCCTTTAGTTAATCACACTAAGTCTCTAAGACGAAGAGGCCATCAGCCGCCGAGGTGGGCAGTGAGGCGTGTGAGGCCTCAGCTGTACTGGGGTAATTTGGTGAGGTGTTAGGGTGTTCGCTATTAGTAATATGCCCTAGCGACAGTCCGACACAAGCGCATGGTCCTCGGGAGAGGCTGGCGATGGTCCGACACAAGCGCATGGTCCTTAGTGAGAACAATCACTAAGCTTTGAGCCAAAGTGGAACTTTGCTTCATTCATTCATTACTTTATAAAAAAAATTACACTCATCTATAGTACATCCAAAGGTTCTTCGAGTTCAACATCCGAGAGACGGGTTCCATCTAAATGTTCCAAATGAAAGGTGTTGGGGCCGACGACTTGCTTGATCCTATAGGGGCCTTCCCAGTTGGGGCCCAACTTTTCTACTCCAGGTTCGGGGACCATCACCTTTCTGAAGACGAGGTCTCCCTCTTGGTAGTGTCTTTCTTTCACTTTTGAGTTGTAGTAACGGGCCACTCGTTGCTGGTAGGCAGCCGCCCTGATTTGTGCCTGCTCTCAGGCTTCTTTCAGCAGTTCTAGGTTTGCTCTAAGTGCTTTACTGTTCTCGGCTTTGCTGTATGCTTCAGTTCGGAGCGTCGACTGGTCGATCTTTGCTGGGATAACTACTTTTGTACCATAGGTCAGGCCGAACGGGGTCTCTCTCGTGGCCGTCCGAGGTGTGGTTTGGTATGCCCAGAGGACACTTTTTAGCTCATCAGCCCACGAGCCTTTGTCTTAGTCTAGTCTGGTTTTCAGTCCATCCAAGATTGTCCTATTGGTGACCTCAACTACGCCATTTGTCTATGGGTAGCCCACTGAGGTGTACTGCTGCTTGATGTTGAGGGAGGCACACCACTCTCGGAACTTGGCATCGTCAAATTGCTATTCGTTGTCGATGACTAGCATGTGGGGGAGGCCGAAGTGGCAAATAACGTTCTTCTAGAAAAAGCTCTGAATTGCTCGAGCTGTAATGGTAGTCGGGGGTTTGGCTTCTATCCATTTGGTGAAGTAGTCCATAGCGACAACGAGGTATTTCCTGCCCCCTGTTGCTTGAGGAAAGGGGCCGAGGAGTTCCACCCCCCACTTGGCGAAGGGATAAGGGATGCTAAGAGTCGAAAGGGTGGTGGTTAGCTGATGGCACAAGTTGGCCTGTCTCTAGCATTGGTCACACTTCCGTACCAGCTCGGTTGTGTCCTTGTGAAGTGTTGGTTAAAAGTACCCCTGCCTTAGTGTTTTTTGGGCTAGGGTTCGGCTGCTGAGGTGATTACCGCAAATGCCTTCGTGAATTTCTCAGAGCACGTATTTGCCCTCCTGCTGGCGGAGGCATCGGAGGTAAGGCAAGGTGAAGGATCTCCTATACAACTTTCTCTCCAGCAAAGTGTAGTGTGCTGCCTGACGTTGGAGTCGTTTAGCTTTGTTCTTGTCATCGGGTAGTCATCCTGTCAATAGGAAGTCAATGATGGGGTCCATCCAAGATGGTTTGGCCTCTAGCGGGAGTACTTGGGATTCTTCTCTAGAGGGCCAGTGTAGCTTCTCCATGCGGACAGTGCGTCTGAGGGCTGCGTCCGAGGTACTTGCTTGCTTAGAGAGAACATTGGCTCTTGCATTCTCGGTTCGTGGTACTTGTTGTAGGGATAAGCGTTGGAAGTGGCGGACTAGCTCTTGAACTTTGGCGAGGTACTTGGTCATACTTTGTTCTTTGGCCTTGTACTCAACATTGACTTGATTCACCACCAACTGCGAATCGCTGAATACTTTGATATGCTTGGAGCCGAGGTCCCTAACGAGCTGTAACCCCGCGAGGAGGGCTTCGTACTTGGCTTCGTTGTTGGATATTGGGAAGTTAAATCTCAACGTGTATCACCGTTGAGTTAATTCACCACCAACTTTGAATCACTAAATACTTCGATATTCTTGGAGCCGAGGTCCCTGACAAGCTGTAACCCCGTGAGGAGGGCCTCGTACTCGGCTTCATTGTTGGACATTGGGAAGTCAAATCTCAATGCGTATTCTATGACTGCATCGTCGAGGGTGAGGAGGATGAGGCCCACTCCGCTTCCTTTGGCGTTGGACGAACCATCAACAAAGAGTCTCCATGCTAGATGGGATTCCTCAGCCGGGCAGCTTCTTCTGGTTCATCTTCGAGGTGCCGATCGAGTGGTCTACTGAAGATGCACTTTGTTACAAAATCAGCTAAGGCTTGCGCTTTAATTGCGGGCCTCGGTTGGTACTGAATGTCAAACTCAGACAGTTTGACAGCCCACTTGAGCAGGCGTCCAGAGGTCTCAAGCTTGGCAAGGATGGCCTTAAGGGGCTGGTTTGTCAGAACCATAATGGTGTGAGCTTGAAAATACGGCCTGAGCTTTCTAGACGAGATAACGAGGGTGAAGGCTAACTTCTCCACCTCAGGGTACCTGGCCTCAGCGTCGCAGATGACCTTGTTGACATAGTATATAGGTCTCTGGACTCCATCTTTTACGTGGATTGAGTTGATGGCTTCATCCCCCACTGAGAAGTATAAGCACAACGTTTCTCTTGATGCTGGCCGAGCGAGGAGGGGAGGTGAGGGGAGCCGAGGTATAGCTTTAGCTCGTCGAAGGCACATTGGCATTCCTCTGTCCACTGGAAATCTTTCATCTTCTTGATGGCACAGAAGAAGGGAAGGCAGCGGTCGGCCGACTTCGACATGAAGCGGTTGAGAGCAACTACTCAGCCAATGAGCCTTTGAGTTTCCTTCACCGACCGAGGGGTGACATGTCTAGTATGGCCTATATCTTTTCTGGATTGTCTTCAATGCCTCTTTGGGTGATGACGAAGCCTAAGAATTTGCCCGAGGTGACGCCGAAGGCACACTTGCTTGGGTTAAGCTTCATGTTGAACTTCCGCAAGGTGTCGAAGGTCTCGGCCATATTCGAGGTGTGTATCTCGGCTTTTAGGGTCTTTACCACCATGTCATCTACATATGCTTTGACGTTCTTCCCCATCTGGTTCTTGTACACCTTGTTGACAAGACGTTGGTTGGTGGCCCCTTCATTCCTGAGTCCTAACGACATCATTTTGTAGCAATATGTGCCATGCTCGGTGATAAATGAGGTCTTCTCCTCGTCCTCGGGGTGCATCTTTATTTGGTTGTATCCGGAGAAGGCATCTATGAAGCTGAGTAGCTCATACCCTATAGGGTTGAGGTTACAAACCTCAAGCTCTTCCTTTTTGAAGCGGTTGATGTAGGACTGCAAACTTTCTCCCTGCTTCTACTTGATCGACATCAGCGAGACCACACTTTTTCTGACATCGTCTACTGCTGATGAAGCGAGCAAGGAATATACTGGTAAACTGCTCCCATGAGCCGAATGACTGAGGAGGGAGGCTAGAGAACCAATGACGAGCTGCCCCCCTGAAGGTGGCCTGGAAGGTCCAGCACGTCAAGGCGTCGGAATACCCATAGAGTATCATGAGTGCTTTGAAACCTCCCAGGTGGTCGTCGAGGTCGGAGCTCCATTCGTACGTCTCCTAGGTGGTTGTCGTGGGAGCCTTGAAGTGTTGGGGGAGAGGTTCCGAAATAATGTCTAGGGTGAAGGCGTCCATCTTCCCCGTCTGATTGCTTTGGTCGGCTGAGGCGTCAGCTCGGCTTTCATGAACTTGTCAGATCTCGTCCCTGACAGCCTTGAGCTCGGCTTGTAGCTCCACAATACAAGGGTTGATGGGAGCCTGTACCCCCCCCCTTGTCCTCGCGAGCACGGTGAGGGTCGTCTCGGACTCCAGAGTGCTCCGAGGTGGGACCGCACATCTCCCGTCTGGTGTGATGGTCATTTAGGACGTCGCGGAGGTCAGAGACTGGGTGGGGGGAGAGGCGTGGCGTCAGCCCTCAGCCTTGGAATGGGCGCTATGACGGTTGAAGCGCCCGCCTTCATCCCAAGTGTTGTCCCTTCTGCAACGATGATGCTGCTCGGAGGGCTGGCGGCTGTCTTCGGACGCTGCTGGTTCTTCCTCCCTTCGGTTGGGAGGCCTTTTGTTCCTCCGTGGTGGGCTGAGGGGTCGGCTGCTGCCCGACTCAGAAGGCTCTACCTACCAAGTATTGGCTCGACCGAGGGCGGGTAGTTTGGTCTGATCGCACCAACCTTGATGTTCAGACACCCCGGCGAGGCGGTCGCCTCCGGGGGGGGAGGACCTCCTGCCTGGGGGCATGCTTGCTCCACACGCTGTGTTATGTATTTCATACGATCGAGGACCGCCTGGAACTGCTCATTTGTAACTAAGTTCTTAGTGTTTCTGGCTCTCCATACCATGGTGCTTGAAGTTGGGGAGGTTTTTAGTTTTTAATGCTTTAGGGGATTGTCTTAGCAACGATTCTCACTGACGACGCCAATTGTTGCTACCCGGGTTGGCTGAAGGCAATAAGGTAAAAACACTCATGAGCTCTAAAGGTTGGCCGAAGGCTGAGGGGTTCCAAGGAGGTGTGCCGAGGCTGAGAGCCGTAGGCCGAGGTAGATCGTCTTTGAGTACTGTAGAAGCCGAAGGCTTATAGCCGAGGACTATCGTTTAAGTGGTGAAGTCCCTAGTAGTTTGAGGTTCTACAAGACAGTAGATGTCAGAGGCCCTGGGTGAGAATCCAAGCCAGAGGCTCCAACGGTCAAATTTGTACGGAGGTTGGCGAGAGGGATCTGGTGCAGACGAGGGCTCTAAAGAGGGTGCTCGTATGCATTAGGCTCCCAGGAGGTAAGGTCCTTCACTTAAGTTTTTAATTAAAACTGGTATTCTAGAATCCTTTACCCGAAGGGTTGGTGAAGATAGACACCCCTGATGAGCTCCATACGAGGGCGATTAATCGGAGAAGCGGGGACGCGAAGTGCTCCACTGTTGGCTCTGTACGAGGGGAGCAGGGCAACCCCGCCGTGCTGAACCGGGACCCTGACTAGCGTCCGTGGGCTGGGCCCTCCAGCCCGTAATGAACTCGGCCAGGTTACCCTACATCAGAACCAAACATGACCTTAGCCTATCCTTCTCTCTCTCTCTGCTGAGTGCTGACTGCCTCTGCGTTGTTATTTGTCACTGTCGTTGTGGCGGTGGCGGCCAAACGCCCGTACTTCCAACACCACGTTACAAAAAACGGCATATTTCATGCCGTTCGGTAATCAGCACTACACGAAAATAAAGGTCACCGGGGGATGTGCATTTATTAATTATTTTCTTTTAATAAATTCCTCCTTTTTTGGTAAATTATTTCCTTTTAACTTATTAAAAAAACACAGAAGGGATCTACTCTCGGCTCCTTTTTCTCTCACATTGGTTACATATCATGCTACGTTTCAATAAAAAAAAAAGGGAGTGATGAGCGATGGCCTCCGGATTGCGTGCTTCCCAGTTCCATGATATATTAGATTGGAGCTTGATTATGGCGGTACCCAAGCAATTGACTTGACTTTATTAAAGAAAGCAATTGACGCACAGAAGGCGCCCCACACGCACATCCCCGTGCATTTGGAACATCTCCTCGTGACAAGTATTTGAGATGTTTCAAATGCACGAGGGGATGCGTGTGTGGGGTGTATAGCGCGTTCTGGGGGTAGTCCAGTCCATCCGATCTATCATCTATCTGATACTTTCCTTTTCTTTTATTAAAAACGATAATTATTTGGGTTGGTGGGGACAGTTTTATACGTGGGGAAGGTCCCGACTCCCGATTGTCAGACGACTGAGGTGGGGAGGCCACTGTTTGTATTTTGTAAGGAAGTCAAGAACCTGATAAGATGATGACACGTGTATGGTTGGTAGCCTATGTTGCTTCTCCTCAACTGCATTATAAATAAGCGTCAAGGCTCACACCCAAATTCGTTCCAAAGTACAGATTGTTTTCTGCTTGCTCAATATCTTCTCTCTTGCACCCTTTTCATCTCGTCCTTTTTAATCTCTGGGAAAATGTCTTGCGGGGGAAACTGTGGCTGTGGGTCTGGCTGCAGCTGTGGTGGAGGGTAATTTTCTAATCCCAATCAAGACTTCTCTCTCTCCATGATCTCTTCTTTTTGTTTTCCTTTTAGCTTTTTCTATTTTTTTGACATTTCTTAGTTTTTTCCCTTTCTGTTTATTTTTGTTCCCCTGATATATGTGACGAGTCTTCTTCTTCTTCTTATTCTTCTTCTTCTCTCTCTGATTCTCTCCGAAAATGAATTAAAGTCGAATTACTTCTTTTATTTGTTTGTTTCGAGGGTGATAACTGATAAGCATGACTGCATGAGTTGTTTTTTGCTTGTACATGGATACATGGTACCCTTGCATGTGATTTTGGCAAGAGATCACCTTCTGCGGTTTATTCCTTCTTTTCCTTCTCTCTTTCTTTCTTTCTTAGATTTAGGTTAAACATATTTTTCCCTATTTTTTGGATGTGGTTGCAGATGCAAGAAGTACTTAGACATGAGCTTCGCTGGCGAGAAGACAACCACTGAAACCATTGTTGTTGGGGTTGCTCCTCAGAAGACGTACGCATCTTTCTTATAAATAGATTGAAAATATTTTTAGTCGATCCCCCCATCTCCCCCCCCCACAAGAAAAAGAAACGGAAGAAAATTTAGTGCGGTACTTAAATTCAATATTTGGTTGCAGATACTCGGAAGCCTCTGAAATGAACTTTGGAGCGGAGAACGAAGGCTGCGGGTGCGGATCCAACTGCAGCTGTGATCCTTGCAACTGCAAATGAAGAATAATGTTATGTATCAAAAGATAATATATGTGTGTATGTGTGTGTTGGGTCTCGTCCTCGTGTGAAGTTTGTTCTTTATGATGGGTCTGAGTTTGATGAAAATAAACTAGTCATGGCTTCTTCTGCAGATCCTAACTTGTTAGGTTTGTAGTTGATGCTGTTGTTTGTTACTGCTGTGTGGGTATCATGTCTCTTATTTATGTACGATGACTGATGAGAGGAGAGACTTTGGATATATTTGCAATGAATGAAAGATAGACTCCTTTCTACCGTGTTTGTATTTTTTGTGCAAAAATAGGCAAAAGATATGTATGAATATTGATTTAATTTGGTCCATCTCAGCTCCCACCAGATTGCTATTTTTTCTGGAGGTTGCTTCTCTTCTCTGTTCAGGAGAATTGAGACTGGGCCGGGGTTTGATCGGTTGTCGGTGCCATGGAGGTAGTCAACAGACTCAACACCCTTTTCCTTTTCCTCGTGACCTCAGCTCCCTTGCGTGCCTGAAAAGAAAGTAAATCCATTGCATTTGATTTGCCCTTTTCTCCATGGTTGATGGTTCCCATCTTCTTCTGCCCTTCACCATCATCCAGAAAAAAAAAAAATTGCCTTTTAAAGAATTGCCGACTAATGACTTTAAACCTGTTGTTATGCAAAGATATGCACATAACATATATCACCTGTGCATCATATTTTATTGAAAAGGAATTTGGATTTGCTACTCATACTCATAGAGTGCGTCTCACACCAATCTCTGAATGATAACATCATGTACCGGAGATGTTTTCACTTTTCAATGCACTGCTGCGATTGGTGAGTCGGGAGTAAATCTGATCTCCATACGAATTATTTTACCAAAAAAATCATATGAATTAAAACATACAGATGCGGAATTCAAATTTCCAAACAGGGGATACTTTTTGCTACTCCTTGCTCACATGAACAAACCCAACAGTGACAAATACCCTGCCTTCTCAAAAGTTTTGACAGGAAGGCTGCATTTGTTTGACAAATTTTGCACCGTATTTAGTTTTGCATGATATGGGATCCTCTGTTAGTTCACTTGTGTGAAATCTTTAAGATTCTTACTTTTGTGTTTTCTTTTTATTAAAAATGAAAAATACTGCCCATTATATTTCTCCTCCAAATCTCTTTTTTCTACCATCGCTGTTCATGGCACTTGTTCTGCCTCTCCAGCCATCTTCTCTGTTCACGACGATTTGTTTTAGCTAAGTTCTTTCTCTGTTTTTCATTTCCGAATCAAATCCTTGTAACTACAACATTTAGATATAAACCCCTTCAAACTCTTATCCCCAACGCACCATGGGTCAGTATCATATGCTTCTGCAAAATCTTTTGTTATTGTTCTTCTGCGAAAACACCAAGAGGAAACCACCTCTTTTTGTTTTGTTTTTTAACATTTGAAAGGAAAATAAATTGCCATTCTCTTTTCTTGATTTTTCATTTTCTGGTTTCTTTCTCTGAAAAATGGTACAAAAACAGAGTATTTGTGAATGAAGAAAAGTTGTCTCTTTGCATGAGATTCATATTAAATATTTATAGACAAGATTACATGTATAACTAACCATCTATACATCTTGACAGGTTGTAACTAATTCTAACAAATTCATAGTCCACGTGTAACTGTGTAACAGATTTTGTTATACAGTTAAGACTCCCCCTCAAGCTGGACTGGATGTTGGAGAAAACATGTCCAACTTGAATAATTAGGAGTGAAACTGATCACGACCAAGGGCCTTGGTAAAAATGTCAGCTGGCTGAAGCTTGAAAGAGATGTTTCCACTAAGGGCCTTGGTAAAAATGTCAATTGGATTAGCTGCTATATGCAAGGCTGCTTTGTTATCACAGTACAGTTGCATGGGTTGAGCATGAGAAAGCCCAATGTCAAGAAAGAGGTGTTTTGGCCAAAGAAGTTCACTTCTTGCAACAGCCATGGTGCGATACTCCGCCTCTATTGAAGACCTTGAGACAATATTCTGCTTCTTGGACTTCCGGGATAGAGGAGAACTGCCCAACATTGTGATATAGCCGGTGGTTGGACTTCAAGTTATTGGGCAACCGACCCAATCTGAATCGTAGTAAGCTCTAAGTTTTAAATCACTTGATGCAGACAAGAATATGCCATATGAAATTGTAGCCTTCAAATATTTGAGGATGTGAAATGCAGCATCCCAATGTTCTTGTCAAGGTGCACTCATGAATTGTGTGAGCACATTGACAACAAATGTTATGTCAAGCCATGTAACTTGCAAATAGACTAGACACCCAACCAGCCTTCTATATTGGGCTGCATCTTGGAGCAACGACCTAGTAGCTAAAGCAAGGTGTTGTTGTTGTAGCATTGGAAATGGGCTAGGCTTGCACCTAGTCATGCCAACATCCTGAAGAATATCTAGAGTGTATTTCCTCTAACAAAGGTGTATGCCAGTCTTAGATCGTGATACCTCAATTCCCAAAAAATAAGTGAGTAGCCCTAGATCTTTTATGTGGAAACATGAGACCAGGTATTCTTTGAGAGCACAAATTTGGCTAGGGTCACTACTTGTAATGACAAGATCGTCTACATATACTAAGACAACAAGGGAGTTGCTTGGACTAGATAAGGTGAATAAAGTACAATCAGCATTTTGCCACTTGGAAACCATGTCTTTGGAGTGCAACAACAAGTTTCTCAAACCATTATCTTGAAGCTTGCTTAAGACCATAAAGGGAGCGCTAGAGTTTGCAAAATCGAGTATCACAATCCTTGGGTAATCTAGGGGGGGGGGAGCATATAAACTTTTTCATGTAAATCTCCATGTAGGAATGCATTATTTACATCTATTTGATGAATCTCCCACTTGCGAACCGCAACAAATAGATAAGAAACATTGTACGGTAGTTTGGCTACGGGAGCATATGTCTCATTATAGTAAATGCCTTTAGTTTTAGTGTAGCCTTTTGCTACAAGCCAAGCCCTACAGTTCCATTGGGCTTGAGCTTAACTTTATACACCCATTTGCATCCTATGGGTTGTTTACCTAGAGCTGGAGGTAATTGAGCCAAGTCCCAAGTATGATTGCAATTAAGAGCTTCAATCTCATCATTCATTGCTTGACACCACTTCGGATTTGTAATGGTTTGAGTATATGGACGAGGTTTAGTGGTGTGTAGTAGGCAAGTAGTAAAGGTGGATGGGTGTTGCTCAACAAGGCTTGTCAATTGATGGGCTGTAGAAAAATTGGTGGCTAGTAAAGTGGAGGAAAACAAAGTCTTGAAAATGTTTGGGAACTCGGGTGGTCCTAGTAGGTCTTGGATTTGACCAGGTGAGTTTAGGTGGTCTTAAAACATGTTGAGGTGATTCAAGTGTATTTTTGAATGGGTTGAGTGGTGTTCTCAAGATAGGACTCAGTTGTGGGTTCAATTAATGAATGAGGAAGCTGGGTGTTATCCAAAAAGATTGGATTAGGATTTGGGGGAACAGCTATGCTGGGTAGATTTAATTTAGCTAAACTGCCATACTCAAGAAATGGAAACCGCTTTTCATAAAAATGAACATCCCAGGACATGAATATTTTTTTAGTGTCCAAATCATAAACTTACAAGCCCTTTTGAGCATGTGGATATCTAAGAAACATGCACCTAGTTGCCCGTGGAGAAACCATGAAATCAGTTATAGCAGAGACACCTAAATACATGTAAATGACCATAGTGCGGTGGCTTACCAAGTAGCATTTCATAAGGTGGTTTACTAGAGAGAAGTAGTGTGGGCAAATAATTGATTAGGTAGGCTGTTGTCAATGCACATTCGCCCTAAAATTGGATTGGTAGGTTGCTGTCAATACACAGAGTATTTGTGAATGAAGAAAAGTTGTCTCTTGGCATGAGATTCATATTAAATATTTATAGACAAGATTACACGTATAAGCAATTGTCTATACATCTTGATAGGTTGTAACTAATTCTAACAATCCACGTGTAACAATGTAACAAATTATGTTATATAGCTAAAACTCTGAGATAATGAACCCATAGAGAAGGTTCTCCCATATTTTAGAAAGCCAACTATAAACACAATTACATAGGAAAGAGAAAGTGTGTAGTAGGAAGAGGAAATGAGAGAGAGAGAGAGAGGTGAACCAAGGGGGAGAAATATGAGACACCATAACAGAGACACCCAAATACATGTAAATGATCATTGTGCGGTGGCTTACTGAGTAGCATTTCATAAGGTGGTTTACTAGAGAGAAGTAGCATGAGCAAATAATTGATTAGGTAGGCTTTTGTCAATGTACATTCGCCCCAAAATTGGATTGGTAGGTTGTTGTCAATACACAGAGTATTTGTGAATGAAGAAAAGTTGTCTCTTCGCATGAGATTCATATTAAATATTTATAGACAAGATTACACTTATAAGCAATTGTCTATACATCTTGATAGGTTGTAACTAATTCTAACAACCCACAAAATTTAGGGCCGGGCTTAGGCTTAATACTTCAAGCCCGGCCTGGCCCGCATATATTTAAACTTACATATTTTGTATATATTGTATACATGTTATTTTACATTATATTATATTATATATATATATAAATATTATAAGATGACATGTATAATTTATATTATATGTAATATTTTATATTATATAATGTATAAAATAAGTTTATACGCATGTTATGTCATTTAATATATAGATATGTAATGATTTATATATGAGTGACATTGGCCCGGGCCCGGGCCCGTATAGACTTGGGCTAGGGCTTATATTTCAAGCTTAGAACCCCAACCCGGGCCTAAGCTATAGCCCTTATCATAAGTGTAAAGCCTGGCCCAACCCGGCCCATTATCACCCCTATTGAGAGGTAGGGCTACAAGCAGATCCGATGAATCAGATATAGGCATATATCCGAATTTGATTTGTTAACATTCGAATCCAAATTGGACCATATCTATCGAATATCTAGTAGATTCGAATCAAATTCGGATTATAATTAAATATTAAATAGTATAAATAAATTAAACTAAAAATAACCAAAATATTATATATTATTAATAAGATGAGCTAAAAATGACTTTAATAATATTTTATGAACAAAATGAATTGAAAATTACTTGTATAAAAGTGGAACATATGACAATTTAGTGAAAATACAACATTAAGATCAACTTCAATGATAAATATGTTAATATACTTTTTAAGTATATATGAACATATATTATTTAAATCGAATTGTATTAGATTATATATATTTGATCCAATTATAAACGGATCAAATTTAATTCATGCTTAATAGGATCAAATTCAAATTCGGGATCAGATAAATGAATACCATTTGTAGCTCTACCGAGAGGGATGAAAGAGAAGTACAAACAACCCCATCCCATTTATTTTGTCATATCATATGGATCTGGAGCACAAAACCATTACAAACCAATCATTCATCGGAACTGATTCCCAGTTTGACCACTCTAAAGTCGCATTCTTCAACTACAAGCTTCAAAACACAACTTGCATGATGCATTGCATACAATACCCACGGAGCATGCCCCACAGGTGTTCCACAGCCCATTTCCCCATGCATGGAAACATCTCTCGTGCTTGTCATGGGGAAATGTTCCTAATTCATAGGAGATGGGCAGTGGGCCTATCTCTACTTTTGGGACATTGTGCTTTAGTGGATAGAAGAAGTAAAAAGTAAAATAAAATATTCAATGACATAGAGGGTATTTGGTTTTGTGGGCATTTATTAAAAAAATGCCGCTACATCAATGTCATATAGGTATTGGTGTTTATTACATATTAAACAATTGTTTGGTCTCACCCTTTATCACATGAACACTAAAAATTGAAACGCTTTGATTTATATGCATAAGTCACTTGGGGAAATGTCAAATTCTCATTTCCCCCAATACCCTAGCATTTCTTGAAATGAAATGCTTATGTGGCACACTTTTATGGGATGTTAATTTGATGATGTAGAAAGTAAAAAACGTTTAAAGTAATTCTCAACCAAACATACACATAATAATCAGACATATACATAATAATTGCCTACGAAACCACATATACATAATAATCTGCCCAACTTCAGCTGTGCTTCAGCCATTAACCAAGCCACAAACTACTTAGGTTGCATTTATTTTGGGTGTAAATGAGAATCGGAATAAACTTTATACCCCAATTCGATTTTACTTGCATTTTTCTTTTCGATACAAAGTTTTACATGGAAGAACGATGTAAACTACATTCATGGTGGAGTTTTTCCTTGATAATCGGTGTAATTTTTTCCACAGGTTGACATACCCTTTTCACTTTACAATGGTTCAATATTTAAACCGATCGATGTACTTTTTCATTGATAAAAACTTTACACCAAAAAAAATTGCAACCTTTGAAAAACTTATTCACAAAATCGCAGTTTAATAAACATTTCATCAATCCAGCAACTTTGAGTTGTTACCAAAGGCCCCCAAGTCTGTCTAAGTGGGGTTGCACATTTTGCATGATTTTTTTTAACAGTTTTATTTATTTATTTATTTTTTGAAATAATGTGTAACCTATATCTGCATGGTTAAAAGACACCACATTTCAATTTGAGAACAAGGGGGCCTAATGGTTTATTATTTCTACCGCCCCATTAGTTTTTCAAAGCAGTACAAAACCATCTCAATCTTTCGTGTACGACATAATCTAGCTCGGTGGGCTGGTGGCTTTTCACGGTTTCACCTTTGCTAAATTTTATTGTTGGTGGATACTCAAATGTCAAATCTGACATGTTTCTTTGGCTGCGTTTGGTTCAATGCTACATATTTACCCATTTTTCGGTTTATAAATGTAAATACAGTTCACATTTTAAATCTTTTTTGCATTCATCTTGTTTGGTTGAAATCAGTGCAAAAGTGTGGATTTATCATTAAATGCTTCAACTATCTTATGCTCCAATGCCTTAACTTTGGTAAAAAAGTTAATTATCAAAAGAACATAAAATTGTATCCAAAAAATAGGTACAGTAATACTCTCTTTTCAGAGTACAAAACTGTCAAAAAATACATTTTTACTCTGATAATCATTACTTTTTTACGTATCAAACAAATGCTCGCAAACACAAACCGGTGTACAAAAATACCCCGGTTCAGTGTTTGTATCACAAACAAACGAAGCATTTGTTGAGCTGGACTCAAGACTCAGGATTCCATCACCACCTTACCGCAAACATTATTATGGGAGAATGACTGACCGAGGATCAGGACTCCATCACCTTTGCTAATTTTTTTTTTTTTTTGCAATTGTTGTTCTTTTTCTTGTTGCAAACTTGCAATAATCAATTTTATTGTTAACCATTAAGTAAAATAAATACAGAAAAATATGGGTGGTGTGATTTCTGATTTATTAAGGTTGTGTTTGGTAGAGGTGTAAAATCAAACCGGAATAAACTTTGCACCCAGGTTGGATATTGCAAGCATTTGGTAAACATGTAATTTTACACTGAAAATCGGTGTAAAATTACATTTTATCGTTTAATTACATTGATATCGAAATTTTCGATGTATTTGCTACATCGCTCTCTCTCTCTCTCTTCTCCATCTCTCTTCTTCTTCTTCTCCTTCTCGCTTGCTCGCTCACTCTCTCTCTCTCTCTCTCTCTCCTCCTTCTTTCTTCCTCCGACGAGAACAGAGAGGCGGCAACAACAGTGGTTGACCGTCAGCGACAGTAGTGGGAGGCGGCGACAATAATGGTTATTTGTTCATCATCTTCCTTCGATAAGAACAAAGAGGTGGCGATGAGAACAACAGTGGTTGCCTTCCCCATGACCGTCGCTTTGATGGTTTCCGCAGCAGCGGAGGTGGTGGAACATGAACCTATGGGCTGTTGCAGTGGTTATCTGTTGCCACCGCTTTCATCATCTTTTCCTTGTTTCAAATATGAAGATGAGAGCTTGTTGTAGAAAAGAGGTCATCGCCGAGCCTACAACTAGAAGAACATGGATCTGTTGAGCTTGGAAAATCCCATCCAATGAAAACGCATCCTTAAGTCTGTGGGCTGCAGCTACTCGTTTTAGAATCAGAGACTCTCACGGTGATCCTCTCCATTTGAAATTAGAACTTTTTGAGGCATTTCCTCGTCTAGATTCTCTTCTGATTCTGATTATGTTCATGTCTTCTCTTTTTCTGCAGTTTGGAAGTACGATCCATAGAAGGACTCGGTTTTGCATGTGACGAATGAGGCGTACACTGCTTGCAACACGTCGAACCCAATCATTGCCTACAAGTAGGCTTGTAAACGTATCAAATTCGAATCGAATCAGGCTAGATTCGAATTCGAAACCGATTATGAACACTAATATTCGAATTCAATTCGATACCCGACGGATATCAAATCTTTGAGTTCGAATTCGGTTTTGATTATCAAATCGAATATTCGATTCGATTCAAATGGTGATGGCAGCGTGACGATGGAGAAGGAGAGATAGAGAAGATGATGGTTATCGTCGATGATGGTGGTTGCCGTTGAGACTACTATCACTAATAACGGTAGTGCGCCGAAGGAGAGATAGAGAAGATAATCGCTGTCGTCGATGATGGTGGTTGCCATTGAGACTACTGTCACTCGACCGCTATCACAGATGTTGTTGTTGCCTCTTACCTGTTGGTGATGGTGGTTGCTCGAGCGGCATCGAGTTGCTGGTGTGGCCGGTGTGGTTGCTCGGGCGACGGCGGTGGCGGCAACGACGACAAAGGGAGGATTGGGGTTAGGGTTTGTAAGGAGATAGAAGAGAGAAGAAAACCTGGGTTGAGAAGAAAATGTCGGGTGATTTAGGGTTTAGGGTCGACTGACTGGGGGTTTGAGGTACAAATATCCTCATTTACCCCTAAGAGATTTTATTTATTATATTAATGTACAAATATATTGTTGGGAAAATGGGGTCACTGTAACTTTGGAGGAGAAGCTCTGAGGCGCGTCTGAAGACATTGTCTTTAGAACGTTATTTTCCCCCACTCAGTTTTATTGAGTTTGCTATTGGGTTACAGGCAAATTCGTTCCCAGGATACAACAGAGCCTTGGGCGAGAATCTGCAACCAGCAAAGTTGAAGAGTCTCCAAAGAAACCTTCTGTGAGATTGTAGCAGACCGGACTGAGAGAGAGAGAGTGAGTGAATTTCGAAATTGTGTGTTTTGGAGTCTGATTCATGCTCCTTAAATAATTTGTGAAGAGGTATGAGGAAAAGGTAGGTGCTGGTTTAGAGAAGGCACCTTGAACAGTCACAATGTTGTTCAAAAAGTAGTTAACAGTTGGTGACTGTTAACTTTGAATTGTGTCTCTTGCGCACACGCGTGCGCGGTATCGAATCCCCATACTCTCCTCTACTAATTCTAAGGACTGTAAATCAGCTCCTATTGAAATACTGAAAACAAAACTTATAATTTTCCAATGTGGGACAAGTTCAAAACTGGGTTTTGTAAGAGAAAAACCGATTTTTCAATCAAGTGTGCAAGTGCAATTTCTCATATAACTGACCAATCAAACCCATTGGATTTAATCTCTTATGAGATTAAAATCTATATATATATCGGTTCAGATATTTATTGGATCGGATCAATGCATATCCAAATTCGATCCGATAATTTAATCGATAAAAAATTAATATTCGAATTCGACTGAATATTCGATTCGATTGTATCGAATCTCAGATTCGAATTCGAATTTTTGAATACCGTTTACAGGCCTATCTACAAGAATGGAAACACCAAGGTTGAGCTTGACTGGTCGGGGCTGTTCTACTTCATCAACGGAACTGAGGAGAATTGCCAAAAGGGAGAGAAGGTGACCGTGGTCGTGCTATCGTCGAGACACCCTGGGTCTAGCTCGTCTACTTCGATTCCTGCTCCGACGGTGGAACAAGAGGGACCGGCGCTCACCGCCGCTTGCAGTGCTCTGTTTCTTGGCCGACCGGCAGGACCACAACCTCTTAGTTGCTGTGGAACAACTATACACTCACATTTACACTATTCTTCCAAACGTACATAAGTGTAAAAACAACACAGAATCGGTTCAAATTTTGGATTTATCCATCTGACCGGTTTTCATTTACACTGGTGTATTTTTGTATTTACACTTCAAACAAACAAAGAAGCGTAAAGTGATTTTTGGATTCAGACTACTGGTGCATCGATATGAATATACAGTGGAGTAGGAGTGGGAGATACTAGTCCTTGACTCTTTTAACATATATGCTGTTGTATTTCTCTGTCACCAAATCCCTGTCAATATAAGATTCTATAACTGAATGAAAACAAATGTTGGACGTTTGGCCAATAGATGGTGGACACGGTAGGGTATCACGGATTACTCAATGACTGACTTCATATCAAATCATTTCTCTCTTCACTTAAAGTGTTGGTACTTGGTATGGTAGCTCTCCTGTCTTCTTCATCAATCACCTGGCCTTGCTTGCCTAGTAGCAACACCGCATGGGCACATGGCGTTTTAAGTCTTGCTACTTGTTCCATCCATCCAACAGAAAAAGAAGCGATGTTAACAAACCCAAAGCAACCACTTTCTTCTCCTGTTTTCTCCTCCAATTCATACCAAAATATAACCCCACAATCCCAATCAGGCATCAGCCACATATATGGCTAAAAGCTCAAGAGATCCATCAGAAGAGATGAAGTTCAAAACGATGCAGTACCCACTCGACGTGAAGGTCAAGTTCCTGTTGATGATCGGCGTTCTTTTGGCATTCCTCCTCCTCGTCTTTATAGTAAATTCAAACTCGTCATCACCGGCAGCATACCAACCTCCCAGCGCACAGCTCGAATCTTGGAAAGCATCAAGCGTCTTTAGTAAAGAAGTAGTTGTTGTACCATCAACATCCTGTCCTCCCTCCTCCTCCTCCTCATCAACTTCATCTTGTTCTAAAATCCCACCCTCACTAGCCCAGGCTCTCATCCACTACTCAACCTCAAACGTCACTCCACAGCAAACACTGAAAGAAATTTCCGTAACATGGAAAGTCCTGGAGAAGAGGTCCCCCTGCAACTTCTTGGTCTTTGGCCTGGGCCACGACAGCCTAATGTGGAGCGCCCTCAATCATGGTGGGCGTACAGTTTTTCTGGAAGAAGATAGGGCATGGATCGATCAGATCAAACAGCGGTTTCCGACCTTGGAATCTCATCATGTGGTTTATGATACCAAGGTTCGACAAGCAGAGGATTTATTGAAAGTTGGCAAGAGAGAGGAGTGTGCAGTGGTGGGTGATCCAAGATCTTCCAAATGTAGGCTCGCTTTGAAGGGAATGCCGGATGAGATTTATGAGATAGAATGGGATTTGATCATGGTGGATGCACCGACCGGTTATTTCGAGGATGCACCGGGGAGGATGACTGCCCTCTACACGGCCGGATTGATGGCTAGGAATAGGAAGGATGGGGACACAGATGTGTTTGTGCATGATGTTGACAGACTGGTGGAGGACAAGTTTTCCAGGGCCTTTTTGTGTGATGGGTACATGAGGGAACAACAAGGCAGACTAAGGCATTTCACAATTCCAAGTCAGACACTGGGAGCCAGCCCTGGTGATGGGCTCTTCTGTCCTTAGCTTAGCTTATCTTCTGCAAAGATATTTGGGTGCTCTCAATGGTTTTCTCTGCCTGCAATTTGAGGGTTTTGGGTGTTTTTAGTCCAGTCCTTTTACAAAGAGAAAACATAAGAACCTTTCCAATTTTATAATTTTTACCTTGTAATGCAGTTGCAAACCTTTTCTTCTCTTTAGTTTTTGGCTAAGAATTGCTGATATTTTATGCCCACGAGGGAGAGTGTTGGAGGCCCAAGTCTCATCCCCCTATGTATTACTATTAGCGAAGTTTTCTCCTCACTCCTCAGAGAATGGAGTAAATAAATGTTAATTTAATTATGTAAAAAAATTATGGAATTTTATAAAACCGCTTTTGTCAAAACAAAAGTGAAAATCCCTGTATTAGATCAGTTTGAGTAAAATTTAAGTGTCAGACTCGGTGCAGAGATGAAGTAAAACTTAAAGAACTTGCATAGTTGCTTTCTTCTCATTTTGCAATTTGCACTCTAACTTCTTAAGGCTGCGTTTGGAAGATGTGTAAAACGTCATCGGTGTAAAAATATGCTAATAATATTTTACATTGAACCTTAAATATATATGATCATTGTATTTTAAAATCGGTGTAAAAAGTGGTTTAAATTTTACATCGATAAAATCGATGTAGTTTTTACATCAATTATTGATGTAAAACTTTAAATGTGATGAAGTTTTACATCTATCATCGATGTAAAACTATACTCCATCCAAACGCACACAAAACTGAACTGGAGTATAGTTTTATGTCGATAATGATTATACTTGTTTATCAAACGTGTACAGAAGCGAACTAATGTAAATTTTACATCGCATCCAAATACAGCCTAAGCATTTATGTTTGTTAATATAAATTTGCACTACAAAGTACAAACAATAGTATTTGAGAGAGCTTCCCGGTATCCCATTTTATTTTATTTAATCGAGTTGGGTTAGGTTAAGTTGAACAGAATCCATGCCAAACCTGAACCATAAACATTCCTAGAAGTTGGCCTCATCTGGACAGCACATAAGCATATAAGCAATTTTTTATGAAAAATCCAGAAAGCGCAATTTGCTGTCCTTCCATTGAAGCTTGTTTTGGTGGTTCCCCAAAGCGAACCCGAATCTCATGCAAGCAAAAGCTCTGCTCATTGAAAGAAGAGTCTTTGCTTGCAGATGTTTTGCTCCAAAGTGAAAGAGCTCTCAACTAAAGCTTGGCTCTCCCAAATCGCCGAGAAGAAATATTGTTATGAAAAGGCAATAACCTCATTGGACCACATTCTCCACCTAGCAGGACAAAACCATGTCCTCTGTTTTTACTTCCAGTTTATTTATTTATTTATTTTTTGAAAAGAAACAGACACACAAATATGAAGAAGAGAAGAGAGAAGAGATGAGATTCTAAAATCTAGAGAAGAAGAAGAAAGAGCCTCACAAGCCAGTCAGTCAGTCTCCTGATATCTTCTTTGAAAACATGTTGATAATGAAGACCTCCTTCGAGCAAATCTCTCCTCTACAAGCACCATAAGATAGTATTTTTCATCTTCCAAGGAATATCCACCTTTTTTATGAGGTAGGAGATGACAAGAGACGAATCTCCCTCTATGATGATAGGAAACTCCCTGTAGTTTGCAGCTTGGATATGGGCTACGCATGCAGCCCAAGCTTCAACCTAGTTGATAGAACAAGAACTAAGTTTATATACTTTGACCGCTAGTACCTTACCAAGATGGTCCCGGACTATATAGGCCACTAAACATTTTTCGTCACTATTGTGAGAGGCATCAAAATTTATTTTAATAAAACTATATTTTGGAGCATTCCAATTAATTTGTTTCCAAATCTTGCAAGATGTGGTAGAGGTACTAAATTTATTCCCATCAAAAGTTTCTATAAACATATTGAGAGCTCTATCTAACATTATTGGAATGGAAGTAGTACCATTATTAAAGGTTTTGGAGTTCCTATTTTTCCAGACCACCTATAGAACAAAAGCTAATTTTTCCTTTATGAATAGAGTTTTGCTTTTTTTTTTTTAATGCACGTTCTTGTTCACCAATCACTGAGATTTTCATTTTCATTTGAGCCCTCCAAGGGTGTGTTTAAAGTAAGCCAAACTTGCTTTATCACAAATTTTAAAAATATGTTCAATATCTTCCTTAAACCCACAAAAACTGTAAGAGCCATCATTATTAAATCATCTTTTCCACAAATGGTTTTTAGTAGGCAGTCTATTATTAAACAGAAAAAATAGAAATAAGAGGGCATTTCAAATTCCAAATGCTACTCAACCAATTAAAGTTGCCGGTTGGGTTTGAAATAGAGGAACATTTAAGTAAATAAGTTGTTTTTATAGAGAATGTCCTCTTAGGATTGCACCCCCAAACCCTTTTATCCTCCATGCAGTTAGGGGCAATATGAAAAGTCTTAATGTCTTACTAAACATTTTCAGAGACCTCATTTTTAATTTTTCCTCTCCTTCAAATAATCCCTCTCAAAATCAATAATTTTTGCTACTTTAATATTAATATTTGTAATACTTTAATGATTCGAAGTTTCAATTAGAGGTTTGTCATATACCCAATTATCTAGTTAAAAATTTATAGAACTTCCATCACCCACTTGCCTACGAGATCCCATTTTAATGAGATCTCTAGCAAGGAGGATGCCTCTCCGGGTCTAAGAGATTCCCTTTTTAATTTTAATGTTCAAAAAGTTTTTCCTTCTCAAATATTTGCTCTTAATAACTTTTACCCATAAGTTATTTTCCTCGTTTAGTATCCTCCACCTTAACTTAGCCAAGCTAGCCTCATTGACCCAGTAGAGTCTTCTTATTCCCGTACCTCCCCACCTTTTGGGAGTGCAGATTTTTTTTCCAATTCATCAAGTGGAGGACTTTTTTTACCATTAGTATTGTCCCAAAGAAACTCTCTTTGAATTTTATTCAACTCATTTATAGTATTTTTAGGGATTTTGAATGAATTCATTATATATTGGGGCATCATGCTTGTTGTTGAATTGATGAGGGTTAATTTACCCGCAATTGATAGGGAATGTTTTTTTTCCAATTTGTCAATTTATTCATCATTTCTCTTTAATCTGAGTAAATGTGTTCTTTGTAATTCTTCCAGTGACAATGGGGGCCCCTAAATAAGAATTAGAATTAGCCTCCAAAGGGATTCTAAGCATTTTAGAGAGCATCTTCTGGAATCTATGAGGAGCATTCTTTGAGAAAAAATTATAGATTTGCTAAAATTTGGACATTGGTCTGAGGCCTTTGCATAATTTGTAATGATTTCCTTAATTTTCATGCACGTAGGAATGGTAGTATTTGCAAAAATGAAGCAGACATATGCAAATTGCAGGATGAGAATCTTTGGACCTCCTTTTGAGACTTTGCAACCAATTTGCTTTTCATTTTCCCTTGCTTCATTTTCTAGTTTCTTTGAAAGTGTTTCGGTACATAGAACAAAAATGTAAGGAGATAGAGGATCCCTTTGCCTAATACCTCTATTGGGTTTAAATTCATCTGTTGGATTCCCATTGATTAAAATCTTATAGGATACCATTTTTATACACTCCATAACCCAAGCAATCCATTTCTCTTGAAAGCTAAATATCTTTAGAACTTTCTTAATAAATTCCCATTCCAATTTATCATAGACCTTCTCCATATCAATTTTACAGGCCATAATCCCCGAGCTTCCCTTCTTCTTTTTCATAGTATGTATCATCTCATGTGCAATTAGGATATTATCATTTATTTGTCTATCGGTACAAAGGCAATTTAATAAGGTGATATAATTTTGTCTAGGAGATGTTTAATCCTATTGACAAAGATTTTAGTAATGATTTTATAAATAATATTACAAAGACTGATAGGTCTATAATCATTCACAGTTTCAGGGTTCTTTTTTGGGATGAGAGTGATAAAAGTCTGGTTTAAAATCCCACATAGTTTTCCACTATGGAAGAAAGCTTTAACTACATCACACATTGAATCTCCTATAATATTCCAAATTTTTTTGAAAAATAATACATTTAAATAATCTGGACTTGGAGCCTTGAGATCCTTCATAGAACCAAGAGCCTTACGAATCTCAGCATTAGTAACATCTCTAGAGATTTGAGCATTCTGCTCCTCAGTAACACATTGATTAATTTCATTTATGAAAAATTTTGATTCCATACGTACCCTCTGATTTGAACCTTTGCCTATATTTTTCTGTGAAATGTGATGTAATTTCTAGTTGGTCATCAATCCAACCACCCTCATCCTTTTTTATTTTAATAATTTAATTTTGATGTTTTTTAATAGTAATCATTGTATGAAAGAACTTATTGTTCTTGACACCCAAATTGATCCAGTCAATTCTTGCTCTTTGAGCCCAATAAGCCTCACCCCTTTTCAATAGTTTCTCAAGTTGTTTTTGAAGAGCATTCTCAAGATTTAAGAGGGAGATATTATTTGGATTTTCAAAAATGTCTTTTTGAACTTGAAGAGCATATAGGTCCAGTTTGTGTTAGAATAAGAACAGCCAGCTGACATACTCCAGGTGGCATTCAGTTACAAAGACGGTTACCACTTGTATCACTTGCGCCAATTAGTTATAAGTCAGTTACCCACCGACCCAAAATGTATTTATACCTCATTCCCTTCTCAGTTAATGCAAGAAATACCTACGATAAGTTTCTTTGCCTCTGCAATGAACCTACGTCATTTGTGATAAACTCATGCACCCTGCCTCTGTTTTCTTTGTTTTTATTATGGCAGTCACAACCTTAGAACTCATTTGGCTCAAACAAGTTTTTACAGATCTAACAATTCACATCACAATACCCATAGAATTACATTGTAATGATCAAGCTACCCTCTACATCACTGCAAATTTAGTTTTCATGAACGCATAAAGCACATTGATATTGACTGCCATTTTGTCCAAGAGCGTATTCAAAATAATGAGATCAAAATTTTCTACATCAATAGCAACAACCAACCAGCGGATCTCCCAACCAAAGCTCTCGGGGTATCACCATTTCAAAACCTGTTCTCAAGTTAGGCATTTCGTCTTCTCATGCTCCAACTTCAACTTGAGGGGAGGGTATTAGAATAAGAACAGCTGAGACATTTAGTTACAAATACGGTTAGCACTTGTACCACTTGCGCCAATTAGTTGTAAGTCGATTACCCACCGACCCAAAATGTATTTATACCTCGTTCCCTTCTCAATTAATGCAAGAAAGACCTGCGATAAGCTTCCTTGCCTCTGCGATGAACCTACTTCATTTGCGATAAACTCACGCACCCTGCCTCTGTTTTCTTTGTTTTTACAGTTTGATTCATAAATAAAATACAGTCTGACTCAGATCGTCAAACGGAATGGTTAGGCCATTCAACCCATGCCCTTGTTCAAATCGCTGGATACTTCCTCCTATTGATGCCAATAAGCTAGTTACACTATTTACTACATTTGAGAAAACCGGGAAAGGCATTATAGGCGTTTTACAACTGGGGATGACAATCTCCCATCAGAAAAGCGAAATAAAAAAGTAAACACTGCAGTTAAAAATATTGCAATATTACAATTGTACATATCAAGAGCTCAATGCCAAATTAAATTCTATCCAATCTAAAACGCAAATCAATAGCTCAGACAGCATCACTGAGCTCAATGCCAAACCAAATCCTTCCTGTTCCGTCAAGAGCACCACTCCAGGGAGGCCCAACAATGTCTACATGGCAACTCACTTAAGTTGCTTTACCAACTAACGAATATACGTGGAATCATCCGGTTCAGTCAAAAATTCCTCTTGCAGCTTTTCGAAACATGTCATGGACCTGTATGAAGAATTGATGCGTTTATATAATTCAGTGAAGGAAAGTTTGCAAAAGAAATTGAAAATGATCAATTTTACTTGAAGAGCGACTCTACCTGTTTGGAAGAAAGGCCTATCTTCTCCAAATCACATAGCTGGAACAACCCACATTATTCCTTTCAGATCAGCTGTGTTAACCAAGATAATTGGCCATAACAATTCATGAGATATCAATTTTCTTACCGATTTTAAAGGGCTGGTTTCTCTAAGCTGGAGTATGTAACCTGCTCTCTTCTGCCCAATCCCCTGGATTATTTAGAAAGAAACAGAAACAAATAAGAGACATGTGAAAGGAAGGAAATACACCCTTGTGATTGAATCGGCTGAAATATACCTTTAACCTCTGTAGCTCCTCTCTGAAATAGGAAAAAATATATAAACACAATTAGGAAACTATAAGATGACGAAAATTGAATGAAGAATGTAACACAGGAGAAAAATATAGCTTACCTGGTTGCCGAATTCAAGAATGCAAGATATTCTTCAACTAGAGAAGCCTGTTCAAGTGCAAAAAAGCTCAATTAAAATATTAGAACTCAAAGCTGAAATAACTTAAACCCTTATGATGCTTTAATATTCCAACAAACCTTCAAGTTGGCACTCTGTGTATTGAACTTGTCAAGCGGAGTGACTGTCAGTTGACTGCTGTCAAGTGGTGTTTTTGGAGTCTCTGGCTCAAAAAGAACGAAACATATCCGGTCTTTGGATGAAAGATTTTCTATGGTATTTGCTTTTATATTGGAGTGAATGGGGGAAAGAACTTTTCTTAGAGAATTTTGCAGTGCTCTAATCCTCTGACTTACTGGTATTGACTCCAGAGATTCACTAAGAATGGTTGTCTTGTACTCCTTGTGAAAAGATTCATCTGCACCAGTATGGTATAAGCAATTACCAATGACACCATTTCATTTCCACAAAACATATAAAGCAACATATACATGATATTTGAATCCTCTCACCAATTAATGGTGATCCTACAGAGTTGTTACATGGGATGGTTGTCTTCCCCTCGCTCAAACATCCACCTGCATGAAGGTAGAACAGTATGTGGAACAGCAAGCAAGCCCACTTCATTAGATGTCCATGATATATGCCTTATGCATCACTACAAGTCCACTAAACCCCCAACAATCTTTCCCCAGAATTTTTAAAGCAGCAAATAATCAAGAAAGATTCAGTAAACTCCCCCTTATATTGCACTATAATTTGTGGAGTAATATTTACAAGAAGTTCAATAAATTCCACTAAAAAAATAAATAAAATAAACTCCACTCAAGTAGTCAAGTGCCATAAAATTCATATAAAACATGTATGTAGTTACATGAATGGTAAAAGTAGGAAGGTACCAGGATGATAAGTTTCTGACTTGAGACTGCTAGTCTTTCCAGAATCTGTATCATTGTTTTCTATATGATCCTTAACTCCTTGGTTATTTATCTGCATGAAACTTCTATTTAGAGGAAAAACAAGGCATATTTATTTTATTTCATGCATGAATAAGGAAGGTAGGAACAAATTTACATTATACTGAATATCAGCATGCAGCGGACCAATCGAGCAGTCTTTAGAGCTGTCATCCATGGCAATTGTTGATCCATCATCCTTCGTAACACTGAACAAGTTAGAATCATTCATCTTGTGAAGTATCTTTTCCTGCAAAAAAGAAAAAAAAAAGATTCGGGTAGTTGGAGGGATCTCCTATGAAAAGCATAATACAAACAACTAATAGTTTCAAAAATACCTTTTTGGATAACACAAACAACAATCCATGGAAATTGTTGATCCATACCCTTTTGGATAGTTTCAAAAATATGACCAGAAAAGAAAATACTTGTACACTTTTGGTGATGAATTATGATCAATTGGAGTTCTCTTATAAGTCAAGTGTTTCCTCATACTGACCAACATTCAGTGATGGCTAAGTTTCTTGTTCATGGTTAAGTGTCCTTCTTAATCTGATGTGGGCCACCATATATGTAACCATGCAAACCACCCTTTGATGTGGGATCATATCATTGGTGAGTACGAGGAAACACTCAAAAAAAAATCTAACTGGTCAGTATCTCTATGAGCCAAAAGTGCAATCAATTAATGCAGTTGAGTGGTGAACCTTTCCACCCGTAACGTGCACCACAAATTATGTACCAGAGTGCAGTTTAGGTAATAGACTTCAGACCAAATTGTAGATTATCCCTCTTAATAGTGGCATAGTAATTTAAATTCATGATACTTGATTAAAACAGGTCTACTAACAGCTTTTGGAGAACTTATAGAACAACTCCCACAAATAAAAATCCAAAGATCATCTACGACAGTCCACAGAGAATAGAAAATATTGCACAAAACTTACTAGTCACTACTTGCGAGCTTATTCTTCACTTCAGATTTAGTAATTTCATAGGGTTTGTTCAATTGGGAAAGGAAGAAAAAGTACTATAGAGCAACTTTATAGTTACCTACTTGTTTGTAATGAAGGTGTTTATTAACGGTCTTGATTAGAAAATCTGCAGTTCAACTGGCTATAAAAATAAACATTAGGAGTTCAACATAAAATGTATTAGCACTTTTTTTACCTTTACCTCCATTAAAGAAGCTTCTGCTCCAGCAGCTGGATTCCTGCAAATTAAAACGGAATCAAACAAGAAAATAAGTGACAGAATGTGAGGGTGTTAGCTTCTGTTATGAAGACACTTGGTATAGTCAGGCCTCACCGCTCTTTTGCATTAGATAAACCTTGATTGTCAGTTGGCTTGGCTTTTGCAGAGCTCTGGTGTAAACTGGGCTTCTTTACAGAGCTCAAAGAATTGGGAGTTTTGCTTAAAAGAGGAGAAGCAAAGGCTCCACTTCTCTGTGTGTTCTTTGTCTTGCCCTTTGATTCAAGCCAAGCACGTAGTTTTGCCTCCATGTCAATTTTCACGTTTGGTGTATTTTGTTTTTGAGCTGAAGGGACATAATTTGAAATCTGGCGTGACCGTGCAGCTAAGCTGACTGTGTTAACTGATTCTTGGTATTCCCCTGGATTCTATTAAAATGAAAAGGACATATTAAATTTAAACAACACCTAAAGAACGAACTGTTGAAGAAGGTAAATGTGATGAACTCCTTACGAGACAAGCGACCATTAAGGAACGACTCTTTCCACCAAGAGAATCCTGTAATATCCGGGTCAGTTTACTTTCTCGGTAAGGCACTCTGGCTTTGTTGTTATTAAGAGCATAGATCACATTGGACAAAGCAAACAAAGACTGGTTGATTTTTGCACTCTCTTGCAGACGAATTCCTTCATTGCAGGTCTTTCTGTTGTCTTCATTACCTGATTGAATCGCAAGAACAGTGAAAATGAGAAAAGTGGAAGTGGTTTGTATAAAGACTCGATCCTCACAGAACAATTAGATATTGATCGGTGTGTACAACCTGCTAGGTCTATGAGGTTCAGCTTTCCTTTGACAACATTTCCAGAACCATCACCAGATGGGGTTGAAACAAGAATCACAAGCACCCCGTGGCTTCTACTAGAGACGTCATTCAGACTTGTATGTGCAACTTTGCGCCTTTGAACCCCAGAAGAAAAGATCTGGTGGAAGTTGGACATGGAAGCCACAGGGACCCGAGAGAGCCCCCTAAGTTGAACCTGTCCATCCTTGTCTTCCAACACCGAAATTTCTTTTACTTTGGGTTCTAAGAGATCATGGCACCTGTCCAAATAGACTTCATAGTAGGAAATCTCTGCTGAACATCCTGTCCTCTCGCAAAGGGACAGGACTTCTGACATTGTGAGTGGCATGAGACCAGGCAGCTCATCAGTGCCCTGTATCATCAAAGAACCATCTGTTTATGTATTTACAAAAACAACAGCAATGCATGGAAACCAAATAAACTAAAATTCTGGGTAACACTAAGACTGCAATAAGAAGAAAGTAAATCCAAGGTTTTTGGAACTGTTACCTACATCATATAAGCTAAAATTCTGGGTAACGCTAAGACTGCAATAAGAAGAAAGTAAATCCAAGGTTTTTGGAACTCTTACCTGCATCGTGAAGGTCTTTCCGCTGCCTGTAGCTCCATAAGCAAAAATAGTAGCATTGCGACCATCAAAGATCCCTGGAATCAAAGGACTAACCTCTTTCTGAAATATCTGACTCACATTGTCGTTCTCCTGACCGTAGAACGAATCTAACTTGTAACATTCGTTTCGACTGCAACAAAACATTCACCCACTAACCATGAGCATTCTTTTATGTTTTTTTCTTGCAAGGTTATGTAGGAGATCGTCTTTACCTGGTCTCATAGTCTTTGAGATAAACAGAGACTTCTTGGTCAGATCCGTTCTCTGGGCTGACAACTGAGACACATGGTATGGGGTTTCCTCCCTTGGATTCTATTTCAGAAAGGAGAAATGGGCGCACCCTTACAATCACCCTGACTTTGGTCACCAAATTGCAATGTAAGTATTTTGAAGATACCTCAAACCTAGCCCTCTTGGGGGTGTTTAATGTTTCTGTTTGCGTTGCCATGAGAGTAGAAACTTGTAAGATTTCGAATTGCAGGAAGAATAGGCTAGACAAAGGTGAGAGAATTTGATTTTGAAAGTTTTAACCGTTAAGAAGCCGTCGTATATAATTTTGAACCCTTTCTGTTTGAATTTAATCCGCAGCGGCCAGCGGGACATCAGTTGATTTTGATTTTCGGCTTTTAACTAATAGATAGATAGTGCATCCACGTCATTCACCAGTAAGTCGATAAGGAGGTCATCTGCACAATACGTCAGGCGTATTGATTTACGAAATAAGATCTCCATCGAACGGCCGAAAATTGGACATAGGATGATTATTATCTTGAAGAGACCAATTCATCGAAACAAATGTTGCGAAGAGAGAAGAAAAAGAATGCATGCTCTGCTATGTAGAAGGATGGCCGTTGGAACCATATATCGAACACTTGCCGCACCAGCCTCTTTCCACTACATTTCTTCTTCTTTTTCCTTTTGCACTCTAAACCCGGATGTTTCCTTCGAAGGAAACACAAAAGGGGAGGAACCCAAGTGTTTATCTTGGAGGGTTGAGAAGCTTCCCAGAGGAGAATCGGTTGTCTCTGCCTTCCAGAGCTGGATGGGCGAGGGGTTTTCGATTCACAGAGGCCATGTCTTCCATACAATTAATCGCTTGAGGAAGCTCAATAAGAACAAGCGTGCGCTTGAGGTGATTGTCCCCTGATTCTTCACCCTTGTTCTGGTCAGTAATTCTTTTTCGTTTTCTGTTTTTCCTTCCAGTGCATTATGAATTTTGAGGTAGTTTTCAAAGGGGTGATCGCACTGTTTCAATGCCATGTAATAGTATCGACTTCGTTTTGTTAGAGTTTTGTTTAATGATAGCTGGTCGAGTTGTAGACAAAAGCTGTTGGATTGATATTCGATGGGGAATACGCACGAATCCTGCTCAGCACAGTAACTGTTCGTTTCAATGCTTAAACGAATAATTTTAAGTAATCAGACCAAATAGGTGAAATTGCTAACAGAGTCACACCCCAAAGGAAACACCTCAATGTTGATCTTTATCCAATTATTACTGCCTATTTGTTTTATGTACTTTATGGACAGATACGTAATTGTTGGCAACTACTTCTATTACAGCCTCATAGGGCCCGTTGAACAATTTGTGATAGTCGACTATGATGACGACGGAAAGACATGATACTGGAAAAACTTATAACCAACCAATCAACTGGTATCATAAAAGTGGTAACCAGTCAGATGGGTTTTCATCAAAATTCATGGAGGTTTGATTGCTCCAAGTGTTTCTGGTATCATGTCTTTCCGGCATCACCGATTTTTCCTGAACAAAAATCAAGATTTGGCTTCTGTTTTCCAGATACCAATTACCTAGCACAGAGTTGGTGCCGTCCAAGCTTGTTGTGACTGAAATACTGTTGGTGCATATTGAAAAATAGTGCAAACCAAATCCCTGGGCTCCTCCGGCCCTCATTAAATTCAAGTACCATTTTATGATGTTCTTGAAGAAGCAAATCACCACATGAGTGTAGTTTTAATTTCTCTTATTTTTTACAGGTGATGGAGTGGGTTATTAGGGAGAGGCCTTACAAGCTGAAAGAACTTGACTACTCTTATCTGTTGGAATTCACAATAAAGCTTCATGGGATATCTCATGGTGAGAAACTTTTCTCTCGTATCCCTTCAGAATTCCGGAACGAGTTGCTGTACAACAATCTTGTCATCGCTTGCTTGGATAAGGGTGTAATCAGGCTTTCATTGGCATACATGAAAAAAATGAGGGAACTGGGCCACCCTATCTCTCCATTGGTCTTCAACCGGCTCATAATCCTTCACTCATCACCTGGCCGCAAGAAAGTGATTCCAAGAATTCTCACCCAAATGAAGGCGGATGGTGTAACCCCTCATGTCTCCACATATAATATTCTCTTGAAGATAGAAGCTAATCAGCAGAATATTGAGGGGTTGGTCAAAGTGTTTGAAGAGATGAAGCGGGCAAAAGTTGAGCCTAACGAGATAACCTACTGTATTTTAGCTACTGCACATGCCGTGGCAAGGTTGTATACTGTGGCTGAAGCCTATGTTGAAGCAGTGGAAAAGTCCAAGACAGGGAATAATTGGTCAACATTTGATGTTCTGCTCATATTGTATGGGTATTTGAGGAAGGAGAAACACCTAGAGTGCACATGGTGTTCCGTGCAAGAGCTCCCCCATGTTAGATCTAAGAGTTTTGTGCTGGCAATTGAAGCATTTGGGAGGATTGGCCGTGTAGATCAAGCTGAGGAGCTTTGGTTAGAAATGAAGTCAAGAAAAGAGTTGAAGTCAACTGAGCAGTTTAATTCAATTATATCAGTGTATTGCAAACATGGACTAATTGATAAAGCTTCAGAGTTATTTAAGGAATTGGAGGCAAATGGGGGCAAACCAAATGCAATTACTTACCGACATCTTACACTGGGCTGTTTGAAGGCAGGGTTGGTACAAGAAGCCTTGAAGACCCTAAAGATGGGGATGGATCAGACAGCCACAAAAACAGTTCGGAGATCAACCCCATGGCTGGAGACAACTCATTCAATAGTTGAAATTTTTGCAGACATGGGTGATCTGGAGAATGTGAAGAAGCTGTTTGCAGAGTTGCAAGAAGCAAGGTATACCAGATATACTTTTGTATACAATACCCTGATAAGGGCCCATCTGAAGGCTAAGGTTTATGATCCAGACCTCTTGCGGAAGATGATTCTAGGAGGGGCTAGACCAGATTCTGAGACCTATAGTCTCATGAAACTTCTAGAGCAGTTTCAGGACTGACTTTGGCTTGTAAACAAGGATAGTGTGCTATTTATATTTTATTTGCATTCCTTGAAACCTAAAAGTAGAATTGTGGATAAAAAGTTGAATGTGGAGGAAAGGAATATCATGAGGACATATTCCAGATTATGGTCAAATGTGGTAGTCCAATTTGAGATTTGTATCACTCATGAGAGGTTTGGATACTTTCCACTTCAGCCGTGTGCGTAAATGTGGTTCTGTCCTTCTATGTGCACAAATCAGCTTTCCAACCAGATTGCTCTTCATGACAGCCTTAGACATCTTCACGGCAATCAAACATCATCCTTTTATCCTTGGGCTAGAAATTCATTCTGTATCTGTTCCTACTTGTCTGCAAGACTGCAACTGTAATTACTTTGCACTGGCACCTATTACTTTTAATAATTTATAGACCATAAAAGTTGGGGGAAGAGAAACTTCACTTTTGTAGACAAAAAAAAAAAAAAAAACAGGTTATTTTGTTAGGTTTTTATTTATTCTTGCATGTTCTGCTTGCATGCTTGCTTCTTATTCCTACCTTTAACAGAGTAATTATGTGACAATGAAGCCTTGAAGACACCATGCACCTAGGAAGCTACATTATTAAACCGCTACAGAAGATGATAGAAGATGTTTTTGACAAAGATGAGCAATCTTTATCAAGAAATGGACATCTTGTTCTGGACCAACCAAATGGCAGGGCTACTGATGTCCATTTCTTGTGCGTTAAGCTCAAGCTGGATCTGACAAATAGGTTAAGCTTACAACCTTCAAAGAAAATGTGTCCATGATGTTCTCAAAATTTGAGATCATTAATGTCTTATCTCCTGTAACAACCTAAAACCTTTTCCTTTCCTATGGTTCCATATCCAACATAGAGATGCTATGAACATTCAGTTGTATGGTAGACTTGTGGAAAACTCAGATACCGTCAGAATGATACATCAAACTAGCTATTTCTTGCAATCTAAGGAAAGAAGAAGAATGAACTAGTAAATGCTGCTTTCCTAAAATATCTGGGAGTCTGGTAGTTGTCTTGGTTCCTTCTGTTCAGATTAGGGATGCATGTCAGGTACCTGTCTACCGGAGATGACAGATTTACAGTGTTAGGCCGAGGCATTCAGGGGCAGGTCCATTCAAATTTTAACAATCTCTCAATCCAAACCCACCCCAGTTGCACCCCTAGTTGGGAATTGGGATAGTATAATTGAGTAACTCTGCAGCAATAGCAATGGCACCTCCTGTAATTGCATCAATCATGATCCTGTCTCTGCTATTGTTTTTGGTTGCAGAAATGAGAGCTCCGCTTAGCGCTCCACTGAGCATTGCATTCCTCTATACCACAGTAAAACAAGGGAGTAAACATTCATATTGTAGAACACCACCATAGCTTTCCAAAAGTAGAACAATCGCATAGAAAGACTAATAATCATGAAACATGTACAGCATTAATATCACTGGAGTAATCATTCACAGCTTGAAACCATGATATATGGGTGAAACTACTGGTAATGTTGGAATTAAAAACATCCAGGCCAGGTAACAAAAGCAGGATGCAACTATGCATTAGCAGAAATTACCCAGTCTCTGGTGCCACAGATCCTTTGAATTCCATGCCCCATTCCCACATATGCTCCAGCTACGGTTCCTGGTAAAAATTGCAAAGTTCAATTGTTTGCCCAAGTACCTCTCTTTGCATATACAAAATCCTCACAGAAGAGAATCCCAGTACTAAACATGTAAATTTCACATTGGCTTACCCCAGTAAGTTCCTTCCTTGTACATCTTCTTCAGCTGCAATGACAGTGCCAACCCTCAGTAGGATCCTAGGTTATTTTCTGATTGTTTATAAAATTATTAATCAGACAAATAAGCCTTCCCATGACATATGTGTTGACATTGCATAGACTATCCTCAGGGTAACCCTTGGGAATTTAAAAGCAGCACCGTAACAGGAATATTGGGGTATAATACATGGCATGCATAGGACTGTAGTGCACCATTTAATGATCCACCTTACATATCTTACATAGAAAATTATACTTATTTATGGCTCTTGATAGAATAGAATGGAGAGAAAGGATTAAGACTTTGTTGAGTTGAGTTGAACTGAGTAGATTGAAAATTAACCTCATTGAATCATGGCAACCTTGAAGGGATGTCACAGTTCAGACCATTAAAGTGAGCCAATTTCGTTTGATCTTAATGAAGAAGACATATAAAAGAGGTTATTACTTTACTTGTATGTCATTGACAGAATGAATATTCTGGTGTCTTGTTTATCTTCATTTCTGAAAGTCATGCTTGGCCCAATAACTGGGAGCCAGAATTAGCTGGAAACATTGCATTAGTTGACTTGCCCTGCCTCCTGTAGGTTCAGTCTGAAGTTTGGCAATATGTGCACATTTAAAAGATGTTTTCTAAATCTGGTAAATGAAGCTGTTGGGAATTCATTATGCATCAATGCAGTTAAACTGAATCTTGTTTCAAAGATAAAATCTTTCAGGTATAGGTGTCAGGAAGGCCTGGAAAATGCTGCTCTACTTCCTCTTAAAAAAGTCGGCCCAGATGGAATCAGATGTCACACCTATCCTCTACAAAACCAGAAATCTAAATGTTGCCCTGTATCAAGTCCTGCTTATATAATCAGCACAACGTTGCTATGACCTACCTAACAGAGAAGTTGCTATCACCTTTTTTTTACTTCTTCTCCTCTTTATAAGAGTACACAGATTTTGGTCCCCATCTCCCATGCCATGATCCCAAGTTGGAACTTAAAAATTCAGCCTACAATCTTGGACGCAAAAGCTATTAAATTGCAACTACAAGACTGAATATGAGCTAACAAGTTAAAAGAAACGAATCAACGAATTCTTACCTTGTGCTTGAATTTGTGTTTTGAAAATTTTCCTACATAAAAAAAAACGCAATTAAGAGGCATAAACAGTGAAGAGTTAATAAACACTAGTGTGTTTTACGAAGAAAAAAACGGCAAGAAACATATGAGCCCTTTCTGCCCTCTACAAATTCAACTTGCTTAGGTCTAACTTGTTAATAACAAGAGTGATGACTGATGACAATAAGTAAAGTAAATTAATAAGAAAAGGAAGAAAAATAAATTAAAACCAAAAAGTTGAAGAAATCGAAGGTAAAAGACCTTTCTGCAAGCGGTAATAGATTTCTTCCGCTGCTACTCTCATGGCTGCCACCTACAAAAGCAAACCTGATGGAGAGTAAAGAATCGAATTATAAGATACAAAAATCTCCAAACTCCAAGAATAATTCAAAGAGGTAGTGGCGGGAAGGAATTACTGTTCCGATCTTAAGGAAGCCATGTATGGTGTGATGAAGGAAGGGGTTCCCCGTATCGATTGCAACATCCAACTTGGAAGGTGTAAGAGAGCCAGAAAACATGCCATTCGGCAGAGTTGTTTGGTCTGCGACGAGTATGGACCAACTCAAATTGGTTTTTGTGAGCTCCACCGATATATTGACTCTCATGTTCTCATCTAGTCATCCCCACGTCAAACCATTTGCTACTGAACAAAGTTACCCAGAACACCTTCAGCTCTTGCTATTGCTGGAGCAGAAAGGAGGAGAAAAATCCAGAAGGAAAACAGTAGAATAGATTGACATGAAGTGTACTCAATTCTCTAGTCCGCGTTATGGGTGGCTGCATATATATTGATGAAGTCCTGCTACTGCGATTATATCATACTGTTTAGATTTTTTTATTATAAATTAGGAATTTGAATAATTAAGTAATAAAGTTAGAAGTAGAGGTGATTTTCTAGAGTCGATGGAGATGTTAACGGACTAAAATTAAGACTGTTTTAATTAATAAACAATAGAGGAAGATTCTTCTCTACAGCCTTTGATGAATGTGAGGTAATGGCTCTAGTTCTACCGTCTACGGGTGATTTTGCGGTGAGAAAGCAGCAACCTGCAAACATTTTGATTGGCCAGACAAATTCGAGAAATTAAAAAAGATATTTAAGTCACTAAATATGTGTACTCCATTCAGCCAGTCCGGGATCTCATCCTCTTATATAGTATTATGCAGGGGAGATGTTCCCAATTGAGGGTGGTGTTATGTGGGTAGACGTGTGCAGAGTTTGTGTAGGCAGGAGATCTGGAGTCCCACTCATCCACCTACTCTACCCAAGTCTCAATCCTCCTTTAGATTTGGGATCTGCTCCTCATAGAGAGCACCTCACACCAGCATTAGGAACGTTTCCCAAGAAATAATAAATAATAATACATAGGGAAAATTACATTTTAGTACCCTGAACTTTGGGGGTAGTATCAAGTTAGTACCCAAACTTTCAAATGTGTCACTACAGTACTTAAACTTTCAAAAAGTGCCAATTTGGTCTTTACCATTAACCGATTGTTAGTAATTTGTTGAAAATGTCAAAACTACCCTTTAAAAGAAGACATTGTTCATTGTCTTATACCTTGAGACTAAACCGGTTGAGGTGTTTGAGATTCTAGACTAATGAAGTCATTGTCTTCTACCTTTAGATCTGAAACACATTCTTGTCTAGTTATTTTTTTTGCTTTTAGTTATTGTTTCTCTTTATCATATTTCATGTTTTTTCTTTTTTTTTTCTTTGAACATAACCAATTCATTCTCAAGGCAGAAGACAATGAACAATGTCTTCTTTTGAAGGGTAGTTTTGACATTTTCAATAGATAACTAATAGTCAGTTTTGAAAGCTCAAGTACTAATTTGACACTATCCCAAAGTTCAGGGTACAAAGTGGAATTTTCCCTAACACATAAGTACAGAAATTGGGATATGCTTCTCACATAGTTTACCTCATACCTACCTCACAGCCACATCCCACCTTGCATTGGAAACATCTCCCATGAATAATAAATTCAAGGATGGGAAATATTTCCAATGTGTGGCCACAATATGCTGTGAGGTCAGTGTGGAAATCAAATCCAGTCCCTCACAACATCCTAGAGCACATCCTTCCCGTGTATTGGGAACATCTCCCGATGATGACATCATCATTTCTGATATTATCATCGGGAGATGTTCTCAATACACAGTGGGGATAAGCTGTGGGACGTTGGGGGGGGGGGTGCTGATTTGAACTCGTCATGTGAGGCACACACTGTGAAGAGCAGATGCAAATTCTAAATACGGGAGATATTCTTAATACATAATGGAATGCGACTGTAAGGTGATTGTAAGGAGTGCTGTGTGAGGAGCAGATCTGATCTCCCTTGGAGAGTGGATCTCCTCCTCACATATGGCGCCTCAGAACGACCTCACAGACACATCTCACCGCACATTGGGAACATCTCCCGTACTTATATGTTATTATTTATAGGAGATGTTCTTAATGCACAGTGGGATGTGCCTGTGAGGTGCCCATTTGTGAGGAGCAGACCCCAACTCCAGGAAAACACATCAAATGCGTTTGATATTTTGATATTTCGCTTAAACTCTCGAACCCTTTCATTTATTCCTTCATCTCTAACCCATCTCTCTCTCTTTCCCTCTTCCTTCTTCCTCCTCTCTCATATCTACTTCCACCATTGCTACCAACTGCTGAAAACCATGCTCAACCTCCCTCCTTCCCTCCCTCTCTCTCTCTCTCTCCTTTTTTCTTTCCATTGGAGGCCACTCACGTTGGAACCAATTGTTCCTTTGCTGCAATCCCTACAAGCGGCATTCTTTTCAAGATGTCCGTTCCTCTCTCTTTCTCTCTCTCAAATTCCTTTTGGTGTGCAGTGCAAGAAGCAGAACTACGTTGGCTGTTAATGGATCAGATTTGGCTATATTTGTTGGGGATTTTGGATAAAATATGGTTGTGTATGTCTTGATATTAGTAGGAATTGTAATAAAGCTACTCATTAAGTAGATCTAACTAAGCCTCTAATGGTGAAAATCTTTCACTCTGTATTAGTACCTTTTAATACAGAGTTTCCTGTTACACCCTAATCAAAACCAACATTCTTTGTTGTAATTAATCGATTTATTGGATTCTTTGGCATGGGAAGACAATATATATATATATATATATATAATGTCTCAGAGGAAAATAACCACAGACAACTCCGTGTTGCAAACTATGTTTTAGTCTTTGTAACCTAAAAGCCTCTAATTCTGCTAGTGTCAAAATGATCTCCAATTCCTCTCTTGGTTTGAGCTCATAGAATAAATTGATTAGCAATTACAAGATATGTAGCCATATCAAATTGCTCATTTTGGGAGAGAATTTCAGAATGAGCAACAACTAACAGAATAATGAATTATGACAATGTTTTCTAATTTTGGTGGGCAATTATCCATTTCAAACAAATTTATTTAAATTGTAGAATCTTTTAATGAAATGATTGATATTTTTAATCATCCATATTAAGGTTTTTAAAACCGAATAGGACAATAAACTGTTCAGGGGTCTAGTTTCCCGGTCGAATGGTCCGACCGTTTGAATCAAACGAACAGCTCGTTCTGACAAAAAAATAAATAAATAAACGGCTAAAAACCGCTGAATGGTTCGAACGGTTCGAACACCCAAGTCAATGGTTTTTGGCCAAAATGACGGTTCTGTGGTAAAACGGAACCGGTCAGATGACCAATTCCTGATTTTTCCGGTCTGACAGTTCGGTCCGGTTCAATTTTGAAAACCATGATCCATATCTTATTCTTTCTTGTTGAAATGAGGCAAGACCAAGAATCGGCAAACCAATTCATTTTTGCCTAGAACAATTAAGACTTTGGAGGAGGCTCTTGAAAAGTTAGAAGGAAAAACAAAAGATAAAAAAAGAAGTAATAATGACATCCGATCTTTTTAATCAAACATTGCCAATGTTATTTAATTCTAGTGTAATGATGTAAAACTGACCAACAATAATTTAACGGATTTCAGGCTTGCAATCCTATTTGTTCCATCTTTGAGGAAAATTTTGAATCCATAAAGCACAAATAAATCAAGAACAAGGATGACAAGCACACATGATATAGCTGAATTTTACATTGACTTTATCAAAACATACTTGTTCAATTCCCATATGTAACATTCATTGAAATGAAAAAGTATATAGTATATACAAAGTAGAGCAAAAGAAAAGCATATATTATTTAATTACTGTATTTAGGCCTAATATCATTTCCTTGGATAATAAAGACCAAACGTCCAGTGACCACCCTTCACCTCCATGATATACATACCCACTTCCCCATCTTCTCCTATGTCGTTAAATAACTCATCTATCTCTATTTCCACGCATCCATCTTCTCCTCCTAAGGTAATGTGCCTCCTGTCGACCCAGCAACATGGATGGCAACAATATGGGTGGTTGCAAGAAGATGAACCTAACTACCTAAGGCTATGTACATGGTTGAAAATCACTCCGGGATACAGCTGGTGAGGCAATTAGGGATCCAGATACACACTCTGGATATCTCCGCCCTTAGTTTCGGCAAACCTTACAAACAACTTTGTCTAGAGAAAGTCGAGGCCTGTTCAGCCACCTCTGAGAACTTTAAAGTTTGAAATTCAGAGAGAGAGAGAGAGAGAGAGAGAGAGAGAGGGAGGGAGGGAGGGAGGGAGGGAGGAGAGGGTTGAGTAGTTGAACATGGTTTCCGGCAGTTGTTAGCAACAATCTCTGGCGGTTAGTGGCACCGGTGGAATCAAATGTGAGAGAGGAGGAAGAAAAAGAAGTGGGAGAAAGACGAGTTTGACATAGAGAAAGGAATGAAAAGGCTGCTCGAGTTTGGATCGTACAGAAAGATTTCTGTCCGCTTCAATAGCAGTTTGGCTGGGAATATCTCCCTATTTATGTGCTTTGCTTCATGGGTAGATATTCCCAATACAAGATTGCAAGAGGCTGTTGGAACGGTGTGAGCATGAGCTTGCTCTGACTGAAGCCAAACTCTTCCTCACTCGTTCAACCAAACATGCTACAATCACCGACATTCAGCTTTAGTTGCTGAGATCACAAAGAAGCAACTGGAGGCAGCTCTTCTAAATCTAATAGATCCCAAGTAAAACAATTGGTTTCAGATATTCCGATCCATCTATCACATGGTGAAGGAAATAAATGATATAACCAAAGGAAAGAATGAAACAAGTGAACGCAACTGAGTGCCATTTCTCTCTTATTCTATTTCTAGATTTCCAAATTCCAAGCTCTCTGATTTATTGCAGGGGGACGCAGTCAGGGGGATGCAGTCACGCAGTGGCTCTACATAATTGAAATATATGAAAAATTATGTACCTTTGAAAGAGCTAATGGCTCCTCATCCTATTGCCATTTAATAAAACATCTTGTTAGCTTTCATCTTACATAATAGTTCTCTATTGCTGTACCAAGAAGGCAAGAACTATTATCGGATTCCAGCATATATGCTCTATTAATGTTTCTCCTTGTCAGGAAACGATTTCTCACTTTTCTTTCTTACCGGCAAAGTGATATATGCAGCCTACAAACAGATTAAAAAGAAAAGATGGTAAATCATATAGATTTTGTTCCTTTATTTTTAAGTGAAAAAAGGAACTTGTATTGAGTTCTGGGTTTGGGAGTCGATGAGGATGAGGATCCCTTATTTCATACATACAGTAGTAGATTAATAAACTTGGGGAATTGAGAACAGGGAAGCTTGTAAGACAAATTCCACACATTTCTATCACCTGAAAAAGATTCACTCCTAATCCATGGGTAATGGAGATTTTGCTTCCCATTTCAATTTTTTGTTTTTTTATTAAAAGAAAATCGATACTTGGAATTTATGAAATTAATTTTGCTGTGTGGAGAAATCCCATTATCATTTCAACTATCCAGATATTGCATATCAACCATGTCTTTGCTCTTCTCGAGCTGAAGATTATTCACCGGTGGAGGAATATACTGTCATTTTAGTTGAAAAGATTATTCAAGGTGAAACTGAACATTAGAGGAGGAAAGGCAAAATTAAACATCGGTGGTTGTAGCATGTTCGGTTGAACGAGAGAGGAGAAGTGAGCTCTCGAGAGAGAAGTGGTAAATGGGCGCCTAAACGAAAACAAAACAAAATTTGGAGTCCGATAGACGTTAAGTCTAAACTTTGTCGGTTTGATAAATGGAACCAATGACGTGTTTAATTATTATTGGGGGGGCCGTAGGGAACAGACGATGTGAGCTCTCGAGAGTTTGGCGGGTTGTCAAAATATCAAATGCATTTCATCACTTTTGGAGTCCGGACTGCCGTTAAGGTTGGGACTCCTTTAATTTCTAATATAGAAAGATGTATGACGTGTTCATAAATCTGAGCTGCCTCACAACCTAGTTATAGAGTAGTACAGACACCCGTCCTCTTCCCAAATGAGGTCAACTTAATTATTACGATTTCAACTGTGATATTAATTGAATCACCGAAACAAAAAGTTAAAAACAAGACGACGATAATTTTGCTAGGCTTTGCAGTATTGTTGTGAGTATCCGCGCCATCCGATGGTCCTCAATCAACATGTTATATTTATATCCATCAATCCACAGCCTTCATGAAAAAGGAAATTTGAGAGCATAAAGGGCAAAAGACGCATTATTTCCACACCAAACTAGTACTTGTCTCATGACCATAACAATAACCTAATATCATAACTTTCCTCCTGTTCTTTATGCGTCATAGAGATTTTTTTTCAACATTCAGTTTTCGTAGACACTCTTAACCCAGACCCAAAGAACATTTGAACAATACACGAAATTAGAAGTTGTTCACTTGCAAAGCAAAACATGCAAAGGAGAAAGATGCTACCTTCTTTCTTTCTTTTGTTGCTCTCCTTTTTTTCATGTGAGATAACTGAGGAACTCTGCAGCAGTGGCAATGGCACCCCCTGTAATGGCATCCGCTACAATTTTGTCTCTGCTATTGTTGCTGGCTGCAGAAATCAGAGCTCCACTTAATGCACCGCTAAGGGTTGCGTTTTTCTACAAGATGACCAAAAAATAAGTAAATGACAGAATCATGTATGCTCGCTGAGTGACTAACAAAATGTTTATGTCCTATTCCCCTTGGTGGTGTTTGTGCATCTTAATCAGATGGAATTAATGCGATGGTCTATATATAAAATAAATCAACAATTTCCAATGGCTACACTTACAAGCTTGAATTGACTTCAAACCCAATTTATCTAACTAAACAAAATGGGCATTTCTACCTTTGCAGTTTAATATTCCTACCTTCTCACCCTAAGATTTTACAACATTCCAATCCCACCCAGAAAGATGTTCATTACCCCAAAATAAGAGTCAATATTTGGTTTCAGAAAGTAGACCTAATGGCATAGGAAGATTACACAACCATGAAAACATGATCTCAGCCAAATAATGCTTACTAAGCAGTTACAGCTTGGAGCCATGGCCCATGGGTGAAACTGCTTGTTATTATGCTTGAATGAAAATTGTTCAGCCATATTACAAAAGCACTTAGCAACCAAACAGAAATTACCCAGTCTCTAGTGCCACGGATCCTTTCAATTCCATATTCCATTCCCACATACACTCCAGCTACAGTCCCTGCAAAAAGTTACAAAAAACAATTTCTTTCTCATTTGTCTCTCTTTACAGAAGAATATAAAGTAATCAAGGTATCTTTTGGGCCAATCTACTGAATCCCGAGAAGAAGAATATCCAAGACCAAACATCTTTACTTTTAATTTGGCTTACCCCAGTAAGCGCCCTCTTTGCACATCTTCTTCAACTGCAATGATAGTGACCACATTAGTAGCATTAGAGAACAGCTACATTCTGATTCTCTTTCTGGATTATTAGTCAAAGGAATAAGGCTTCCAGGTAGCAGCACTTTCAGGACACACTACTAGTTATATAAGCCATATCAATAACACTAATTAATGTACAAGATATGATGGCATTGGACATATCATTCTCATGGAAAACTTTGCATATTGAGAACTATCATCAATGAATGTAACACATGCATGCACAGGAAGATCGCAGTCTGCCATTTAATAGATCCAACTTATGTATCTCCTTTCATTGAAAACTATCTTGATTGAAGTGTTACAGTCTTTACCAAGACTGGTCCAAAGGGATGTAGGGATGCCATAGCTCAGGTCATTATGTACTGCTCAGATTATAAATCCATACGCTTAGACAAAACACACATATTGTACTGCTGTTATCTTGTCAATCTCCATACCTGAAATATGTCTTTAACCCAATAATCCTTATGGTAGTCTAACATTTGATCTGAGCTTTGCTCAATACCTGACATTGGGTGTATTTGCACATTGGCGAGAATTGTAATTCATTCAATGCTAAATATGGTAAAGAGAAATTGTTTGAAACTTGTCATATGTCTATGATGCCTTATCAAAATCTGGTAAACTGTAAGTTGTTAGGAACCCATCAACATCTAATCTTCAAGGACAATTGTGTTCAGGGAGGGAGGCCAAGAAGATAATGCTCTCCTTACTGTATTGTAAATGTAAACTTGATCAGATGCCTTAGGCCATTAATCCTTTCTAAAGGTGGGGAAGGAACTAAGAAAATATAGAAAGAAGATAACAAGTTCCAGTTAGATCCATTTTGGTAAGATCAATATAACCTTACGATGACCACTTCTATTTCCTTTTTCTATGTAAACGAGTATACTAGGATCCAGGTTTCATGGTTGCAAATTAGAACAAGCAATTCAGCCACAACATCAGACCCTAAAAGCTACTAATTCATCAGCTCCAAAACTGAATATAATCAAACCAATTGTGGGTAATGAACAGAGGAAATCTTACCGTGTGCTCAAGTATGTGTTTTGAAAATTCCCCTGCACAGAATTTATACAATTAGGTGAATTGAATAAACCTTTAATATGCAGCATTAAGTCAATATGCAACAAGGGTGGCAGAATCACTGCAGCCGGCACCTTAAGCAACCAACTGAAGATTTTTGCATCTACTGGTTGCCCAGATTATTAGGCCTAGCTAATTCCTGTACGCTCTTAGTTTAGATATGCACTTTGCGTGAATTTGATTAAAATACCAATGCAAATACAGGAATTCGCCGTACATATTCAAATTTTAATAAAAACAGTTTAGACTGAACCAAAAAAGAGCCAACATCAACAATATAATTAAAAGAAAAGGCAAGTTTTTTTAACAGATAAGAGAAAATGAATTAACAAGCAAGGGTAAAGGACTGGACCTTTCTTCAAGCAGTGAAATGTTTCTTCTGCGGTCACTCTCGCTGCTCCCACCTACAAAAAATAATCAGATTATAGATTATACAAAATAGCCGGATGATAAGACATAAAGACTATTTTAAAATAAATATATCTCTCCGAAAGGTGAAAGCAAATGAAGGAGTGAGAGGGAATGTATTGGAGAATTTACAGTTCCAATCTTGACGAAGCCATCGACAGTGTGATTAAGGAAAGGGTTCCCCATGTCGATCACAACGTCGACCTTCGGGGAATTGAAAGAACCAGATAATCTGCTCCGCGGCATCTTCTCGTCGTCGTCTGCAACAAATCTCAATCGACTGAGACTTAGTTGGTGCGAGCCCGTCCAGTCACCAGTGCTGCTGTTCAGTGTTCACTCTCTCGTCTCTCGTGATTTCGCCCAGCAATTTCGACCTGCAAGCTGCAACCATTTATGCAGTGGCATTAGTGTGCCTAAATTTACCAAAACACCCTTGTGATGCAACTAATCCCAAGGGTAAAAAAGTGGAGTGTATTTTGACATTTTGTATGCATCTCATCTCTGGCCCAGTGGCCCTACTTATATGCTGCAAATTTTGCCGACCGTCAAAAATCCCACTCAGTTTTCTCCATTCACTTCCTCCTCCGTCTAAATCAACATCAACGTCCACCGGGGGCCCATTCAAAGAAAAAAGGAAAATCAATCACCGGGTGATAGGTATTTCGTTACACCTCTGTAAAGACTGCATCATGCAAATTTTACACTACCTTCTGAACACGTGTTGCACAAAATTGCTTAGCTACAACTATAAAGTACAAAGAATAAGAAGTCTGATCTGCTATCAATATAACTTCCAATATAATTTATAGCCGCACATCTCATGCATGATTACCACCTCACAAAGTACGATCTATCAAAATATACAAATACGACACGTGTGTGAGATATGTGGTTAGAGATCACGTTAGAATCTGTGTTTTGATAAACGGGATTAAGGGGGTAGGGACGGGAAAATTTTTGGCTGAACTGAGCGTGACAATATTATTATGCCATTCAGTTTCTTGTTTCTTTTTTCTTGTCTTATTATCCACACGGACCACACCCACACCCATGGTAGTGGTAGCGTGTCATGCGCAGGGAGTTCCCAAACAGCCCGCCCAGGATGTCTTTTCCTTCTTCGGGACAGAATAGGATGCATTTCCTATTTTCCAGTTTTTGTTTGCATCCGCTTCAGTTTTGTTGTATTGCAATTATAATCCTGCACTCCTACCCGCTACCTGGTATATATATTTTTTATCCCATTTCTCCCTCACTGGTAATACAAACTTTGCATCTCAAAATGTAATCAAATTTTGCAACACTTTCCTTCTATAATGCTCCCAACATGTCTCAAACATACCATTCTAACATTTTCCCAACATCTTATTGTACAGCAGCTGCGGTGGCTTGTTGAAGATAGTGTTAGGAGCATTTTATTAGTAGCGAATCCCGGCCCCTTTCTTCTTACCTCATTCCCAAACAAATACCCCCCTCCTTTCGGTCTCCTTCATATAATCGTTTTAGTGGGCGCTTTTTGGGATCAATTCTCAAAAAAAAGCATTCATACTTCCAAAGCCCGTTTTTCACAAATAAAAAATGTTTCTGTCACGTAGATAGTGAATAACACTATGCTGTTTAGTAAGATGATTTTCATCACCGTTTTTTATGTATGTATTGGTAGATAAACACCACATGGGATACACATTGGTGGGGTCTCAATTTTTGAGGCATATCTGATTTTTTAATAATCGGCTGAACCAAACAATAAAATACATGAGTGTTTGTTGAAACGCTTATGTGTATCCGACATGACACCGTTTTTTTTTTTTTTAAATGGCCATGGTTCCAAACATCCCCTTACTTATTAAAAACAAATGAGGCAATGACAGATTTGAGGTAAGAATAAACCCATAATTAGACAGCCTATTTGCATTCTCATGCATTTACATTAGTACAAATGAAAACTAATAGGTTAATAATAACATTGTTGGTTTCACTTTAAAAATAAAAAAAAAAATAAAGAAAAAAAGAAAAACACCACACAACCAATGGTTTTTTTTTTTTGTGTGTGTGTGTTTCGTTTAAGAAAAAACGATTCTTTTGAAGCCATTTATACAGCCCAATTTTCTTAGTATCAAAACCAAAACAATGCATTTTGGTGGACATCACCTAATTTGCAAACGAACATAGAAGAGAGAGAAATCAACTTAAGAGGAAGATGAGAAATTACAATTGGAGATTATTGGGAACAAGCTATCGTAGTCTTTAATGAGGGAAAAAATTGCGGTGGCAAGACCGCAACACATGATAAATACCCATGCATGCACAATAGAACCATTTGTAACATGATACTTGGGTTCTTTTTTTTTTTTTTGTGTAGCACAAGTGTAAATCAAATACAAAAAGTTTCTCTTATTTGCATTCATTGGCAATGCAATTTTGTATTCAAAAAATTATTGTAAAATTTGCACTATCTTCAAGCTCATATCTCCTGCCAACAACGATCTTACCCATACCTAACTACGGGACACTACAGTTGCACATGGGAAACATCTTCCCAGTTTACATGTTATCATTCATGGGGAGTTGTTCTCAATATACAGCTGTAGTGTCATGTGGGTAGAAGATCAGATTCCTTCTTACTACCTGAATTCTTGATCATATAAGGTGTGACCACATGATCTACCTTCTTACCTCACGGCCAAACAAATAAAATTTGCACTACAAACAAAATGAGCCTTACAAAACTAGTTTGATGCGGGCCCCCAGCATTGTCCAACCCGTTCTTGTTGGGTTTGGACATAATTTTAGGATTATAGGCTTGAGCTTGGGCGCAAAACATTGGACTCGATTTTTTGAACCAAGCTCAAGCTTTCTCAAAAAATTCAACCTGAGCCCAATCTGATAATATTTTATATAATATCTTTTTTTTTCTTTGTTTATCTTCTCTTTCTTTGAGTCATGATGTAAAATTTTAGTATTTTTGGATTTTAGGGTCATTTAATAGGAATAAATCAGATATATTGTTGATTAAGAAAATCTCCTTGCCCAATTAATAGATTGGTTTCGCTCAACATCTTGGCCCAATGGTTGGATTCGGCTCAGGTTTGGGCTGAAGATATTCTCTTAATAAAGAGTTAAAGCCTGGCTTTATCCCGACCCGACAGCCCAGCCTATGAACAAGTCTACTTCCAACTAATCCATCACCAGTGAAAACCCAATTTACAGAAATCTATACCGGTGCCCCAAAGAAACAAACATAGAGTATTTCCTTCGAATTTCCCTTCACACTTTGTCAGGCTGTCTTTAGACCTTGTTTGATTTCATTTAGAATAAGTACTTGCTTTAACAAGTGCTTATTTTAAGTGTTGGGACCATACATTAAGTGTTAATTAAGTGTTTATGTATGTTTGGTAAAAAAGTTACTAATAAGTACTTTTTTTAAAAAGAAACACTTATAGAAAAAAAAGACCTGAGAGGCTTTTTTTCAACACTTATTGGAGAAGTGCTTATTTCAAATGACATGGGACGATTCAGTCCCTGATATTTTTTAATCCCCAAACTACCCCTATATGAGGGTTTTCTTCTCTCTTCTTCCATTCGAACTCCAAACACGCAAGGGGCAGTGCACGATACCTAGTTTGTGACCAACAACAACCAATGGTGAGAAAAAACGACGGCGAACCAGTTGTTTTGCCAATGACTACCGATTTATGCATTCCTTCATCGGCTTGAACTATTTTTCGGGGTTTTCTTAATGCCTGAAACCCCCCTCTTTGGTATGTTCTCAGATCTATCTTGGGTGAGTTTAAAGGTGACAACCCATCGTCTAGACACTAGCGAATGAAGGTTAGTTCGCCCAAATGAATCCCCTCCATGTTTGATGTTGTTTTTTTGGATGAATCGATTTTTTTCAGATTTTATAGATAAGAAACCAGAAATATTTTGGGCGTTCTTTGGCTGCATTGTATATGTGATGATTCCTATGGATAAGTAGGGTTTTTTGGGCATTTTTTTTGTTGAAGGTCATGCAAAAACTATGCTTAAGTATGTGGTTGCAACATTTTTCTTAATTTTTTTGCATGAATAATTAGTTAAATGATTGTATTTTTATTGATTTGTGATTGTATTTTTCTTTATTTTTTATATGAATATTTGTGATGCTTTTTATATTTTGTTGCGACTAATAATTGGTTAAATGTTTCCATGTTTTATTGATTTGTGATTGTACTTTTTTCATTTTTTATATGAATATTAGTGAAAATTATTATTTTCAACGTACGCATTTATGGGGAAAGTACCTCATCAACATTCCCACCACACTTGGCAACCCTTAAGGCTCAGTTTGGAAGAAGTACAAATACAAATATGCACAATACAAATACATATAAAATAATACAAAATAAAAGGTTTTGCACTCTTAAGAAATCTAATATAGTTTTGATTTTTTTTTTTTGGTGATGAACATGGGTTTGATCTTGAATCTCGACAGAGAGACGAATAGAGAGTGAATAGACTAGTCTGAATGAACCTATCACGAGTTAAAAATTTTCATAAAACCATGAAACGTGAAGATTTTGAAAACAAACATAGTTCATTAGTTTGTATGCTGATGCTAAAAGCCTAAAACTACGGTAAGCTACGCCAAAAAAAGCCAGGACGGCCAGGGGAAGGAAATCCGAATTTATTATCATATAAACCTCTATGCACAGACAGAGATTGAGCTAGAGTTGGAGCCACAGCTCTTTTAATTCGACAGCAATGCCCTTGCCCTGCAGTTATAGCTCGAATTCAGATTTCAGAGCCCATGAATGGCTCAGGCACCTGCACTGCCGACTGCTGAGCAGCTTGGCAAGTTGACAACGACACCACACACCACTGTTTCTAATTAAGACACAATAATTACGACAATCCTGAGAAGCTTTTATTAGTGGATAATCCGGGAAGGAAAACTGACTTTTTCTAATGTACGAGGAAAGATCGACAGCTCATAGCTCCCTACTCGAAACGCCTACGTCAGTACATCACCTCCCCCCTACCTAAGCCGTCAATTCACCGCCGCTGGTTAGCAACTATAGCTGTACAGATTCACCTCCTCTCGACTGTCGTGCGCACTGCCCAATTTTCAAGTGGCCAAGCGGCCCAAGCCCTTTCAGTTAATTCAGTTTCTGTTTTACATGGTACCTAAAGTCCAAACTCCGAAACCAAAAGAGCGCCTTACCACCTTAATACAGGGAACTGGGAAGACGGTTCGAATGAAATATGAGTCTGCTGAACTTCAGGTGCAGAGCAGATAAGCTCGGAGCTCCGGTCGGAGGCTTGTATCTGTAGTGGCGATTCCGCCTATAACCGGGAAGAGGATCCATGCAATGCGCCGTGTCATCGACCGAAGCACCATCCGAAACTGGTTCGGTATCTATTTTAAATCCTCAACTCCCTCTTCTCTTCTCATCCTACCCATTTCCTCCTTTATTTATAATAGTAAATAAACACATCTTCTCTCTCTCTGATCACTTCTTATGCCTGTTTTCTCTGTTGATCTTTCTCTTTCAGTCACTCTGACTACATTTATCGAATAATCGTTTTCCTCGCTCTGTTTTCATGTCTCACCTCTTCGCTCTTTTCTACCCCCTCGCTACTATTCTCTTCTACAGACAGTTGTTTCTGTAGCGTTCCGTTGCCAGTCGCTCTATCCGACATGAACGAGTTTAAATTGAAGAAGGAATACGAGAGACTGAAAGGCGCAGACGGAAATAAGGATCCCATAAAACTAAGCTTTTACAACAGATTTAGATCGATGTTCTGCATCTTCAGGTATGTTCTCTTCACTTGTTTTCTTGACTTGGTGGTTTTGTTATATTTTGGTTTCTTGCCGAGTGATAGATTACCAGATACTGATTAATGCATTGATGTTTCCATCTAATCCTTGAATGTGTTGCTCATCGATGTGTATATATTTCACGCATACACATAGACAGGCATGCCTGGAGCTGGGGCGTATGCATGCATTGTTCAAGTATGCCAATTTTCCAATACTCTTATCTGTATCCATTGCTGTATTCTTTTGCATTTCTAACTTCTGTTAGGACTTCTGGTAAATTTAACAACAGCCCCTTGTTATTATTAAAACCATGAGACAAAATAAAGTGATTGTGTATTATTCTTGACCTGATTTTGTAGGAAAAGTTTTAAGAGGACCCATGAAAATGAGGATTGGATCAATGTAAAAGGATATGAGACATGGAAAAACATGTTTGCCAAGGTGGAAGCCGCATTTGAAATTTTTGTATAAAAATACTCAGGCTAATTTCTTCACATTCTAATTGTGTTACATTGAAATTTCTCAGGAAAGGCATTACTTTGTTGTCCAAGTTGAGAGTTTAACCAGAAAACCTTGCAAGGAGAAATTAATGATGCATCCAATAATGTGGTAAGAATCATGCCCTGCTTTTAATCCTAGTAGTAATTTTATGAATTTGGATATTATGGAAAAAAAATTCGTCCATCATATATGTGACATCCATGAGTGGCTGATCTTATTATGATGAAAGATGTAAAGAGCAATGATGGCATCGTGGGTCTTGTCCATCCATTAAGGAGACATTAAATCACAATGTGACAAAGTGTAAACAGGGGATTTGCTGCAAATACAAAGGTTCCAAGGAGGCCAAGACCGTGGGAACAGGCATTCATCATGATGTAAATGATGCTACTTATTAGATTCCTAGATCCCTCATTGTGTTGAAGATGGCTAAATAGTGCAATATATTGAGGATATAAATATAATCTTGTTATGTTACATAGTTGCTCCTAATGTCACACTAGCATGTGGTACTGGCACATCAACCTATAGAAATTATGACATGGTAACATGGCTAAAAATAAATATTTATGTAAAGATTTAGTAACATGCCAAAGTGTTTGCACCTTATTGGATGCTTCTCTTTACACATTGTCTAAGAGTGCTGAGTACCTTTTCATTGTTGTATGCCCTTATTGGATGCATTTACAAATTACAGCAAGTATTCTGTAAGTACCAAGTTTTGGCATTGGATAGACAATTAAGATTTGCTGCAAATACAAAGGTTCCAAGGAGGCCAAGACCGTGGGAACAGGCATTCATCATGATGTAAATGATGCTACTTATTAGATTCCTAGATCCCTCATTGTGTTGAAGATGGCTAAATAGTGCAATATATTGAGGATATAAATATAATCTTGTTATGTTACATAGTTGCTCCTAATGTCACACTAGCATGTGGTACTGGCACATCAACCTATAGAAATTATGACATGGTAACATGGCTAAAAATAAATATTTATGTAAAGATTTAGTAACATGCCAAAGTGTTTGCACCTTATTGGATGCTTCTCTTTACACATTGTCTAAGAGTGCTGAGTACCTTTTCATTGTTGTATGCCCTTATTGGATGCATTTACAAATTACAGCAAGTATTCTGTAAGTACCAAGTTTTGGCATTGGATAGACAATTAAATTTCAGATTCCCCGTTACTAGGTCCAGTCTGCTATACCCTATGTTAGTTGCCAATAATATGGAAATTATTCATGCATATTATAGGCATTTGCAGTATATGATAAATTTATAAGGATCACAGATATTCTCGAATCCCAGTCAAAGCTTTCATTCTTATGTAATAGATATAGGATTTGCCATTATCTCTTTCCCCCTAATTATCCTATCTGCTGTGGACTATCTTCAGGCAAATAAAAGTTAGATATTGGGATTCCCATTTCTTGTTTTCAGTTATATTACACAGATATGGCATGGACATGACTTGACATGGTATAGGATACAAAATTTACACTAAAAATTGAAGTATCTGACACAATATTCCACCCTTGCATCTGGGTATCATAGATTTTGATTTTAAGTTCCACTGAAAGCACTAACTACTTGCCACAATTCTTTCAAGGATTTTCTTGTTTTTATGGAACTTACGAGGATTTCCTGTGTGTTTTCTTTTCCCAGCAAAGGTACTTATGATCTATTCAATGGGTAGATCTGTGTTTAGTCATGTGTGCTATTTCATTAATAATATTACCTTATCATTTTTCAAAAAAAAAAAATCTGTGTTTTGTCATGTGTTGTAGCAATTGTTTCAGGAAAACAGTGATTTTTCACTTTCTCTGATTTATGCCAGTTTATTTTTGTTTTGGCTTTCTCTTATTTGTCCTTTTCTTTGTAAAGGTTATCTTCTATGGTCTAAAGTGCAACATTAGGATTTTACTTTGATTGGGAATTTCTTTTTTAATATTTGAAATTTTATTACTGGTAAATATGAATGTACTCTTCCTCCATTCCTTTGAAAGAAGTTTCAGTGCTGTCTTCACAATCTTTTCCTTTAGGTTGTGTTTAGTCTATCAGAAAATAAGAGAGAAACAGATTGATGATGGAGAGTTCTTAATGATGAGACTGTCTCATTTATTTAGTTGAGAGATTATGGTTGTTTTTAGGTTAATGATGAGGTGGATTCGGAAACAGTTGGGAAGTCTGATCTAGTTTGTGTGGTTCCTCTGCTCATTTTTACATATCTTGGTCTTATTGACTGATATTAATTCTAAGAAGATAAAGATACCTTTTGTTGTACCCATCCAATGAATGGGGTGCAAATCTCATAAACCATATGAGATCTGCATGTCTAAGGAAACCATATGACAAATGATTCTAATCTATGATTATGCCAGCTCCATAGATTGGGTCTTGTGCTTCATTGATAAAGGACAATACAATTGCAAAGATGATTTACATTTATCATGTGATTGAACATTGCGCAAAATAATTCCAAAGTACAGGTCTGTATGCATATGCTATCTACCCCCCACAAGACCCCAGACTGTTGGGACCAACATTATGTAATGGCTTTTCTTGTGTGAGTGAGCATTGTCCAAAGATCTTAGACCGACTGATCTCCAGATCTGGTTACAGTTTTCTGGTTTTAATAATGTTATTAGAACTATAAGCAATAAGACCACTGCTAAAACTCCGAGCTTTGAGAACATAGTAAGATCTAAAGGTAGTTTTTTTTTTTAAAGGAAAAGAAAATTCTGAATTGTAATCTCTCTCTCTCTCTCTCTCACTCACACACACACACATATGCTATAAAAGTTTTTCTAATGTACTGACTTTCCATCTCTGATATATAGTAGTCATCTCTTGTGGAACAGGGGCACCATACACTTAACTGCTCTGCCAACATCCTTGAAATTGAAAATCCCAAGGGTGTCATGTTTTTACTGAACATGTTTTGAGTCATTTGGAACATTTCACTCCTGTCAACAAGGATCGAGTGGCTGACAGAATGTTCTATCATTTAAAGTCTCTTCTCAAAGGCAAGTCATTTGGCTATTGTAAAGTAACACTAGGATTCTAATACCCTCCCCCTTTCTTCTTGGTTTAAAAAATCCCAAGTTTTAGTCCTCCCAGGGTAATACCTGAGAACATGCTAAGGGAGTTATTTTAAGCTTAGGTAGGTAGCAAGGATCTTTTTTTATTCAACATTTTTTTTTTTTGCATTTTGCTTTTCTAGGGGGATGCTGGTCCCTGAATACCATTTTGAATTGTATTAAGGACTCTACTTGCCTATGGGCTGTTGTGAGTTAAACCTCATATTTCTTTTGTTTTGGAAGGAGTAGAGAATTCAACCAATTTGATATGTCTTTTTTTGGCAATTTGTCATTCTATGAAAAATGAATATGGAATTATGCATGCACCTTCATGGTTGATTTACTGAACCAAAAGAGCCACCAAGAAAAAAAAAATAAGATAGGAAAAGTTATATAGAGAACAAAATGGTCTCATAAAATAAAAGTTCAAAACTGAGAATGCAAGTATAGGGTAGCTCTTTGTCAAATTAAAGTTTGGGGACCCCAGTGTTTTTACCTCCAAAGTACAAGCCTAAAAGGTAGTCCTTTGTGGATATGAAAGCTTTAACTTCTTTGCATCTTCAGATCTTCTTATGCATTAAAATTTGAATCTATATTGAGAATTGCAGTTCAGCAACGAGCGAATAATAATACTATCTTGATGAGGTGGGGCTCGAACCAGAGGAGACGTCGAGGACTACTGGGTACTGGCGCACTCGCTCTCTGGTAACAAAGATTGGTGGCTTGGGTTAGTTTTTCAATCCACTGATCCTCTCAACTTTGGAAAACATCTGCTATCTAGAGTGCTGCTTCTGTTCTGCATCCTACCCTATGAAATTCCTTCAACTCAAATACAGACAGACGATTGGATGTGTGACCACCAAGGCTCAAAGTTCAAATGCAAAGATTTGGGCGTATCATATTGTATCTAGGGATCCCCAAAACACTATCCCACAATAATAAAGGGATTCTAGTTGGTGAGGGCAACTTTTGGGTCCTAATATCAATAAAAACAATCTATTTAACATAATTTATAGAATGGGATAACTTTTTTTAGAATTATCAAATAAGGACAGAAATACTGTTCATCTCCTCCCTCCTCCAAACTATCAATAAATCTCCTCCAAGATTAATAAACATTGATCACAGATCTCTACTTTATTTGTCCTTGTAGTTGTAGGCTTGATGCAAGCAAAAATGGCGAAGCCCACTCTTTTGTTTTTTCATTTCGTTGTGTATCTCACTTCTCCACTTAGCATACTCGCAGATCTCTTCCAATCCCGATTTTCAGGCTTTAATGGCGTTAAAAACTGCTTTAGATACCTTTAACATGCTTAGTAGTTGGAACCAAACTGCCGATCCATGTACCTGGTATGGTGTTTCATGTGTTCTAACTGCTTCAGAAGAACTCATAGCAGCTCTGCTCTGTGTTTGGAACAACTCGGATGCAGAGAAGAAGAAGAAGAGAGAGAGAGAGAGAGAGAGAGAGAGAGAGGTGGGGGAGATTTGTAAGGTGGTATGGAGGAAGAAGGAGATGAACAGTATTTCTGCCCTTGTTTGATATTTAAAAAAAAAGGTGGCCTATTCTAGAAATTATGTAAAAAAGATTTTATTTTAATATTAGAGTGCAAAAGTTGCCCTTATAAGCTAGAATCCCAACTATAAAACCAATAAAATTAGGGAAAATTCCCGATTAGTATCTTGTACTTTGGGTCTAGTGCCACTTTGGTTCCCGAACTTTAAAACGTAACAACTCAGTATCTGAACTTTCAAAGTGCAACAATCTAGTACTTGCCATTAACGCCTTAACGGACCATCAGTCAAGGCCATCACTTGACAAAACTACCATTCATGATATGAACTGGATCATTTTACCCTTTTCTTTTAAACGTTAAAAAAATGCTCTTTTTCTCGTCAATGGGTTGAACAAACGATGAAGAAGACACAAAAAAGAGCAACAGCAAACAGAGGACAGACCAACGACAAAGAAGACACAAAACAGATATAGCAATAGCTAACAGAGAACAGAAACAATGAGCTTGCGCAACTAGTTTGTTGTCTTAGCTTTAATTTTATTTATCCAACTAGTTGCGAAAAGAACTTGTTTATCCAATCAAGTATAAGAGATATTGGACTAATTCACACCACAATAAACTTGTTCTAAAATTCAGGGGACAAAGATCTCTTTTGTAGTTTTTGGAGTTAGCATATGCAGTTTCTTCATTTATTTTTTCACACATTCTTTCGTCTCTAAATCAAATACCAGACATGGAAGTTAGCATGCACAACCGCATATCTTTATCTGAAGCTTTACTTTTGATCATAAGATAAAAAGAGAAATAAAAAAGGTCAAGCAAATAGAGACCACGAGTCTGGTAAGAAATGATATAAAATCATTGCCACTCTTGATCCCATTTCCATATCCTACTTTGTTCTTCTGTGTCAACTCTTCACTACTGATGAGAGTAAATCCGACCTTCAAACTACTGAACATGTGGCACGTTTGGGTGGACTTACAGTCTTGCCTTCAGCTCGGAGATCGTCATCTTGCTGTCATCTCAAAGGATAAGAGTCACCTCGACAACATATAAAACTATCTCGGGCTTCTCAACTCAACTCGTGCTCATTAGCATTATCGACCTCTAAGAGGAGATCTTCCTATCGAGACAAGCTCCCTTCTAGGAGAGCTTCACAGTCCGACACTTGTGACCACTTGGCAGCACATGCAACAAGACCATCAACACGTAAGGTAAGCCTGTCAGGTAGCCGATCTCGGGCCCACTTCATACATTGGAAACATGGAGAACAAATCACCACAGCATGTCACAACTATGCACCAAGTGGCCAATGCATACTACAAGTGGCTTAACAGGTAGCCTTGATTAGGCTCCAGGTGCCCGGGCCAGGTTCCAGGTGTCTCGACCGAATACCAACGGGCCTGAATCAGGCCACAAATGTCTGAGTCGAGCACTATGTGGCAACGCTCGAGTAACAGGTGTCTTAACAGAGCCCCAGGTGTCCTATGTGGCCGAACTCGAGTAACAGATGTCTTAACAAAGCCCCAGGTGTCCTATACGAACTCCACCAAGGCAAAGTAAGCTCTAGGTGTCTCAAGCTACAATAGGTGTCCTACATCTGTCCAATATGTATATACTCTGATAGGCATCCTGAATCCTATATAAGGGGCAGGTTAGCATTCAATTCATACTTTATAACTCACTGAATTACAAGCCCGGGATATCACCCCGGGCCCTTTAACCTTGTTTTCCTCCTTACAGGATATGCCCAAACTGTTCCAGGGACTGAAGCATTTTTCGATGGCATCAACTACCAAACACATAATGACAATGACAATACTCTATCAATAGACCAAACCATTGATGAAGATAACTATAAAATCAACGCATACTAGATTCATGAAACATATCACCCTGTGAAACCAGAGTTCAAAGTTCAAACTAGAGCCAGCTCTCTGCATCTGATCTTGCCTGTTTAAGCAGGCAAGGTATGTCAGCAAATGCTAAGACAACTAACTACTTACCTAACCTCTCGCCTTGCCTGTTTAAGCAGGCCACCGCACCTTATCTGGGCACACTGATGGCAGTATCTGATCTTGCATTGAGGAGTGTTACTCCATGTTTTCTCGCAGTAACAATCCATCATTGCGTAAAAGTGGCCTGGGAGATCAAACAGATGATGCATATCATCTTGTTGTATTGCACAAACGGCAAATGACACAAATTGAAACATAGCGACATACTGTGAGTGAGACATTCTGTATAGTGGGGTGTCAATTGGATTCCAGTCCAATGTGAATCCATTATAAAGGGACCAGATCTAATCCAATTCACTGAATAATTTGGACTGGTCCAATTTAATGGCTGGACAGCTGGACTATCCAATGATTTAGATTGGTTTTAACCCAAATCCGAGTTATTGACACCTATATTCTTATCTTATATCAATGGACCAAATATCGACTTAATCCAAATCAATCCAACAAAAATTTATTATGGAAGAATGAGGTCCAATCCAATCTGATAAATATTTTGAACTGAATTAGTCCAATCTTATTAATCCGTCCAATATGTCCAAATTGATTTTGGACTGAACGAGTCCAATCCAAAACCAGTCGATTGACACCCTTATCGTATACTTTTCAATTCAATTCTCGTTAGTGTTGGACGATAAGAAAGGAAGAAATCTATGCCTTAATTAAATCAGGGCCATGAACCACCAATTGATGGACAGGTGAATTGGGATCTTCTCCTCACTCAGGGCGCCTCACAGATACATCCCAACATGCATTGAGAAATGAATAACATTTCCCGTAAATAATAGCATATAAATACGGGAGATGCTCTCAATACACGCTGGGATGTGCCTGTGAGATCGGTGTGAGGCGCCATGTATGAGGAACAAGTCATTACTCATGTCATTGGACATGACATTGCCATGTCATTGATGGATTGCCATGTGAGATCGGTGTGAGGCGTCCGGTCTCTGGACGGGTGCCTGCATCCCATGGCATTGCCATGTGTAAGCACCAAGTCATTACTCATCCATCAATGGTTCCGTGAATCCCATGCACATACATACACATACCTCCCAGATTCGCAGTTTGGAGTAGTTGATGATGTAATATGCCATGTCGAATTGGATCTGGTTTCCTCGAGGATACACCGGCTATATTTCTCTGACTCTGACAACGGCATCCTTGGGATTCAAGAATTTGGCGATGCTCCTCTGCTGTGTATGCTCGCAGGCTTCACAAGGCCGGCCATTTTCGCAACAGTGTTACTGATGTTAGGGGCCACCATGGGTCTGGTATGGCAGAGAGGATCGATGAACAAATGATGAAGGATTAAAAGACTAGTTCCAGGGATCAAGAAAGATTTGAATGAACCACGATGAGACCAAGAAAACGACTTTTGGTTGGTGTATTGTAATGTATAATTATGGAGATTGGAAAGACAAAGAGAGAGTAGTTAAGTAGGCTGATGCTGATACTGGAAAGAACTTCTATAGAAAAATGGAGGATTTTGCTTACTGGGTTTTAGCACAAGGCGAGAGGCTGCGGGAAAAGAATTCACCAGAGGGAATTTTCTTGAGAGGGAAACAGGTGAAATTACCGGAAAGTTCCCTTCTTCTTCCTTTTCTTTTTCTTTTCTTCTTCGTACCCCTATTCCATCACCATCGCTGCAATTCGAACTAATGGCAGTAGCAACCTCCCTCCTCTATCCTCCATGCTCCCCTCTCTTTCTCTCTCACTCTTCCTTTATTCGTCCTCTTCTTCATTGTCATTACCGCTGTGGCACTAGACCCAAACTACACATATGGTTTTAAGTATTGGATTGTCACAAAGTTCAGGGACCAAATGCCACTTCTCTAGTGGAGATACTATATTATTGAGGGTATAGTATGATGCTTTGAACCATGAGTATTGCTTGGAAAACTTGGGTTGGACCTTATTTATGGAGGGTTCAGGTTGAGCCCTCGGGTGGACTAAGCCCATATGGTGCCCAGCTCAACACGAGCGCCTCCCAAACAGATCTCGAATTTCTTGAGATCATGATCAGCCAATAGATCTTGAATTTTCCGAGATTACGTTGAGAACTCGTCTCGGCTTCGCCTGAATCGGAGGTAAACGATAAACCTTATCAACATATTACTCTTCTTAAAAAACGGAACAAACCTTATCTCCACAACCCGGAACTCTTTCGTAAGGCCCACGACTACTCCAGTATATAAAGACATGAAACCTCAAGGCAAAGGTATGCGTGATTATTCTACTCACTAATACTCAAACTCTCAAGCATTCAACTCGCATTCACAGCATAAGTACTGACTTAAGCATTGGAGTGGCCTCGTCGGGTTAGCTACCACAGTTTCTCTGATCCACTGCTTTGCATATTGATCCAGCTCACCGCCCAATTGAACTTTGGATTGCCCTCCAGCTAGGAGTAGCCAGATCGCGCACCATCAAGAACGACGGCGCACATCTCTTTTTGACGAAAGTTATATTCTCCATTGCTCTAAATACCCTTCTCTTTCCATTGTTCTATTTCTAATTCTGTTACATCTTTATTGCTGTTATAGAATTCTGCTGACATAGTTGCTCATTCTAGTCGATCAATTCCATCTTTTCAACCTTAAAATCTCTTAGGAACGTAAGAACTTTATTGCTTCCATAGGAACGGTTTGTTTACAACATCTGCTATTGCAATTTTAGCCTTAAAAAGCTAATATAAACTTGGAGACAGCACCTGTTTCACTACGAGTTGATGGAGGCCCATCTCACCCCTAGGGGCGGCAGCTCCTAGGATAAGGACAAGAGTCCAAGATAAGTCAAGAAAGGATAATTCAAGACCCATCAAGACTTATCAAGAATCCAAAGATTATCAAGACTCTTCCAAGATTAGCAAGAATTCAAGACTCCAATCAAGATCCAACAAAGACTCCAAAAAGCATCAAGAAATCCAAGACTCTCAGATTCATGCATAAGGAGAGCCAGGGAGATCAGACGGTGGAAGATCAAGCCCAAGAATTCCAAGAGGGTTCGACCTTATCAAGACAGCCCTAGAGGATCAAGATCAAGATCAAAATTCATGTTCTTTCCTAGTTCTTTTACAATTTCTAAATGTATTATAAATACTGCTATTTTCCCAGAATTATTAATCAATTCATACTTCACATTTTTCAGAATTTCTTCAAGTTCTCTTCTTGAATTTTCGTCACCTTTTCTCTCTCCTAGAGAATTCGGTGTTCTTCGCTAGAAGCTAGCGACCGCCCGGTGCTTGCATAGCCAGCCCGGTTTCTCATTGCTTCCACGCTGCATCAGGTGGTATCAGAGCAGGGAATTTGCCCAATCATGTCCAACCCAGACGGTAGTAGTCGCAACCCACCCCGTGACGGAGATTAGGGGTTTCTAGCTGTTTGGAGAGCAATCGAAGAACAGCGTACAACCACACGTAACATCGAGCAGTAGTTGGCAGAGATGGCTGAACAACTGCGAACCTTGTTACGGGAGGTTGCTCCACGGAACCGGGAACATCCAAAGCAAACCGAGGGAGACGACCATGACAGACCACCCGTCCATACTGCGCTATGACGACCAGTCCTGGACGATGACAGTGATGATGATCTGGAATTTGGTGGTGCTCCAGTTCTTCCCGGCAACGACAGAAACGGTAGAAATTGGCACAATCAAGGTAATTTCAATCCCCGTAGGAATAATGATCAAATTAAACTCAAGGTAGATATTCCTACTTTTAGTGGAGATCTTGGTATAGAGGGACTTCTGGATTGGATCACAGAAGTCGATAGGTTCTTTGATTACATGGAGATACCAGAGGAACGAAGGGTAAAACTAGTAGCTTTCCAATTAAAGGGAGGCACATCTGTTTGGTGGGAACGGATGAGAGAGACCCGGATGAGAGAAGGGAGGGGTCCTGTTCGAACCTAGAGGCGCGTGAAACAATTAATCAGAGGTAGATTTTTACCTCCTGATTATGAACAATATATGTTTGAATCTTATCAGAGGTGTGCGCAGGGTTCACGTAGTGTTAATGAGTACACATCAGAATTTTTAAGATTAGCAGAAAGAAACCAGTTGTTGAAAGCGATAACCAGCAGGCAACCCGTTATCTGAGCAAGTTGAGACCGTCCATCAGGGACAAAATTGGTGTACAGATGGTTCTCAGTGTGCAGGAAGCAAAGGAACCTAGCCTTGAAAGCAGAATTAATGTTCCAAGACAAGGCACGCAGTGATAATTACCGCCGGTACAGTAGGAGCGACAACAGACCGGCAACTGTCGACAGGAACAAATCAATCCTGGCAATACAACCTTCTCACCCGGCAAGCACAAGTAACGCCGGTAAGGCTACTACAGGAGGACATACTCGAGTTAATCCTTCCAACCCTCCTAAACCCAGTAACCCTTATGCAAGGCCTGCTCCTATTAAATGTTTTAAATGTAATGAGGTGGGACATAGATCCAATGACTGTCCTAAGAGGAAGGCAGTTAATATGGTAGAAAGGGAGGAGGAAGAAGATATTGAGGAAGTATACTGTGGACCTGATGGGGAGGATGAAGAGGGTCCATATGAACATGAGGAGTATACTTGTGTGGTAAGAAAATTAATGTTGTCCCAGAAAAATAATGATACTTCTCAAAGGCACAGATTATTTCGTACCAGATGTACTATCAAGGGAAAATTATTTAATTTAATTATTGATAGTGGCAGTTAGGAAAATATTATTTGCAGGGATGCCATCCAACAATTACAGCTGATTCCTGAAAAACATCCCAACCCATACACAATTGGGTGGATCAAGGAAGGAGGCGGCGTACGAGTGGAAGAACGCTGCAAGGTACCTTTTTCAATTGGTAAGTACCATGATGAAGTATATTGTGATATTGTAGATATAGATGCTTGCCATATTTTGTTAGGGAGGCCTTGGCAATTTGATACAGATGCAAGGCACATGGGTAGGAAAAATACCTACCAACTTGAAAAAGATGGTACACGTTATACTTTGTTACCCATAGCAGAAAAAAATATTACAAATACTCCAAAGGCACATGAGAAGAATTTCCTTACCATCACCCATCATCATGCTGAATTTGTTAAAGAATGTAAGGATACTCATGAAATACATTTGCTAGTAGTAAAAGGAGAAGATGTTAATGATGAAAATAAAATTCCAGCTGAAGTACAGAGACTACTGGATGAATTTAATGATGTAGTTCCAGAGGAGTTACCAAATGAACTCCCTCCCGTGAGAGATATACAACACCATATTGATTTTGTTCCAGGTGCTAGTCTACCTAACCTTCCACATTACAAGATGAGTCTTAAGGAGAATGAAATCTTACGGGAAAAGGTAGAGGAATTATTGAAAAATGGACACATTCAAATCAGCATGAGTCCTTGTGCAGTACCTGCCTTACTTACACCTAAGAAGGATGGAAGTTGGAGAATGTGTGTCGACAGCAGGGCCATTAACAAGATTACTACTGGGTACAAATTTCCCATTCCTAAGCTGGACGACATGCTGGACCAACTGAGCGGAGCTGTAGTTTTCTCAAAAATAGATCTCAAGAGTGGATATCATCAAATCAGGATCCATCCCGAAGATGAATAGAAGACATCCTTCAAGATTAGAGATGACTTGTTCAAGTGGTTAGTCATGCCTTTTGGACTAACCAACGCACCCAACACATTCATGAGGCTGATGAACCAGGTATTGCGCCCCTTCATTGGTAAATTTGTGGTAGTCTATTTTGATGATATTTTGATATACTGCAAATCTATCACTGAGCATGTGGGACATATTAGGGAGGTCCTGAAAACATTGAGGGAAAATAAATTATATGCTAATTTGAAGAAATGCATCTTTATGAATGATAATTTATTATTCCTGGGATTTATTATAAGCAAGGATGGTGTGAAAGTAGATGAAGAAAAAGTGAAAGCCATTAAGGAGTGGCCGACCCCATCCATTGTCATAGATGTCAGGTGATTTCATGGGTTGGCAACCTTCTATAAGCGCTTTATTAAGAATTTTAGTAGTATCATGGTTCCCATTACTGAATGCTTGAAAAAGGGTAAATTTTAATGGGGAGAAGAACAAGAGCAAAGTTTTGCTCTCATAAAAAAAAAATTATGTACTGCTCCTGTTCTTGCCTTACCAGATTTTAATAAATTATTTGAAGTTGAATGTGATGCCAGTGGAGTTGGCATAGGGGCTGTATTGTTCCAAGAGAAAAGACCCATTGCTTTCTTCAGTGAAAAATTATGTGAAGCTAGGAGAAAGTGGTCTACTTATGACAAGGAGTTCTATGCTGTGGTTAGAGCCTTGAAGACATGGAAAAACTATTTAATTGCAAAAGAATTTGTTCTCTATACTGACCACTAGGCCCTAAAATATCTTAGTGGGCAAAAGCAATTAAGAAGTGATTTACATGCCAGATGGTTTGCTTTCCTAGACAAGTTCCCATATAAAATTGTGTATAAGACAAAATGACAAAATAAAGTGGCTGATGCACTTAGTAGGCGTGTAGCTCTCATCAAGACCTTCAGTGTTGAGATTATGGGTTTTGAGTGCCAAAAAGACTTATATGCCCAGGATGAAGACTTCCAACAGGTATGGGAGAAATGTGTGAATAAGCAGTCAGCTGAAGACTTCTTTATCTATGATGGGTTCCTTATGAAAGGGGAACAACTGTGTATCCCTTGCACCTCCCTCCGTGAAAAGATCATCAGGGATTTGCATGGGGGTGGACTAGTAGGACACTTGGAAAGGGATAAAACGGTAGAAGCAGTTAAGGGGCGATATTATTGGCCGAAATTAAGAAGGGACGTGTCTACTATTGTAAGCAGGTGTATGTTTGTCAGACAGCTAAGGGACAAACCCAGAACATAGGTCTCTACATGCCCCTACCCGTTCCTACTGCTATATGAGAAGACTTGTCCATGGATTTTGTGCTAGGCTTGCCAAAGACCCAGAGGAACATGGACTCCGTCTTCATGGTGGTTGATAGATTCTCAAAAATGACTCACTTCCTCCCATGCAAGAAAACAGTAGATGCATCTGCAATAGCCAAATTATTTTTCAGGGAGATTGTCCGCTTGCATGGGGTACCCAAGACCATCACATCAGACCATGACACACGGTTCCTCAGTCACTTTTGGATGACCCTGTGGAGGTTGTTTGATTCATCACTTAATTTCAGCAGTACAGCCCATCCGCAGACAGATGGACAGACAAAAGTGGTAAACCGGATCTTAGGGAATTTAATTCGCAGCATATGTCGGGAGAGGCCAAAACAGTGGAATTTCGCCATAGCTCAGGCTGAGTTCGCCTATAACAATGCAGTGCACAGTTCTACAGGAAGATCCCCATTCTCCATCGTATACATGAAGGTACCTAACCATGCACTGGATTTAGTAAAGCTACCTAGAGTACCCAGCGCCAGTATCTCAGCAGAACAGATGGCAGAACAAATCCAGTCCGTCCAAGAGGCCATGAAGCAGAAGCTTGAGCAATCCAACGCCAAGTACAAGATGGCCACAGACAAGCACCGACGGTCTCAAGTGCTTGATGTAGGTGATGAGGTTATGGTCTTCTTAAGGAAAGAAAGAATTCCCTGTAGGTACCTACAACAAGTTGAAGCCTCGGAAGTATGGTCCATACAAGATCATGAAGAAGATTAATGATAATGCCTATATAGTGGACCTACCAGATCATATGGGTATATCCAAGACCTTCAACGTTGTTGACCTTCACCGGTACCTGCCAGAGGTAACACTTGCCTATCCTAGTCACGACTCGGGGTCGAGTTCTCTCCAAGTGGGGGAGAATGATGGAGGTCCATCCCAAGGCCCATCTCACCCCTAGGGGCGGCAGCTCCTAGGATAAGGACAAGAGTCCAAGATAAGTCAAGAAAGGATAATTCAAGACCCATCAAGACTTAATCCAAGACTTATAAAGAATCCAAGATTATCAAGACTCTTCCAAGATTAGCAAGAATTCAAGACTCCAATCAAGATCCAACAAAGACTCCAAGAAGCATCAAGAAATCCAAGACTCCCAGATTCATGCATAAGGAGAGCCAGGGAGATTGGATGGTGGAAGATCAAGCCCAAGAATTCCAAGAGGGTTCGACCTTATCAAGATAGACCAAGAGGATCAAGATCAAGATCAAGATTCATGTTCTTTCCTAGTTCTTTTACAATTTCTAAATGTATTATAAATACTGCTATTTTCCCAAAATTATTAATCAATTCATACTTCACATTTTTCAGAATTTCTTCAAGTTCTCTTCTTGAATTTTTGCCACCTTTTCTCTTTCCTAGAGAATTCGGTGTTCTTCGCTAGAAGCTAGCGATCGCCCGGTGCTTGCATAGCCAGCCCGGTTTCTCATTGCTTCCACGCTGCGTCACGAGTCCAGCAACTTTTTCCTATTAACCCATAAGCTCATACCTAGGTCTTACCGCCTAGAAAATCATATGAAGTGCCCATGGCTAATCATTACTTGGGGCCCATTAGGCACGTCTTTTTGAGAAGATCTTCTTGTAGCTCTGATAGTCAAAAGGCGCATTGAGCTTTTGACATAAGATCTGGGCAGCCCGAAGACAGTTTGGCAGACGTGCGTCTACCCGCGTCTTTCGACGCACCGTCTTTTGGTGGCTAGATTTTCCTTAAGCCAAATGGGAATAGACCAAAAATCGGTCTTCCTGGCTTGTAAACAGCTGAAAGACCACGTGGAAAGATGTGCCAAATGGGCCCTTGTTTTCCTACTTTTATGGCACCCATGTGGAACCCAACCAACACAAAGCCCCATGCTCAAGCATATAAGATGGTTAAGAGCTCTCAGAAGTATAGAACCTGCCCCCAAACTTTGTTTTACAACATAGAACCCACCCCTTGAATTTTTTTATTTCAAGTCATTCAAACTCAGGTCATAGGAGTACACCTAAATTGATGTTTGTCATTCTTGAAGTAGTGAGTGAGTTCTGGTGATTATTTGTTAGTGATGTAACTGATACACATCCAACATGCGCGTCCCAAGGGATAAGATAATCTTGATAATCGCCTGATATTGTTATCTCCTCTTGGAGATAAGCTTAATATTGTAATCTGTTCAGACACATCTCTGTAACCAGTATATATATTGCAAATGGATCTAATGAAAATATTGAACTTCGACCCAGTTTCTTGTTTATCTTGGTATCAGAGCCATTAAAAAAAAATGGCTTTCACTTCATCTTCTCTCTCTTCCTTCGCTCCCTCTTCCACTCTATCTCCCTTAGGTAATCTCTCTAATCTTATATAAGTGAAATTAGACAAGCACAACTTTCTTCTCTAGAGGGCTCAATACCAACCATTACTAGAGGGCCTTCACCTCTTTGGCTACCTTGATGGATCAGTCCCTTGCCCACCAATGAATGTCACCACTGAGAAAAATAGTGTAGTTGGGACCAGATCTAGTAGGCACATCAAATTAAGCACGTTAAATGAGCATTTGATAAATATTTTGACAACTATCAAAAGTGGGTATTAATCTTTTTCAAGGGTAGGGTGAGGGTATTTTAAAGGGCAAGTGTCAAAAAAAAATTCAAGTGCTCATTGAGTGTGCTTACAACTTCGTGCCTACCTCATATGAACCCTATAACACCTCCTCAATCAACCCTGACTATCTCAACTGGTGCACTCAAGGCAAACTGCTATTGAGTTGGCTTCTCACAACTCTGAAGGAAGAAGCCCTTGCCACTGTGGTTGGTTGTAGTACATCCCATGAAGCTTGGAGTACCCTATGCCATGTCTATGCCTCTCCATCACATGCTCATCTCATGCAGATTAAACATGTTCTACATCATCTGAACAAAGGATCCAAATCAATGACTGAATATCTCTACAAGGTGAAGTCTCTCACTGATTTCTTAGTTGTCGTTTGCCGTTGGGCATCCCTTACATATAGATGATATTATTCTTTACACTATTGGTGGACTTGGCTCTAAATATGATTCATTAGTCACTACTATCACCACTAAAACTGATGAAATATGAATTGATGAGTTGCATGGACTTTTACTCCAACATGAACTTCATTTTGAATGCCAATCTTCACATTCAAATGTTACTCTCCAAGCTAATATTATTATGCACAAGTCTCACCCTCCATAGGACCGACCCTTCTCTAATACTCGTGGTCGTGGTGGTTTTCCCACTCGGGGAAGAGGTCATGGTCGCTCTCCTAATATGCCTGGACCTGGCTCTTCTGCACCTAAAGTGACATGCCAAGTTTGTGGGAAAGTAGGACACTCAACCCTCTCTTACTCCCATTGCTTTGATCTAGCATTTCAGGCATCAAACTCATCTACCAACTCAAAGGCCTTATCTGCAACTCATACAACTGATACTACAGAGAATGATTGGTACCCTAACAGTGGTGCAACTCATCATCTCAGTTTCGAATTAGGCAATCTCTCCATTCACAATACTTATCATGGCAATGACAAAATCGCTGTTGGAAATGGCATAAGTTTGGATATTCATCATACTGGGACTACTGTTCTACATACTCCCCTTCGTTCCTTTCATTTAAAGAATATACTTCATGTCCCTGACATAACCAAAAATCTCCTATCTGTTCGACAATTTTGCCATGATAATGATGTTGTGTTTGAATTTACTGCTTCTAGGTTTACTGTCAAGGACAAACACCAGAGGACCCCACTCATTTTCAGGCAGCTTAAGGATGGTTTATATCATCTTGACGTATCTTCAGTTGCTTTCGAAAAGTCTTCTAATAATGGACGACTTGTGACTATGATGGGCACTCAAACTTATCTTCTTGATTGGAACTATAAGCTTGGTCATCCACATGAGGGTGTACTTCAACATTTGGCTCGTCACAAGCTTATCTCTGTCAGTACAAAAGGCAACTTACCTATGTTTTCCTCTTGCCTTCGTGGCAAAGCTCATGATGGACATTGATATTAGTTTTTGATGATGAACATTGCATTTAATTTATTTTGACATATGGGGACCAACCCTGTGAGTTTCTGATGATGGACATTGATATTATATTATCTTTGTTGATGCCTTTAGTCGTTTTACTTGGTTATTCCCTATTAATGCTAAATCTGATGCACTATCGATTTTCATCTCCTTTCGTAACATGGTTGAGAAACTATTGGGTCGCTCTATTAAAATTTTTCAATCTGACGAAGGTAGTGAATTTAAGAAATTCAAAAATTATCTTTCTGAGGGTGGCATTGTCCATCGCCTCAGCTACCCCCACACTCATATTCAGAATGGGGTTCTAGAGCAAAAGCATCATCACATCGTTGATACTACACTTACATTGCTTGATCGTGCCAAATTACCACATACTCTATGGCATGAAGTTGTTTCTACTGTTGTATACTTAGTCAATCGATTGCCCTCCCCTTCTCTTTGCCACAAGTCCATTTGAGCTATTATTTAGAAACCACCCAGATTATGGCTTTCTAGAGGTCTTTGGATGTGATTTCTATCCAAATTTGCGACCATACAATAGAGCAAAATTTGATTTCCGCATTGACTTGTGCACATTCATCGGTTACAGCCCGAATCACAAAGGATATCGTTGCCTCCATGTTCCTACTGGCCGCATCTATGTATCACATGACGTGGTTTTCAATGAGTCCTTTTTCTCTTATAAGGACATGAAAGACTCTCCCACCATTTCATCCTCAATGGACACCACCTCTATTTTGGGGCCACCACCATGTGTGTTTCCTTCTCAGCCCACTATAGATGTTGAATCTCCATTGCATCCACCCCACATACCCTTTGGACACCACCATTAATGATGCCATAGTTCAACCTGACACCTCCACTGCTACCACAAGACCCACCCCCTCTGATGAGCCTCGTGACTCCACTGAAATATCTTCTACCACGTCCACTCATGGCATGCAAACCCGATCTAAATCCGGTGTCTACAAGTCTAACCCACATTATGCACTAAGTGTTACTTCTCTTCCTGAAGAGGGACCTTCTTCTTACTCCATTGCCTCACGTGACAGTCGATGGCATGCTACAATGAGTGATGAGTTTCATGCTCTCTTACGAAACGACACCTGGTCTTTGGTTCTTCCTCCTTGAAGTCACAATATTATTCCTTGCAAATGGGTAATTAAAATTAAAAGAAAGAGTGGTGGTTCAGTGGAATGCTTCAAGGCCCATCTAGTCGCCAAGGGCTTCCACCAACAAGAAGGCATTAATTTTGACAAGACCTTTAGCCCGGTTGTTAAACCAGCCACTGTACGAGTCAGTCTCTCTCTTTCCATATCACACTCTTGACCCATTCGCCAACTAGACATCAACAATGCATTCCTTTTATGGTAATATCTCTAAAGAGGTTTACATGGCCCAACCTCCAGACTTTGTTGATCCTTTACAACCCTCACATGTATGCAAGTTACATTGCTTCATTTATGGCCTCAAGTAGGCCCTACGTGCTTGGTTTCAATAGCTACGGGATTGTCTTGTTCTTTTTGGTTTCATGGAATCCAAGGTGAATGCTTTGTTATTTATTCTACACACTCACTCTGCAGTTGCCCTTGTTTTGGTATACATTGACGGCATTATCATCACTGCTTCTACATTTGATGTGGTGGTTGATATCATATCTCATCTCTCCTCTAATTTTTCTCTCTGGGACCTTGGTTCTCTTAGTTACTTCTTAGGGATTGAATGTCTACCTATTGCTAATGGTCTTCATTTATCTCAACAAAATTATGCTCTTGGACTCCTCAAACACACCAACATGTTGGATGCTAAGCCCTGTTCAACCCCCATGGCTGCTGACACTCAATTAGTCTGACTCCACTGACCTTTTTGTTGATCCCTCTCTATACAGACAGGTGGTGGGGGCACTTCAATACCTCACTGTAACACGCCTAGACCTCTCCTTCCCTATCAATAAGGTTTATCAATTCATGGCCAATCACTCTAATGTTCACTTGGCAGCTATTAAATGTATCTTATGTTATGTTAAACATACAACCTCTCTTGGCATTACATTCACCAAGTCATCTTCCATGCAACTATATGGCTTCAGTGGTTCGGATTGGGCTGGCTACCATGAAGAAAGACGCTCCCATGGTGGTTTCTGTGTGTTCTTGGGAACAATCTTATCTCTTGGTCATCAAAGAATCACTCTACCATCTCTCGATCTAGCATAGAAGTTGAGTATCGATCTCTTGCCATTCTTGCTACTGAACTCACGTGGCTCCAAATGCTCCTTCATGAAATTGGTTTTCCCCTTTCCTCACCTCCTATATTGTGGTGTGAAAACATAGGAGCGACCTACCTTGCATCTAATCCCGTCCAACATATGTGCATAAAGCACATTGAATTGGACTTCCACTTTGTTCGTGAGAAAGTGCAAAGGTGGCTGCTTGACATTCGGTTTATATCCACTAAAGATTAGACTGCTGACATCTTTACAAAGCCACTCCATATATCTCGATTTTCCTTTCTTTGTGATAAGCTTCGACTATCAACCCTGTCTTGCTTGAGGGGGGTGTTAGTGACATAACTGATGATGCACGTCCAACATGTGCGTCCCAAGGGATAAGATAATCTTGATAATCACCTGTTATTGTTACCTCCTCTTGGAGATAAGCTTAATCTTGTAATTTGTATAGTCAGACACGTCTCTATAACTTGTATATATATATTGCAATTGGATCCAATGAAAACATTGAACTTTGACCCAGTTTCTTGTTTATGTTATTTGATCACCGGTGTGAGGGATCTTCGATCCGTTGAGAAGAGAACATGCAAAAACAACATTAGAAGAAGAAGAAGAAGGGAGAATACCGTACCTGCTGGAATGCCGAATTTCTTGCTGTTACTACATAATCAAGGATGGGTTAGGTCTCGGAGGAGATGAGGACAAGAGATAGGGAGGGGAGAGTTCGAATGATTAGGGCTCGGATTTCTTTCCACCTATTCACACCTTTTTTTTTGCATTTTTATCTTTTTGTTGGTGATTGAACTGGGTTTGTTAAAGTTAGTGATTTTGCAGGTTTGTTAAAGGAAACACATACACAATGGAGTAGCACTCCCAACCTCCCAAAACCCCAATAGGCCAATAGCCTCAACTCGTTGAATGTGATCGGGTTTGATCCCAAGCACACTGGTTAAAAGTAAAGAAATAAAACTTAAGTTGATCGGCTTAGGCCAATAGACTATCTTTTTTTTTTTATATTTGGTTCCATGCACCATTGATAACTTCCCCCCTTGACCCCCTTTTCTCCAAAGTGCTTGGTGAGACGTTATCTTCTTAGTAGTAGCTAGTTGGGCCAATATTTTTGTATCAACTCCAGAGATTTCAAAGAAGTACATAATTGATACGAGTCTATGGCTTACAATTTAATGATTTAGATTTGAAGTAGTAGTACATAATGTCATTTAACACAACTCTATGACACCCAAGGATTAAAGTATTGGTATCGAGTATTGTATCGGACAACTTGGATATTGATACACTTTGGAAATGCATGGATACGGACGAAAAATATGAAAAACTTGGATACACTAGGGAAACACATGTAAATTTCATAAATACATTAATAACACTAAATTTATGGTCAAATAGCCATAAATAATGTATAAATATATATTTAATGGTATACATAAAAATATATTATAATTAAAAGAAGAATGCACATATATCATACAATGCATTAATTAAGAGTCCAAGATGGACTTATTATATTTATACTAATTATTATATCAATTATTTTCTATTTTATTATTTTTATATTTGAACATTAACAAAAAAAGTTAACCAAATATTAAATACTTAATAAGTTATAAAACTATATAATTTTAACTTAAAATATATAAAATTGGTTAAAATTTCTAAGATATATATCATATGCAAATTCATAATTTTTAATTATTAAAATAATTATTTCGTTATTAAAATTTTATTTGTATAATTTTTTTTTTGAAATTAAAAATCAAATTTTCATATAAATGTAAATTAGTGGATTTGATAAATTCAATTTAATATTATATTCTTGAATATTTTGCAAATAGATTTTTATTTTTTATAAATAATAAATATGTTGTCATTTAATGTGAATTTAAATATTAACTAATAATTATAAAATATATAAAATTTGTAAGATATATATCATGTGCAAATTTATAAATTTTAAGTAGTAAGGTAATTATTCTACTAGTAATATTTTATTTGTATAAATTTCTTGAGATTAAAATCATCTTTTGATGTAAATATATATATATATTTTTTGGTACTCCTTTTGATGTAAATATAGAATTGATAGATTATTTATTCTATTTGTTCATAAAATATGAATTTTAAATATTATTTATTTTAATTTTTAATTGGGGCTATTAAACAAAAATATTGATTATTTATTTGAATAGACATTAATAAAAATTGTGTTATTTCGCTAAATATTACAATGCATGGCATGGCCAAATAGTTTAATGGAGATTTTAAGACTTTTTGGCACCACACGCATGGTATTCTGGGTTCAAATCACACTATTAGCAGTGTTTGCAGTTCGAATTGAAAATGCTGCATATCAACCGATAAAATGGGATACGGGCAAATATGCACCCATATCCGTCAGATATACACGATTTACAGCCCTAATACAAACAGGTCCAATACAGATTTCTGAATTCAACTGCAGAATTATAAATATTCAAAATGTTAAAAATCCCTATTCTATAAGTTAATGACCGTCCATGGATTGGCATCAATTTTGATCTGACACCACTCCAACTGTATTTTCGACCTAAAAATTCTAAACCGTCATTCTCCCAAAATTTTATCAAGACGTGTCATACCACGTGTCTCAATGGTTTTATTGCGCGCTGCCTGCAAGAATTCTTGGCCTTAAGGATTGGGATGGGATTACATGAAATTAAGGCGTTGTGTGGGAAGGGAAAAATCAGGATCAGTGGTTTCGTCCTTGCATCACGTGAAGATAAGGTGATGTGGCGATTGCCTATTGGTTCAGTAGCGTAACTATTGTGAATATAATTGTGGTGGACGACGAATGGGAATCTGGCATACAAAGCGCTCCCAGTCCCAATTCCTAGACGTTTACTTTTTGTCTTATTATTACCATGTTGAATTTCTGATTTAAATGTGGTCATATTAATTAGATCTTCCCCGGTTACTACGACTTACGAGTTACGACAAACAAAAATCACAAAAGTGGTGAGGATTAAATATGTATTTTGGAGCTAAGCAATGGCCAATGGAGAGAACAGGACACACTGTCTCCCATTACCATTACCATGTCTTTCTTTGCTTTGCTTTGCTTTACTTTGCCATTTACCGTTCCGTATTCTCTACCAAACTTCTTCTATTATTTTTTAAAAAAACGTTGTCGGCCACGCGTGGCAAATGGCAATCAATCCTCACTTATACTTTGTACTACTCACATTTACTACGACAATATCGTTAACGTTGCACACTACATCCCTGCCGTATATTAATACACGGTAAGGATGATGTACTGTAAGACGTTGTGGGGCGCCTCTTACGAGACACAGATTTGAACTCTGTTAGTAGGGCTCCACCTTGAATCAGTGAAGTGGGGCAACTGCAGTATATCTAAATACCATAATTTTCTGTTTTAACCCTGCGCTATATAAACGTATCTAGCAAAATGTGGACTTCCTACTTGCAGTTCTGTACCTGTATGATCGAAGGAGAAGCGAGCAACCACCAACCATTCTAATTCCAAATCATGAATGACGGAGACGAAACAAGTCAAACAACAACATAGGACCTGTAGGTGAGTTGAGTTTTCCTAATACCATACCCACCAGCAAGACCATATTTTTTTTGGAGAAATACGGAAACACCCGATGCAGAATTTTGAATTCCAGCCTCTCTCCCTCTATTATTATTAGCCCCCTCTCTCTCTCTCTCTAAATCACATCCTCTCTGTGAATTTAGTATTAATTCACAGTCAGATGCATTCCTCATGTACTATGGAGTTATAAAATTTTGATCTAGGCTGATTGGTCATTCTCACCTATTTTTTCTAAGGTAAAAAAACTCTATTACAGAGAGTCGACTGTATTATAATAAAATAGAGTAGACTGTATTATTTATTTAATAAAAAAATATTAAATAATATGAAGTACATGAAAAATAAGTCATTATTAAGGGAGTTCACATTTCACCCCCACATATTGAAAGCATTTTCTGGTGATGACATCATCGATTTTGATATTATCATCGGGAGATATTTACAATACATGACGGGATGTGCTGTAGGACATTATGGGGCGGAGATGTGAACTCTTATTAAGGCCCAAATGTAAATATACAGTGCCTTCCTTAGAATCTGTTTGGTATGGTTTCTGCATCGGAGGTGATAGAGCCGTGATGGTTGAACGCCTGTGCTTTCCAGCAGTTACCTAGAGTAGCTTCAAATTACACTCATTTCATAGAAGCATGCTTACCAGATTTTCACCAAATATAACTTAGCATTCATGTATGGGCCCAGCTTAAAATGCCATAAACTGTGTCTGGAAAGCCCTCCCAAACGCTTGTCGCAGGGTGGGCCGTGGGCCGGCCATACCATTCACACATTATTTTGAATTTTGATACGATTCTTGTTTAATTATTGATAGCTTGATACGAATGCCTAATAAGAGCCTTCCATATTTTGTTTTTCCACTCACCTCAAATGGAGGCTATGTTTGGCATTGATGCCACTTTTTCAAAAAAAAAAAAAAAAAAAGAAAAAAAACTTTGTTTCATATCATGTTTTGGGCGTTGGATAATAATATAGATCAATGCGTAGTGTCGATGCCAAATAAAAAAATGAGCCATTTTTTGAAAAATCAATGTAATAGACTCTTATGCATATAATACTGTTTTCTCAAAAAATATCTTTGGAGCAATGGCATCAATGCCAAATACCCAAAGATTTTAAAACCAAACCGGACAAGGAACCATTCTGGTTCTAGTTCCCGAGTCAAATGGTCCAATCATCTGATCCGAATAGATGGCTCGTTCTGACAAAATAAATTAATAAAAAACAACCAAAAATGTTGTTCGGGTTGACAGTTCAACGGTTCAACTGCCCATGTCAATGAATTGCTAACCAAATCACCTTTTTTTGGCCAAAAAACAGTTTTTGGGTAAAACCGAACCAATCAGATGACCGGTTCCCGGTTTTTCCGTTGAAAACCATGCAAATACCTACTTAGTAAAATCATCATAATTTATATATTCATTTTTTAGAAAAAGAATTAACGGATGAGAAATGTAAAATTAAATTTACCTCTTTGTGGACTGGAATCCGAAAGGAGGAGCAGGGGGTTAGGGTTTATTCCCGATACCAATAATTTTAAGATTAAAGAATCAAATAGTTAATAATAGAATATACGGTTAGGTGGAGGAAGCACCTATTACAACTTACAACTCGCATCCATCCATCTCTGTCTCTTGTCTTTTTAATCTTTTGAGAGCTGCAGATCTCCCTTGATTACCGAAGCTGCTTCTTATTTCCATTCTATCTCCAAAGGTAATACTGATCTTATTGAATTTCAGATCTTTCTGGTTGCTTTTTGATATTATTATACGATGAATTTCTTCCATTTTTCGTGGGTTAAAAAAAGTTGCATTTTTTTCCCTTTTCCCTGCTGAATTCCGTTGAATCTGAGTGATTTTTGTCGATTTCATTCTGAGTTTCTCGATCTGGATGGTTTTTAATGTCCGCTCTATTCGTTGTCAGATTGCTGTGTATTAAATCTTCTACGTCCTTGAACTTTTTGTTTGTTCACACGTCATTGCTAATTGAGCTTGATTCAGATTTTGCTTCTTCTGGAAATTACAGTGTTTCACTTCGAAGTTTCAATTATCTTTTTTTATTTTTTTGCATATTGATTACCGTATGTCTTAATATTTGATATTTCCTGCTTTTTTTGGCAATGATTTTTTTATCAATATTTCCTGCTAGTCTGCGTATTTTCATCTAGTATTGATTTCCTGCCTTTTGGATATTCTTGATTTCTATTAATGGGAGAGACCTTCTCGAACACTTGTTTTGTAACAAGATACAAATTTTCTTTTTGAATACATGACTTGTTCTTCTGACTTCTTGCCTTGATCTTCCGCCTTATTCACCTGATGCTTGCATTCTCAAGATGTGATTATGTAATTTCTTTTCACCATCTAAATTAGTCATTGATTTTTTAAGACCAGTTATTCTTTCCCTCTTCTTTTAGTTGTTGACTTTGTTTTCATGAGCATGTGCTCCCCAAATAATTTTTGTGAAAGCTTTGTCTTTGATTTCAAAATTCAGGGAACGTGGATCTGGTTATTAACTTTCTTTGGCTGTAAACCCATTTATCTGTTAAGTTGCAGGAGATTCCTACTAATCATAAGCCAAAATAAATATCTCATTTATTATGCTTTGCTGTCTCTACTTGTATATAATACCTTCTCCTACATTTATGTTTTTAATTCAATATCCATTCCTGTACAAATATCTCTGCAGTATCTTTTGGTTAAACAATGGTATTAGTTCATATCAACTCAGAAAGAGTTCTTCTAGTCTGGGAGGCTATTGAAATATTGAATTCTCCTTTATTTTTATTCATTCTTCACTATCTTCTGGTTTTAATAATATTCTATAACTCTTTCTATTTCTCCTTGTAAATTCTGAAGTGTAATCCTTTTTATTCCTTATTCAGGTCTTTATCCCATACTTGTTGGAGGCATTAAACTCGGAATAATTTATCATCTTGTTATTTGGGTGCTGGAAAAGGTCTGAGCTTTAAATCTTTACCATTTTGCTTAAGCATTCTAAGTGATCATTGAAAAACAAAGTTCAGGGAATGCTGAAAGATGTGCTTGAGCACCAGGACTTCCATCCCTGAGGGCAATGGAATTATAGCTCTGTTTGATCTCCCCTTCTTCATCCTTGATGAGATTGGACATATAATTTATAGCCCATCCCGGCTTTGTACCCAAATAATCAATGGGGGTCATTGTAGAAAGCCTCTTGTGTTACATCACGATCTTTGCGAAGACGGTTGATCTCTTTTACTTATAAAATCTCCTGCCCCATAAATAACATATATCTTACTTGCGGGGGAACTAATATTAGTGCATATTAGAAGTTGTGAGTAATAATGGAAAATAAAGGAAGTGTGTTGATGCAAAGGTATGAACTAGGGAGATTGTTAGGCCAAGGCACATTCGCTAAGGTTTATTATGCAAGGAACCTTAAAACTGGCCAGAGTGTGGCCATCAAGGTAATTGACAAAGAGAAGGTATTGAAAGTTGGACTGATTGATCAGATTAAACGAGAGATATCCGTAATGAGACTAGTTAGGCACCCAAACATTGTGCAGCTTTATGAAGTCATGGCTAGCAAGAGCAAAATTTACTTTGTCATGGAATATTGTAAAGGAGGTGAGCTTTTTAACAAGGTAGCCAAGGGCAAGCTGAAGGAGGATGTTGCAAGGAAATATTTTCAACAGCTGATCAGTGCAGTTGACTTTTGCCACAGTAGAGGCGTTTATCACAGGGATTTGAAACCTGAGAACCTTCTGTTGGATGATAATGGGAATTTGAAGGTTTCAGATTTTGGTTTGAGTGCCCTTGCAGAATCCAAGCGGCAAGATGGATTACTCCACACAACTTGTGGGACCCCTGCCTATGTTGCTCCTGAAGTGATCAGCAGAAAGGGATATGATGGGCCCAAAGCTGACATTTGGTCTTGTGGGGTGATCCTGTTTGTTCTATTGGCTGGGTATCTTCCATTCCATGATCCAAATCTGATGGAGATGTATAGGAAAATTGGTAGAGGAGAGTTTAAATGCCCATCGTGGTTTCCATCTGATGTACGAAGGCTGCTGTCAAAGATCTTGGATCCAAATCCAAATACTAGGATATCCATTACGAAGATTATGGAGAGTTCTTGGTTCAGGAAAGGGTTGAACTCAAAATCAACATCAAGCAAGGAATCGACTCCTATAAATGCTGATGCACCTTGTGATTCTTCTGAGAAAAGTGGAACTGCCGCTGAGGCAAAGCAAGAGTTAGCAAAGCTAAACAACTTGAATGCTTTTGATATCATCTCTCTTTCAGCAGGATTTGACTTGTCTGGTTTGTTTGAGGAAAGCGATAAGAAGAAAGAAGCACGATTTACATCCAGGAAGCCTGCCTCAGTCATCATCTCAAAGTTGGAGGACATTGCTAAGCATCTTAAGCTGAAGGTGATGAAGAATGATGGAGGCTTGTTGAAATTGGAGGGATCAAGAGAAGGGAGGAAAGGAGCGTTCTCAATTGATGCAGAGATCTTCGAGATCACTCCAACTTGTCATTTGGTTGAAGTGAAAAAATCAAGTGGAGACACTTTGGAGTATCAGAAGATATTGAATGAGGACATAAGGCCAGCTCTCAAGGACATTGTTTGGGCTTGGCAAGGTGATTTACAGCAGCAGCAACAACAACAAGAATAACAGCTGCAGGCCAGTTAGAATGTGCTTGTATGGGCCATTCTTTTTCCTTGGAATTAATGTTTTCAAGAAGTATCACTTGTTTTCTTATATTGTGATTTGGTGTCTGTTTTTTCCTTACAAGTTATGATTATTTGTGTTGTTTTGTTGTGGTCGTAAATTTGCTTTCCTATGTAAGAAAGAATTAACTGTTACATAATTAATGTCTGTTATATTGCTTGTTGCTCCCTACCCGTCTGTTTCTGAATTCTGATATTGATTGGTTTAAGTTACTGACGGTTCTAAAGCTTATTGAGTTGTCTTTTAACTTTCCTACGAAGTATGTTTGATTTCTCATCTCCTGGTTGGTGGTTACAATATCATATTAGGATTACTCTCATCTTAAGAAACCCAGATTTCTCATCCAACAAATTCACCCAGTCTGCGACTTTTAAAAGCCCAATTCTCCGAAACTTCTTAATACTGTTAGGTGATTGTGTTTATTATTTAATTATGGACGAGCTGTTGAGGCGTCGTTGTCCATTATTTCATTGAGAATTTTTGGCAGACTTGGTCATCAACTCATGGGACGGTGCAGTTCAAGCCCATAGAACGGCTCACAAACAATTAAACAACTGAGTTTTTGACTCTTTTAGTTTAAAATTCATGATTAAAATAGAATGTCGGGATATTGCATTGTTTATGCAGTCAATTTCTGAAAGCTTAGACAAGAGGAAAAAAAATAAATAAATAAATAAGTGGTCGGTGTGGCTTCTCTGTGGGTGCTCTCTTGGGTCGTAATTAGTTGTGTTTGGGATGGTTTCATTTGGCAAACTGGCAAAGCACCAATTGATCCCTGCGATTCATTGCCAATCATCGGAGACAAGCATAGACAGGGCGCCATCATATGGCCCATTTACTAAAATGATGGGAATTGACACAAAAGTAGGTCGAGCAACGTGTGTGGTTTTCGTTTTGTAGGGACTCCATGTAGCCCACAGTAATGCAGAAGATTTGGCCAAGGTTACGGATATTCACTTTGAAGACAAGGGATAGACGAGTAAAGCAACCACTCACAACACTCACCTAACTTAATACCTAGGCTAGAATTTCAAGTCATGATGGAAATCATCCTTTGAAGAAGATAATAATAATAATTTCAAGAAGGAACCCACTCTGATTTGATGCGAAGAGTTGGTCCACACGCCATACAAATTGCCCAGCCTTAATGAGTTGGAGCATCTCAATGTTTGATTTGGCGGGGTCTGGACAACTGGACCTCTCTGGTCTTCTTCATTCTCCAGTCTGGAGCCTCAGGACACATCTATCCTAATCACAACTTGTCTTCTTCTTCCTTTGCTTGTGTTCCTATCCGAATGATTGAAAACATCCGTAGATACATCCAGGCCTCAGAAACTAGAGCAACCAGATATTTATAACCACCAGAGTTTCCAAACATTTCGCCTTACCCTTTTCCATGAAAGTAAATTACTTGCATTCTTGAGGAATTAATTGTATTGGTTATGACCTTGCCTTCTCTTTATTTGGATGGTTCGGATTGTGCATCAACACTCCATCCTTTACATGCATTCTGCTACTTCTATGTTCCTAAAACAATTTCTTTTTGTAAGCAAAATGCTAGAAGCCATTGACAATTGCAGGACACTTCATTCCCGACTCCAACATACTACGGCTATTCTGGCAAAGTGACAAGTGGATTTATGCTTGAACCTCAACCCAACTCAAGGGATTTGCCATTTACAAATTACAAGCGCCCCTTCCGGCCTTCCCCCGGCTCTAAGCTGGAGAACAATTCTACAGAAATCTTCAACCTGTTGAGGGCAGCATCCTCCTTTGGAGACAGCTGAGGCTGTGCGTCCTCTTTTAGACAAAATCCACTGATTCACGGTTCCGATAATTGAGATTGATGCAATGTGTTGTGGCTCTACTGGGTGGAGCATATAATTGAGGCTGCATTTTGGCATTCCTTATTTTAAGGATTTATCTCCTTTTTGCAGTTAAAAACTCAGTGTTTATAGAGGCATTTTAACTGAAAAAAGGAGTTTAGTCCAAATGCTGCCTTAATTTGGATAGAAATTTCTAATTTAGCACCATTGGAGCTTCTTGTAATGATGAAGTCACCTCACGATAATGCGTGCAAGACCTCCACCATTGTCAAATTCTCTCCGACTCTTGAGAATGATTTTCGGTTCCTAAAACCTGTATTTGCTTCTTTTTTTTTTAATTTTTTGTATAATGCATTTGCTTCATTCATCAAGCACCAAATTATCATGGGAAATAATTATTACCAAGGAATGACTCAATTATTCCCATAGGATTAGGAGGGAGGAGGCAGCCAGTGCACAATTATTCTGAAATAAAGAGAATGATACCGTGTATGATGTTTGTTGCCTGGGGAAGTTGGTGCATTGTCCAGTTCTTGCTCATGCCAAATATAGCATAGGAAATAATACTCGGAAACCTTTGCTTATTGAAACGTGGATATAAAAAGAAGCCATGTCCAAGCCATGATAATAGAGATGTCAATTACTTCTTCCCGTAAAAGGATCAGCTGCTTTTCTCATTCAATATTGGAAGAAAACAGGTGATTTCATCAGATAAATAATCTCATTTTCTTGTACTATGCAAGGGAGCTATGCATTCAGATGAGAAAGCTGATTTATTTCTTTTCTATTGAAGCGGGGAATCACAATAAGACAGTCTACAATATAGTAAACATTATTCATACAAATGCAATGTATTTGCTTTTTTTGTAGGTTTACATATGCAACGTACTATAGTTGGATGAAAGTCGGTGACTTTGTCAAGTCAATAATCTGAGGACAAGAAGCCCTCTTCTTCTTACGATAGAAATAAGTTACACAATCAGGCGAGGGACTCAACAGATTTATTATCTCCACTTCAGGAGAGTAAAGAGATCTCTTGGCTGATGGCGCTTGATCATCATCAGCAGCATTTGGAGTTTGAAGGTGCTTGTCTGATTTACCTGAATTATTACTCTCTTCATTCAAGCTGAAGGGATTTCTACCTTCCATCATTTCTTCTGTGTCCAGGGGGCTGATTATACTTGAAGAAGATATTCTCAAGGGATTTCTATCTTCAATTATTTCTACTGCTTCCGATGGACTCGCCAGGGAACCGACAATACAAACAGGCATTCTGTCATCTTCCCCTTCTCGATTTTGAGGATCTTTTAGCAGACAAAAACCATCATCTTCAGTATGTTCAGATTTGTCACCAGTAGTCTTGTCACCACTATTATAAACTGGTTTAACATGCAAAGCCTCCTTAACTTGGTCTCCACCATTAAAATTTTTATCGTCTTCACTTTTGTCTCCATCAATGTGTTTGCTTTCATCTAAAGCCTGTCCACCTCCGATGTAGTGGGGAAGTTCATCCATGGGACAAACTTGGACCTTCATGTGCTCTGGCAATCTTGGGCAGCCAGCAGAATATTTTGTGTACTTGGTCGAGAAAAAGTTCACTGTGAGGTTCAAGCTGGTAGAAAAGAAGTAACAGTATTAGTGTTTAGCTAGTGGTCAAGGAAACTCCAATAGTAGGGTATAAGGCTGCTATGGACTGGTCAAGTGTTCACATAGCTAATCCAGAAATCTGATGGATGGTTTGGATCAACCACAAGATTAACTCAACTGGTTTCTATCTTATAAGTGACCCTCTGGATTAGACTTGTGCATCTAACTGTGTCCATTTTGGCTGCCACCTCAGTTTCTATATACAGAAAAAAAAATAAAAAATAAAAACTGTTTTTACAGGAGGCGTGCAACAACCATGCACTGCCCTCACCCATCCTAACCACAAACATACAATAAACACAGAAAACATCCAACCTCTGTATGTGTGCTAGAGAGAGAGATTAGTTACCTCTGCCAGGCTGGAAGTGTAAGCATTGTGTAAGCAAGTTTGATCTTATTGGCAACCCCAGAGAGGGACTTGAAACTTGCAGCTGCATTCCTTACTGCCAAGGACTCTTTTGGGTGCTGCCAAGCCCATTCAAACTGCAAGTTTCAGTTGAGCAGAAGTACTTCAGTATGCAAGTGATGAACCATGAAGCTGAATTTAAAATCAACTATAGTGTCCTGTATCACATATTGCCTCCACATGAATCCTACAAGTTTAAGAGCAATTTTAGTGATTTCAGCCATTTAATTAGGTATACGGACTGTCCGAATGCAGGAACTTTTATGAATAACCCATCCTACACAGGGATGGCAACGAGTAGGATACTTGCGAAAATTGCCCTTCCCATTCCTAAACCCACTTAGGTACCCTTGGTCCCAAATCCATTTAACTTTTCCTCCTAATTTCCCAAACCCGTTAAACCCATCCCACCCAATTATCATTTGGCATCATTGCTATCATTTTTAATTGAACCTATTTAACACTCCACAACAAAACTTATTTAAACATACCACTTATGACATTAATTAGTTACATTAATTATCTCTACCTCATAATTAACTCAATTAATTCCATTTAAGTCTATTTAAAACCAATCCTATATAAAACTAGAATGTTGTTAGAAAGATTTGAACCCAAGCAGCTTACTTGAAATATAAGTATTCTAACCACTACACCACTCCATGATATCTTGTTAACTATAAGCAGCCATATTATATCCATGGGTATTTAAGTACAGAAAATTCATTTGCAAATACTCAGGTCTTGAGTCATAACCAAACCAGCTTTGAATGCTTTTGCCTCTATAATCTCAATTGTCCATTTCAGAGATATTCTTGGATGACTAATTTCATTAAGAGAATGCAATTTTTCTATTATGACATATCACCATTGTTTATTAAACTTAGTTTATTTTCAATTTTGTAACCTTTTACATGATCATTAATGAGATTTATAATATTAATTTGTTAAGCTATGCATACAGCATATATAGTTTACACTTCCCACTTTTATGGTGGAATTACACTTGTAAGTCATAAACTATTAAAATACGCGTTTCTTATGTATAGAGTTATTAGAGCTGTAGATTCTATATAATTCATATATTTTTAATATATTTGAGTTTCCATGGCATATCTATGCGTATCTTAATTTTTCCATTGTATCCATGCATATCTAAAGTGTATCCAGAATCCATATACATATCTTTAAATTGCCAATTCAATATTCTTTTGTAGTTTTTGATACTTTGAACTTTGCACCCAATTTTACATTACAAAAGTAAAATGTGATGCCCCTCTTAAGTAGAAATGGTGTGGTAGGCTAGTGCTAAAGATGGGTTTATAATCAGGTATCAGGAGTAGGTATCAACCTTTTTTACTATGTATATTATTTCTTATAATATATTTAATAATATATATATATATGGGTTTATAATCAGGTATCAGGAGTAGGTACCCACTTTAAATATAATTGGGTTCAGGTCCTAGGTACGCTAAGGTCAAACCTAAACCTGTCCCAAGCCCTATAAGGCTTTGATAAACAAGTCCTGTTAGGGTTGGGACAGGTCAGGTACCCTAATATTCCCGTGAAATTGCCATCCCTAATCCTACAATTGGTACATGATAAATGGTGCACATCCATGGTACAAGACAGAGAAAAGAATAGATCCAAACATTCAACCTCTGTATCCTCTGTATGGGTACAAGAGACTACTGTATGAAAAGAATAAATTCAAATATGAAATAAATGCAGTTTAATTACAGTAACTTGGAAAATGTTCAAAGTGCCAAGTGAAAAATACCGACCAACTTAAGATAGCTTCGTGCAACATGAAAGTAAAAGGAAAAAAAAATTCTTGGCATAATATTTACCTGAAGTGCAGAGACATTTGTTGGGAAACCATATATGCATAATATCATTTCCCAAGGGCGCATTCTCTTTGTTCTCCATGCACCAGAAGTTATTTCGCCATTATGTTGCCTTATTCGACGTCGAGGATTTATGGTGAATCTATAGTTCCCCAAGGGATATGTTTGATTAGTTAAGCCATTCCTCAATTGAACTTACATGCATACAAGTCAATAGAATCTCAAGACTAAAATCTCTCTTTGCTACCAATCGCTATACTTGGTAGCAAAAATACAACAAATGGAGGATTATAGATATACATGTGGAAATGAATTCTATCCAAATTAGTGAAATAACATAAAAAGTCACTCAAATGATAAAAGAAGACACATAAAAGGTGCTTCCTCTGGTATGGGAAGTGAGATTTTGAAAAACTAAATATAATTTAAAGAGATTTGCAGATTATATTCATGAAATTTGATTGTTTATTTGAGGCTTACCCCTTTTGGGCCTACCCATTGCCTCTAGGGCCAACAACCTTGCCTACTAAAAATGTAGGCAAGAAATTGAACGACACTATGACCATAACCCATTCAAATATGATCTTTACCAATAAATAAGCATGGTTTTATTCCCAGCTCAAAGGGTTCCTCGTTTACTAGTTTTGAAGATTAAACACCTATAATATAGGTTCACCATTATAATTGTCTAACCTGATAAATTGGAAAAAAGAAGTAAGGCCTTAAAAATTATGGGGACAAGGAATTAGAAACCTTAAAAGTTCATAGAGGTTTCTGCAGACAGTTAGAAGTCATCAAACAGGTATTAATCATAAGAAAATGCTAATATTCCAGTATTTTATCAATTAATAAATGAATTTGATCAGACTCCAGAAAATCCTACTTGAATCTGAGAAGCGATTCCCTTGAGAAGTTTGAAAAGAGAAAGAAAAGAAAAATAAATGAGAATTTCAAAACTTTAAGCGATGGAAAGGAACAGCATAAATAAGCCCAGAATAACATTCGATAGCAAAATTGGAACGAGAGTAAGGAGGAACGAACCCGATATAGGTCTGGCCTTTATGCCTAGGGCTCAAGGAGCAGAGAAGATAGCACGCAAAGAACCCACCTCCTTTCCCTTCCTTCCCCGTGTCATGCCCTACTTCTTCGTCTTCCTCTTCTTCCGAAATTCGGATTAATGATCTTTCTTCCTCTTTTCTTTTTCTCATCTCTCTCTCTCTCTCTAGCCGCTCTAGTGATGGATTCGACCGTTAGATACCCTAGCAGAGTCGGAAACTATTTTTAAAGCTTGAGCTTTAAAGCAGGGATTCCTCTATATGCTCAAAATGACGAAAAAGCCCCTCAGAAACACCTTGACAGACTAAATACAGTTCGACTACTGTTAAGTTGGTTTAGCTGATTGACTAAGTGTAATAAAACTATCCTTACTTTTTTTGAAAATTGATTAATACTTGCCGTTGATTCTATTAATAAAAAGACAAAAAGACTATTTTACCCTTTATTCTTCAAATTTTCAAAATAAAATAGATAAAAGAAGAAAGAGATATTGGTTCATCAAGATCATAACCTTTCAAACCCAAAAACTCCACTCTGGTGAATCAAAAAGAAGAATAAAGGGTGGTGTGAAGCAGCAACCCATTGCAGAAGTCTTTACAGATCATTTGTCGCCAAATCGTTCTTCATAGGCGTGTCCTTTTTGGTGAAGAAGGCAGGGAAAGGGAGAGAACTCAAAAGGTGGGAAGTGAGAAAAATTGATCCTGCAAACACATCTCCATCTGTTGCCTTTGTGTCTGTGAAATGGATTTGCTTCGGAACCATTTCAAGTTTTGGACCAAAACGATTAGAAGAGCTACGTGAGGCTTGAAAGTGGATTCCATCTTTGTGCACATCATTTGGCGGGAAAAGCCTCACGCCGCTCTTGGTACCTCCATCTCTCCCCAAAACAACAATGGAATCCGATTCAAACTCCAATGGGTCTCACATCTTTGCAACTCCGCCTGGAGGAATCCAAAACCTTCACAAGCTCCTCATCTTTCTCCTCTCAAAAAATCAACTATTAATTGGCATAAGGAGATCCAAGATAGAAGCCCATCTCCTCAAGGTAAAAAACCCTTGAAAACCAAAGCCGAAACTAAAACTAAAGAACCTGAGGATACCGAACAAGGAGTGCCTATGAAGAAACAGATACCAGAGAGTGAAGAACCAAGAAAACATAAAGCTTACGCTTTGCTTGTAAGACTTTCTAACAAGCTTTATAAAGCTCAAAAAATGTTGGTTGTCCATTTCCAACCGCAAGTAATAGATGTCGGTGCATCAGAATCTGTGCCAAAGGGGACAATGAGATATTCCGTTGGATCTGGTGCCAATACTAAAATTTATAATAAAGGTAAGTTGGGTATTTTTGGAAATTATAACAGTCACATGCTGCACATTTGAATGATTTAGTAGGGAAAGCGTTAGTCAATTTTCAAATAATAAGGGTATACTTAGTCAATTAGTTAAACCATAAGGATAGTTAAAGAAAATTTACCCCATCTCATATTGGAATTTGATAGTATTGGATTTGTGGATTTGCAAGCTCGGATTCCAAATACCAATATGGCAATACCATACACGGTCCCAATAGCCACTGCAACTGTACAACGGTCTTTGTGGCGAGATGTTCCCGATGTACGGTCCCCCGCAACATCCCACACCACATCCCTGCGATGTTGTGGGGGGCAGTCTTGTGGGGGGTGATTCGGTCTCCCGCCTGTAGTCAGACCCAAAAAAGTATTGGATAGGGAAGGGAGAATTGGAATTTGCTCCTCACAGAGCGCACCTCACACTGATATTACAGCCCCATTCCTTACCAAGAACCCAATTAGATGGGAGGTGGAGGGCAACTTTTAACCCTAGCTTGGGGATTGGGATTTATTTCATAATTGGGGTCAGGGGATGGGAAATATGATCCTTGCCCGTTGTCATTCCTAATATTGTGCCATTTTTTTACTTTTTGCAAGATGAATAATAGGGGATTTTTAAATTAACAAAATCTGTCATATTTTTTAAATAATATCCAAATACATAAACATGAAGAAAATCCAGTTTTGCTCTTATTTTTGTCTCATTAGGGTGAAAATGGACCAGATCATCGCAATTAGATCCTAATTTGAATCTGATCCTATTTTGTCTTATTCGATATCCTCCTTATTGAATTTTTGGATCGGATCAGATAATTAGATCGAATTCAAATCACCTCTCTATCCGATCCAAAAGAATCCAATCTGAGTTATATATAAGTTATTTATTTATAATATTTTATATTGTGTTTTTGTATTTTTTATAAAAGACATGTATATATTAATATATATGATGAAAATAGTTGAAAAAATATTTATATTTTTTTGTTTTTCTTTATATAAACTGTTATGCATTTTTCTTTTATTAATTTATTAATTTCTTTAGAAATCAAATCGAATTGGATCAAATTCAAATATCCAACATCATTAACAGATTCGGGTTAATCAACATTTGTGAGATTTGATCAGATCTTCGGATTAAACTGGATGTGGGATTTGTATTATCATATCAGATCGAGACATATCCTGATTCAAATCCGATCCGATCCAATCCATTTGCATCACTATGTCTCGTCTCCTACCTTTCCACTTAGGCCCTATTCATTTGTCAATATTTAGTGGGGTAAGTCAGTCAATTAGTATAAGTTGACCATAGTACCTACGTTGAATTGCTGCTATATTGGATTTCACGGTAATTCAGGATACTTGAAAGTATCAATTACAACTTACCCGCCCACCTGCTGAAGTCGATAGCGCTCTCTCCCTCTCACCTCTCTCTTTGCCTGAATCACTGGATACAAAAGAAAAATGTATTACCCAAATAAATAAGAATGAAGTAGTGAAATACTGACTCCATGGATTTTTAAACTTTACGCAAATACCATAGTGGTTTCCAAACAAGAGTTAATACTTTGAACCCGGGCACTCATCAATACTCCACCGAGTAATTGTTTCTCCATGCGCCTAGAAGAAAACTATACCATAGGGCGTTGGATCATGTTTTCTCAATAGAGATGAAGTGCTGAACCCATCCATACTTGATAAAAGAAATTCTATACCATGTTCATGAATTCAAACTATGGATTCTTACACTATTCACATGGCAAAGGTTATTTTAACCCAAATTTGGCCGGCCCATTTAAGTATCAAAAGAAACATGTGCTCCCTAGGGATGTCGGTGGATCGGGTTATGTGGTAAATCTGCCTTGACCCGTTAGGGTTGTGTTGAGGTAAGTCATGCCAAACCCGACCCACTGGCACAGTAGCATTGCAAATTTTGTTAAAACAGCCTTAGTTGAATATAGGGGTACAATTCGCAATTCGTCGGACAGGTTCAGTCGGATCGGGTTGGGGTCCAGTTAAATTAATTTGTAACTGTTTACATCCCTATGTGCTGCCTTTTTTGTCCCACAAACTAATTTGTAACGTGAAAGCTTTCTTGATAGTCCAAAAAGTTTCGGACTGTCAATGGGCCGAGTCTAGGAATTGATGGCTCTGTGCTTTTGTCTTGATTAATAATTGGTTAAGATTGATGCTTACTTTTCTGAATTGATCCACACCCAAACTGATGGAGGCCCATCTCAAGGCCCATCTCCTCACATAGGCGGCCATGCAAGAGATAAGAGGCACATCCAAGATAATTCAAAAATTCAAGAATTATCAAGAATTCAAGAAGTCCAAGATCCAAGGCAATTCAAGAATCCAAGATAATTCAAGAAACCCAGAATTCAAGATAATCCAAGATTCATACCAAGATCAGGATAACCCATGCATGGATCAGATCTAGAGAGATCGGATGGTGGAAGATTTCGATCCAAGCAAGGCAACATCAAGGAGAGTTCAATCCTAGCTAATTAGATGTTCAAGAATTATCACAATTTTCTTTCCTAGTTACTCTGCAATTTCCAAATGTATTACAAATACTGCTATTTACAAGCTAATAGACACAAATACTCCTCTAAGAGATTCACGTATAGCTTCGCTACGAAGCAGGTGTTCGTCCGGTGCTTGCATAGCCAGCCCGGTTTAGTGCTTCCACGCTACATCACAAACCAATTATATAATTAATAAATATATAAAGGCGTTTTTTGTAATTTTTGTTATATTTTATATTTAAGCGTAAAATACAAAAAACCTTCCTTAAAGTTTCTAACAATCATAAAAACTTTTCTTATAATTTCATTTTACCAAAAATCTCTCTTCTATTTTTGAAAAATTCAACAATTACCTCCCTTCCATCAATGACCAAGACGAAAAATGTTAAAAAGATGATCATTTTTTCAAAATACCTATTTTACCCTTTTATGAATTAAAATAACCATGTCTCAGCAACTCCATAATCTGCCCGAATACTGTTCATCTTCTTCCTCACGACGCTGCTCGAACACTATCCCGCTCGACCAATTTGGTTCTACTTGGCTGACCGCTATTGAGTTCAGAAGATAATGTGGCACATCGATTATACAAGGAGAAGAGTCCCAATCTCTCTACCTCTTCTAGATCGATCTCCTTGACTACGATTCTCTTGTGGCCGCGATTAATGGAACCGTCAATGTATTCCACCTTGCTTCCCCTGCATTGTGAATAAAGTTGAAGACCCTGAGGTCCTTCTCGGAGGCTCTGAGGCAAAACAAATGAAAAATAATTTTATTTAATTAATTGAGAGAGCTTTTGGATCTGGCGATCAAAGGGACGATTAATGTGCTAAAAGCGGCGAAGGAGTGTGGGGTGAGACGGGTGGTGGTAACGTCATCGATCTCTGCCACCATACCGAGTTGGTACTGGCCTGCTGATGTCGTCAAAGGGGAGGACTATTGGACGGATGTCAACTATCGCAAGCAGAACGGAGTAAGTTTTACAATTACCTTTCTCGTAGTTTCTAGTTGAGGTTTGAATATCCGATTAAAATTTAATTTCCTAGGTGTTTTGGTGTAATACTGTTATTTGGAAATGTGCGTCTGAATTATCGAACCCATCCATCTCCTTTGATGGAAAATGTAAAATTTCATTCTCATGTCTGTAAATTAAAATTCACATAGTTAGTCCAAAAAAAAGTGTATGATTGTTAATACAAATCCTAATAAATCAGAGAGAGAGAGAAAAACTGAGGAGCCTCTGTGAATCGAATAGAGGTTGAAGTCAGAGCATGTTGTTTGTCAAGTCAAGAGTGAAGAATTGAACCCCAGCCTCAAAGCACCCACATCCAACTGTACAAGATTCTTCTCCAACTGAAGTGTCTCCGATAGGTCGATGCCCGGAACCACCGTATAAGGCCCATTGCCAAAGAAAACAACTCCGTCTGATGAGGTTGACGATGGCAAACAGATAGCGAACTTCCGATCGAAATTAAATGTTGCTACAAGCTACAACAGTAACCCAATTTGGTTGCGACCGAAACCCACCATTCCCTTGACACCGTCCCCCAGATGAACCAAGAGAGGAATCGGGGCACATGAGAAGAGAAAGTGATGGGCGGCAACAATTGGGTTAGGCTCTGATCCGTACGTAGAGGGAAGGGCTATCACATCTACTACAAGCTCGCTACCAGTTACAGTGTCGGTGACGGTGTTCTCTAGGGACAACGACACCAATATGGTTGTTATAGCCAAGGCGAGGAGTAGAGAAGCAGAAGGGAGAGTGTGAGAGATTGAGAGAATCAAAGGGAAATTAAAGAAGAGGGAAGGTTGGAGGGGGAGTGCATGGCTATTTTAATAAAAAAACATATTCACATCAATTCGTAAAAGAGTAAAATAGGTATTTTGAAAAAAAATAATCTCTTTAATGTTTTCCGTCTTAATCATTGACGGAATGGAGGTATTTGTTGAATTTTTCAAAAATAAAGGGAAGGTTTTTGTTAAAGTAAAACTATGAGAGAGGTTTTTATGATTATAAGAAAAATGGAGGATTTTGTATTTTACCCTATATTTAAAAAGATAATTTTGGTTAAAAAATACTTTTTTATCAACGTATAAATAATTGTCATAATAATGAAGTTTTAAATTGTTATTATCTTAGTTAATTATAGAAAGTTCAGACCGATTGTCGCAATAAATAATTGAAACGGTTCTGCGTCTATAAAACCTATTAATTATTGGTATGGGACTGATACATTATCCTGGACCACACCCGCCCCATTTACAAGCTTGACACAAACTACTGCCTATGATTGATCCCATTTTAGACAGATCTACCATTTCAGATCATGTCTAAAGAGGATTGATGGGATAAGACATCCAATCTCTATCCTAATATATGCTTTCCAGGTTGGATATTTTGTTGGAAAATTTTCCAATTAGTACTATGTACTTTAATGTCACTTTGGTTTTCGAACTTTAAAACAATATTTTAGTATCTGAATTTTTAAGAGGTGACAATTTAATACTTACTGTTAATTAGCTGTTAATCAACCATTAAATGACATTTTTAAAAAACATAAATATCCTTCAAGTATCTAATTTTCTTTATTAATTATCTAAGATTTGACAAAAAAAATATTAATAATTTCAAATTATTGCCTCTTCTATTCAAGAAAGTTGGGGTCACTAGAATGCCCACTCATATGTAACCCTAATTTTCTTGAATGGAAAAAGCAAGAATTTGGTACTATTAATTTTTTGTCAACGTTTAAATAGTTGATAAACAAAATTAAATGACACTCGAAGGGCATTTATGTCCTTTTCAAATCACTTAACGACATATTAACTGCTAATTAATGACAAGTACTGAATTATCATATTTTGAAAATTCAGTTACTAAATTATCGCATTTTAAAATTTGAAGACAAAAATGACACTAAACACAAAGTACAGAGGAATTTTGCCTTTGTTGAGAAAATTATTAAGTTTCCAATATTTTTTTTTCTTTTAATACAAGAGGAAAATGAAACCTAGGTAAGAATAACTCTACCCCAATAATCCATTTCACATATATACCCAACTTCCCTATACTTTTAACAAATTGAAACTTCCCATCATTTTTCAGAAATAGGCTCACACACCTCATATCATATATTTTTGCTTAGAACCTACTCCTAAGCTACTCCTGAGCAAAAATAATGCCATTATTAGAATCTCATATCACGAATATAAATTAAATAGGGTGTAAGCGAGCTGAACCTACTCCTGAGCTACTTGAGCGTGGCTCATTAAATTTATATTCGTGTTGTCTAATATATTTTTATTTTTAATATCTTTAATATCAATTTATTTATAATTTTTTTGGTAATAATATATTTATAATGGAGTTGATATTCAAGTAGGAAATTCAAAACTCAATCGAAGCTCATCTTGAGTTTGAAACTCGGAACTTTCAGTTGAGTCGAAGTCAAGTAGCCCAATACCTGACTCGACTTGATTATATGTTAGTTTCAGAAATTTTCATAAACTAAAAAGAAACATTGGCATTGGGAATTTAGATTTTTTCAAGCTTTGTTCGGATCCAGAAAGTATTATCTATCAAGGATTTTGTTCAGAGAAACTGAGAGATATCAGAGAAATTACAAAGGAGGAGATTATTTTTTCAACCAAAAAAAAAATGTATAAAACTAGGGTTGTATGAAACTTGATATTGTATACCATGAACGAAAACAATTGATTATTATTATTAGATAAAAGAAGAATAAAATGAATTGAAGACATTTCTACCAAATTTGAATGACGGTTTAGCTGAGGGTTAGAATTTTTAAGACTAAAGTACAGTTAGAATGGGTGTCAGTTGGACCGAAATTGCGCACATTAGTGTATAGAATGGGGGGTTTGACACTTTGAATGTTTATTGCTTTACAGTAGAATTCAAAAATCTACATTAGGCCTGTCCTTATTTTTTCCGAAAAATTTAACATCCAGTAATCCAAACCCTACATCACTTCAGATCAGAAAGGGGTGGATCCATGTTCAATGACAAGGGGTGGATCCATGTTCAATGACTTCAAGCAACATAAACAACAGGAGGATATAATGCACAATAAAACCTACCTAAATTCCCTTTGACCCCCAAGGAGGTGGAAAAAAAAGTGAAGAAAAAGAGAGCAAGGACGAGAGGAGAGAAGAACATCGAAGAAGCAATCAATCGGAGCGCTTGGAAGAAGAAACCAAGTTCCTCCACAGGTAGCGGCCACTGGCCATATCAACGCAAGTCCAGAATCCCGAGGCAATAGCAGAGAAGACCTGTAGCCGAAAATGGATAACAAATAGAATCTACTGAAGTAAACAATGAGGAAAGGAAGGACAACATGGAACCGTAGATTTCTTAATTGATAAGGTACCTTTGTTGATAGAGGAACCGACGGAGAGGATGATTCGTGAAAGGGAGGATCTGCCGATGATTCGTCAGGATCTTCTTGTTTCGATTTCAGGTTCTTCAACACGAAAAATCCAGCGAGGGTGGCGGAAAGGAAGAGCAGAATCAACCTTAGAGGACACATGATCGATTTTTAGACAGACGAGAGAGAGAGGGAGGGAGGGAGGGAGATAGAGAAGTATGAAATAGAGTGAAGAGTGAAAATCGTATTATGATTTTCCGGCAGCCGGCAGAATAGATTTTCCCATCGGTGGGGGTGGGACACCACCGTCGGCTGGGTATTTTGACTTTGTACGCGTTAGGCAACGCCTCACTCCTCACTCCTCACCCACTTCTCCTTTGTCCCATTTGGCTATTTTCTTCTAGATGGTAGGAGTAAAAGAAGAATATGCGGGTAGGTCGCTACTATTATCCAATCTCTACTCTGTAATGTGTAATCTGTACTGTATTGCACTGGGCCTACCATCTCTGTCTTCTGATTCTTTTTCTGGTATTCGGTGCTATGCACCATTACATAATTTTGAGCTGGGCTGATAAGTCATTTTTCCAAAAAATATGTGATCTTTTTCAAAGTTTCAATAAAACCAGTCGACGGCTGGCTCTGAAGGGTGCTCACGAACAGAACCGTGGGATGTTTTTTTGAACCGAATGGGTATTATCAGATTTTGGAAAATTGATAATTGAAATCAAATCAAAGCCAGTCGATTAGTCGGTCGACTGATTTGATTAACCATTGGTTTGGTTTGTCAAATTTCAAATTTTTACAATATTTATTATAAATATATATAAAATATTATATTTTAAATAATAAATAATATATTATAAATATATATTTATATATAATGCATATTTCTTAATTTATAATATATATAAATATATATAAAATATATAGAAATATATGTATACCAATCGGTTCGGTTAACTGCCAGTTATTTGTATTAGTTAATCGAAATAAACCAGAATCTTCGATTTTTTAAAAACATTGAACCAAAACTGAACCAACCAGTTCGGTTAACCGATTTTTCAATTCAGTTTTGGTCGGTTTTTTCGATTTGGTTTTTTGTTTTTTTTTTTGCTCACCCTAATTGGCTCATTGATGTATTAGCCGGTTTGTTCCAACATTGACATGGAATCAAATCCCGCAACCTTCAGGAAGGGAAAAAGGGGTAGGGGGAAGTTTTTAGGGAGAATGATTGATCAGCCCAGCTCAGAATTCTTTAGCCCCACCATATAGGGGGATGAATCCTGATTGTGGATTGATGCCAAATCCACGGGTAGGATGCGATTTATAAGGGGGCTACTAGTAGACTATGGGAGGCTGTAATTCAAAATTCTGCAGTGAGCTGCAGAGTACTTTTCCCTAAAAATTGGGCTAAATAATTCTGAGATGGGCTGATCAGTCATTCTCCCTAAAAACTCCCCCCTGGCCCCTTTTTTCCTCCCTGAAGGTTGTGCGATTTGATTTCATGTCAACGCTGGAACAAATCAACTAATACATCAACGAGACAACCCTCAATTGGTTCTATCTTCTGATTTTGAGACTTTGAAAAAGATCACATAATTTTTCAGCCATACGATTTATGCCTCGCTTCACTTCACCCAAACTTCGCCTTCCTTGTTTGCTTACACCCAACTCTTCCGTCATCCCCCACTAGGGGTGATCATGGGTCGGGCCAAGCTTTGCACTTATGATAAGGGCTATTGCTTAGGCCCGGGCCTGGCCCGGGGTTTCGGGCCTGAAACATAAGCCCTAACCTAGGTTTACACGGGCCCGGGCTGGACCGGGCCTGACTCTAAGCCAATGTCTTTCATATATATAAAATATTACATATTTATAATATTTTATATTAAATGGCATAACATGCATATAAACTTATTTTATACATTATATAATATAAATTATACATGTCATGCTATAATATTTATATATAAAATTTATAATATAATTTAAAATAACTTGTATACATTATACACAAAATGTGTAAGTTTAAATATATGCGGGCTGGGCCAGGCCTGAACATAAAACCCAGGCCCAAGCCCGAAATTTCCAGGCCGAGCCTATGCGGGCCGACTGAAATGATCACCCCTATCCCCCACCCCCAGTCAAAACAAAATTAAAAAAGAAAGTATGCTCTTTCTTTCCCTCCAACTTTTTTCAACTGCCCAGACCATATGTAAGGGCGGTGTTGGCATCAATGCCATCGCCCCAGAAAATGGTTTCATGTTTTTTGCTCCAATTTTTTTTAGAAAAATATTGCTCCAAACCATGTTTTAGAAATCGAGAAGGCGTGGTGGTTTATGGAAACATAAAATCCAATGTTTTCTAAAGGTCCAGCCCGTTGTTGCTAATGGTACAATGACATGGCACCAATGTGGCATCACCTGAAGCGTTAGATAATGTTGACCAATACTGAAAATGGTTATACAGCACTAGTACCAAATAAAATCAGTATTGTTTTCCCAAGAAACATCATATTTGGCAGCATCCATACCAAACCAAAAAAAAAAGAATTGTTTTCTAAGAAAAATACAAGACCCTAATCCATATAGCACCATTTTCTCAGAAAATAGCTCTTAAACAACGACATCGATACCAAATACCTACAAAATATTTGCACTAAATAATCGGCATCGATACCAAATACCTACAAAATATTTGCACTAAATAATGGTGGTGGTGGGTACCAGTAATCTGAAAGTTTTATGGCCCCTACTACGCCAAGGGACTTATTTCCCAGCCCAATATACTACTTTGCCACCAGCGTTTATCCTAATCAATAGAGAACTTAGTCATCACTATTATGTTATCATGTGTCAATTAATTGGCCCTTGCATGTTATGGTTTAGACTTAAGGGGCGCAAATCAGACAGTAGTAGTTTTACTATAGAAATTTAAAAATTTGTGTAGACTAAGGGCATGAAACTAAAAAAATTACAACAGTGAAAGGAGTTTTGGTTGTTGACATATCACTTTCTTTCTCTTCTGTGTTTTTTGTTATGACCATTCTGAAACACACCCACTCATTTGTTTTTTAAATGCCCTATTGTTAAAGCTATTTGGTTCTCAACCCCCCGGGATATAAGAACATACTCTCTTCTAGGGAATGAAAATCTTGATTTGGTAGTAGAAATTCTGAATTTGTTTGATTCAATACAGGAAATTATGAAGTTGTTGGCCTGGGTGGTTATAGCCTTTTATCATATTTGGATTTTTAGAAATAATGCGGTTTTTAGGGATCAGCAGTTATCTATGGATCGTTTAATTATTATCATTAAATCTGCTTTTCTGGATTTTCTTTGTTCTGAATCCTTTTCAAGGCTTAATGGATTGGCTCGAATGCAAGTATATATAAATCTTGATGTTGTTCGGGTTTATCCTCTGTTTTATAATTTGTGATGGGGGCATTATAAATTCTACTAGGGGATCTTTTCTTATAATTCTGATGGGTGTATTTTGGCTACTTCAGGAGGATCATGCGTGATCCAGGATGGACCTGTGGAGGCCGAACTGTGGGCCATTTGGAAGGCTTTTTTTAATGAAACTTGAAAACCAGATAAAATTACATAAAAAACGAAGTTGACATGTTCTTTATGATATGATGATACATTTTTATGATTTCTCTGTACTTAATTAATTCTTGATTTTTTATTTATTTTTTAAAATAAAAATAAATAGTAAATAACAATTAAAATACCAAAAGAGATCGATTTAATTTTATTCTTGTGAATGATTTCTAATTTAGATAGCTAAATAATTAAATTCTTTCATTCTCTTAAAAACAATAAATATGAATTTAAGTGTGAAAGTCAAAGTATGAACAGTATGGTTAGATAATTAGAAAATTTTTAATGCACTATTAAAGTTGTGTTATTGAATGTTTATTATGATATTTTTCTTCATAAAACCTATTAGAATATGTGATTTTTATGTATCTTATTTATCGTGACCTTGTATTTATTAACATTTTTAGGACTTATTGAAGTATGTATAGTGTTTTCATGCATATCCTCTATATCCAAAGTGAATCTTAGTATGTCTTTTAAAGTGGCGTTTCAGGTACACTTTGCATTTCCAATACTTAAAACATTGCTTACAACAAAAAGCCTTGAACTTTTCGTAACTATGACAAACCCGTGCATTCCCGATCCCAAATAAGACTACCACCAATATGAGGCCATTGGCGCTATGGGCCTGAAAACGAAGATTTCATCAAGGAATGAAGGCCGTAAGCCCACTTAAAGGAAAAGGAACAGAACGAGAAAGCAGAAAGGAACGATGGAAGCGCTATGGGCCTGCTAAGTAGATGCAGATGACTAGATGGTTAAAATATATTCCATATTGAAACCACATGACATGAAATGAATGCCCAACCACGTCGACAACAATAGTGCAATAATGCTACATCCTATTTTGCCTCAAAATGCACTGTCATATCTCACACCCATCGGTCTCTGGCTTTAGGAATTAGGACTCCAGTGCTCCAAGGGGGGAAAAAAGCTCCTCCAAACAGCAATGTGAACTGCCCGTAGAGGATGCACCAGTGCATGCAAGCATGTCATCCATCCATCCAGAAAAAACCTATGGATTCATGCCAAGGTTATGTAACTATGCAAGTGACCATCATTCTCATTTAAGAAAGGTACAAGGCAATGATTTCATGACTCTCGAAAGAGGCTGCTTGCCTTTCAGAACAGATGGGGTTTCAAATGTTCCCTCTGCTTCTCTCTTTTTAATATTTTTCAATTAAATGACCAAAGTGACTGTACATCTGGGGTGGAAAATAGACCCCCAATGTGCGGCCTTGCCAAGGTTGTATTTCCATTGCTACCATCCGAACCACGCTCAACCCAATCCTTTCTGCAAGATCACCAGAAAAAGGAAAGTTCATGATCAGACAAGGCACTAAGGATTTCAACAATATTTTTCAAAATCTAAACAGATGAAAACAATGTAGAAAATAAACAAATAAATGGCTAATTGTAAAGAAAAATATATGGAAATCAACTTATCAAATCCCTTAAAAAGACTAAAACAGAAGGTCATGAGTACACCAAGATCAATAACCTTCCCTGCCATGAGATGCAGTCCCACTATTTCTGCCCCTAAACAACTACGCCATACTGCAAATCAAAATATCAACCCAAGTTGAAACACATCTTCCAGAAGAATCTAAAATCAACCATTTCTTTATCAGCCTTGATAGAATGACACCCTTGCCTCTCAAGACCAGACCAGCCATTTGAACTTGGTGGTATGAAGTCCGTTAAAATCAAGTCTGTGAGGGGCTGAAATGATGGATTAATGGGCTGGTATTGGGGAAAGAAGAATAAAGTTGGTATTGGAAAAATAAATATAAGGGATCAAACAGTAAAGTTGCAGGCAGTACTTCAGCCAACAAAAAAAAGAATAACAGAAGAACAAATACGAATATAAGAGAGGGATAATCATAATACTTAAACATTCCATAACTTTTGATTTTTTTAATACAATAAGAAGGCCTTTTACAGGAGGGCCCTTTGAAAGGGTGTTGTTCTGGAAGGACTTTGAAAGAAAGATACCCAACACTGTTTGAATTAGCCCAAAACAAGGACTGTCTGGTAACTGAGGTATATTCCCTTGGTAGATTTACAGGAGACTGGTGTCCCAGATTCAGAAGGAATCTGAATGATTGGGAAATAGCACACTGGTTGGAGTTGATGCAGAACCTTAGTTCTATCAGGCCAGACCCCTCCAGTCCAGATAAAAGGATCTGGTTGGGGGATCACTCGGGGTTGTTCTCTGTTAAATCTTTCTACAAGTGCTTAATTAGAGAGGAGGGAGCTTCCCTGAACAGAGAATTTGGAAGTCAGTTGCTCGACCTAAAGTTGCTTTTATGTTATGGACAGCTACTCTTGGGAAGTGTTTGACAGCATACCCATTAACAAAAAGGGGTTGGGTGGTGGAGAGCCAAGCAGATGTAGTTTATGTGGGGCAGCTTCAGAAAATGCAGAACATCTATTCATTCATTGCAAACTTGCTAGCTGGATTTGGGGAAAATCCTTGGGGCTGTTTGAAGTTCAATTCTGTTTCCCAAAAGATCTGATTTCTTTGTTGGAGTGCTGGCAGCTTGAGGGTCTGTCCAAGAGAGGGAAAGCTTCATGGGAAGTGGTCCCGACAGTAGTAGTTTGGTCTATTTCGTTGGAAAGAAACAGGAAATCTCCGAAAACACGTGTAATTCAGAGGATACAATTCTCAAGAGCATATGGAGAAGAAACAATTCTTGGTCTGGAATGCATAGACAGCTAAAGGATATTCCTTTCAGTTCTTTTTTTTATCATAGAAATCATTTTGTATCTAGTTCAGACATATAATCAGCTTTTGCTTCTCTTCCCTGCTTCAATTTCTTTTGGAGCAGGGTTTGTAAATCTTTTGCTTTCTTTAATACAAACCCTTTTCTCAAAAAAAAAAAAAGGCCTTTTACACAGTGACGACCCAAAAGGATCATTAGCCCATTAGAACCAACTAAAACAACAAAAGAGAAAATCATAAAGAAAATAATCTAATCACTTACATCCTAAAGCACTCAGCTAAATACCTGAGAAGGCTTCCTAAACCAAGCAAATTTACAATAATTTAGCAGACTCCCTATGGGTTACTACTAACATAATCATGACAAAAATCTTCCTAGAGAGTAAAAGTCAAACTGACATTATAAATCAAACAGAAAATGAAGTTGGTTAGATTAGAGAGATGCAAGAAGGTTTTTGAAAGCTTTAAAAATCTAACAATATAGCAGACGTTCTTCCTTAGCGGCAGCCCCAATTGGACCATCATCTGAGTTCGGATGGGCTCCCCACAACCTGTCCCCCATCTTGGGGTGGCTGGATTGGGCCACAAAGAACCCCAAGAGAACATATCCAGTTGACAGGATTTTTCCTCAAATCCCTGTTCTTTTTCTTCTTCTTACAGGTTTTCTGTCTGCACTTCACCTTGGAGCTAAAGACCATTTTGGCAGCTCTACAATGAAAGGTCAAGGCCACAATAACATTGGTAATTGAAGTAACCTATCAAGATAAAACTAATGGCCTCTTTTAAACAAGGAATTGTATTGTATTAAATCTATTTAAGTGTCAAAAGATTACATCAATGTTTACTCTTAAACAAAAGTTTAACCAAAAAGAAAAAAAAAAAAAAAATATAGCAAATGCCCCTAATCCTTGTTGATTTCACCTTGAGGCTTGAACTACTTTTATACTCAAAAAAATTTCTTTCATTTTGTTCACCGATATGGTCCCAAAGACTTCAAATGGTATAATATTCTATAAAATTTTTCCCCTCATTTTTTTTGATAATTAAAATTTTGCCCCTCTTACTCAATCCCTGAAGATTTCCAGCCAAACATGAACTTTTCAACTAATACTGGGAAGCAAACTTCTGCCCCAAACAAACCTAGACATCTTGCCCATAGTTCAGTATCACCAAGACGGTGCAAAAAAAAAGACTGACTGATTCTGGATGTGTTGAGAATAGTACACAGATTTCATTATCTAGCATCATACCTCTCTTACTGACATTATCAATCATCAAGCACTTCTCCAATTCAGTATTACAAGCTAGAAATGCCACTTTGGGTGGCACAGTGAAGCACCAGATCATTGAATAGAAAATTTTCCTGCTACTGTTTGGAGCATATTACTAAAGGACCTCACAGAAAAAGCTCCAGAACTGCCTCACCCCCACACTCATCTGTCCTCTTCAGTTGGACAAGGCTTTATCCACTGAATGTTTTGCAATAGCTCGGCAAGGTCTGAACTTCCCAATCATTCATATTCCTTCTGAACTGTGGACTCCATATCACATCCTCATTTTTCATTAAGGAGTACTCTGCCGCCTGTGCACTGATCTTCGTCAACTCCCCTACTTGCATTATTTCACTCTTGTGCACATAAACCTTGAAATTGCCCCAAACCACCATCAAATGTATTAGAGATGTTACATTTGGTCCAGGGCTGCCTTGCAAATAATTGAATATCGTCTGAAATTGCAGTGAAGGAATAGCTTCCATTTCCCCATCCACCTGAAGGCCCTCAATATAGCCCCTTTTAACTACCTTGATAGTCAACCTGATCAAAGTTTAAAAGGGCAGCCCAGTGCACGAGGCTCCCACCAATGCAGGGTCTGGGGAGGGACAGATGTATGCAGCCTTACCCCTGCACATACAGAAAGGCTGTTTCCAAGATTTGAACACTGGTCACCCAGGTCGCAATGGAGCAACCCAATCGTTGCGCCAAGGCCCACCCTCAACCTGGTCAAAGTTTTTGTGACACAAATGAAGAGAAAAAGGTGACAAGGAATCTCCTTGTCTGATATCCCCTTGAGCTAAAGAACTTTCCTTGAGATGCCACATTTATCATCATCATCATCTAAGCCTTATCCCAACTATATCAGGTTGACTACATGCATCCTGTTTCACCATTCCAATCTGTTAGTTCTGCATAGATTGTTAAATTATGAACACTTAAATCAAGAGATGCCACATTTGTGATAACAAATTATATGTATCGTGATGACAGATAATCACAACTGAGCAGGAAAAAGAAATAAATCCAGGACTTTCCAATTCATGTGGTCATAACCTTTTCCAAATCTATTTTGCACAATACTCCCACAGTCCAACTTTCTATTCTTGAATCAATTAATTAGGGAATATGGTCTAGCAATTCCCTTGTTACCTTTCTCCACACATCCTTTTTCAAACTCCTTATATTTCAGTTCACCAACTGCTATCATTTCCAATTATTCCTATTTGGAATGGCCCTACTTTACCAAAAATCAGAGTTTTTTCCCTGTCCTGAGTTGCAACAGATACAGAAGACATGGTACCTCTAACCCCTATGTGTCAATTCTTGGCTTGAAGAATGCAGATCATGCTAACTAATCACCTATTTCTCTCTTGCTCATTCACTTCTAAGATATGGAAACATTCTCTTCCCATTTATGGTTCTCTGTAGAATCCCCTATGGCTATGGTGGATCTCTTCTCTCCCCATTTGAATCCCCAACATTCAAAAAGGACAAAGATCATGAAACAACCCCTTTGGCTATGGTGGATCTCTTCTCTCCCCATTTGAATCCCCAACATTCAAAAAGGACAAAGATCATGAAACAAAAGCAACCGTCTTCTAGAGTATGTGGCGTTAAAGGAGTGCCAGAACTTTTAAAAATAAGGAACAAATTGTTAATAATATAATTGGCCTGGTCATAGTGAAAGTTGGGAATGAGTTCAAATGGATTACAATGGCTAGCTTTGCCCCCCACAAGACACACTATTTTGGCTTGAGCAGCTCCAGACTTGGGAAGGATAAAGATGAACTTTGATGGTTGCTGCTTTTTTTATCAGCTTTGGCGGTTGCTACTTAGCCAATCCATGATGATTGGATAATAAAGGATCTATAGAGATCATGATGGAAGTGCTCCACTAAGCTACTTGAGCAAAGCTGGGGAGGAATCTCTCTAAGGGCCAAGCTGCTTGCCCTTCTACAAGGACTAATCTAGCATTTTCCATCGGGCTGGAATGGATTAATTATGGAGGGGACTGTGAAGTGGTAATTGGATGGTAACCTCAAATTCAGAAGGCCCTTGGTCCCTAAGATGTATGATTAGAGAATATTGGGCTTTTGGTCAGCAAGAAAAGATCTTTCAGGTGGTCCCAAGGTAGCAAATAATCTAGTGCAAGCTATTAAAAGATAAAGGGTAACAAGAGAACAAGAGTTGGCTTGATCTGCATGGGGAAGGTGCAAGGGCTACATAGCAACTATATGGTGTAGTCTAATCATATAGTAGGGTCATCTGAGTGCTGGCATATTAGTACTGAATCTGAATGGGGGAAGTTATCCCTACTGCACATAATCAAAGAACCATGAGTGAAAGGCCACAAGTAAACTGTATGTCTGTATCATTGTACATCCTTAACACATCCCACTCAGAGATGGTGTGCCTTCATGCATTTTTTGACCATATGATCGCCGATGAGAACATGCGCCTCCACCCTTGCTCAGGATTTTTAAATGCCACATACTCAAAGTACTAGGGAAGATTCATTTAATCACAAAATCTCAAGGGAGCAGCCAAGGATAAAATCTGAATTTTCTATGCAGTTACTTAAGGTGGTTGCCCACTCTAATCAACTAATCCACCATGAGACACTAACCTTGCATCCAACATTGTGATGGGGTGACAGGATGTGACATCTTATTCATACCATAGGCAGCCAGAACAGTAAGATTTCATCTTCAAGAGGACGAGTCAAGCTAAGCTCTGATGGATTTTCTATTAGTAATCTTTAAGCTTGCACTTTTCTGGAGCCAGGGAAAGGCTACAGGAGCAACTTTGGGGAAGAGAAGGCTGTTGGGAAGGTCCTTGGTCACAAGAATGAACAGCTATTTCTACTGGACATCAAGCTCCAAAATCTCCCCCTGGATAGCTTGGCTAGGGGAGAGGTTAGGATAGTCCAATATATTAGGGGATCAGGGATCAGAATCTATTATATATTGAAACTACTAATGAGTAGGAGTTTTCAGTTTTATGCTGTTCTTCCTTCTCATTTGTAGAGAGAGGTGCACTTTTGTTTTTAGTCCTACCTTATAAAATCTTTTGTCTCACTACTGATAAAAATCATGCAATCATTTAAGCCCCTGCAGAATCTAGGGCTGTTTTGGGGGATAAAGAAATCAGCTTAAAAAAAGAATCACTTTTTGCTCAAAACTCATTATTCAAATAGTGATTTTTTGGAAGAGATTTTTAAACGAGCATAGCCAAGGCCTCCATAATCCACATAATCTTATTCCCCAAGTTCATAGCAAATTTTGACTAAAACCCCCTTTTCTAAAGCTTTCTCAATAAACCAATCAAGACCTCTAGAAGGGGTTTATCATTGCATCACAGCTCTTTCCAGAATTTAATTCTTGATTCCCCCAACTTTATAATACATGCTCCTTTATAAAAATAATTCTTTTTTTATACAATTAGGCAATTGGCTCTGTAATCTTCTTCACCACATAGAGCAAATGGTGATGAACAACTTCATGTCCCTCCTAATTGGTCAATGGGCCATATGGCACATATACAATAAGGCTCTCCACACTACGAATCATTTCCACTGATAAAGAAAGTACAATTGCTTTTCAACTTTTAATTAATGGAGTCATAACAGAATATGTATTACTAAATCACAAGAAAGCACAATCTTTCTTGTTGAAGAGAAACATCCTCCAGGACTTGCAGAAACATTAGAACTAACCCAAGTAAACAGCCAACCTGCCAAAGGAGTACCCCCACTCAAAAGAAAAGAAAATACTTACTTGATATGGATAAAAATTATAAAAATAAATAAATAAATGAAAGAAAGAAAGCATGCTAAATTAACATGTAATGTCTCCAAAAGCTCCAATACAATGATAAAAGCCACATTCAAAGCTTCTTATTGTGCTCACCCATACACAAACAGCACTGCTACACAGACAGAATAATTAAAAAGGAGAAAAGATTCAAGCGATCAGTACTCACTTGGACCAGCAATTAGCTGCAGACAGTTCGAATGGATGGTTAGCTGCTGAAATGCTTGGACCACCATAAGTTTTTTCACTCTGAGAAACATCTTCCCTAGCATTAAGTGGAGGGAACTGGTTATCTCCATTACCCAACAATGGCTGGAAGACAGATTTCTGCAACCAAGGATCACTATCATTTGAAGCAGGACCAAAAGGCTTAAACATTCCACCATTCTGGCAATTCTCAAAACAAACTTTTTGTGGAGTGCCAGGAAGGATTTGATTCTCCTTCATAATTTGAGATGGCATAGTCTTGTAGGGTAAAGGATGTGCAGCATCCTCCTGATTCGATTTGTTCTGTCCTAGGGGCAAGAGCCAGTTCACAGGCCCACCTACTAAACCAAGTCCATCCTGACCAAGTGGAGACGTGCCCCACATCTGCCATGTCCCTTGTTCATGGGTATTGCTTGATTCCAAGGATGAAGGATGCAAATCACCAATCTTTGGGGTGCAAGGAAGGCTAGCATGCTTTTCTTCAGCAACTCTTAAACGTGAAATAGGAGACTCAATTGGAGATGGCCTGTGAACTTCAACAGAGGCATCCTGTAGAGTGCGGGGCTTCTCCAGTCCTAAGCCTGTTATAAATCCACCACCTATGTCCAAAGGAAAATTGTCAAGTGATTCTGAAACTGGACCAAGTAAAGACTCTGGATCTGGAACATAACACGGATCTTCAAAAAGCTCTGGCTCTTCAGCTATAGATTCATGTGTTGATTCTCCAACAAGAGGAAATATAGTTTCAGCTGCAGAAGAAACTGAACCATTACTTGCCAGAACATTTGGAAAGGAGACTATTGTAAAAGGAGATGACATTCCAAAATGGATTGGACTGCCCAAAGGATGTGATGGTGATGCTTGACCAGGTAACAACAGGTTTTCATTATCTGCCTGGGGTTTATGATTATGCCTGCTTATGGTATTTGCACTTGAAGATGGAGTTGCAGAGCTGCGAGAAAACAGCTGCTGCCATGACTTTTTTGGTGTTGTTTGTTGGTGGTGCAAAGCTACCTGCATGATAAGAATCAGGGGTAAGCAGAAAAACAACAGTAAATAGCATAGCAAGTAATTTCGGTGTTATATTTAAGTAGAGAAAATGTTATACACTGAGTACCTCACATCCAATACATGAACATACCACCCCCATCTGGCAGTCCTCACAGATGAGACCCCCCTCCCCCAAGGGTTTATCTTGGTGTTCACTAAATCATTTTTCAAGACTGTTAAATCAATGGTAGGCCTTGGAAGGTTAATGAAGGCAGAGTCATAAAAGAGCTCAACTTTGTAGTCTCCAGGTAGAACTTGAACAACTGAAAGAACATTAAGTTCAAAAGGTAAAAAAAGGCCATTGACCAATGTTGATCCCAGCTATCTGGAGTCTTGGGAGGGGTAGACTGGATATGGTCCTAACCTTTGTCCTTTTTTCACACAAAGTGGCCACAATCACTTACATATAAATAAAATTACCTTACCTTTCTCTTAAAAAAAAGGTGGCCACTCTCAGTCTCAAACACACATTCTCATGCTTGCCAGCCCAAAATTTTACTATTATACCAAGTGATGGCCCCTTTAAGTTCAAATGTACAAAAGGGAAATCAAAGTGTTGGTTGTCAATCGGTCAGAGGTGTCCAAGTAACCTAGGCTTTAGGTGATGAAGTTGTGGCATTGGGCATCCCTCCCTTCTTTTGAAAAGGGTAAAGTATATTTCATTAATCAGAAGCAATTTTACAAAATTTACATGCGGCATCCCTCCATTTAAGCAATTCAGATTAAAAAAAAAAATTAGTAGTGAAATGCATTCAACAAGGGAATGTCCATAGAGAATAATGACATTGTGTTACACATGTATCATGTAACTAGTTCAATAAATAAAAATACAGGATTTCTAATAATTTACCTTTACCTGGTCAAGAAGTATAAAAACTACTTATAGCCAAAATGCACATACAAAATCAGAATAAATGAGCATGACTTACAGGCCGTTGCAAACTGCCCTCATTGGTTTTATCATCTCCATTGAATGTTAATTTCCCAGATGTACGTTCGGTCAAATGTACCTCTCTACGATTGCCAGAAGTTTGGACCTGCTCTACAGAATTACTAAACTTGTTGGATTTACAAATAACAGTCGCAGAGGGGTGAGTCCCCTTCCCAAAGAAACTAGCTCCATTAAAAGCTTTAGATGAATTAAGGAAGGAACCTTTCACATGGTCCAGATATCTAGAACCAGTGCTTCCCCTGATAAAATTGTTTGCAGTTGTAACCTTTACACCATGGCCCACTTCTGAGCTCTGCACTCTCAAACCTTCATTTATCACTTTCTGAAAGTCTCGTCTTTCAAGCTCACTCCTCTTGTCAGAATCCCTTTTCTTTTCATTATCCTTCCCAGCCTTCCTTTCCAACTCCTCCCCATCAGAATTACTTTTACTGGACACTTTGTCTTTCTCCCTCCTCCTCTCTTGGCGCTTCCTTTCTGCTTCTCTCTTACTGTCTTTTTCCCTGACAGGAGATGATCCTTTTCCACGCTCTTTTTCTGCCTCCATCTTTTCATCCCTCAATCTCCTCCGTTCCTCCACCAACCTTGCCACCTCTTCCCTCTGCTTTCTTTCTTCCTCCTCTAAAAGCTCTCTCTCTAACCTAGCCTGTCTCTTCTCCTCAGCTTTCCTCCGAGCCTTCTCACCTCTGCTCTCATGACAATTCACCCCATTTTCACCTTTCTTAGACAACATGTCCTTGTGTTCTGCATCCAATGAAGCATCTCCTCTTTCAGTACTTACCCTAAAAATCTTTCTCCAGATCCACCTAATGCTTAAGATTAGCGATGCCAACAGCTTGCAGGCACAAACAAAAACACCACAATAAGATCTCTCGGCCAAACAACGGTCGTCGCTGCCAAAAATTGCACCTCCATTCTTCTCCCAATGACTGGACTTACCGGGAAAAGATCCACCAACCCAACTACCGCTGTCTAACCAATCTTGACCACAAATCCATCCATTCTCCGACCAAAGCTTCCCGTTCCATATCTTCCCAATCCCAGAATTATCAATCCCCAACCCAGCAGGACCCGGCAAGTCTAAAACCGGCCTTTTAGATATATGCCCACAATATGAACACATAAACTTTCCACCGCCTGGATTCTGATCCCGATAAGGCGTCGAGCAGTTCCTACACCGACGTGTGGCGGTCTTGCGTAGCTTCTGCATCTCAATAGCCTCAAACCTCTTCCTTTCCCTAAGACGAGCATTCCTACGCGCCCTCCATGCTGAAAGCTGTGGCATCAAAACCTCGTACCAGAAAAGTGTGACCAAAAGAACCAAAACGCAGGCCAGCCTCGGAGACGTGACCTCAAACCGGAAACCAGGTGGCAACAGCTGCGAAAGCGCCCAGAGCCCTATAAGTGGAATTACTAACCACGGAAGCATGGTGGCAACCCGCCGAGACCACTTCTGAACGACGCACAGTATACACATTATCCTCTAACACGCACCTATCTTTTCCAAATAACCAAGGAACCCTAGAACAAATAAAACCCTTCTTTGAATCCAAGCAATTCCCCAAGACGAAATTAACAGAGAAACCAATCTTTACCGAAGCAAACCCTAGCCTACGTTCTTCTCGGGATTGTATTCAAATGCCATGATTTCTCATCCAATAAAAAATAGACATATATATGTACAAGAACGAAACCTGAAAAGGCGCTAAATACAGAAAATGGCGCTCCGGAATCTTTCCCCTTTATTTGAAAACATGAAAGTCCTGAATCCCCGAAACCTTAAGTGAAAAATGGATCGATTAGGTTTCCAACCAGTGCGGTTCGTTGCCACCACAGCTCGTATTGTGCAGATTCATTTAAAGAAGTGCAATGGACATCTGGTGAATGAACAGGGAAATTGGATAAATTAAGAGGTTTCTGACTTACATATCTGCCGCCCAAGGTCCAAGGTGAGAAGGAAAAATAGAAAAGAAAAGAAAAGAAAACCCTTATTTCGCCGCGACTGGTAATTTCCTTTTCTCCCGTTATTTGTTGAAAGGAGTTCGGTCGGTGCTTCGTTCGAAGCGTCTGTTCTGTTCGCTCTTTCGTTTTTTCTCGGTTCTTTTTCTTCTTTTTTTTTCGCCCTGTAAGGAAATGAGAAAAACGAGAGAAATGAAAGGATAAGAAAGGGAGACGGGGAGTTACGCAAGGAAAAGATTAAAAGGGAAAAAAAAGAGAATCCTGTTTTCTGATCTTTCTTAAATAACAAAAGAAAGGTCGGGTCGTGTCCTCGTCGTCGTCGATTAAGAAAATGATTTTTTTACGGAAAATTCTATTTTAGTAGCCTAAACTTTGGGGTAATGTGAAGTTAGTATCTAAACTTTCAAATGTGTCATTGTAATACTTAAATTTTTAAAAAATGTTAAATTAGTCCCTGTTGTTAACCTCATAGTCAAGTTATCAGTTGAAAAGATCAAAATTATCCTTCAAAAGAAGACATTGTTCACTATCTTTTACCTTGAGACTGAACTAGTTAAGGTGTTTGAGATTCTAGAATAATGAAGTCATTGTCTTCTACCTTTAGATCTGAAACACATTTTTGTCTAGTTATTTCTTTGCATTCCCTCTATCATATTTCATGTTTTTTCTCTTTTTCTTTGAAGATAATCAGTTCAACCTCAAGGTAGAAAACAATGAACAATGTCTTCTTTTGAAGGGTAGTTTCAATAGATAATTGATGGTCGGTTAATGGCAGGGACCAATTTGACACTTTTTGAAAGTTTAGGTACTGCAATGACACGTTTGAAAGTTCAGGTACTAACTTGACACTACCCCCAAAGTTCAGGGTACTAAAGTGGAATTTTCCCTTTTTTTTAGGGAGAATGACGATTCAGCCCAAGGTCAGAATTTGTAGGCTCAAAGTACATTTGGGGCAGGTGCCAGCTTGTAATTGATGCTAATTCACGGGCCGGTATGGGTGCATAGAGTGTGGGTTTTTGACCTTTTGAATGTTTATAGCTCTGCAGTGAAAATTAGAAATCCGCATTGGGCTTGTTCGTACTTCTCCGCTTTTTTTAAGGCTATGAGGAAGGTCTTGGTGATCAATCAGATTTTCCAACAAACTGGTATCATAAAGGTGATCAATTAGATGGTATTCATAAAAAATTCAAAGGAAATGCTTTGATTGGTCAAACTCTTCTCGTACCATATCATTGCTATATCATAGATTTTCATATATATATATATATATATATATATATATATATATATATATTAGGGGTGGCAATTTTACCCACACAATCAGGTCCCCAATCCGACTTGCCCCGAACGGGGCGGATTTTCCCCAGTCACAAATGCATACGGATCGGGTTCGAGGAATTTTCTTTTGCCCCGGACTAGGGACGGGGTAGGGATGGGGTCTGCCTATAAATCCCCGAACCCGGCCCAACCCCGACTGTTATTTACAAATATACCCTTATATATAATGTGTTAAACGTATTAGACTATTAGGTTAGGAATTATTAAGTTCAGTTTGTGTTTCCTGTGTACTGTGTTTCTTCGCAAACTTACAATTCACTACAGTCCTATAGAGACTCAAAGTCCTCAGTCCTTCAAGTCTTCAACCTTCGCACAACCGCCAACCGTCGGGCGCCGCCACCACCGTAGCACAGAGTTGCGGCTCAATGTACATTTGCAATCATCTTCAACAGTTCAACCTTTCTCAGTCTACAATCATCTTCAACCTTTCTCAGTCTACAATCGTCTTCAACCTTTCTCAGTTTGCAATCTTCTTCAACCTTTCTCGGTCTGCAATCTTCTTCAATCTTTCTTGCTCTCCGTTCGTCCGCCGACCGCCGCATCAAGATCAGGTTCAAGCTTCTTTAGACTAAGATTCATCACGCTTAAAGTTTCAAGTATATCAAAACTCATATTATCTGCACATGCAATCCTAAGCAATTTTTCTAAATGCAAGACTTAGTACTAGGTCTTAAAAGTCACATGGTTGTTATTGTGGTTAACTACTTCCAAGATGAACGGAGAGAATTCTCCTCATCATCCAACAGTTGAGGGTTTCTGAAAGACTGCCTGCTAATTGAATCAAAACAGAACAAACAAATGGCATTTTTGGTTCTTGTAAACTGAAATTTATGTGCATTTGTGGGATGGGTACATGTCAAGGATTCCCCATCCTCAATGGGGTCGGGGATGGGGGTTGAATCTTCACCCTGATACCAGGGATGAGGCAGGGACAGGTGTGGGGATTTAAGCTACAAGGCGGGGACGGGGAGTGGGTGCCCTACCCCATACCCGCCCTGTTGCCAACCCTAATATATATCATAGATATATACATAGATTTTCTATATATGATATATGCATATAGGCATGGGCTTTGTCAAAAGAATTTAAAGCAAAAGGAGATAGGGGTGCAATTTGGGTGAGTCCTACTTGATTCAACCAAAGCTTTTGTACAAGTTGGGCTTGAGTTTTTGAACTTCGATCTGGTCTTGCATAATAAAGTTCAAGCTTAACTTAAATTAAGGCCTTGGGTAGCCCAACTTGACCTAACCCAATTTGATTCCGCCCAATATTTTATGATATACATATTTATATGTTATCAATCTATTAAGAATTAAACTACAAAACTCAACATACCCAAGCCCAAACCCAACCCGAGATTTGGGTTAAGCTCAAGTTAGGCCTGGGTTGGTACACTCAAGCTTAACCTTGAATTGGGTTAAGTTTGCGCTCAAGGTTTGAGACTTAGGGTTGGGCTTGGGTTGGCCCTCAACCCAACCCAACTCAACCAAGTTGCACCCCAATAAGGAGCATTATGACTTTTCTAATTGGATTAGGGGATTTTGTCTAAGGCTAATAATTTTGTTATTTTTTAATTTTATTAACAAATTTGTAAGGTCATTTTATTTCCTAAATGAAATCTAAATAGATATCAAAATAGTCTAGATTCAGCATGCCTTTTAAAGAAGATAATTAAATTCCTAACATGTCTTTATTTCTAAAAAAAATAGAATAGTTATCATAAGAAGATTGCCTTTGAAGATTGACGTTATTCAATAATAGCTATTAAAAAAAGGGATTATTATAGATAGAGGTTGATTTTATCTATTTAAGAAAATAATTTACATAGGAAAGTAGAAAGATAGTTGCAACGAGCAAAAAGAGGATAATGAATTACGTATTAGGGTTCTACTTTATTAGGGTATTACTTTATTAGTATCTTGTATTTAGTATCTCAACTTTAAAGCGTGCTAGTGCAATACTTTAACTTCCCAAAATTGCCATTTTAGTCTAAACCTATTAATGGTTGTTAGAATGGATAGTTAAATTACCAAATTACTCTTTTGTTGTCATAAATAATCAAATATATCTATAAAATTAGTGAGTTGATCTCTTCCATATACCAATTGTTGCTGCCAAGAATAGGGCCGAAAGCAACAAGATAAATATGCTTCCTTAACTGAAGCTGATGTATCCAACCTGAGAGTAAGAGAGCATGCGTCAGAGGCCCCAAGTGTTATTCTCGAGGCGGAGACACTGACAGCCAAGTTAGTCAAGTATATGAGAGGGGTCGGATGAGGTCTGAGACGAGGTCACTCAAGAGCTAATAAGCAAGAGAGCAAGAGTGAACAAGATCCATTACCTCGAGGGGGGCACCCCTATTCATACTTGACCTTGCCTTGGGAGTAGTTGGAGGTGATTTAGTAGTGGGCGGCCAGGATTGCATCCGATCGATGCCACATTGCGCCATCCTAGGCCTTGCCCCATGCGCCTATATCACTTGCTCCCCACTCTTGAGGCCGTAATGGATGAGGTCCAATGGAGGGTTGAGCGGAGACCTCGACTTCGGACAAAGAGAGTGCCACGATGTCATTGAAAGGAATTGGAAGGTGCGTCAGGCGAAGGCCTCAGCTTGGTTGAAGAGAGCATCATTCAGAAGTACAAAAGCATTGGCCTCAACTGGTGAGAGCTCCACTTGGTCGTCCAGTGGCAGTTGCTTCGTCGTTGACTCCGCCTCTTAGGAGAATCACAGAGGGTTGAGGGCGAAAAGCCATGTCCTATACGGGTGTAAGAAGTCCGCGTTCATTGGTCGTGTTCTTCACGGGTGTCATCGTGGATCCGTACGTGGTACGGGCATTAGCGTCAACTGACCTTGACCATGCGCAAGATAGGCGACGGGTTGGTTGGCCGTGGTTGTATAAGAGACGAGTGACGGATCGGTTGATCGTGGTCATACGCAAGATGGGCAACGGGTCACCCGGGTTGGGTTGCTTCTGATCTGGGATTGGCGGGCGAACCGACTAACTCGCTCGGTGTCGTTTCACATTCCCAAGGTCGACGCCATGTGGCACGCATCAGTTTGGACTGTTAGGTCAACTGCTTCACGGCGGTTGGATCATAGAGATCTGAGCTGTTTGTTTCCCTTTAAATAGGGTCGTTGGTTGAGGTGGTTGCTACCATTTGCTTGCTTTCTCTTAAGTCTTCAGAGACTTCGACCACCTACTAGCCAAACCCTTAGCCTTCTTCTTCAACTCAGACTACTAGGTAAAGTACTTCTTCCATAGCCATGTCGTATTCTGACTACAGTCCCAAATGCTATGAACTTCCTGACCTCTCAGACACTAGCATGCCCTGTTCCACCTCATCTAGTAGTGAGAGTCCTAGTAGTGGGTTTAAGGGCTCACCTCGAAGACTAGAGGTCCAGGTACTGAGGGTGAGAACTGCTCCTAAAGGCGCCGAGTGCGACTGACGAGGCGATGAGTCTCCCGATGAAAGTAATGGTTCTACGAGGTTGAGGGGCAACAACATTGGGTATGCCTTGGCGCAACCCGAAGTGGTGGAGTTTGAGGAAACTGAGGACCTGAGCCTTGATGACATAGCCGAGGCCGAAGGCCGAGGCATTACAATGATGCGCTATCTGCGCTTTGACCTGGATAGCGAACTAAGCAAGGAGCAAGTGAGGTCCCTTGCTGAGGTGTACCATATCCTCAAGGCCTATAGGCTTAGAGTTCCCAATGTAGGCGATAGACCATGGCAGCCAGCAGAGGGGGAGGTGTGCATGCATGAGCACTACCTCCACTTCGGCCTCTGATCCCCCATTCCTCCTCTCGTTTGCAAGCTCCTGAGTTGTTATAACCTTTCCCTCAGTCAGCTAGCCCCCAACGCCGTTAGGACTATCATAGTTGTGTTGGTGATGGCTTGCCTCCGAGGTGTGTATGTGACCGTGAACATATTTTGGTGCATGTTCGTCCTAAGAAAGCACCCTGCTGGGGAAGGTCTATTCTACTTCCAAGGCCGACAAGGTAGAGTGATTGACAACCTGTCATCCATCCATAACTGGAAGAAGAAATACTTCTTCGTATCCTATCCGGAGGGTTGGCCTTTCAGGCCTGACTAGGGGAAGTTGGATCTTGTGGCCAAGAGGATACCGCCTTATAATAACAACGAGGAGGCCGATGTGATGACCTAGATTTGGTTGTCAGGGATGATTCACGCTGAGCCCTTGGTGGGGGAGGACGCCTTGGTATGGGCTGGTCTCAACCCTACTCGCTTCGGTAGGGGAACTCTTGTTGTCGGCTATACACGTCATCTTCCCTCCTTACTTTGCTTCGTGTACTAACATGCCTTGTGGTTTTTTGTACAGATGCAGGGCAACATCAAGGACAAGATCATGCAGATGGCGAAATCCAACAAGAGAACTTCGGGTGGGGGTCGTCAAGGAAGCTGACGACGAGGGAAGCTATTGCCGCGAAGGAACCGCCTCGAGCGATGACTCCCGTTGAGGTTGAAGGAGCGTCTAGCTGAGGGTGCTACCGGGAGCTCTTGTCCAGTTGAGGGCACTGCCGGGGGCTCGCATCCAGCTGAGGGCGCTGCCCAAGGCTCGCGGTAGTTGAGGCCTCATTCTTCAGATTTCCGCAACGAGATGTCGTTGGTGGCACAACGTATCTTCCACCCTCATTGGAATGTTCAAGAGGGCGACACTCTGAGCACCCCAAGGGTCGGCCGAGCTCTGGTGACTGGGATGCTTCTGGATGGGGACAGGCAGTCCTGGACCCAGGTGAGCATCTAGGGTGTGCGGGACACCCTTTTGGATAGCTTGGTCGAGGTAAGATTCCTTTCCTTGAATTCTTAGTCAAATTTCTCTTCTTTGCTTTTTCTTAACTAATGGTTGCTTGTTCCCTGCAAATGTCTCCAACTGTCGTCGGCCTTTGCAACAAAGTCGAAGTCCTCCTGCACCAACTTAGGACTTCGCAAGAGGAGAAGGAGTAGTTGGAGTGGCGGTTAACCGAGGCCGAGAATGGTCGAGAGACTGCAATTCACGCGGCACGTGAGGAGTGCAACCATCGAAAGGAGATGGAGGCTGAGGTCTCAGCCAAGAGAGAGCAGTTGCGCGCTACCTGGGCCTCTCTAAGCGAGGCTAAGGAGAAATGAAAGGAAGCCGAGGAGAAGCTAAAAGAGGCTGAGGAGAGAGTAGAGGAGGCCTCGACCTGGGCCATTGAAGAATGGAATACTACTAAGGCCTATGAGACTGAGATGGCCAAGTTTGGTGTCGTCTCTTACTTGGAGGGCATCAAAGATACAAAGGCCAAGGTGTTGGCTCTACTGCCTGATTTCAACATTAGTCAGTTGGGAGTTTAACTTGATTCGACAGTTGAGGAGTCAAGGCCATCCGATGTGGTGCAGCCCTCTAAGGGTCAGGTCAGTGATGAGCAGCTTGCATGGCCCAAAGCTATGAACGGGTAGCCTACATAGCCCGAAGCTGCGGACGAGCATGTGAACGTCAAAGCTTGAAGGCGCTCTTCGTGGGACCACCTTTTGTCTATCCTCCTATAGCTCCAAAGTCTCGACCTCCCCCAATTGAGGTTGATTTTTTGTAGAGCTTAAAGTGATAATGAATGAAACGAATGAATTTTTTTCCTAACTTGTGTCTTTTCTTTCTCTTTTTTATTTCTTTCCCTTCTTTCCTTTCCTTGTTATGCTAGGAGTTGATGCCCCCCCTCCGAGAGGTCACAATTCACAAGTAGTAAAAATTCGTTGTCTTTTACTTAGCCACTTGCTTACGACTTTAAGTTGAGGAATCTAGGCCGAGGTCAAGCTTTGCTGCCGAGGGTTTGGGGCCCCTTTCCTTAGCGAGGGGAAAGGGAGGTGATTGCCTTAGCTCTCTTGGCTTGCTCTTCATCCCCGTCAAGGTAGTTAGGCCAAGTCTGAGCTTCACCACTGAGGACTCGGGGCCCCTTTCCTTAGAAAGAAGGAAGGGGAGGCGATTGCCTTAGCTTGCCTAGTCTAACTTTCCTTAGGGACTTAGTGAATGGACCCGCGTGCAGTTGAGGCTCAACAAAATGGCACCTGGCTGAGGTTATAGAGCATTCTTGCCTTAGCGAAGTAGCTTGCTTGTTTTAGTGTATTTGTTCATTAGGTAGTGGGCCATCATTGCGGGTCGATGTCGTGGCCGAGGTCCTCGAGGTAGTTTGCCTAAGCGAGAAGGCGAGTAGGTGTATGACTGGTGTGTTTGGAAGTGTGTCGTTGAGCATTTCGGAACACTAGTTTAAATATTTATAAAATTTTTTGACTCTTAAATAAATACTAACGTAGTAAATGGACGAGAACAAGTCATATCCACAGGGGAGCAAGGGAAAATTAATATACACTCAAATCCAGACAAGATAACACAAGAGGGAAGTGCAGAAATATAAAAATTAATTAATTAAACTGAGAAAAATATAGAATTTGAGCAGTACTAAAAGTTAAAAGTGCATAAACATAAATAAATACAGAAATAAATTAACAAAAGAAATGAAATAAAAATCTTTAATTTGATCATAGGTAGCAGTCTCCAGATATCTCCTTTGACCCTTGAACTTCTCGAGCTAAGCCTTCCATGTTACCTGGCCGAATTGCAGATCTGCAAAAAATAAAACGAAGATCAAACGGAATGAAAATAAATTGCAGAAAATAAATAACGAAACTGGAATTGAAAGAACAGAAATTAAAACTAAAATAAAGTAAAAGTGGTTGGGATCCGATTCCAGAGGTGGCAGTAGTGGTGTTGGCGAACTGTAAATAGGAACCCCTCCTCTTGCCTGGGCATCCTTCTCTTCCTCTACCCTTGAACTTCTCAATATCAGCATTCCATCTTACTTGGGGGCAAAATCCAACCCTTTCTTAAGAGCTCTTGGGTCGTTTTTATAGAGAAGGGTGGATACAATTGGGATTAGAGAGAAAGAGGGGGTGGCAGCTGGGTTTTAGTAAAGTTATGGGTGCCCTAGGGTTTCTAATGGAGGGTTGGGATGATTCTGGGGTGATCCTAGGGCTGAGAAGAAAAGAAGAGGGTGCCCAATATTATATAGGGCTGAGATTTGGGCACCTAGAAATGAATGGAGGAGATTGAGGCGCCTAGGGTTGAAAGGTGGAGATTAAAAGAGGTGGGTTGCACCCTAGAGTGGATGGCTAAGATATAAGATGGAGTGGAGGGCTGAGATCTAGTGGTGAGGGGTTGAATGGTGAGGATTAGTAGTTAGGTGGCGCCCTAGGGTTTAAAAGTTGCAAAAAGAGTGCCCTAGAATGAGTGGTCGAGATTAAAAGAGGTGGAAGGTGGAGACTAAACACCTAGGGGTGGCTAGGGTTTACTAAGAGTGAAAAGAATGGGTTAAAAGGAGCCCTAGGGTTTGCTAAGGCGTGGGGAACATGCTAATACAGCAGGAGGGGCGCCAAACTGGGTTTAGCAGATAGGAGGCGCCCTCCTGCTCTCAGTTTTTCACAAAAACACTCCCTCTCTCATCTGGACTTCACACCAGCTTCCCAAAAGCTGTATTTCAGCCATGAAAACTTCCCAGTTTTGCACAGAGACCCTCAGAGGTCACAACATTGAATTTAAATGTGAAAATGACATACTTTGACTATTCTAAGGCCGAAAATACCCTTGAAATGATGCCCTTAAGTTATCAAAATACAGAGTTATCACACCCCCAAACTTAACCATTGCTAGTCCCTTAGCAATGTAGCCTTAAAATTGCACTAAGCATAGAGATCCTTCCCATCTCAAGATCATCCCTGACAGAATTAGTCAAGTATCCTGATTTCAGAATTCTCAAACTCTGTAGAGATCGGTATTGGGCTTAAGGAGTAAAATTGTCTTATTTTGAATATTACAAAAACTTTGCTTAAAAATCTTATTTACCCTTCCATTTGCAGATTGTCTTGATACTTTGAGATTGATTTTTAAAATCAGACATGTATTTTTCTTATCATTTCTGATAGTGGATTTCTACCCCTAAACTTGATTTGTACACTTATTTCTATTGTTACCTTCCACTGTTTGACGCGAATCTCGACACTTGCCTTAGGTGAAGAGACCTGATTACTAAGTGTTAGGTGATTGTCTTTGGTGTTCCCTTTCCCGTTTGACGCGAATGTCAACACTTAACTTAGGTGAAGAGACCCGGTTACTAAGTCTAGGGAGTCTATTAACCCTTTTTTTTGCAAACATTGTTTAGGGTAGTCCACTGTTTCTAACAATTTGTAGAATTTTTATCTAATTTCTCTATCTTTTTCTTCTTATCTTGGCAGGGGCAAACTTGGGAATATTTTTCAATTTCTAAACGGTTTTGACAATATTCAAATAAGATTAATTTTGACTCTTATCACTTGCTACCAATTTCTACAAAATTCAATATTCTTTTACCAGTTTCTTCAACTTTTCTGTTTGGGAATTTCTTTTAATGGAATTTTTTTTTAAATTTTCAGTGAAATTTTAATTCTACATATTTAAAGGCTTAGCTTCTCAATTTTTCAAAATTTTCTCTCTTTCCTCACCCCCAACTTAAATGCCATTGTCCTTAATTGCAAGACTAGAATGATGCAAAAAGGATTTGGGCCAAAGGGAACAATGAATAGGGCTTCCCTGAGGGGTTCAAGGTCTGCCACTTGGTCTCGAATCAAGAGAAGAAAATTTAAATCCTAAAAACAAAAAAAAACTACGTTGGGTTGCCTCCCAACCAGAGCTAAGTTTAACGTCTTCAACTAGACGCATTTACTCACTTCTTCCATCTAAACTCTTGGACTCACTTTCTTCTTCATACCAACAAGGCTCAGACTGGGCTAACCAAGGGGTAGATAAGTTATTCACAAGATTGTCCACTATGTCCACATTGCATTCATCTTCCCCTAGGTTTGGATACTTGGAGGCACTGAAAACATTCAACTGGACCTTCTACTCCCAAAATGAGATGTCCATTTTCCTCGACTTGCAGTTTATATTTGCATTGGCCATTGCTAGAAACGGTCATCCTAAGATTATCGGGTTATGGTTCAGTTCTTTAGTTGGGGTCATGTCTAGGACAACAAAGTTTATAGGGAAATAACAGTTCTCTATCCCGACAATGACATCCTCGATAACACCTCGAGGGGTCTTGACCGACCGATTAGCGAGTTGTAGATTTACCGGGGTAGGTTTCAACTCGTTGATCCTGAATCTTTCGTAAATGATGGACAGAAGCAGGTTTACACTGGCCTCAAGATCTAATAGGGCCCGATCAAAGGTGATTCTAGAGATGATACAATTGATGAATGGAGCACTCGGGTCTTTCATCTTCTGGGGAAGTTGGTTCAGGAGGACCGCACTCACATCTGCTGAGAGCATCACTTTTTGTGGGGCCGATCGTCGTTCCCTCTTTTGGGTGCATAGCTCTTTCAGAAACTTGGCATAAGTCGGGGCATGTTGGATTGCATTGAGGAGAGGGATGTTAATGTGTACTTGTTTGAAGAGTTCCCTGATCTCCTCGTTGCGAATCTCTTTCTTTTTTCGCAATGACCTGGCTATGAGTGTGATTGGAAAGGGGACCACAGGTTGGTTCACTTTAGGCTCTTCTTCTCCCCCCCCCCCCCCAACTTAGGGTTTTCTGGCTCCTTTCCTTCTTCTTCACTTTTCTTCTTCTCATACGGGTCTTCCAAAATTATCCCACTCCTTAAAGTTGTAACAAATTTAGCATTTTCGAATTGGGGATTCTTAAGAGGTGGTTGAATTTGTTGAGGAAAACCCGGTGGCTGATTCCTAGGGTTTGCAACCAGTTGACTCGGTAATTGCTCCACTTCTCTCCTTGCATTAGCTTCGGCTAGTTGTCCTATTTAGCTTTCTAACCTAGCATTGGACTACTGCTGATTAAGGATCAATGGCTGAAGCTGCATGAATTGATCATCTATTGAACGGGATTGCAGAGGTTGTGGGTAACCCTGATACGGTTGAGTCGGTTGATTCCTAGGGTACACCTACTAGAACTGACTTTGTACTGATGGCCTCTGAAACTGCTGGGCCATGAAGTTGGACGGATGCTGATATTGCTGGGACTGTAGATTGTTGATGTGTCCTCAAAGAAGTTAGGGTGATTTCTCCACCCAAGGTTGTAAGTATTGGAATATGGATCATTGTTGGGCCTTGAGAAACTCTGGGCTGCCTGAACTTGTTCTTGGATAAAGGGTGGAAATTGGGCCGCCGTAGGACGGTCATCAACCTGGTGGGCTGGACTGGCACAAATGGAACACACTTCGGGATAGGTTCTGCCTATAGGATATAACTTTCTAAGGAATTCTTGTTGCATTTCTGCCCAAGTTCTAATGGGTTTCCCTATTGTCCCTAACCAGTGCTTGGCCTTATCCTTCAAGGAGAATGGGAAAAGAGTCAATCTAAGGGCATCGTCATTGAAATTCTGGATCCTTACAGTGGAACATATTTCCAGAAACTCGTTTGTGTGCTTGTATGGATCCTCACTCGGGTTCCCATAAAAAGATGGGAGCATCTGGATTGTGCTTCACTTAACCTCATATTGTAAAGCTTGAGTATCTAGTAACTGAATGTAGGATGAAGGGTTGTATTGGGTTGGAGTGAAGTATTCCTTCAACTTTCTGGGTTGGGCATCATTGATTCCGGCCATTTGGTTGCGGCGTTAGTGATGGAGACATCTCTCTATTTCAGGTATGGGTTCTACAGTTTCTCTCCTTAGAGATCTCCTTCCCAACATACAACTCAAAAGTCACTTTTCTTCTTGTTTAAATTTGAATTTTAAATTTTGAGTTTAATTTCAATTTTGGATTTTGAAATTTAAATTATAAAATTTAAACTCAAATTTTGAAACTTTCTCCCCTTTTTATGTTTTTATTTTTTTTTCAATTTTTAATTTCTTTTTCTAAATTCGAAATTTAAATTTTTGAAATTAAATTCAAATTCAGATTTTGAAATTTAAATTCAAATTCAAATTTTTAATTTTTTTTTTTAAATTGCAAGCAAATCAACCACACGACACCTAGGGCTGACTTAGGCTTTCCTAAACTACTGGTTCAACCAATGTGAATTCTTTTAGATTCACTTGGAATTACACCACTTCCTTTGGTTAGCTAGGTAAGAGGTGGGGATGTGGGAGGCTCCCCTTGCTCTCGCAAGGACCTAATTAGGTAACCAAAAAACCCGCTTAGGTGTAGCCGTTTAACCTCTTTCAATAGACACCAATTGCCGGTTATGGAAAGTAATTACAAGCTTTCCTAAAATTCAGCACATCTTTGAACCAAATGTGAAGCTTCCCTAAAGGATCTTGCTATCCAAATTTTAAATTAGGGTTAATGTGAACCGCACGTGAAGGGTGGTGATCTTTGGGCCAAGGAAGGGTGATGAAATCCCCACCTTATCTTATTTAAGTTGGATGCTCTTAAAATGGATTAACGGAAAGACAAAATAAACACAACAAATGCAACTAATTACAATGCATGAACAATTATTTCTAAAATGCAATTCAGCAGTATAACATAAAAGAATAAAATAAACTAAGCACAAGAAGCAATTAAAATAAAAAGAAACCTAGCACATTCACAAATAACAAAATAACTTTAGCAATTAAATAAATATATATGATGCATGCTCTAGAATATGAAAACCTAAATGTTGGAATGCAAAAAATATTTTTTTTTCGATTTATTTATTTATTTTTTCTTTTTTTTTTTGAAATTCGAAAATTTAAATTTAAATTTCAAATTCAAATTCAAATTCAGATTTGAATTAAAATTCAAATTCAAATTCAAATTCAGATTTGAATTAAAATTAAAATTCAAATTCAAATTCGAAATTTAAACTCAAATTAAAAAATTTAAACAATTTCCTATTTACGATTAATTATTCAATTAAATAACTAAAAAAAGGAAATTAATTAAAGCAACAATTAATTATAACAAACAAAAAATAAAAGAAATAATTATGCTAAAAACGTAATCAACTACTACCAAAATAAATTCTAACAAGAAAATTGCTATTCTAAAAATTAAACAGAAAATAAAATAAACAAAAGAAAATTATGCGGCAATAAATAAAATAAAATAAATGAATTTTTTTCTGTTTTTTATCTGAAATAAAAGAAAAAAACAAACCTAATAAGACAAGAATTCGAACAAGAAATTAAAATAAAGAAAGAAAAATGTATCTAGAAACAAAACGGAAGAAAAATAAGACTAAAAATAAATAAATTGGTCCTAGAGAAAAAAATTAATTAAAAATTCGAAAATCAATATTCTACCAAAAAAAAAAGAGTTTGAAAATAAAAAAATAAAAGTAAAATGGAAAAATTACACCTGAAATACAATCCAATTTCTCTTATCTTCGTCCCACAGTCTTGTAACGCTCCGGTACCCCACCTTTCGCTATTCCATCTTACAGAATCAAAGAGAAACAAGAATTAAAATGAAATAATGGATCAAGTAATAAAACGAAAAAAAATAATGAAAAGATCCGGATAAAGGAAATAATTTTTTTTTTCCGTTGCTTCCCCGGCAACGACACCAAAAACTTGGTGTGTTCGGAAGCACGTCGTTAAGCACTTTAGAACACCAATTTAAACATTTATAAATTAATACATACTCAAATCCGGACAAGAGAACACAAGAGGGAAGTACAGAAATATAAAAATTAATTAATTAAACTGAGAAAAATATAGAATTCGAACAGTACTAAAAGTTAAAAGTATAGAAACATAAATAAATACAGAAATAAATTAACAAAAGAAACAAAATAAAAATCTGTAATCCGATCAGAGGTAACAGTCTTTGGATCTCTCCTTTGACCCTCAAATTTCTCGAGCTAGGCCTTCCATCTTACCTGGCCGAATTGCAGATCTGCAGAAAATAAAACGAAGATCAAACGGAATGAAAATAAATTGCAGAAACTAAATAACAAAACTGGAATTGAAAGAATAGAAATTAAAACTAAAATAAAGTAAAAGTGGCTGGGATCCGATTCCAGAGGTGGTAGTAGTGGTGTTGGCGAACTGCAAGTAGGAACCCCTCCTCTTGCCTGGGCGTCCTCCTCTTCCTCTGCCCTTGAACTTCTCAAGATCAGCCTTTTGTCTTACTTGGGGGCAGAATCCAATCATTTCTCAGGAGCTCTTGGGTCCTTTTTATAGAGAAGGGTGGATACAATTGGGATTAGAGAGAAAGAGGGGGGCAGCAGCTGGGTTTTAGCAAAGTTATGGGCGCCTTAGGGTTTCTAATGGAGGGTTAGGATGATTCTGGGGTGATCCTAGGGCTGAGAAGAAAAGAAGAGGGTGTCCAATATTATGTAGGGCTGAGATTTGGGCACCCAAAAATGAATGGAGGAGATTGAGGTGCCTAGGGTTGAAAGGTGGAGATTAAAAGAGGTGGGTTGCACCCTAGAGTGGATGGCTGAGATATAAGATGGAGTGGAGGGTTGAGATCTAGTGGTGAGGGGCTGAATGGTGAGGATTAGTAGCTAGGTGGCACCCTAGGGTTTAAAAGCTGCAAAAAGAGTGCCCTAAAATGAGTGGTTGAGATTAAAAGAGGTGGAAGGTGGAGATTAAACACCTAAGGGCGGCTAGGGTTTGCTAAGAGTGAAAATAATGGGTTAGAAGGCGCCCTAGGGTTTGCTAAGGAGTGGGGAGCATGCTAATATAATAGGAGGGGCGCCAAATTGAGTTTAGCAGATAGGAGGCGCCCTCCTGCTCTCAATTTTTCACAAAAACACTCCCTCTCTCAGCTGGACTTCACACCAGCTTCCCAAAAGCTACATTTCTGCCATGAAAACTTCCCAGTTTTGCACAAAGACCCTCAGAGGTCACAACATTGAATTTAATTGTGAAAATGGCATACTTTGACTATTCTAAGGCCGAAAATACCGCTGAAATGATGCCCTTAAGGTATCAAAATACAGAGTTATCACACCCCCAACTTAGTTTGGGGGTAGCCGACTGATGCTCATCGGCCTAAATACCCTTGTCTCTATCCAATCTTGTCTTCAGTCCCTCCAGGATGGTTCTGTTGGTGACGTCGAATAGGCCATTAGTTTGGGGGTAGCCAACTGAGGTGTACTGCTATTTGATGTTGAGGCTCGTACATCATTCCCTGAACCTGGCGTCATCAAACTACTTACCATTGTCGGTGACAAGCATGTGGGGGATGACGAAGTGGCAGATGACATTCTTCCAAAAGAAGTTTTAAATCATTTTCTCCATGATGGTCGCCAAGTGCTCGACTTAGACCCACTTGGTGAAGTAGTCTATTGCGGTGATGAGGTATTTCCTATTCCCAGTGCCTTCAGAGAAGGGTCCAAGGAAATTCATTCCCTACTTGGCAAAGGGAGATGGGAGATGTTGGATTCATTTCCTATTCCCATAGACTGCTGAGGGCCGAGAGGATTGTGGTTGGCTGATGGGAGATGTTGGATTGTCTCTGGCATCATTCACACTTTTGCACTAGCTCGGTGCATCCTTCTATATGGTCGGCCAAAAATACCCTTGCCTTAGTGCTTTCTGTGCACACTTGCTTGGATTAAGATTCATATTGTATTTCCTCAACACTACAAAGGTCTCACCGAGGTCCGAGGTGTGTTGGTCGGCCTTCAAGCTCTTTACTACCATGTCGTTGATGTTTCTTCCCATTTGGTCCTTGAATAGTTTGTTCACTAGTCATTGGCAGGTCGCTCCATGAAGCTTAATAGCTTGTACCCTAAGGTGGCATCGATGAGGTGGTCAATCCTTGGCAATGGAAAGCTATCTTTGGGACAGGCTCGGTTGAGGTTTGTGAAGTGAACACAGGTCGCCATTTCCCGTTAGCCTTCTTAACCATGACCACATTGGACAACCAGTTAGGGTAGTGTACCTCTTTGATGAGTGACATGTATTTGCTGATGGATGGGGCCGACGACTTCTTATCAGCGTCTTTGTTTTGTTGTGGTGGCCATGGCCGCGGCCGTTTCTATCCTTTCTCTTCTTCTCCGAGGCCCCTCGGTTGGGGTCAGCCTTGTTCTCTTGGAGGCGCTCGTCGAGGCCTCCTCAGCGGTGATGTACTTTTGCACCTTCTTCAGGAATTCCACCTTGTTCTTGGGCAGTATTTTGGAAATGGACCAATTGAGGGGTCCAAGTTGGAGGCCGTTTGTGGTGGCACACTTGGAGACCCGTAGAGAAGCATGAGTACTCGAAAACTCTTCAAGTGGTCGTCCGGGTCGGTGGTTCCATCGTATGTCTCCAACGTGGGGGCCTTGAAGTGAGGTGGGAGCGACTTTGAGGCGATGGAGTCAGTGAAGGCATCCATCCTGGTGGACGAGGGGTTTTGACTGGTGGAGGCATCATCGTGACCCTCTTCACCTGTTTGATTTCATCTTGAATGTCATTGATCTACGCCTATAGGTCGCCAAAACATCGGTCAATGGGAGCCTGGGCCTCGTTGGAGTTTTCTCTGAATGAAATGGGTCGGCCCGGTTCCTGGAGTTCTTGGATGTTGGTATGTCCTAGGCATTTCGGGCCCAACGATTGCTGAGGAGATCATGCAGGTCCGATACTGGTGAGGGAGAGGGGTATCATTGGCTGCCAACCCTTAGAGGAGAATTGTAGTGACCAGAACGCCCGCTGTCATCCCGGTTGCTCTCTACATGGTGGTAGCTTTCATGGTCCTGGCGGTTGTTTCAGGACCTACCTAGATAACTCCTTGTTGGCTAGGTAGGCAGGCTGTCTTTAATGGGGGCTTGCTCGCCCGTCATCTTTGCGAGGGCCGATGGGGAGTTGGACCAGTGGTGCATGAATGGAGCGTCCACTGTGCTGTCACTGGCTCCCAACAGGGTGGCCGCCTTGTGGGTGGCCTCTTATTGGGCACCCCACCTCGTCTAGTCTCTGAGTTATGTTGTCCAATCTATCGAGGACCATTCTGAATTGGTCAATGGTGACTAGGTTCTGAGTGTTTGAATTATTGTCTTGTTTATCAACCATTTTCTTTGGAAGCTTAGTTGTTTGAGTTCAATGTTTTCTTGGGGGAAGTCTTGAGAGAGGTTCCCACAGATGGCATCAATTGTTACTACCAAGGATGGGCCCGAGGGCAACAAGGTAAATCTGCTTCCTTAGTCGAGATCGATGTGTCCAACCTGAGGGTAAGAGAGCACGCATTAGAGGCCCCGGGTGTTACTCCAGGGGCAGAGACTCCGACGGTCAAGTTAGTCAAGTGTATGAGAGGGGTCGAACGAGGTCTAAGACGAGGCCACTCGAGAGCTAATAAGCAAGAGAGCAAAAGTGAACAAGATCCATTACCTAAAGGGGGGCACCCTTATTTATACTTGACCTTGCCTTGGGAATAGTAGGAGGTTATTAGTAGTGGGCAGCCAGGATTGCATCCGGATGATGCCACGTAGCACCATCCTAGGCCTTACCACATGCACCTAGATCACCAATCTATAAAGAGCACGAAGTATCCTCATATTTGTAAGGTCATCGGTGACTTGGCCTCTTTCATATCCCGCCTATATTGAGTCAAGGAATTCTTTACTATGACTCCAAGGGATGACTCTGAGATGGCATTGTAGCAGTTTTGAAAGGAGGTGGACCGGTGATGGATTTAGGACTACTCACCGTTGACCGTTGTTTAGGTTTAGTCTTATTGAATAAAACGATGAACATGGTCTTCTTTTGAATGGGCAATTTTGGTATTTGAAAGTTTTAAATCGTATGTGACTATGCATGCATCAAATAACTAACATGGGGCTAAAGTGATATTTTTTAAGTTCAAGTACAATAGTGAGACATTTTAAAGTTGGGGTAATAAAATGATGTTACTCTCATATTACAGGTAATAATATGTAATTTACCCTAAAATTTAGTAACCATACGAGTATAACTCTGGTTTTGAACAAAGGTCCTCTCTGTCGTGTCCACTTATATGTTTAAAACCAGGGTTTTTAAAACTGAACTGGACAATGAATCGGTCAGGGGTCCAGTTCTTAGGTTGAATGGTCCGATCATTTGAACTCAACGGATGACCTGTTTTGACAAAAAAAATAAAAACCGGCCAAACCATTGAATGATTTGACTGCCCGGGACAGTGGTTTACTGACCAAATCAACGGTTTTTGGAGAAATAACAGTTCTGGGGTAAAATGACTTGACCAGTTCCCGGTTTTTCTGATCCGATCGTCGGGTTTAGAAAACCATGCTTAAAACACATTTCCACTATTCTTTATTTATATTAGAAAACCTTTCTCCACCATCCAATAAGCATAGTATAAATTTGCTTTAATTAGAAACTTAGGTTGTATTTGGTACCATTGCCACTTCTACTTGCAATGTTTTAGGTTTGTCAATTCAAATTTTTGAGAAATTGTCTTCTCATATCACATTAGATTACCACTTCAGCTAAAAAAATATAGGCATTGGTTTGGGTGTTGGCATTTTATGAAACACCAAAATTGACATTTTTTTGAAGAAACGACAATGATACCAAATGTTGTATTGATAACTCAAAACATTTGTAGTATAAAAAGATATATTCTCATAAAATTTATATTAACCAACCTAAAATGTTGAAATTAAAAGTGGCAATGGTACCAAACACAACCTTAGAGGTGCCTTACTACCTACGTTAAGATTCGGCCATTTAACACATTAAAGGGGTGTATTTGACTGGTGGTATGTTTTAGAAAATTAGGCACACGTTAAAGGTGCCTGTATATTTAAGTACCTACTTATATATACCTCATTGACTTTTCAAAGGTTAAGTTTAACCTATACAATTTAAAATACAAAGATATCATTAACTGTTTATTAAATTTTCAAAATATGCCATATCATCATCATCATCTTTTTTCTTCTCATTCAAAGACCCTTGACGATAGAACCACATAAAACTGTACAAGATGTTAGATTACTCTATTCCTCCCTGGTATTGCCATCACCTCCAATGGCTGCCCATCAAAGTTGTTGCCATGACCACCAACACCAACACCACCTCCCTCTATCACCCCACCCCATAAAACCCCCAATTTCATTAAAAAAAAAAACTATAGAACCCATTGTTCCCATCTTGCTCCTGCTCCAACGGCACCACCCACCTCCAACAAATGCCAATTTGACAACGTGGCTCAACCACATTGACCTTGGCATCTTCACCCTCACCTACTACAAGGAGATCTAGTTTCTATTTGATGATGTTAAACCTGAATTTCTGGTTTCAATTGTATGCCTTGGTACTTTATGAGTCATAACTAAAAGTGTCTCTGTTTAGAGAGATCGAGCTTCCCTCTCGAGTTTTTCGAGGTTTCCTCGATCTCTCTGTTCGGTGTTCGCGTTCTGTCCTAAAAATTTCTTTTGGGGTGGGAGTCCCCCTTCCCTCGATCTCTTCATTCTTCCCATTGTTGTTCCTCCTATCTTTTCATTCGCCTTTTTCATCTGCTTCTCTCCATTATTATTTGTCTTTCTTGTGTTTTTTTTTTTCTTTTTTTTGTAGGCGTTTTGACAAAGGGGTTACTTTCTCTTGGATCCTATATTGGGCATTTGATACCAGTGGAAGTTGTTTTATATTTTTCCATCCATGGTAAAGTCCATTCACGGTTCTCCGGCAGATGCATTTCATGGTCAGTTCCATTCGTAGTTCTCCAACGGATGCAGTTATGGAAGACAGTTATAGTCTTTGGTAATGGTTGCAATGTTTGGGCTTTGCCATCTTTTGTGGATCTACCCCAAACATCCTATTACCGGCTCTTTGCAGCCTCTTTTGGGAACCTCTCCTGTCCTTTCTTTTGCCATTTGTGGTCGATTGGAGTTGTGCTTATCTACTTCTGTTAGTGATTTAATTCACCACTAGACCTGTTCATAGGCCGGGTAGCCCGACGGCCCGGCCCGCACCCCGGCCGGGTTTGGTCATATAATTAGGCCCGCGGGCCTGACCTCGGGCTTAACACAGTAAGCCCGACTGTGTTTCGGGCCGGGCTCGGGATTTGTCAAAAAAGCCCGGCCCAACTCAGTATTATATATTTTATAAAATATATAATATGTATTTTATATATTATATAAAATATATAAATAATATAATATTTATTAAAATATATATTTATAATTTAATATATATATATATATATATTTTATTCTTTTCTTTATAATTTCAATCTATCTCTCTCTTTATTCAGCTGCTTCAACATTAATAATAATAATATAGGCTAAATTTCGAGTCCGGGCCCAGGCTCGGGCTTCGGGCTTTTTATGAGGGCCGGGCTCGGGCCCAAATTGTAGGCCCGATGGTCGGGCCGGGCTCGGGCTCGGGCCTTAAAAAAATTTGTTAATACACAGTAAAAGCCCGGCCCGAGCCCATGAACAGGTCTATTCACCACCTTTGTTTGATTGCAGAAGTTAGTTATGTTCTCATTCATCCATTTATATATTTTGTTCTTCTTGAGAAATTGCATATGGGTTCTGATTGGCCTTGTTGGCTAATCTCTGTACTTGTATCAATTTCTTGAATGAATGAAATATGCTTTAAGCCTTCAAAAAAAAAAAAAACTGTATTCCTTGTTATCTTGCCAATCCCTTAGGCTGCATTTGGTTGCAGTGCAATTTTATCTGCACTAGTACAAATGCATGAAAGTGCAAATGAAAAAAAGTATAAATTCTTGTTTAATTTTATTTTGTGTTTTACTTTATTCTGTTTCATGTCTTAATGTACTTCATTTGTATTGCAATCAATCAAAATAATTAAGCTAAAATTTGAAACAAAAATAGATTAGAATTTACACTCAAATCATTTGCATTGCCATAGTTTTGCATATCTTTGCATTGCAACCAAACACAACCTTAGGCTCAGTTTGGAATGAGTACAAATACAAATATGTACAACATAAATACATACAAAATAATACAAAATGCACTCTACATATTTGTATTTGTACTCCTTCCAAACTGAACCTTAGGATAGTGCAACCATACCACCAAATTCATCAAGTAAAATTACAAAGTCAGGTTTTCGATCGTCCTTTCTCTTTAACATAGAACTAGCGGAGGGGCCCTGCTTCATAGGGGCTGGAATGGAACCGTCAACCTGTTGACCCGGTCTCTAGCCAAAAACTATTGAATCAATCAATGACCCATTGACTCGTAAAATGGTTTTTTGCAGTTTTTTTTTATTTTTTTAATTGAGAACCGTCCAGGCAATCCGTTCCGTTTTATCCTAATCTCGGTCCCTATCCAAAAATCATTGAATTGGTCAATGACCCATTGACCCGGGCAGTCGAACCATTGACCCGTTCAATGGTTTTTGGTCGTTTTTTATTTTTTTAATTTTTGTTGTTAGAATGGGCCATCCGTTTGAATCGAGCAGTTGAACCATCAACCCGAAAACCAGTGGTCAGAATGATTCCATTTTCAGGTCGTATGAGTCACACACTTGAATGACATTACACGTATGGTACTTCTTAATGGACCTCATACACTCAATTTTTTGCTTGTAATTTTTGTTGTTAGAACGGGTCGTCTATTTATTTTTTTTTTAATTGGGAACCGTCTAGGCAATCGATTGATCTGAGTGGTTGAACCGTCAACCCGTTGACCCGTTCAATGGTTTTTTGCCATTCTTTTTTTATTTTTAAAATTTTTGTTGTCAGAACGGGATGTCAGTTTGAATCGAACGGTCGAACCGTCGATCCAAAAACCGGTGGCCAAAACGGTTCCATTTTTGGGTCATATGAGTCGCACGCTCGAATGACATAATATCATGGTTTTTAAAACCGATCCAGAGACCAAATCGGTCGGCCCGTTCTGACAAAAAAAATAAAAAAATGATCAAAACCATTCGAACGGTTCAATATCTAGTTATTAACAATATTTATAATAACTATTATATATTTATATAATTAGATAATTATATAAACAATATTTATATAATTAGACAATTATAATAACAATATTTATAATTATATATAATAACTATTACATATTTATCTAACAATATTTATATAATTAATAGGAAATGGATTGCTTTGACGTGGGAATCTACTCGCACGAATAGATTCCATTTCTTGCACGGAGAGAGCACCCCAATCCTATATATATATATATGAGATAATAATGGGTTTTGGTTTTTAGTCATAGAACCTTTTTATAAATAAAAAATAAACCCTTCTCTTTTCTTTTAGCAAGTTGCCAATTGGTTGATTGATAAAGCCTCTTCTGCTTGTACCTAAGGGTGTCAATACTATAAGAAAATCCTATTTCAAATTCGAGATTCGACGTAATCGAATTGAATTCGGATAATTTGAATATCTAATCGGTCGAATTCGGATATCCTATTCATATTGAATAACTAATTGGATTCAAATTCAGATATGACCTGATTTGATTCGATAAATATCCGGATTCAACCGATTATTTAATTCTTATATATAATATATAAAATTTTTAAATGATTTGTATAATTTATATATATAATAATTAATTTATATATTTACATACTTTATATAAATAAAATATATATTTATATATTTATTAATTACCTAAAATAATTAATTAGACAAATTTAAATCAAATATTTAAATAATTAATTGAATTCAAATTCAAATTCGTTGGATATCAAATTAAATTCGGATATCAAACTTTTTAATTGGATTTAAATTTAAATATTACCTGATTTAATTCGAATTCATTCCGTTTACACCCGTAATTGTAATTGTAGTAGAGGTTTGGGGTCGAATCATACCTCCACTAGGGTTGAGGATCAGCTTCCACTCCGGCTGTGTATTAAGCCCATGGAGAAAAAATATATATATATATATATATTATATATTTTTTAGAGGAAAAAACATAAATGGTTTTTAAGACAAATTATGTTTAAATTATATTTAGTTGATATAACAGTGTAAAAAAGAAAAAAAAAATCATATATTAGGAAAGCACCTTAGCTTCGTAAAAACAAGGTCTATTAAATATGAAAACCTCCTCCAACCACTATTCAAAGTGTTGGTTTTCCGTCAGTTCACGTAAACAAGTCAAGGTGATGCTCACCATTCAACGTATGAGGCTACTGGTATCACGTGTCTAATCATGTCGTTTCAACTCTGAAAACATTGAACCTTGTTTTCACGACTTCAAATTGAAACCTTAATTATCGTATCTTATCCCGAATATTTGAAACCTTAAATTATATTAACAAACTTGTTTTCTGCAATTTGTGACAGAAATTCATTGCAATCAATGATCACAATCCACAGCAAAGAAAACTGAAAATAGGGAACGCCCACAAGAGCAACCGGCAAATATTTAGAAAATTTGGAAATTGCCTTTCGTGTTCAAAAATAAAAAAATTGCTCTGAAAATTCATAAGTTGAATAACAAAGCCAAGCTTTTAGTCTTTTTGAGAATGGGAGGCATCCGCTTCTTATCTTTGAACCCAAGCAACCCTTAATAAATGGTAAAAAATGGAGTTATATTAAGTAAATTATAGACCCCTGTACTATGTGATGTGTGACAAAGTCCCCTTGTACTTTGTTTTACAATAAAGATTCCCTTTATATTATGACGATAAAGTTCCGTTAGTCTTTCGTTTAAAAAGGCTGTTATAATATTTTTTATTCTTATATTATCCTTATATTATCCTTATAATAACTATTCAGAATAAAAAATACTGTTCATCTTTCTCAACCACACTCTTCCTCTCTCTCTCTCCTAAGTGAATGTTAACTTCCGACTGTCCATGGCTATCAGAACCGAGACCCTTCCATAATTCCATGAACGGTACGAGCTTTCCTCTTCGCCTCGAAGATGAATTTAGAGGAGAGTGCTTATTGGCTACCATCAGCCAACATTGGTTTATGGTTTAAATTAAATTTCGACACTCAATTTGTTTAGAGAGAATGGCGGATTAGACTGGAATTGGATCATGTTATAAGAACCCAATCGGGAGTATTGTTACTTAGAGGGGCCAACGCTCGCTATGTTCGTCAGAGAAATTGGGTCAGGCGTTAGCTATCAGGATTACGGAAGCTTACTAATGGAATCCAACTACCAGGACCAGGAGCTGATCTTCATATTCAATGTTCAGAATGTTTGAACTACTCAATCCGCTTCCCATTTTTCCCCTTCTCGTAGAATATTACCCGGTTGTGGAATAAATGAATACAATTATTTTTTTTTTTTTGCTTTTTAATGGGTCTGGGTCTGGGTAGACCCGGTGCCCAGCTGATAAGTTAATAATAACCAGTCCCAAACCAGAATGTATATGATAGAAAACCAAGAAGGACGAATGGAGAAGATAATAATTTCTCTTGATATTCAATTCAATCGGCTACAACTCTATTTATAATAGGGATACAATAGGGAGACAAGATCGGCGACCCAAAGTAGGATACAATAAAGAAAGAAATAAGAGATAAGAAGATAAGATATGTACAACTATATCTCCTAGAAAGAAGGAGATAATGATACTAGTTTTGATAGAATACGCTAACATCCCCCCTCAAACTCCAGATGGTAATGTATCAGTCATCTGGAGTTTGCCAACGAGAGCACGAAAGCGAAGAGGAGAGTGAGCTTTGGTGAATATATCTGCAGATTGATCCTGGGAAGGGACAGGAATAAGGCGAATAGTACCCTCGAGCACATGATGACGAATAAAGTGACAATCAGTCTCAATATCCTTAGTGTGCTCATGAAATACATCATTGTGGGCAATCTGTATGGCGCTATGATTGTCACAATGAAGAGGGGTTGCAGATGAATGAGTGATTCCCATGTCATGGAGTAACCATCGTAACCATAACAACTTGGAGGTAGTGTTAGCAAGAGCTTGATATTCAGCTTCAGTACTGGAACGAGAGACAACCGTTTGCTTCTTACTACGCCAAGATATAAGAGAATCTCCAAGAAAGAAGCAATAACCAGTAGTGGAGCATCTATCAGAAGGATCACCGGCCCAATCAGCATCAGAATATGCGATCAAATGAAGAAAGGAAGAACTAGAGTAGTGAAGTCCATGAAACAAAGTGCCTTTGACATAACGGATGATCCGAAGCATAGCAGCATAATGAGTAGTGCGAGGGGCAAACATGAACTGACTCACAATATGGACAGCATACGCAATATCAGGACGAGTAATAGTAAGGTTTACAAGACTGCCAACTAGTTGCCGATATAAGGTGCAGTCACTAAGAGGAGTACCATCAGTGGTTGAAAAATGGGCATTAGGCTCAATCGGAGTGGAGTGTTAACAGTCTTAGTATCAGTGAGTCCTGCACTAGAAACAAGATCAGTGGCATACTTGGCCTGAGACAGATAATATCCCGATTGGTCGGAGGAGACCTCAATGCCTAAAAAATAAGTTAGTCGACCAAGATCTTTCATTTCAAACTGTTTGCTAAGAAAGGTCTTAAGAGCGGAAATGCCCTGCAAATCATCGCCAGTAATGATCATGTCATCCACATAAAGGAGGAGAAGTACACAACCCTGAGAGGTCTTTTGGATGAACAAGGCATGACCATAAGTGCTAGATTGAAAACCAAACTGTCAAACAGTAGAGATGAATTTGGAGAACGATGCTCGAGGCGCCTGCTTAAGTCCATATAGAGCCTTACGGAGACGACAAACCTGATTAGGGAGATGATCATAACCAGGAGGGGGCTGCATATAAATTTCTTCAGAAAGATCACCATTGAGAAAAACATGCTTAACATCCATCTGAAATAACTGCCAGTGCTTAGCTGCAGTAATCGCAATAACACTACGAACAGAAGTGAGACGGGCTATTGGGGCAAAAGTCTCCTCATAATCAATGCCATACTCCTGTGTGAACCCTTTAGCTACCAATCTAGCTTTATACCTTTCAACTGAACCATCTGCCCGAGTCTTGATTTTGTAGACCCATTTGCAACCAATCACGGATTTATCTGGAGGCAGGTCAATTAAATCCTAAGTATGAGTGCTTGTAAGAGCTTGAATTTCTTTTGCCATTGCTTTCTGCCATAGAGGGTCAGTACTAGCCTCGCGATAGGTACAAGGCTCATATAAAGATACAATGGTAGAATAACAATGAAAATCACAAAGAAGAATGGAAGGTTTAGTGATCCTACCAGAGCGCAGGAGTGAAACATCAGAATGAGCAGAGTCGAATTCATCGGGAGGAATCAAGGGCTCAGACGAGGGCAGAGCTGGAGGATCCATAGCCAAGGTAGATGCATTAGGAGAGGTTGTAGGTTGTGCAGTACTGTTAGAGCTATCAGATGAAGAAGTAGTCAGACCTGCAGATAAATCATCAGGAAAAAGCGAGATAGTAGGATCAGTAAAAAAATTTGAAGAGGTCGTGGTAACTCGAAATGGGGAGAGGCTAGAGAACATTTTGTGTTCCCAAAAGGTAACATGACGAGATATGCGAAGTCGTTGGGAAAGAGGATCCCAACACCGATATCCTTTATATTCAATACCATACCCGAGTAAACAACATAGACAGGCTTTTGGTTCCAATTTAGTATGTTCATGAGGTTGTAATAGAACAAAACAAGCACAACCAAATACACGAAGAGACTGTTAATCAGGACAATGGCCATACGATCGTTCATAAGGAGAAATGTTATCAATAACAAGAGAAGGGAATCGATTGATGGTATAAACAGCAGTGATGGCTGTTTCCCCCCAAAAATGCTCAGGACAAGAGGAAGAGATTAAAAGAGCTCAAACAGTATCAAGAATATGCCTATGTTTTCGTTTTGCACGCCCATTTTGTTGAGAGGTACCGAGACAAGATCTATGAATGATAGATCCATTTTGTGAAAGAAATTGGATAAGGATAGAATCTCTATATTCCATGGCATTATCAGTGCGAAAAAACTTGATGATAGAGGAAAACTGAGTTTTGATCATAGTGGCAAATTGAATATAAATTGCAGGTAATTCAGATTTATTACGCATGAGATAAATCCACGTATATCGAGAGAAATCATCAACAAATATCACAAAATAACACAAACCACCCATGGTGATGAGGGCAGATTTGGCCCTCCAGTGAAATTGCGACACGAGGCACCTCATGGCAACTAGGCGACACCCAGGCAACAACCTACCAAGTCAGTGTCCCGCCGGGGCATCGACTTGGCCGGCCTGGCGCTGCCTACACGCGGCCTGTGCACTGTCTGGCGTGGCCTGCGCGCTGCCAGGTGCGGCTTGCGCGACTTGGCTGACCTAGATCAGCCCGACACATGATCCGACCTGGTCGACTTGGCAACCCATAAGACACCCATCGATGAACCATAACGGCATACCCCACGAGCTCGGTAGCTCACCAAGGAGCTCGTCAAGGAGCTCGGTAGCTCACCAAAGAGCTCGCCAAGGAGCTAGGCAGCTCTCCAAGGAGCTCGCCACCAAGGAGCCAAGCAGCTCGGCATAGACCAAGGAGCTCGGCATAGCTCCCCCGAGCAGCTCGCCACTTGTAGGGTAGCTCGGTACAGAAGAGTAGTTTGGCGTATCGCAGGAAGATCTCCTGCCTGACAACCTAGCTCAGACACCGACCCGCCGACTGACACAGGCGCCGACCTGACAACCTGGCCCAGGCACTGACCTGGCCGCTTGAAACAAGCGCCAGCCTGACAACCTCGAGGAGTTCACCACCGTACCCCGGTTCTGACAGGATGTGACGAGTCTTACCGTTTGAAGGCTTTTCACCCACCTAACCCGCGAGGACACCACTATATAAGGACTCCGACCCCCAAAGCCAAGGGGGAGTGAAAAAGAATGGTAACCCCTGCTCTCTAGCTCTCTCATTTCTCTCCAAGCTCTCTATAATCAGAACGCTAACCTAGGCATCGGAGAGTCCCCGCCGGGAAAATATCCCCGGGTCCTCTGATTCAGTTCTCGTAGGTCCCTCAGCTCCCGCCGCCTACAAAGGAGAGGAAATCACCTCATGCAGAGGGCAGTTGGGTTGCGCTGCACCAGAGAGCTCCACCATCCTCTGAGTTGTAAGCCACCTAGGAGTAGGTCAAATGACGAGTCCACCAGGCAGTTCTTCCCCAGGGAGTTCGCCACCAAGTAGCTCTCCACCAGGGAGCTCACCACCAGGCAGTTCGTCACCAGGGAGCTCACCACCAGGCTGTTTGCCACTAGGCAGTTCGCCACCAGGGAGTTCGCCACCAGGGAGCTCGCCACCAGGGAGCTCGCCACCAGGCATTTCTCCACCAAGGAGTTCACCACCAGGCAGTTCGCCACCAGGGAGCTCGCCACCAAGCAGTTCGCCACCAGGCAGTTCGCCACTAGGGAGTTCGCCACCAGGCAGTTCTCCACCAGGGAGTTCGCCACCAAGTAGCTCATCACCAAGGCATGGTACCACTGGGTCAAATAATGAGGTACTTAGACAAAAAAATTTATACATCACAAAAAATTGGTACGTGACCAGAAACGGTTACATCAATTGGCGCCGTCTGTGGGAACACGCTACAAAAAGCTAAGTTCTCATCCTACAAAAGCTAAGTTCTCATCTTACCAAAGCTAAGTCCTCACTTTTTAGAAATTGAAGCTATCGCTTTATAGTTTACATTTTTTATGAACTCAAAGACTATGCAGGGAGCTAACAGACTAAGTAGCTCTACCAACCTTACTTTCAATTCAGATAAAGTCTCATCAGTCCTCTCCGCAAGGTCCCCCCTATAAAGATGAGCTCTTCGTGGCTTCCGCGGGAGTTGGCGGCCAACAAACTACATAGGCGCCCTTACCGGTCGAGCCTTCTAAGGCTCCCGTGTGAGCTGGCGACCTAAAGTTAATGTACTGCCCCCAAAGGTCGAGCTCCTAGTAGCTTCTTGTAGGAGTGGGTGACCGACATTACGAAGCTGATGCAACACAATCATAGCTCGGCACCTCACAGGCAAAGCCTACGGGCCACATTACTGCTTAAGACCCGGTCGCCTCTCTGGCACGGGCAAAATCAAAAAAGAGTAGACTACGAGTCACTCCCAAAGCCTACGAGCCACATTACTACTTAAGACCCGGTCGCCTCTCCAGCACGGGCAAAGTCAAAAAAGAGTAGACTACGAGTCACTCCCAAAGCCTACGGGCCACATTACTGCTTAAGACCCGGTTGCCTCTCCGGCACGGGCAAAGTCAAAAAAGAGTAGACTACGAGTCACTCCCAAAGCCTACGGGCCACATTACTGCTTAAGACCCGGTCGCCTCTCCGGCACGGGCAAAGTAAAAAAGAGTAGACTACGAGTCACTCCCAAAGCCTACGGGCCACATTACTGCTTAAGACCCGGTCGCCTCTCCGGCACGGGCAAAAGTCAAAGAAGAGTAGACTACGAGTCACTCCCAAAAGCCTACGGGCCATATTACTACCCGGTCGCCTCTCCGGCACGGGCAAAGTGAAAAAAAAAAGAGTAGACTACGAGTCACTCCCAAAGCCTACGGGCCACACTATTGCTAAATATTCAGTCGCTTCCTCAGTAGGAGCAAAATCAGCAAAAGTGAACTATAAGTTGCCCCCAGAGCCTAAGGGCTACACTACTGAACTGGCAGAGACCCCTTGCCTTACTAGCAGCTCCCAAAGCCTAAGGAATTGGATCAGCACTTACTAGCTCATCGACTTACGAGCCAACAGAATTCCACTCCCTTCGCTGAGTTACTCTCAGCTTGGTATGATGAGGGCAGATTTGGCCCTGCAGTGAAATTGTGACATGTGGCACCTCGTGACAACTAGGTGACACCCAGGCAACAACTTACCAAGTCGGTGTCCCACCGGGGCATCGACCTGGCCGGCTTGGCATGGCCTGCACGCGGCTTGTGCACTGCCTGGCGCGCGGCCTGCTCGCGGCCAGTGCGCTGCCTGCACGTGGCCTACGCACTGTCTAGCGCAGCCTGCGCGCTGCCTGGCGTGACCTGCGCGCAGCCAGGCGCGACCTACGCGACCTGGCTGACCTGCATCAGCCCAGCACATGATCCGACCTGGCTGACTTGGCAACCCATAAGACACCCACCGATGAACCATAACGGCATACCCGCGAGCTCGGTAACTCACCAAGGAGCTCGGTAGCTCACCAAAGAGCTCGCCAAGGAGCTAGGCAGCTCTCCAAGGAGCTCACCACCAAGGAGCCAGGCAGCTCGGCAAGGCTCGCCACAAGCAGCTCGTTATAGCCCAAGGAGCTCGACATAGCTCCCCCGGGCAGCTCGCCACTTGTAGGGTAGCTCGGTATAGAAGAGTAGTTTGGCGTATCACAGGAAGATCTCATGCCTGGCAACCTGGCCCAGACACTGACCCGCCGACTGACACAGGCGCCGACCTGACAACCTGGCCCAGGCGCCGACCTGGCCGCCTGACACAAGCGCCAGCCTAACAACCTCGAGGAGTTCACCACCGTACCCCGGTTCTGATGGGATGTAACGAGTCTTACCATTTGAAGCCTTTTCACCCACCTAACTCGCGAGGACACCACTATATAAGGACTCCGACCCCCAAAGCCAAGGGGGAGAGAAAAATGATGGTAACCCCTGCTCTCTAGCTCTCTCATTTCTCTCCAAGCTCTCTGTAATCAGAATGCTAACTTAGGCATCGGAGAGTCCCCGCCGGGAAAATACCCCCGGGTCCTCTGATTTAGTTCTCGCAGGTCCCTCAACTCCCGCCGCCTACAAAGGAGAGGAAATCACCTCATGCAGAGGGTAGTCGGGTTGCGCTGCACCAGGGAGCTCCACCATCCTCTGAGTTGCAGGTCGCCTAGGAGCAGGTCAAATGACGAGACCACTAGGCAGTTCTCCCCAGGGAGTTCGCCACCAGGGAGCTCGCCACCAGGTAGTTCACCACTAGGGAGCTTGCCACCTGGCAGTTCACCACCAGGCAGTTCGCCACTAGGTAGTTCGGCACCAAGGAGTTCGGCACCAGGGAGTTCACCACCAGGGAGCTCGCCACCAGGGAGTTCACCACCAGGCAGTTCGCCACCAGGGAGCTCGCCACTAGGCAGTTCACCACCAAGGAGTTCGCCACTAGGGAGCTCACCACCAGGCAATTCTCTACCAGGGAGTTCGCCACCAAGTAGCTCATCACCAAGGCACATCACCACCGGGTCAAATAATGAGGTACTTAGCCAAAAAAAATTATACATCACAAAAAATTTGTACATGACCAGAAACGGTTACATCACATGGTATTATGAGGCGAAGGGTCCCAAATATCAGAATGAATAAGATCAAAAGGTGCAGAAGAAACAGAATCACTTATATTAAAAGGCAAAGCATGATGTTTTGAAAGAGGACATGAAACACAATCAAAGTGTGTTGGTTTAATTGGACCCAAACATCCATTAGAAATTAAAGATCCTAATTTAGAGGTAGAAATGTGACCAAGGCGAGAATGCCAGATGCTAGAGGTGACAACGCAGCAGGAGATAGTAATTGAAGAGATGATAGCTCAAACAGTCTCCCAACCTTACGGCCTGTCCCAATGATCTTCCCTGTCCATGGATCCTGCACAGTACAACCACGACTTGAGAAATGTATTTCAAAACCAAGTTCACATAATTGTCCAACAGATATAAGATTTAGAGATAATTGATGTACCAAAAAGGTGTTAGGAAGTGACAAACGAGATGTTGAAATAGTGCCTACACTTTTGACAGTTAAGGTGGAACTATCGGCAGTATGAACAATTGGTGCAATAGAAGGATGTGACTTGGAAGTGAACAATGATGAATTGGATGCCATATGATTGCAACAGGCAGAATCAAAATACCATGATGAGCTAGTACCTGGAGTGATGAACAAGACTGAATTAGAAGGCATACCAGAATCAGGTTGGAGCTGGTGAAGAAGAGCTTGAAGTTCTCTAAGAGAAAATTTTGGAGAGGTGTTATCAGAAGAATTCTCTGTGGCAGCAGCTGCAGTAGAACTCGAAGCTGGAGAACCCATGGATGAGTTCTTCTATCCAGACGCCTTTTTGGCTTGCAAGCGGTGGCACTCAGAAATAGTGTGACTAGTCTTCTTGCAGTAATTGTAGAAAGTCCATTTTGAAGATTTAGTTGAAGGAGTAGCAGACGTACCCGGAGTAGCAAGAACAACATCAATAGATAATAAGGACCGCTCATCTCAAAGTGTTTTTAGATGAGTTTTTTTTCAGAAAGCAAATCTTTGATCACAACTTCAAGAGAAGGCAATGGACTACGATGAAGTAGAGTACCACTAATAGGTTCATACTCATCCCTGAGAGTCATCAGAAGATGCCAAACACATTGGCGATCGTGAAGCTTGGAATAAGTAGTAGCTGTAGAAGTACTATCCCGTTTAAGTTCACACTGTGCTAACTGATCCCAAAGAACTTGTAATTCAGAGACATAACTGTGAATGGTCTGTCCAGGTTGCTGCTTCATACGGTGAAGACGCTTAACACAGGGTGCAAGTGGGTGTGCATCGTGGTGGATGTGCTGACACAGCACACAACGCCCCATGCTGCATCATTTTGCACTATGTGGGTGCGCACACCCACATTGCAATTGGTGCCTCATGTGGTGTGTCGTGGTGCAAGGGAAGTGCACACCCACAATGCACTTGTGACCATTGTTGCTCTTTCAACATATCATTCATACACACCCCCATGTCACCGCTTTGATTGACAGTCCCAAACTCATCTTTGTGCACCTTTCTTGCATGAAACTAGCTCACCTTTTCATAGAATTAGTGTGGGAGTGTTCCCTTTTGATTCCATGCAATCCCATTTCCACAAAATAAATTTTCCTAATTTTTTGTAATTTTTGTAATTTCTATAAATTAAATATTAGTGAAAAACCATTTCTATCAATACTTTTTGGCATGAAACCAGCTTATTTTGGTGCACAAATTTTTTTGTAGGTGTGAAAAAGCAACCCCCACCCTCCAAAATTATTCTTTTAGATCTTTCCCATTTTTTGGTAATTTTTAGTGATTAAAAGTTAATAAAATTAATATTTTTCTCCAAAAATTTATTTTAATTATTTTCATCATTTTTCAATCCTAACTAATGTCACTTGTCAAGTTTAAGACCAATCTAAGCCGTACATCTCAAGATAACCCTAGTATGATTTTTCAGAGAAGTGATGTTTCTTGCTGGCAGAGCCCCAAAAGCTTAACGTACTCTTTGAGGGGTTGAGCGAGCATTGGCAGTCATGGGGCTTCCCCCCCGTCACCCATGACGCACGGGTAGCGCAGTTCCATGCACTAGAGGCGACATGAAGGCACATTGATGCTTACCGACCGCGACATGGTAGCGCAATGACGTGCATCACAATGTGCAAGGTTTTACTTGATA